>NC_136300.1:45000-645000 GCF_964198595.1 Lampetra fluviatilis | reverse complement strand
CCCAGGCTCCCCCCCCGCACCCCCGGGATCCCCCCCGCCCCCTCGCCCCCCCCGCCCCCCCCCGGGACCCCCTCTCGCCCCCTCAAAAAAAACCCCACTCGAATTTTTTAAATTTTCCATACCAGGCGAGTAATGTACTTGATTTAAGCAGTGACAATACATTTGGGCTTGTCACATTAATTCTATCAGCTACACCTGGTTATGCAGGCATTAGCAAACCACAGTGGGTTATTTTTCCCTTCTCCCAGAACAGGCCGCGGCTATGCTACTGGAGGTACTCAACAACGGCAGGGCTGCTGTCAAAGTACATTTTTGTGTTTTATATGATGAAGTGAGTCACCGAGTTTGACTCAAACAGGAGGGCTGCGTTCGTGACGCTGCGCTTGCATGGTTCGTGCTCAAGCGTCGCAGAAACTCCGATCGTTCGACTCCACCGGCGGCTGTCGTTTGTTTGGGAATAGTTTCTCCCCGTCTGCTGGAAGGTTCAATCAGCAGATATAGCTGCAGTTAAAAGGGCAAAGTCGTGCGGTTGGGCAACCCAAGGTGTAAAACTAAAAGTATTGAGTTGGAAATAAAGAGAGAGACACGGTGACACGTGAAGATGTACGTAAGGAAATCGATACACGGAGGGATACAAAGATACATTAATATGTATGTAGAGAGATGTATGTGTGTTGAACTTCTTTCGTACCATACGTATCTAACCGTGCTAATCGGGAAAACAGAGGAATGTGGAGAGGTGTCGACAGAAATTGACATGGAAAAATATGGCAAGACTCAGAGAGACAGAGACAGAGAGAAAGAGGCAGAGACCACCCAGGCCACCGATATTGTTTACGCCAGGCTCCGTGTATATCGTGGGTGACCCTGGTAATAGCGGGAGCGGGAGTGGCAGGGAATCAAGTGTGAACCTCAGCGAAATCTCGTCGTGTATCGCACTCGTGCCTTGGCTCGGCTTCACAACATTGGGATTCGTGCCACACGAACGAAGATCCTCCAGTGCATATGTTGTTTTATTTGAGAAAATAAACGTATTAAGTGCTTATTGTTCTTTCTAAACATTTCCTCCGAGGTTTTTTTCTTTTTCATAAAACGTCCAACACCACGTGTTGGATTACCACGCATGAAGTTTGTGAAATGGTTGCGATTCAAAGCGATGAATCTGTCACGGAGATGTCTGCCAACAGAGTTGGGCTTTTGCAACACTTCAGAGTCAGAAATGACAACCGATTATAATTATCAGTGTTCGGTGAGAGTAACAATTTCTGCTCACGGGATTTTGTAAAAACCTCAAAACTCTGTGCCAACAGCGGCGGCGGCGGCTGCTTTGGGCACACGGCCGGCGCGATGCCTCCAGCAGAAGCATGGGGCAGTAACATCCCACAGAGCTCTTGCCTTAGGAAAGTTGTAGGAAATTCAATAAAAACACAACTTTAGTTCTCACATAGCTTACCCGGTTATCTACACTCCCATCAATGTTAATCCTTGCATATTCAGTAAACCCTGCAGGAGCATGCATGTGTTTGTGTGTTAGTACGCGGGGTGCTGCAGTGTAGTTGTTGGAGCTCTGCGCTGTGAACACAGGAAAACGGAGTTCGATTCTTAGTCACTGCCATCATCAGTGCCAGTTCTGGGCCTCTACTTGGTTGACTCAAATGACTACGTGGTGCAGTGTATACACATCGGCACTGGGGATACAAAGGTGGCCGGGCATGATGTTGCGGCCTCCACACCAGCTGCTTAAGCATGCCGGACTTTAATAGGTGCTCGCTAACAGATCAATGGCCCCAGAATTATAAACTATCCGTTGGCTCTCTGTGCATGTGTGTGGGTGTGGGAAATGTTTCACGTGTGTGTAAGTGGATAATTAAGTCTGCTTTCCCACACGAATAAATTGCCGAGCTAAATCCTCGTCATCAAGGTTTTCTAGACCAAGTGCGGCTCAGCTGAACAGGGCGTGGGGCTGTCAGTACCAAGTGCTGGTCCAGCTGTGGTTAATAAAATTGAGCTGAATTTTATTCTCACAAACACTGATAATCGGTTGTCATAAGTCTGCCTATGAAATGCCTTCCAAGAAAACCCAGCCAGGTGATCTGTGTGTGGGGGTTTGTGCAGTGGCGGCGCAGTGTTTACTGCACTACGCTACAAACCTGAGAATTCGCGGGTTCAATTCTCAGCCATGGCTAATATGAGTTGTATGATTTGTCACTGAACATTTTCTGTGCTGTTGGTAGACGCTGGAGAAGGTGTGTGATCAGTAGCCACAGCTATGCTCGGTGTTATACTTGATATGGTGTGCTGGGTGCAGACATCATTGATTCGGACAGACCCAGCAAGAATGAATCCCTGGTGGCAAGCGATAGCTGAACTGGTCCTCCTTTGCTCACACACACTGACCAGCGTGGTGAAGTATGGTCAGACATCCCTCATCATCGACACAGCATGGGGAGACCTTCATCCAAACAGTGGATTGGCAATTGGCTGAAGAGGGGTGTGTCTGCCAAACCCTGTGCGTTTTGCTCAGAGCATTAAGTTACGCGTGTTTGGTTATCCGTATAACACATTGGTATAAACAGCATGTATGCATGTGTTCATTTGCGTGGGGACCGGTATTGCAGTGGTTAGCTCACCGTACTACGAACCCGGCAACCCCGGTTCGATTCCCACTGACGTCCACCACCAGTGTCGACTATAATCTGAGCCAGTCTCGGTGTGGAGTAAAACATCGCCACTCGCGAGACAAAGGCGACCGGGCGTGGTGCTGGCCACCCACCCCCTCGTGTGCCGGAGCGGCCTTCATAGGTGCTCGCTAACAGCACTTGCCCTAAGTCTGTTAAGGCTACACGGGGGATCTTTGTCTTTGTTCATTTGTGTATAGATGGAACTGTGTTTATTTGGACATTTGCGTCGTGATTTTAAACGCGCCATTTAAAATCATGCCCACCTTGATCACGGTTTCCAACGCCCAGGGTGAACCCTCGCGTCTACACTCGCAACTCATTCACCAATCATCCTGGGGTTTGCAAAATAAAATAAAAAACCAGCATTCTTCACGGGGAGACGTGGAGAGAGAGAACCAAAATAAATCCCCTACAGTGAAACGTAGCAGTCCACTGCTCACGCGTGCACTGTTTCATAAAGTACACGCTGGTATGTGCACATTGGCATGGACATTTGGGCGTTTCAATATTTAGTTTTCTGCTCGTAGACTTTTCTCCGGTTTGTACAGCAGCGATGTTTTTATTTTGCAAAAGGAAAAAAATCCGCGTGGAATTTTCAATATCCGCGTGTTTTTTACATGTCGTTTCTGCGTGTTGTTTTTACGTCGTGTTTACATGTTGGTTTTACATGTCGGTTTTACATGTAGTGTTTACATGTTGGTTTTACATGTCGTGTGCATGTCATGTTTACATGTCGTGTGTGCACGTCGTTTTTGCACGTCGTGTGTGCATGTTGCCACTGAAGGTTGGCTCACGAGTGGGGTTTACAAACAAGCAAAATGTGATTTCGTCTTCATTAGATTTCACCGTCACATTAGTGTCACCGTGGTAAACGCGCAGCCCTGCAATTGCCTGCCCACGCCACTGCTGGCAGCAGCAGCAGCAGAAGGGGCTATAGGGGACCCCTGGAAGAGGGTCCGTGTCCCTACACTGGCCAAACACGCCGAGAGAGGCGAACGTACCCACACTTTACCCCACCACATGGGACCTGCCGATGAACTAACTGCAGTGTACCCATTTAAAATTCTGGGTGATGGGGGGGCGGGGGGGTAATAAAAGACAAATAATCAAAGACAAATAAACTTGCCCCATTGCTTTGCCCGCCATGCTGGGAGATCGAGTCGGACCGGCGACCTCTGCAATGCAAGCGCAGTGCGGTCACCGTTACATCGATGTGGTCACCGTTACAGCGAACAAAGACGGTCACTGCATCGCTTCTGTGGCCGTCTGGAACACTCTTCCTTCTGATAGTAGGAAGCCACTAGAACTATGCAGTTTTAAGTCGTCTAAGTTGAAAACGAATTTCTTTAGACATTTTGTTTTGTGTTCAGTTAGTGTGCCCCACAACTCCGATTAGTGCGGTTGGCTACGTGCGGTGCGAAAGAAGTTCAACATACACACACACATACGACGACAGCGGCAGTCGTGTTCCAACCCCCCCCACGCCCACCCGGCTAAACTGCAGGCGGAATGGTTACTCCTGGACGCGCTTTGGGGTGGCAGGGGGTGATGGTTTTCAAGGAGGGATACGGAGTCCAATGGAAGAAAAAAAGTCGCCTCACGCCGCCGCGTGCCTCGGCATCACGGGAGTCGCCTGCTCGCTTGCTCGCCCGCGTGGGGCCGCGGGGTAATGGTTGTAAATCCACCTCGCCCCGACACTAGGAGAGAGCCGCGTTCTAAACCGAGGCGCGCCGTTCGCGTCCGAGCGCGCTGCTGCCGCGCTCCTCCAAGCAGCCGACGGAGCACTGCGGTGTGGAGCGTGATGGGGAAACGTGGGGAGAGAGAGAGAGAGGGGGGGGGAGGGGAGAGAGAAAAAATTAACGTGTTATTTATGTCCTCGTAACAATAATGTCATTTGTACTTCCTAACTGGCAACGATAAATTTCAACGCTTATGACCCTACTTTGTCTCGGTGCTTGTGGCTCATTGCCCAAGGCAAGCGGACTGACTGCTGCGCGCACGGGCATACGGCCTTGCCCGCGTGCTCGCCTCGCCCGGGCCCATTCGCTGGGCGGCCTCGCTTTAAACGGCCGCGGTAAATCATTTTCACGTGGATCGCGATAGTAATGAAGCTGTAAGGGGAGGAGGGATGGAGCCGTGGAGGTGTGTAGACACACTGGTGCCCTCTATTGGAGACGGCCATCTGTGCTTACCGCTCGACCTTGCCTCCGTACAGCTAGCGGGAAGGGATAAAAAGCCCGTTATTTAAAGTTTTCACAATTCTATTCCGATTGTTCTCTCGGAGTTACGTCACGAAACAAAGCCACCGTTGGACGTCTCGCACAGCGGTAGAACGCCCGCTTTGCGATGGCTACTCACGCCTCGAGTCCAGCACTGTGGAGGCAGCGGGGGTTGGCGGATCACACGCAGATGTTGTGGAACTCCCTTCCCGTGGGCGTCAAGGTGTCACACTCGAGTTTCCCAGGACAAGGCAGTACAACAAGTGTGGACTTCACTTGTTCCATCTGTATGGCACGTGCGGGTTTTCTTCCAGTGCTCCGGTTCCTTCCGCATGTAAAACACATTAATTGGCCGATAACACCTTCATATATAGAGGACCGCAGAGCTTTGGGGTAAAATGTGGCCTGGCTGCCTTTCCTTCTCATATCTGGTTCCTCTTGCCATGAGTTGTTTTCTCTATTGGAGAGTGAGCAAATACTGTGTAACGGATTACGAGTTGAAATCATGATTACATTATTTCTATTCTGAGGACTGCCCACAGAACCAGACACCACAGAGCTCCCTCTGATATCAAACAAACACGCATCCTACGTTTAGCACTTTGTTAATCATAATAGACATGTAGACATCACTTGGGCAGAGGACATGTCTCTAGAAGGGACGATGGACTGACAATGGTCAAGAAGAATAGGAGAGTGATGAGACCTGTTTGCGTGTGGGTAGATTATTGGATCGCAGGATCGTGATGCTCGGTGAGGCCTCCGGCTAGGAGAGGCCTTCATCCAGCAGTGGGTTGCCCATGGCTGACGACGACGATGATGATGTAAAATATTATTATTTTACAAAGCATAATTTCTTCAAAGCTCAAATTCATAACATCTGACAGCCTCCAGAACTTGACAAGATGGATGAGTGACTAAAAGTGCTAGGGGTGTAAAACAAAACTCGCGACATTCCTGCTCCCAATCAGAACGAGAGAACACAGCGAGCGAACGCCTCGAGGCGTTTGATGTTCTAAAAAAAAGATGACATGGCGTTAGGAGAAGATATATTAGCCATTGAGCCGCCAATATCCGGCTTCGTCGTGAGCAAGCGGTACACTGTGTGCAGCAGCAATAATATAAACACTCACTTTAAAGTTTCGGCCGCATAATGTGGACTTTAAAAAGAAAGGGAGCCCCCCTCTCTCATTCTCCCTGCCTGACGCGCCACGCCGAGGCCAGCACTTGTGTGGTCCCCTGCGGATGGAACGTAAACCGTTTTCGGCATTATCCGAATGCCGTTTAAGCCCCCAAACCCCTTTTGAGCACGAAATTTGCAAACAACTCGCAGGACCACGGAGTGGCCCAAACACAATGGGCGTGGGCGTTCTGCCGGCCGGCCCCAGAGATCCCCGGCTGGATAAGTGGCCCCGACAAAAGGTGATCTCAGTGCAGTGGAAAGCCACGCTCGGGTCTCCTTCTCTCTGTCAGAGCGCCTTTTTTTTTCCTCTTCATGGACAAACTTGGTCCGTTTTTTGGCTTTTGCTTAAAAGCTGCCAATGGTGCTTTTTGGATTAAGGGATTCGTGCAAAGTTGCAAGTGCACACTTTTTCTTTACTCAAGTGTTTTCTGGAGGCTCGTCTTTTAAATCGAGAACAAGAATCAGCTACGTGTCACTTGAGTACGGAGCATTTAATGGCATTAAAATGGTACTATAAATAGCACGCGAAGCACTGTCAGTTCAATTCACAGCGGCATTCTGGCGCAATAAAACTGAAAATTGTAACGTCTTTCGTCTGTTTTTTTCTTAAATTACCCCTAGCTCCACTTTAGTTTCTGTTAAATATATTTAAATAAAAAACGAACCGTTAAAATAAACTAGCGCGAGATGTTCTATTTGTCTCTATTTGGTTACAGGAACGCTGTCGTTAAATGGATGCCGCAGGAGCAGTAACCCCCGCTGCACCGTTACAATCCACAAAACCTCGCGCGGATTCCTTAATCCTAACGAACTGGGGTCGCTGCTACAGTGCGTGCCAGATGAAACACAAATGTAAATCTCTCCAAAAGTATAAAAAAAAATTGGAACGCCAAAAAACAGTCTACGTTTTTGTGGCATTAATTTCTAGACCGAATGAATAAGACCTTTATACGCGTGCAGGTGTGGGTGTAAGGATTGGGAGCGAGAAAGCCGGGCATTTCTGACGACTCATTGCCACACCAGAGGCTGCAGGAATATGTGGTTACGGTTGTTATTTATTTAATTGTGCTTACTTATTCCGCTCGCATTTAAATAATATGCTTCCATTTATTTCTTAATGAAAAGTCACTTTCAAAATGTCAGTTCATGCACCAAAATCGATCTTGTTAAGTTTCCAAAATATATATTTTATTTATTCCAAATATACAAAAATAATTACGCGAAATGATGACCCTTTAGATTTTTGGACTTGCGCTTTCTTGGGTTTCACACTCGCATGTGTGAAACACATCGGCGAGGCAACAGACGGCCAACTGCACCGCCGATGAGAGAAGTAAACGCTGACAATATTTTGAAGGGCACCCATCGTTTTTAAAAGAAGACTGGCGAAATTGAAAGCGACGGAAACACAGATGGGTATGAAAGAGAAAGAAGGCTTTACGCTGGCTTCAGGTGACCGGATGTCACCTTGAGTGAAAGCATCAACACGGAGGAGGTTTACGTAAAACGTCCTCTCCCAGGCGCTTTCTCGGAATTGTACAAGTGCGCCTTTAGTCTAGTCCAGAGCAAAATTATAATTCACAAGCAATTTTTTTCTTCTTATTCCTCTTCTCTCTTTCAGTTCAAAGCCTCTGACGGATTGATCCTTTTAATCAGGCACCCGTTACAAAATATAGCGGGTGGAAAGAGTTGGTGTGACAGACCTTTGCAGGTATTAAATATCAAGACTGGGGTTATAAAAGAAGTTGAACAAGGCTTCTCTCTATGTTAACAGCAATGTTGTTCTGCAATAATTAAAAG
Organism: Lampetra fluviatilis; assembly: GCF_964198595.1. Lineage (NCBI taxonomy): Eukaryota > Metazoa > Chordata > Hyperoartia > Petromyzontiformes > Petromyzontidae > Lampetra > Lampetra fluviatilis. Next base: position 637,117 of record NC_136300.1, on the reverse strand, counting down.
CATTGGCTGTCCGCGGACGGCTGCGGTTGTGCAGTAACCTGCTGCACACATGTTTTGCCTGGCATTTGGGAGGAGTCCACCCTTCCTGTGACTGCAGGATGGAAATATAAAATGTAAAAAAAGGAGAGGGTTGTAGAGGCGGGGTTGGGCGTGGGGGGCAAGGGGGCTTGGGGAGGTTGGTGTGGGGGCGGGGAAGGCGGGGGGGGAAGTGGGACTGTGTTGGCTCTGAGAAGGCATTCTTTGCAGTGCTATGCACCCATGCCTGAAAAACACAGCCTTCTGTCGGCTCGAGTGGGAAATTGCCCATAGCGTCCAGCCGGGCGGAAATGGCAAAACTCCGACCAAAAAATTCCCCAAGAATTTAACAAAAAAAAGTTGAATTTGGGGCCCCCTACATATATATGTGCGTGTGTGTTTTTTTGGAGTGGAGAAAATTCATGCTACAAGAAGGAGATTGTTGAGGTTTAAGACGTGGGGCGGTTTGAATGTTTTCTTGTCACGTTGCATGCGAATGAGGGGAAATGGTAAACTCACTTCCAGAATCGAGGGTTGTTTTTCAAGGCTTAGTGGGCACGTGACAAGAATAATATTATTCAATGATTTTGGGCTCTAACTTTAAATACTTTTCAGACTTCCTAACAAAAAGAAATATATAATCTTGATGCTGAATCCCATTAATATGAACTGGTTTGTGGTTTTTATTTTTTTATTTTTGTTAAAGAACAGCTGATTAGTTTTCTTCCTGACTTTTTTTCTTTCCTGGTCACCCCCCAAAAAATGTACGATGACGAAATTGGAAATAATAAAAACAACGGTGAATCCACTTAAAACTAAAAAAGAATTGGAAGAAGATTACAGTAACAGCTCTGAACACATTGCATTTACATCGCAACACAACTGACGCATGCTCCACAAACGCACTTGGTGCATTGTGAGTGTCAACGCAGAGCACGAGCTAGTAAGATCTGCAACCCGGCTCGGAAATGCTCTTTCTCTTTAAAAGCAGCAAAGGTGCAGCCCTGCAATTCCTTGCTCAGACCACCGCTGCGCAAGGTGGTGCCCTACAGAAGCACGCGGGAGGCTGCTGTAAGCCTCCTCTTCCCCTCTGGCCAGACGTCTGGGGAGACGAGGGGAAAGGACCTACACTTCATCCCACCACACGGAACCGACAAATCGACTTGACAACTGTGACATACCCATCGATACAAACTGGGAAGGCGGAGGTGGCAGGGGGAGGTTCGAGAAACCTGCACCATTGTTTCAACCGAAGGATCCTGTGTACTGTACTCGTCCTTTGCAATACTTAATTGGAGTTTTTTGTTTGTTTTGTCATTGCTGTTGCTGCTGCTGTGCTCACTCGCCACGAATCACCGTGCGGAACACAGCCGGGCGGAACGGGACCATCGTCCACTGGGGGAGAACGAGCCAGTACCCTCTGGATTGCAAGTCCAGTGTTCTAAACATTGCACCACGTTCAGCGTCCAACCCCCGACAATTTTAATCTGAGCAATCGTGCCAATTTAAAGAAGTCGCGTCCACATTCTACGACGGTGCAACAGAGACACGGCCACCGCGCGACACTTTGGGTCAAGTGAGTTGACTTTCTACGAGTAGACAGACCGAGCGGCTAGCAAGGGGGCTCCACACCCCCCTTATCAGTCTGTGCAGCAATCTCAGCGAGGCTTATAAACTACTGCCTGTGTTATTGAGCCCGAGAGCCTGGTCTCTGAAATAACAGGACGCCCGGTGGAGGCGAGACGGGATCGCGTTACAGCGGGTTCCTGTTTTGTAGAGAGGCCCACGATTGGTCGGCACGAAGCAGCCAGCTTCACCGGCCATTAATTAAAAAAATAATATATTAAGATTTCCACCCCCTCCCAACCCCGCAACCCTGCCACCCACCCCCTCCTCATCTTCCCGAGGAGAGTTTCAAAACAGGGGTACAAAAGGTTAGGGCGGGCGGCAGGCGCGAGATTGTGGAACGGAAAGCGGTGGACGAATTCACTTCCAGTGGCGCCACTGCATCTACGCGATATTGTGTTTTTTAGGGTCCCTTCTCTGGCTGGACAATTATCAACACACACTACTTTGCTTTGCCATTGTCTTTGCCTGTTTAATAACACTGGCTCGCACACATTTTCCAGTGGCCCGAATTCTTTATATATTTTCTAATCTACATAATAACGCGCAGCAGCTTGCAGACAGTGAAATTGCCATTTTTTTCGTTCAACTGGCTCATAATCCTTATCTGGACCATTTGAAAAGTGATTAGCTACTACGCAGTTATGAAAGCTCCTTATCTTAAAAGTTACCCCCACCCCTTCACCCCAAAATATTAAATGAGGCTTTGTGTAAATGAAAACTAAATGTGATCTTTTTCAAATCATGAAAAACACAGGCGCAGGTGTTTAACGTATAAACGAAAACTGTGCACATAGTTCTACCCTTTTCCGTCACGAATGACAAGTCATGTACTGACATTTATGTTACCTTGTGTATATATATAATTTGTGTTTAATGTAAAAGCCAGAAACCCGTTCGTGAACAACGTCCCTTGCTCGGGCTCACTGAACCGCTCAAAGAAACAGCTGTGATCGCTGTGGGGCAGGGTCTGGCGGCAATGGGGGGCGGGGGGGGTTAGGGTGGTAGGGGGCACGTCTGCAGTAAGTTTCAGGGGTTAAGGGGGCATCTCCCCCCCCCCCTCCCCCAAGTGGCCTCGACTTTGGCTGTGCCCACGCTTTGCCATCCCTGCGAGCGGAATGGAGGCAGCAGCACGAACGCGCGCTCGAAGCGGCGGGTCGCAGGGACGCTCAATCGCATTTCTCGCGCACAGCCTGGGACCCATGCTGGGGCCAAGCCGGCCCCAGCACTTGGGTGGGCCAATAAGATTTTATGGCGATCCTGATCCCAAGGGCTCCCGGCCGGGAGGAGCGAGCTCCACATCTGGAACTCATACCGAGCGCGGGCCTAGCTAAGCCCTGAGCGAGATAACAGAATCGCCTTTATTGCATTCTTATGCGCCGCGGGAAGAGGTACCAATACCTAATGAAAACGCCGAGCATTAAGAGCCGCGGAGTAAATATTCGCCGCTCTCTTACGACCGCGCGCCACGGACGATGGCTAAAACAGATTCTCAAAAATGTTGCGCAAAAAGTAAATCCGATCCGCACGCTGTGTTTATTTATCCTTATGAAAGGATCAATGGCGAACGCTGTGTACGCTATTCACAGGGAGCGATGGCATGCGCCGCTGTTTTCGGTGCAAGTACAAAATGCAGCGTGTGCAGAAAGCCTCTCCATTATTTGGTACGGCGGGGAGTCGGCCCGCAAGGTTTCGATGTTCACGCCGAGGTTGCCGAGCCAGTAGACAGCTCACGAGTAGCCCGATGAGTTGTCTGAAACGCTGCCAGCAAATGATTCCAAGTGGGTAGTCGTGTACGACGTGGTGCACACCTTGCGAGACAGACTCGCGTGGAGGTGCATCGACGCACATAGAGACCTGATGAATTCGGTAGAGCATTCAAATAGGTGTGGCTTCAGGAGTAGCCTGATGGTTTTGTCTGCTGGTGAATTATGGCAGCAGGCGGTGGCGCTCCTCTGCGGGCCACGGTTTGAGATCGGTGACCGCAGTCGCTGGGGATATGGCAGCTCCATGAAGTCGAGTTTGCCGAGCGACGTGGTGGCGCATGCGTCCGAGCATGGAGGATCCTGCAGGGCGCCGCGGTGGCGAGATGTCAACTACCTCGCCTGGGAGAGAGGAGGCCGTGGGTTCGATCCCGACCCCTACGCCTGCTGCTCTATATTTGGAGTTTGCATGTCTCTCTCCTGGTGGTCGCATGGATTTTTCTACCATAAATTTCCAAGTGACAAGCCACTTCGTTGAGCTATCATTTGTAGCCAGGTCGCTTCTGAAAAATAGCTATATAGCTCAGTGGGCTTTACCTGATAAAAGTTTTTTTTAAAGTTTATAGTTGTGTATATTTGTCAAACTCCCAATTCTACTGGGCCATAAGGAGGTCAAGACGTCCCAGTTCAGCATCCGCGTGTGTGGCCTTCATCCGCGTGGAGCACCGAGTCGCGAGCCCTCGTGTATGTGGGGTTCCCCAGTGACTCTGGAGTGCCACATGAAGAACACTCCATTAAAGGGAATTGGACAAACCTCCCAAAGACTGATTTTTATTCTGAAATAGGAGTCTTTAGACGTAGCAAAGCTTTGCGGAGAATAATAATAATTAATTCAAGTCTTGACCGAAGGACCCATTCCCATCTCCCTGATGAAACTCTCTCACTGGAGCCCCACTCTGCACCCCGCGGCAGCGCCGACGACAGTGAATAAAGTACCCTGCCCCTTTCTTAGACTAAATTCTACTTCGACCGAACGTAGATTCAGAAGATTCTGTTGCAGGGCTGCGTGAGGGCGCGACTATTGTGGGTCATGCTCAAGCTAACCTCTTCCACCGTCGTTAGTCGCGGCTCACCGTCACAAAAAAAAGAAAACCTGAAAAATGTCCCCCTTCCCGTCCTATACGAGTAAGCGTTTCTCAATTGCAGCACACGCAGGATCAACAAGCAAAACAAAACCAACAGCCGTTGTGTTTGCAATTAAAGCGCTCTGCCACGCAACGGCAATCTGCGCAATAAGCGTAGTTGTGCTGGTGAATAAAAAAAATTACCGTTGCATTGTCGATGAATCAAAAAAATAGCTCTTGGCATGGATTTGAGATTTTAATCAGCGACAAACTGATTCCATTTGTGGAAAGCGTTCGGGATGGGTCTAATGTTTCAAAGAAAAAGGAAATTTCGTTGCAGATCTGGGAGTTGGACAAATTGAAAACAAAAAAAAACGCATTACATATTCCAGTGGACACCCTTTGCCCAGAAAGGATGTGGTAAAGAAGCCTCCATTCCTGCCAACAATAAAGCCAATGTTCCTGCTTTTTGTGGTGTCCCCTGTGGCTTGTATTTTAGGCATTAAAATATTCATGAATAAATATGGTTTGTCAATAGCCCGTCTGATAAGCCTCTCCACATCTGTGTCATATCAGTGCTTAATTTCAGCTGGAACAGTCCAGAACACTGTTCCACGGCTTATTTTGACCATGCCACATCCATTGTACCCTACATTCCTATAAACTTGTTCATAAGATCATATAAATATAGTATACACTTATATAGGATTATTATATAGACAACACTTTGTTACTCTAGTGATCGTGCCTTATGCCAATAATCCATAATCTAAGCCAGCCTAACAACATTCCAGGAACTATGGAGTGAGCAATTAAGCCCCTGGTCATATCGTGGCATTTGCTTCCAGGCCATGTCATATTGAGGAAAATTTGTGTTTATATATTTCATGTTGTAAATTGGTGCAATCACTCATATGCACGAAATGCTGCATATTGCATAACCTTTGCAACTTAACATGGCTCTGAATGTGCAGTAGAGCAGTTGGGAGTGTTTTAATTTGCTTTGCTAGGCTTTGGATCTGTCTTCTGTTGAGCCACTGTGTTCACGTGCCATCTGCTGGTAAACGAAGGTAACACCGGGGATCAATCGAAACAAACGAATTAACCCTTGAATCTCTACATCATGATCTCGTCAGCCATGAGCTATACACTGCTGGATGAAGACCTCCCCCAGTCAGCCTAATTTCTCACGATACTGCGATGCCACAATCCATCAAGTACTATCCGCATACGAGCTGATTGCATCACTCCATCTCCAGGGTGGTTGTGTTGCCCTGGTGCGGTTCCTTCTTTGGCTGCCACTCTTATAACTATGAAACACTATTTTTTTTATTTTACCAGGTAAGGCCCACTGAGATACATCGCTCTTTCACAGAAGTCACCTGGCCACAAATGGTAGCTGGGCGAAGTGGCGTATCACAGGAGAACGTATCGCAGCCAAATCCACGCGACCACCGTGAGAAATAGAAACACACAAATTCAAAATATACAACAGCAGGCGTCACGGTCGCGATCGAACCCACGGCCTCCTGTAGACCAGGCGAGGTAGTTAACATCTCACCACTGTGGCAACACTTAGCCGTCGCAGCGAACTGAACGTGGGTTCACCGGGTTGACAGGGCAGTGTGCCAACAATATATATAGACCACAATAATACAAATGGCCTTTGATAATTAAGGATTTCCACAACGAGTATGAGTATGAAGACTCCTTTTCAGGAGTGTCCTGCCTTGTGATGTTTGGCTAATTCCATTGACAGCTGTTTGGCTTTAAGGACCCCAGAGTGCGTGGAGATACCCCACACACCAAAGTCCACGCAGATACATTCACGAATACATTTTTGTACTGCCATCTCATGGCCACCTTGCAGCCAAATACTCTAAACGTGTGTTTTGAGATGTGGAGGGAAATCCCGGAAGTCCCGGAGAAAAATCCCCGCAGCCACGGGAAGAACGTGCAAATTCCAAATATTCAGGCGTCAGGGTTCGAGGTAGTTCACATCTCCTAGGCACCGTGACGCCCCACTCCACGGCCTCCGGTGGCGTTCCCTTCAAGGGAGGCGTCCTACGCCCACACCCTCAAGATGTTTGGCTCGGTCGTGTCAAATTTGCACATTTATCTCGAATCCGCACGTTCCTTTTGTATGTATGTTGAACTACTTTCGCACTGTACGTATACAACCGTGATAATCAGAGGTACGGGAATTATACCAAGCCACGCTACCGAGCACTAAACATTCGGCCTCAAGTGTATTGTGAAGCTCACTGGCACGCATTGTAGTTTGGTTCCTCGGTATAATTCAACTGATAAATTCTAAACCACGTGCGAGTGAAACTTTATATTTGTTCAATATCGTCGACCCTTTAAATCACATTACCTATGAACACTTGCATATAATGGGTGATGTTTAGGATAATGGCCTTTCTCCACGTGCTTATTCGTGTGCCGTGACGATGGACCATTGCCTGAAACGTCGCCTCTTGTATATGTTTCCTTTCAAGGCTAAAGTGCCATTGACCAATTCTGTCGAGTTCGTTTTTTGTGAGGACGCAAGTGGCTGTTGCACTTATCCAATGATTAACAATTGGTGTGGCCTCCCAGTGCATTGCATCAGTGTGGAACCTCTGACAAGGATTCTAGAAGAGTACGTCTTTTTATCCGAGTCATATAACATAAAGGAAACTGTTCGTATGTTAATTCAAACCGGATTCCATGGTGACATTTGTAATACTTCCCAATGCGTCCCAGTGTTCTCAGGGCGCCACATCAGTGGCCGGTGTGATCTCGCACCACGTGCCGGTCAATCTCCCTGCCTTCCTTCTCTCTGCTCTCGATGCAAACTTACCACGTCTCTCAAAATACCGTGGCCTTAAAATAAAAACAGATATGTTTACACGAGGGGACTCATCCTCAGCTCACGGAGTTCAGAAGGGTCGAGAGATTGACTCGCCCTCTCCGACTTCTCTACGTGCTGTGGCCAAAACTTTTCCGATTTTATATTTTCCTTTTTGAAGGCCAGTGTTGTTGATGAATGTGTTGAGTTTGTATTGCTAACTGTACTCATGCACGACGACCAACGCAGCAGCCTCGTCAACAAATAATTTGCCCTGCAGAAGGAAAATTGTCCCAAACGCCAGGGTGTTGTATATTATCCTGCTTTGAGGCAGTATGACTGACACATTAGGAGAGCAGTTGGTCTCTGTGGTTAAGGCAGTGGCATATGGACCCGCGTACGTCTCAAGTGTGACGTTAACAATTATGTAACAGCTATTAAACTTCACCATCGTGTCTAGGCGTGTAGCGATACATCGATTAAAATATATTCTGGCGCTCGCAATGCACGCTTCGAATCGTGCACTTGGGAATCGATTAATTACCATGTATGCGCATTATACTAAACTAATATGCCGTTGTACTGTAGCTTTAATGATGCTGAATCATACCCTGGTGTTGTTTCACGACTGGACTGCGAGTGGAGCCAGTTTGGCGCTACTGCACTCGCTCCTTAACTGAACCGTTGACCCGAGTGTGGCTTACGGGTACAACCTAGGGAGGCAAATGCTACCACAACGTTGCAAATGTTACAAAAAACGGTAACATAGTATTTTCGATAGAGGGTCATTTGCTATATATATATAAAATATAAATTTGTAATTATGTGTCTGTTCAAAATGTTTAGCGTACTTCCCGACATGTAACAAACTTGATTTTTGCCATGTGGGTACTTTTCCAGACTGTACACCATGGAAAATTTATTTTAAAAAATACTCGAAACGCGTGTATCCAAGTGTGGAGAGAAAATCGGAAGACCCGGAGCAAAGCCCACGTGACCACAGGGAGACCATGCGAGCTCCAAGTATACAGCAGGCGTCGTCAGGGTCTGGATCGAACCCACCCTCCTGCGTGCCAGGCGAGGAAGTTCACATCTCCTCGCCACCGTGCTGCACACCGGTAGCATTGCCAGCCCAGGTGGTACCCGGCCAACCGCCTTGGCTCACGGGGCTCCACGTTCAGCTCACGCCTCCGTGGAGGAGCCGGTGGCTCGTACGGGCAAGTCACGGGGTGTGCGATTGCAGGTGGGCACGTCTGGAGACCAATCAGGCGTCCGTGAGGGTAGCCACTTTCCCTACCGATGGAAACACCGCTGGCATTTCCCTTTGGCGTGGAATTCGCCGGCATTCACGGGCGTTTTCGCCAACAGGCCACGGAGCAGCAGCAGCAGCAGGGAGCACGTGGACAACCTCAATGGATAACACCGTCAGCACAAATGCCGTACACTGGTAATATACCCACAAATCACTTAATTGGGGCCAAATATACGTTGCAACATTTCCCCCAAGTGGAAGGCTGCACCTTGCCTGTGAAACGTAGCGCCTCTGTGACAACTCCCCAGACCCCCTCCACCTCCGCACCCCACCACCTAACCCCCCCCCCCCCCCACAAGTCTGACCGTCGGTCTCTACGCAAAGCTGACGACTGTGGAAGTCATCCCCATCTCACAAACTGTTATCCCCGGCATCCCCCCCCCCCTTCTCGCCCACTTGCTCCACCACCGACACGGAGACAAATCACGCTGCTCATCTCAGAGTCGCCCCCCGTCCCCCCACCCACGTCCACGTGGTAGCGGCTCTCTCCACCGATTTCTCTCCCACATCATTTTCCGAACTCGCCTCCATCAACCTCTCCTCTATCATCTCCCTCGGACCCTCTCCCCGCTTCTCTTCGACCTCCACCATTCCCTCTCACCCTCTCCTGCCCCAAGTCTCTCCACTTCTTCCCTCGCCTCTGGTGTTTTCCCTGCCATCTTCAGGTCAGCCATCATGATCTCGCTTCTAAAAACAAAATCCCTCTCCTGACACTTCTAGTGCCGGCAACGACCGTCCACTCTCTCTCTCCTCCCTCCCTTCGCCAAGCTTGTCGAGCGGATGTCTCGTCCACCGTCGCCTTACTCGCTACATCTCATCGATCTCTCCTTACCCTCATTTCCGATCTGGACTCCGCCCCTCCCATTCTACTGACACTGCTCTCCTCACTCCTCTCCTCAATCCTCACTCTGCCGGATCTTTCCTCAGCCTTCGACGCGGCCCATCACCCCCCCCCACTCCCTTCCACCCTCTCCAGCGCACCCCTCGCCTGGCTCCAGTCTCATCTCTCTTGGCGGACTTCCTCCGTTTCTTTCAACCCTTCCACCTCCATCCCCGGTGCCTGCCGTGTCCCCCAAGGCTCTGCCCGAGGGCCCTTCACTGGTCTCCCTCTGTCTCACCTTTTGAATGTGCAATTTTTTTTCACTCAACTTTCCCCATCACTTCAGATTGTATTTTTATTTCCCTCCTTTACCCCGGATCTTTCCTACAGCATTCGATTAGCACGGTTGGCGACGTACGGTGCGAAAGAAGTTCAATCCTGGATGTCACGCCACTAGCTCCATAAAATTTTCTAAAACTCAAACCCTTTTTTCCCTTCTCATCACTCCCCTCCACTTTCCTACCATCTCATTCCCTCCCTTCTCCTTCACCGCGGTCTCCTCTGCTCACAACCCCGACGTCATCGTCAACTCCTGCCTCTCACACCACATCTCTACCACGACTCGCCACTGTCACCTCTACACCTTTCACAACATCCGTCTCCTCATCTCACTCACTCTCTGCTGCTAAACTCCCGGTTCACTCCCTCGTTTTCACTCGGCTCGACGACTTCAGCTCCCTTCCTCTCGGCCTTCCTGTCTACGCCTTTGCTACAGATACAAAATGCCTCAACCCGGATACATTTGTTTTACCTACCCCACAATTCCCACTCTTCTGCTCTACTTCTCCAACTCCAGTGGCTCCCTTTCTACCATTGCTGTCTGTTTAAATTAATCTCTTGTGGTCTATAAACCCTCCATGGTGATGCCCCACCACATCTTGCTTCTCTCATCTCGCACTACTCTGTCCCACTATCCTCTCCCTCTGTGCCGCCCTCGCCCTGCACTCAGTCTCACTCAGGCTCACCCAGATCACTCAGTCTCACTCAGGCTCACCGCTGCTCCCTTCTTGTTCTCCTTAACGCGAACAAACTCCCACTTTACAACAACCCCCATCTCTTCTCCCGAGCCAATCTGACGACTACTCAACTGCCCTGGCCCACCATCTACAACCAGTGCTACCCAAACCCCCATCACTACCCTAACCCCTCTTTCTCCTCTCCCACCTGTCTTCCTAACCGTCACCATCACTTTGAATAGCCCATCTCTTTATTTAAGCCACTATCATCTTATGCACAATTGTATTATTATTATTATAAAGCACCTTAGACTAAGGTGATATCTAAATGTATTGCTACTGTAGTGTACTAATTCACAGACACGAGTAGGAGGTACTCTCTCTCTCCCTTTTATTCCGGCCTTCACAGCCTTAGGGGATAACTACATGCCAGGTCGGGAGAGCCAACATGCTGCCAGACCCACAGCTTGCAGAGAGTGAAGATCACGCCAATGACGGTACGCCAATGGCGGCACGCCAAGTTCCACCGCAGATGGCAGCAGCCCCGACTGTGAGTCGGAGCTCGCCTTTTATCCTCCCCGGCGTGGCCAGGCTCCGCCCTCGGCCCCGCACCCCTCTGGATCCCCCAGAGGCCTCCGTGCCTTGCCCAGAGGTCCAACTGGTAGGACGCGCTGTTACCCCCAATTCTATTGTCTACCAATCTCCCAGCGGCACGCGCTACAGTGACTCGTTCAATGTCACGACACTACTATAATGAGCCAAGAATGTCTGTTTGTGTGTCCCGCGCGTGACGTCACTCCACGTCGGCCAGCCCCCCTCATTAATAATCATGAACGGGTTACATCCTCTACATGGCCCTCACGACAAAGAAAGGCCCCTCACGTCACGCGATCTCAGTGACGCTATTGAGACATCGAAGTAAAAAGGACGTCGTGATAAACAAGGGATTATAACCTTAAAATGAAATAAGACTGTGTCACCGCGGCCTTACAAATTGCACACGAATTAATGCAATGGATATCACGTCGCGGTCTGCTTTTCGCTTGCAAGTTTCAGATTTACTGCAATACACCCGTCCTTGGACGGGCAAAATGCTCGTATAAACTAAGAAGATAAGAGAAAGGCATAGATAGTAAACATTATTGAACAGCCGAATGTGTAAGGCGACAATCTGCTTCTTCCCGGGGTGCATTATGAGATCTCTGTGGAAAGCTGCGGGCACCCATCGCGTGCTTGTAACAATGTTTGTCCAGGTCACCATCAGCTAGTGCAAGCACTGTGCACACGTTCACGTCGAATGGAGCCTGCCCAGTGTGTGCCGCGAGGCGCCATCACGAGCCGTGGGAGCACGGGCACGGGCATTTTGGGTATTTGCCAAACTGGTCACGTTTGAAGAAAAAGCGCCACTCGTGTTAAACATTGTACCAAGATTTGTTTCACTTGACTCTAAGAATGTAGAAGTCGGGCTTGAGCCTTCAGCAGCAGTGGAGTTTATACTGCAGCTGGGTGTGCAACACCTACCGTCTGGAGGTGTGGGTTCATTTGAGTGAAGGCAAAAAAAACACACATTTGCGCCGATCTCTGCATATGCATCGGAAAGCCCAGGAGATATTTCTTGACTGGTTGAGAGAGGATATGGCTAAACTAGTTCGTAAAAAACGAAGCTCTTGAATAACTTGTAATACATAGCAGTGATGGGTATGCGTCTGCCTGTCGTCAGTGCTGGTTTGACAAAACGTTTCTCCACACCAGTGTTAGCTTGTCACAGTAGCACTTCACTCTGCAAAGACCACAATATCCCCATCTAAGGCATCTTAGTATGGGTATAGAGCGTCAGTCCAGTGGCTAGCTATGAACAAGGCGGTCTGAGTATACACCCAGCCACAGCTCACATGAGTGGCAAGTGATATTTGAGCCAGTCCCAGGCACCCATTGTTGACTTTGGTCACTTCCAATTGAAACGTATCCTGGTCACTTGAGTTCTCACCTGGTTAAACACAATACACTTGTAGACTTGAAACCCTCTTCATTGACCCACACTGACCAGTGTGGTGAAGTATGGTCAAACAACCCACATGACCGACAATGCCTTCATCCAACATTGGAGATGACAAAAAGTCATCTCTTGATGAAGATGACTTTCATATAATTAATACAATTTGTATAAATCATTTTATAATCATAGTTAGAGCATGGTACCCAACCTGTATTTGGTCAAACTATTCATCAAATGTTTCCACTCCGTGCCAAGTGAGTGGCAGCGTTGGCTTCCTAGGGAAACCGTTCATCAGTGTGTCTATGCAGCGTTTTCTTGGGCCTAATAATAATAAGCACAACTATGTGTCCAGCGCCATATGTCAGAGACAATGTCACGAGGCCTGCGGCGTTGCTCCAGTGTAGACCCTCGGTCTCACTCGCAAAAAGCTTGCGCCGCGATTGTGTTGAACGACAGCTACATTGTTGGTGTACGTACGCACAGCGGATGGGGGAAAATCAATTCCAGATTTTTACGCACACACGCACGAAATACCATACGCCGCGTGTATTTCACCCGTCCAGGTGTTTCATTGATTCCACTGGAGCCACACAGACAGAGCGGGGGTGGTGGGGGGGGCAATGTTTATCAGCCCCCCACGATGGAAGCAGCGCTCAGCCCACCCACGTCACGCGCGCTGGCGGCTCACAGCGGAGTGCGTTGGCTCCGCTCTGGCTGAGGATCAGTAATTCCATCGGGCTGACAGCCTCGGTGACAACTCGCTTCTCCTCCTCCTCCCTCCTTCCTGTACCATATCGATGCTTTGCCCACAGCATCTGGAAATTATGACGGCATCTCTCGAGCCTTGTTGGCGGCACACTTTGAAAGGGCTCGGACATTTCCTGCGGTTAATTTATTTGGGAGAACTTGCCAAGGGGTACGTGTTGTGTGGACATCAACTCCATAGCTACTTTACTATTAGTCGTTTATTACAAAAATGAACGGGTCAATTCAAATGAGAATGTGGCCTATGTTTTACCGATGGTAATTAGTAAAATATGCCGCAATAATAATATACATACTGGTAAGAACAAAATCATACAACGAACGAGTTATGCAATGTTTAAAAGAATCCCAATTTTCGACGAGAATCACCTGTTTTTTGGTTTGTTTTTCTATTTAAATTCATAATTGTTTGTAACCTGAGTTAGTCACCCGGAACTGCCCGAGTAAAAAATTACAGTATTTAAAAAATGCAGCCAAACCACAAAGCGTTCTTACGTTTTGCATAATGTCTGCATTTAACAAAAGTTTACCAAGCTGCGGCCTCGGGTTTTTAACTCAAAAGCAAAGCAACTAAATTTGCAATCATTATTGCTGGACGGGAGTGCGAGGGATAAGGTTTTGCAGGGCACAGCGGAGGAATAGGAATTTCTAGAAGCCCCATATGGTTCCGATTTGTCATGTAGTAATTGGCGGCAGTAACTGCCCATTACCTGAGAAGTTAGACTTAACGAGCCCCAGATGCCTTGCAAATGAGGCTCAATTAGGACTCGATTTCTGGCCTGTTATTGTAGTGATTTTGAGGCTAAAGCTTGCCCCCCCCCCCCCACCTATTCCATCGCCCCCCCCCCTTCCGACTGCCCCTGCCAAATCCCCCCCCTCCACCCAGCTCGCCCCGAGTTTAATTCCCCCGCAAACTACCGGCGCGTAGGCTCAGATAGGATTCCGGCAACGTAAAACATTTGTGCGGCGGATGGAAGCAAATTGCTGGTGACGAGCGCTCGCTGGCCCAGAGGTCACGGCGCACGCGGCCCGCACCTGGCGCCGCGGGCGCGTGCCCCACGTGGGTCACGTGGGGCGCCGCGGGCGCGTGCCCCACGTGGGTCACGTGGGGCGCCGCGGCGAAGCTGCCCCCCCGGGCGGTGAACTGCGGCCGTCACGACGGGGACACGGGGATGGGGCTGCCCACGCGCGTGCGCGGATCGGCAATGTGTGTACGTACGTTGAACTTCTTTCGCACCGTACGTAGCCAACCGTGCTCATCGGAGGTGCGATTCCCTCTCGACACGTTGACTCCGGGTTGTGCCGCGCGCGCGCGAAGAGAATGTCGTCGAAGGAGAAAGTGAGCTGCACTATCGATTCTGTTCCTCAATAGAAGCTCCCGGCAAGTGGAGCGAAACGTCGGACGTAGCAGAGATGCTGGAGCATAGAAGTACAGCGCGAGAATGGATGCTGCTGCGCAACGCTCTGCTGCCTGCCACAGCCCCGTGACAACCTTGTAGCCACGCAGCGTGAAACGACGAGAAGCTCGGTGACATCGACAGCCACTCCCAGGAAATAACAAAACCTGTGCGTGCCGATGGGACGTCGTGCATCCTTCTCTGCTGCCCCATGCGGCCCGGATCTCGCTCCCCCCAGTCACCCGCGCTGTCGATTGCCTGCCCGCGTTCACGAACCACGCTCAGGAGCTTCCTTTTTAGTCGTTCTGCCTTCGCTTGACATCCTCTCTCGATGTAAAATAAAATATGCCCTCTATTTCTGTACAGCATCTTGAGATGCGGTCGCATGCGGACACTTTCTGTGTGCGTGTGTAAACCCACACTGCATTGCATTGTACGAAATTCACCGATACAAACACGGAGACAATAAGAAAACGAATACATTTGTCAATTAAGCCGACGTAGGTTTGGACACCGGGAAGACGGAAAATCCTGACGCGACAAGACGGATGCCCCCCGCCGTCGATGCTCGCCCGAGAGCCGCGATGGGATGACGCGCCACGCGCCACTCGTCGATGCAGACGCTGCAAAGCGCTTCGGGAACACTGGGTGCCAGAATAAACCAAATAACTGTCCTGGGTCTTTTTTTTTTGGGGGGGGGGGGGGTGAGCCGGAGGAGCGCCTTGGCAATCTGTTGGCGAAACAAACACCCCGACCCTGGGCCGCGCGTTGCAGCGCCGCTTCGCGAACCTCCCGCGGGGTTTAGTTCCCCGCCGACGGCGTCCAACTCGGCTGGACACCGTCACGGGATGGGCCGCGTCCTGTCCAAGCGATCTCCCTCTCGTGTAACTGGGATTTAATGAGAAGCTGTCACAATGCAACATTACATCAACTTTACTTGCGTAAGCTCAACATAAAATAAACTATTTTTGCAGTTCAAGTGCGTCCGTCCTCAACCTCGTGATTTATATGCTTGAACACGTGATGATTATTATATATTTTTTTACCGATTATGTTCTTGGCTTGAATTACACTGTTTACATGAAGCGGCAACGATTGTGCCATGTGAGGACCATTTACGCCTCAGCCTCCTGCTCCCATGTGGGAGAGCGAATGCGGCTTTGAGTTATTGAAGGAAGCCGGTTCTGTGTTGGACAGAAGGGTTTCAAGAGGCAGGCTACCCCCACACGTGTCCTCGCCACGAGCGATACCTCCAATATATACAAACTATTCTGGATATATGAATACAATTTCTGACGAAACAAGAAAGAAGAACCATGCGTGTGCATGGTGATGGAACGCCTTCCAATATGTGCGTTTGTCCTCGACAGTGCTCGATTGGCGACGATGACACGTGACGACCCGCACGATGAGACGCGTGGCGCGTGCTGTGTGACGTCATGGCAAGAAGGGGGAGGGGACGTTTTGGGAAATTCTTCGATTCATTTGGCTGGATTTTTCTCGGGTTAGGCCATAATAGCAGCACAACTTGAAACTAAAGTTGGTTAATTTCATAATATCTTAGTTTCATATCGTGTTGTTCTCGTTCACGCAAACTACACTTCACAATCAATGGCAATAGATCGTGAAATGCGTTACCAACAATGGCCAAATCTCTGCAGTCATTTATATATTAAGATGTGTCCAGCCATTGCTGATACATGTGGTATAGTCTGTGAGGGTCATCGTACCCTTACATTACAGACTGACAGACCTTAGTCGGAAGGCATTACAAAACAATATTTGTTTTATTATGTTTTGTTTTTATTATTTTATTATTTCCCTTCTACGTGACTTTATCGAAAGAACCAAGAAGAATATTTGTTTAAGCAAAAATTTTACGCATACCACTCGTAACGCAGTCCGTGAAATTGTATTCTCTGTCTGACCTTGACCAAGTCATCTATATTCATCTGGGCCATTCCTGTGTCTCCAATAAGCAACAAGAGAAATAGCTCTCTTGGCTTATTCAAATAAAAACATCGGAAATTGTATAAGTTGAGTAATTTACCATTTTCCAAGAGAGAATTATTTCTCTTTCATGATTGCCACTGCTACCATGTGGTGATGATTTACGCTTTGTGTTACAGTTTGTTCCTCATTATAACTGCCTGCGATTGGAAGGCATCCATCATAAATGTAGCTTATTTTGCAATAAAACGTATTCACTGTGTCTAAAATACATTTTTAATGCATGCGGATAAATACCCAGAAAATAATTCACTGTATGAGCACAATTTTCCCTTTGTTCACTCACAGGATATGTTTTTTGGAAGGACATCTATACATTTTTATCATTCCTATGCATTTTCCAAAGAAGTTTGATTCAAATATTTTCCACTTATTCGAATAAAAATGTGAATGGGAAACCCGACACTACGCAGCCTTGGCCTGAAATCTAGCATCGATTTCCAGATCACAAGTTGCGCATGTGCCATCGTGTTTCACCATTCACTAACAATTCAGGTTCAGAATTGAATCCAAGAGTCAATAACTTTTGTCATTATCACCATGTCTCTTTCGTTGCTTTCCATTTGTTTGTCTTGCTTGAAAAAGCAGTATTTTCCCTTTAACACGTAGGCTTTCGCGACCAATATCATCCATAACAGATGTTTTTGGGTTAGATCGCGTATATATATAAATGTGTCATTAAAACGACCACATCTACGCCGCTATATAAGGAACGAAACAGGTGGACTTCACAAATTTGTCTGTCGCCTGATGAAGCTAGTTGTAATTACTGACGAAACGTCGTACTCAGATTGTAAATGTTGTGGCTTGGCTCTCCAACACACCGGTGTGCTGTGCTAGTGTACTACACTATTCACTACTATACACTACACTATACACTACTATACACTACACTATACACTACTATACACTACACTATACACTACACACTAGTGCTGTACTAGTGACGAATTGGCACGTTCTGTTAACGTGACAACCCTTACTAGTTGGCTGTGTCGGGTGGTGGCGGGTTTTAACGACACATTTATATATTTACGCGATCTAACCCAAAAACCTCTATTATGGCAGTATTTGCCCTATTAGCCTAAACTAGCGACTCGTGTACCTGTGGCACAGTCAACATGAAGGGGAGTCATGGATACAATGTATGGACAAAAATAACGAAGGGGAAGAGAGAAGAGAAAGAATGAGAAATATGAGGAACAGGATGGAACATTAATCGTACAATGGGGATCAAATGGGTCCGGAGAGAGGAGGATCTGGAGTCAGAGGCTCCACCATGATGCTGCTCCTCCATTGGTAGCGGTGCATAAGCACAAACAACAATCACGTCGATGGAAAGTGACGCCTTCACAGCACCTTTACATTGTGTTTGTGGCGCCTTCTTTATATCGCGGGAAAGGGTCTTTGCCTGAAATGTCTACTGCTATACATCTGTTATACATCTGTTGTACATCTGTTATATATATGTCCCTTTCAGGCACTTTTATTGACGAATGTGTGGAGGTTTTTTTTCTTTAAAGCAGTTGCAGCATCACCTCGAATTACGTCTCCCTCCTATTAAATCGTTTCGCAGATACGGCGTCCCTTGATTAATACCGCCACCTGATTTACGTCGCCTCAAACGCACACTTACGTCGCTGACCTCATCATCCGTGCTTTCTCGTATCCGTCGCCTCTGCCTTCGCTTCCACCAACTCTGTAAACTGTTTTGATTGACATCGTTTTGATATTCGTCGTCGCACATGTCAAGAACGCATCCCGGACGTAAAGCGGAGTATTACTGTACAGTATTCCCTCGTTATCAACGAACTACTGCTGTCCGTGGTGTTGGATATCCGCGAATCGCATCTGGAACTCGACACGACTGGATCACGAGAGAGAGAAAGTGATGAGAGAGAAAGTGATGCGAGCAAGTGATGAGATAAAGTGATGAGATAAAGTGAAGAGAGATAAAGTGAAGCGAGATGAAGTGATGAGATACAATTATGAGATACAGCTTAGTTCATTTATACACTATTATTTCATACTTTTATATCTATTTTCGATTTACTTTGTTTATTATAACAAATGTTTTTGGGTTATGATAATTTTCATGTATTTAATCGCTTATTTGTGTACTTATGTAAGGCCATTCACAATATTATCCGCGAAATTTGATATTCACGAGCATCTCCGGAACGTATCCCTCGCGAATAACGAGGGATAACGAGGGATAACGAGGGATAACGAGGGATAACGAGGGATAACGAGGGATAACGAGGGGCAGTGACTTTAAATGCAAAACCACAACATCGCCACAAGGAGGCAGCCCCACTCTGCATGGCGACGACACAATCTGCACTGAGCGAGAACTTCCGACACGAGTCTGGGACGACTGGTGGAGGAGGGTCCAATGTTGCCGACTTTACAGGCTGGTCACGAGGTTTTTGGCGACTTTTTGGGTCTCCCAAGCAATGGAAATTAAAGGGATTTTCTGGGCCAAAATGTCATTCAGCAGATGTTGGAGCAATTGCCAGGTATGTGTTAAGGAACCTATGTCAGTCTATTGTTACAGAAATGTAATATAAAACATTGAAAACTCATTTCTTTAGAACTGCTTTTGTGTTTAGTTTGTTATCTTTCCCTCGAACCTCCGATGTGCACTGTGGGCTACGTACGGTGCGAAATAAGTTCAACAACATCAGCAACAGACATTATCCAAACAAACTCTGAGTGTGTTTCGTAATAATTAGCATTTTCTTCACACAATCATTGTGTTTACATCGGGGGGAGGTTTCGTCTCGAAGTTTTTCGGATTGCAATGGGGGACGAGTGGGAGGGGGGGGATATCAGACATTAAGTTCACCCCGTTCAATTCGTGGTCCATTATCTCGTGATATTTCTGATGACACTTAAACTCGCTCGAGATTTCATGAGGTTCGTTTGGGGGAGACTCCCCTCACCTTCACGGGTTGACAACGCTCACCAATCAACCATTATCGATCCACTGCTGGATGAAGGCCTTGCGAGCCTTCGCCACCTCTCCTTGGTAACAAGGACGGCGGGGGATGGGGGCGGTGGATGTTGTTGGTTGTTATTGGATGTTGTTGTTGGTTGTTGTTGTTGGATGGGAAACTAAACGGAAGGGGGGGGGTGATGGCTAGTGCTTGGCGAGGGGAGTGGAGTAACTACTGGGGTCGTTTTTACTGTTTTTATTTCAACGCGAGCCCGGCACAGAGCACAAACCGCGACGTGGGAAGGGCGACACAGAAACACCGCGGCCCTTGGCCACGAGCTCTGTGCGCCGCAGTTTAAAGACGGGGGGAGTGGAGTGGAGTGGACTCGCTGCCCGACTGAGTGAGGACCGCGGCCGGGGTAGTGAATGTCTCTAAAAGGGCTGCGTCTGCTGCTGCTGCGTCTGCTGCTTCTGCTCACAGCTGGAATTTTCAGCCATAATGCCATGACATGGGTGGGTCTGCCGCATTATTGGGTCCCCTCGAGGCACCCTGACTTATTGTACTGTCGCTAACCTCTATTACCTTGTTAGCCTTGTACAAAAACTATTCCTGGTGTGGGTCATGCTTTTATCTTTTTTTATAAATACATCTCTAGGAACGTGTTTGTCGTGACGCCGCATTCGACGGCGTGGGACGTGTCCGTTTGTAGCTCCGCGCTGCAACGCGAATTGTCTTGAGGCGCCCAGCGCGTGCGTGCGCGTGCGTGTCGGGAGCGGTGGTGCAGCGGTTAGCGCGTTCTGGGCAAATGGTCCTGGAATTCTGAGATCGATTCCCGGCTCACGGCCAACACCGGTGACGATGATCTGAAGCGGTCCTGGGCCTCTTCCTAGGTCGACTCGGCCTCAAATGAGTAACTGGTGCGTTGTGCAAACATCGCCACTGGGGAGACAAAGGCGGCCGGGCGTGGGATTGACCACTCAACCCCCTCGTGTGCCGGTCCGGCCTTCATAGTTGCTCCTCGTGAACAGCACACGCTCCAATCCTGTTAAAGGTGAAACGGGGGGTCTTTGTCTTGGAGGGGGGGGTGGTCATTGTTGCAAGCATGGGGAGTCGTTTACACGTGGGGGCACAGCCCCGCTTGCTTGTCCAGGTTATTTGCACGGAGTTCGCGTGCACGCACGCGTTGTGTCACAAGCACATTGCAATGCAGAAACAACATTCAGAATGGCCAAAGGCTTTTGACTCACCACGTACATGTCACGTCCGCAACATTTGAAACAAGTTTTGAATAGTCAGTGTACGTCATAGCTGTATGCAGCAATGATGCTGTAGTGATAATGATAATTTTACAGTCCTTGTCTTTGTCAACCCACTGCTGAATGAAGACCTTCCCCATGCTGTGTTGGTTGCGGGGGATGTTTGACCATACTTCACCACACTGGTCACTGTGGGTTGGTGAAGAGGGAGCCTCCCAGGACTGGCTCAGATGTCGCTCCACCAAACTTAAACATTTTTGTTTTACGGCCCACTGGCTTATCATTTGAAAATTCATAGCAGCCAAATTCTCTCTCTAAATGTGGAGAGAAACCCCGGAGGACCCAGAGAAAAATCCACGCGACCACCGGGAGAGAGAGACACGCAAACTCAGCAGGCGTCAGGTTCAGGATCGGACCCACGACCTCCTTGCATACCAGGCGAGGTAGTTAACATCTCACCACTGTGGCGACACTGATGTTAGCCGTCGCAGCGAACTGGACGTAGGTTCACCGGGTTGACAGCGCAGTGCGCCAATAAATATATAAAGACCACAATAATACAAATGGGCTTTGATAATTGAGAATTTCCACAACGAGTTTGAGTATGAAGATTCCTTTTTGATGTTTGGCTAATTCCATTGAGTGCCTGGAGAAAACCCACACGCACAAAACTCCACACAGACAGATTCACGAATCTATTGCTGTACTGCCATCTCATGGCCACCTCGCAGCCCAAGCCGACGACTGCTGCTACTCCACCCGGGTATTCTCCAGCAGTCTCGCATCCAAGAACTAACCAGGCTCAACCACTGCTTAGCTTCCCAAGATCGGTTGACAGTTTTGCGCACACGCAGGGTGATTGGCTCACGCTATACTTGTCGTGCATTGTGTTGTACAATATGGTGACTGCTGTTTGTTTTCAGAGGGGCAAGTTATATTCATCTTTCCCTCAACACCACATTCTGAAACCTGAGATTTGGCATGTGAGGATATGAATGTGGGCAAAGACAAAGAGACATTGTTGATGTGCAAGTTTACTTACTGTGCCAGAAGAGGGGGGGTCACGTTGGTGGTGGTCCCTTTGCCAGCAATTTGAAGCACCTGCGTGGTTTCTGTTAATTGACTTTGAGTATAGGATGGCAAACATATAAGCCTCGGCCGTGTATTACATAAATTGTGGGTATCAGATGTGAGCGTGCAGTGTTTACAGCACTGGTTGTTGTCGGCCTCGTTCTGTCGATGAATGCTTGCTCAGCAAAGGGGGGGGGGGGCAGCTTGTGGCCCACCAGCACAGCTGTGACTCCACCGCCACCACCACCCCACGCGTGTGCGACGGAGAACCCACTCACGGCAAAGAGGCGCAGGTGCAGCCTTGCAACTGCGTGCTCACGTCGCTGCTGGCAGAAGGGCCTCCTCCCCGAGCGAGAGAGAGAGAGAGCTGTTGAGAGCCCCCCCCCCCCGCCCACACCTCTAGTGAGTATTTGGCCTTCTCTTCCACACTGGCTAGAGATCTTAGCAGAGGTGACAGTGGAGACGCTTTTTCCCAGCACACGCAACTTGACAATCGACTGTGGTGCTCCTTTATATATATCTCTGTACTGCTGTGTGTATGTTGAGATTCGTTCGCACCGTGTGTGGCCAACCGTGATAATCGGAGGTCCGGGGGAAGGGTGGGCAGAGATGCGGGGATTTAATACATTTGGCACCTTTGTTTCGACTGCCACGCAGGGAATCGAATCGAACCAGTGACCTCTGGATTGCAAGTCCAAGGTACCCACGTGATAAGACAAGGTGATCCGTTTAGAGATACCCCACACTGATTTATAATTACCCGTTTTCTCCTCAACAGGTGACTGAATGTTATGAAAGTGATGGCTCCACATGAGGGCAAAGTGTATCAGGAGAGCTCTAACTAATATATGAATACACTAGGACCCGTGGGAGACATGAAGAGTTTGTCAAAATAAAATGTTTACTCAAATATCTCTATTATTTTAGTGAGGTTGTGTATAGTGGATCACTGTATTATTGACAATGAGACAGGACTACACCTGTGATCCAGCACTATGGATGTAAGGGATGATTCTATCTGTGCAGAGCTTTGAGTGTTATCGCCTTCTGGTTGTGGGATTTCTCAAGACATGCCGATTTTCTCCCATATGCCAAAAAACGAATTGATGACATTTGGCCAAACATCCCAATGTAGGACCCAATTCGGACAAAGTATTTCTGCTCATTGAGGCTATTTCGGTTAACAAAGGGCATTATCGTTCCAACTGCAAATAGTATGACAAATACAAGTGTTCCATTGTATTGCGTTAATGTCGATATGAATCATATTTTGTCAAGCATTTTTTCGATAGTTGTAAAGCAGAGACCAACAAATATATAATTTCAACGGGATTCATACAGTTTGGTGAACACATTTATACAATGGTCTAAAAGATTTTGGAATGTATGTATGTTGCACTTCTTTCGCACCATACGTAGCGATTCCGTGTAAATTGGAATGCGATGAAGCCACTAAATGCTGTTTTAATATATATGGAAATATAAATAGATATATAAATACAGATATGTGGTGGTGTAGCGGTGGCGCAGGAGGTGGGGGTGGAGGGCACTATGCTCGGATCCTGCCGAACAAAGATCGGTTGTCACGGCTCAGATCAGTGGCGAGTGAACCATTCCTGCCGTCCCCGCCTTCCCTCCCGTCACCTACCTGGACTCAGCAGCACGGTGAAGTATGGTCAGACATTCCTCGTGAGCGGCATGGTTTGTGGGGGTAAATCCGTCATCCAGCAGTGGCTTGACAAAGGGAGTCTTTTATAGCAGGAGATTGTCAGTCGATTGGAACTAATTAAGTTGTGTGTTTTTATCACACGTAACAGAGGAAGGCTATTGATGTTATAGGTTGATGCATTGTAAGTTCAAGTGAAGGAATGCATCTGCATGCTTTCAATGCCACATTCTCAAAGTGTTCTGGCCACGCCTGACACCAATTCAAAAAATACTTGGGTTCAAATTATGAATCTTCACGACATTACTTGAGGGGTAAATAAATATTTTTATTTTAAAACACGCAAAAAGTCATACAACCAGCTGTATAACAGTCAAATAGTTACAATAATGAATAATTAAAATGAAATTCAAATAAGAATGTCAAACACATCATGCCACAAATATGCACAAACCACCAGTTTGGAAATCCTGCACTATACATATTCAAAATAACCAGCACCGAGGCACTTACGTCAAAAAAAATAAAAGTTAAGTTCAACAAACATCACACATCAAGAGGTGTCAAGAATGTACATTGCGGTATTCACAAAGAGGCGTCGCAAGGCAGTCAACGTGGACACGCCAGAACGCAAAATCACACAAGTCGTCATTTGACGTTTTGATTTCAAAAATTACTTCTACAAGGTCCCAAATATGTAAACCTTTGAGATTTTGCCTGAGCATATATTATGTAAAAACTAAACAAACATCACCTGAGCAGGTTCGTTGTGTAACATTTGTGAACATCTCTGTCTGCCAGTGTTACGTCAAAAAAGCTTTAGGAAAGGCGCATTCAAAGCAACCTACATTCACTCCTTATACGTATATAACATCATTTCACTTGCTTTTATTTGTTAAAGACTCATCGAGTGAGCAGCTTGAGGCAGCTGCCTTTCATTCATACAAGACATCTCCCCAAAATAATCCTTCACATTCCCAACCTCACCAGCGTCAACAAAACGCACCTTGACAGCGCCGTCTCGGGCGTGCTCCCGCGCGCCTTCGTGGGAGGAATATTTGCAATAAATAGACGACGACAATCTCCACTGT
The DNA here is from genome assembly GCF_964198595.1 of Lampetra fluviatilis. Lineage (NCBI taxonomy): Eukaryota > Metazoa > Chordata > Hyperoartia > Petromyzontiformes > Petromyzontidae > Lampetra > Lampetra fluviatilis. The sequence continues at coordinate 612,477 of NC_136300.1, read as the reverse complement.
GCGAAGCTGGTAAAGCCACGGCACACGTGGCTTTGTTAGTTCACTGACAGGAGTGCACCTCCATAGGCCGCTTGTCACATCGATTACGTTTTGACATCGAACGAAAATCTTCTATGAAAGAGAACGCTTTTCTTTCTTCCTACAAAGCGTCTATAAACGTTCAGGCTCTTATAGGGTCACCGTTGTTTCTCTCTACTGCAGAAAGCAGCGCGTCGCCTACCACATGATCTATAAATGAGGGCAATGCTACTTTAGTATTGTTTTAGCAATTAGTCATTTTAGGCAGTCGTGACAATACATTGTGTGGGAAGTTCTTCATGTTTAGCATGCACACACGTATATAAAAACAGAACAACGAAAATAAAACTAAACAAAGCTCAGCGTGGCTCCACTGTCGTCAAATGCTTGCGTTACGCACCTCCCGCAGAGTTCAGCTTTATAGTAGTAACCAGTTAAGGCTTTGTCAACATTCCGTTAGCGCCCGTCCCTCCGACAGTCTTCGACAAAGTGCAAATGGTCCTGCGCGATACCGTGTGCGGTTTCTCTCTCGAGTCAGGCGAGCAACTTCTCCACGCCGAACGGCAGGTGCTGCGCCAGCTGCGGGAAGACCTTGACGGGCCGGGCCTTCTCTGCGTGGGCCTCGCGAAGCCAGGCCGCCTCCGCCACGCTCAAGGGGATCAGCGGCCCCAGCGCCGTGGCGAACAGCGGCGGCGGGCCGCCCATCGCGGGCTGCGCGTGCAGCGCCAGCGGGTGCATCAGCGGGCGGAAGGCCACCGCGTCGTAGGTCCACAGGCCGCCGCGGGGATCCGGCAGTCCCAGGTAGGCCACCTCGCCGAAGCCGAGGGGTGACGGCGGCCTGCGGATCGCCTTGGAGGCGGGTGGCGCGGCGGGCACGTGCGGCCTGCTGAGCAGGCTCTCGATGGCAAAGGGGCTGGAGAACTTGGGGCCGGCCTCCCGTCCCCCGTACCGGCGGCAGGGCGTCTGCGCCGTGTCGCCGGGCGGCGGCGGCGGGGGGGGGGATGGCGTCGCCCGACCCTCGCTGCCGGAGCCGCCCCGCGAGCGGGAGATGCGCTTCCTGCGCCGCCTGAAGACGCCGTCGGCGAAGGTGTACTCGCTGTCCGGGTTGATCATCCAGAAGTTGTCCTTGCCCCAGGGCCGCGAGGGGTCGCGCAGCACCTTCACGAAGCACTCGTTGAGGGACAGGTTGTGGCGCACCGAGTTGCGCCAGCCCGTGTAGCTGCCGCGGAAGAAGGGGAACTTGCTCATCAGGTAGTCGTTGATCTCTGCCAGGGTTAGCCGGCCGGTCTGAGAGTCACGGATCGCCATGGCAATCAGCGCGATGTACGAGAACGGTGGCTTTGGACGGCGCATGTATGCTTTGCCGGACTTGGCTTGCTGCTGCTGCTGATGGTGATGCTGCTGCTGCTGTTGCTGCTGCTGCTGCTGCACGTCCGTCTCGAAACCCATGGCGGACACCGAGCTGTAGCTGCCACCTGCGCTCAGCTCTCCGTCCGAGGAGCCGAGGTGGTCGTCTTCGGGAGGAAAGGGTGACGCGGCGACCCCGGAGTCGGAGTCGCTGAGCAGCTCCGAGCACCGGCGCTCCTTGGCCACACTCTCAAGACTTTTGTGGAGACGCAGGACGCCGCCCAAGCAGATGTCGGGTTTCACCTCCATCGTATTAAGAGGGGCAGCGGCCTCTTGTAGGTGGCACAATGTCTCCACGTTATTTCATCAAACGGAGACAAAACAATATAAAGAGCAATCTCTGAGCACACCTCGTCAACCTGCGCGCCCTGGACTTGCTCGTCACCGAAAGCCAAAGAGAGGCCCTTGTCCAGTTACAAAGCAGAGCAGCGATTCAACTCAAGTCGAAAGCGGAGATCGCTTTCCGTTCAATCAGTTTCAATGTTTTTGGTCCAACGGAGGGCCGAGTCGCTTTGAGGAATGTTTCTCTTTTACCTGTCCTTAAGTACCTGTGGGGTTCGGTGACGTCAATGGGTGCTGCCATTTGAAAGGGGGTGGGGGGTGGGGTGCATGGAGTGTGAAATGCAGGAAGACTTCCCCCTCCAGATAGCGCGTATTTGTTTACTTTGAGGAACGGGACAAAATCGCCCGGATGAGTTTTTGTCCCGCGTCGAGCAGTGCCTCGTCTCAATAAATATATATATGTGTGTGTGTGTGTAATATGTCACCTTCTATTAAACTGTGGATGAGAATGTGCCACTTCAAACGTGCGCGACGCGCTACCCCCTCCAGGTCACCGTGGCGACACGGGACGCCGACGTGTCTCGTGCGGCCACTTGACACGGCTGAGTGGCAGTCCCCTCCCTGCGCTGGTCAAACACGCAGCGGCAGCAGCAGCATCGTTCGCCTGTTTGCCGTCACACACGGGCAGGCCCTACTCGCAGCACTCTACCCAGGGTACACACACTCGCTCGTGTACACACACACTCACGCGCACACACACTCGCGCATACACTCGCTCGCTCACACACACTCACTCGCTCACACTCACTCGCGCGTGCACACACACACTCGCTCGCTCACACACACTCGCTCGCTCACACTCACTCGCGCGTGCACACACACACTCGCTCGCACACACTCGCGCGTGCACACACACACTCGCTCGCACACACTCACGCGCGCACACACACACTCGCGCGTGCACGCTCTCCCTGAACTGTGGCCACCACGCACTTGCTGATGCCCGCGTGCACCCACGAACGTCGCGCGCCGCACACTCGCCGCACATTCCCCGGCGCACACTCACTCACTCACTGGCACACCAGACTTGTCGCATTTTATACAGAGACTAAGATCCCCCGTATAGACTGTAGGAGCAAGTGCTGTTAGCGAGCACCTATGAAGGCCGGCACGGCACGCGAGGGGGTGGGTGACCAGTACCACGCCCGGCCGCCTTTGTCTCCCCAGCGGCGATGTATACACACCACACCAGGTACTCATTTGATGCTGAGTCGACATAGGGGAGGCCCGGGACCGGTTCAAATAATCGTCACTGGTGTTGGCCGTGAGTGGGAATCGGACTTGGGTCGCCAGGTTCGTAGCGCAGCGTAGCGCTAACCGCTACACCACCGCTCCCCACACACACATGTTCAACCCAATGTAAACAAATCACCATGTGCATTGTTTCCCATGCATATTCAAGTGTGTTATTTATAACAGGTATAAAACAACATTTCTAACCATGACTGTTTGGTTGGTATATAAAAAGTAATTAAGTAATGAATTGGTCAATAAAAAATATGAAGTAATATAGGAAACTAAACAAAGATCTGAGGACACTACAAATCAAATATGTCGCCAATGTAATAAGTGTGCAATGTCTACGATTACATTCCCATAACGATCTGGGGGATGATCATCTGATATTGTATCAAATATCATATAACATGAGCAACATTACTGTATATATTAATATATCACATGCAGGTGTGGATCAGTGGTGCAGCGATGAGCGCACCGCGCTATGAACCCAGTGAACTGAACCGCCAATATCTGAACTGGTCCTGGGCACCCTGCCACTTTGTCACGAACCTGCACTGACCAGCGTGGTGAAGTATGGTCATACAACTCCAAACTCCCATGGTTGACAGGCAAAGGGGAGCCCTTCAACCGGCATTGATTCGACAGGGGGTTAAATGTATTTAATTAATATCACAGGTGAAGCTTGCTTTGTCGATAGCGCGTCAATAGATAAATGTCAAAACAAATCCTCGAGGTCAAGCCATCGAAAACGGCTCAAGTGTTTCAGCAACATAATTTGAAAGTTGCCACTTTTTACGTCGCTGAAACTTGCTGAACGTGCGACCCACCTCACATGAGGCTGCGCCACTGTTGACATGTACACATACACGCGCAGCCGTTTGCCTGCAGCCCACCACTGTGGACATGAAACATGAGGTCCGCACAACAATATTGTTCACAAAAAGACAAACGTGTAAATAGCCGCCCGTCCGCCCCTCTCAATTGATGTATATAAAGCGGAACGTGCAGCCACGCGCAACATCCCACCCCGAGCTGTTGACGCTCCTCGCTGCCATAATGATGGGGTGAGGGTGAGGCCCCCATTGCTTCCACGCGATCTGAGACACGCACAGCTCAGCGGTCGGCACCGCCAGATGAATACGCCGAGTTTAGAGTTGCAGGGCTACACCCCCGAGAAGCCATCGTCAGCATCTCAGTGGACCCCCCCCCCCCATTCTAGATTAAGGCTGCCCCATTGGGGGTCCCCATTTTGCATTCATAAAATCTGAGTGAGAACGAGCAGGGGTCGATAAAATAGGTACCACTCGGTGGGGAAGTCAATAGTGGTTGTTTTTTTGATAGACTCACCCCCGGCATAGGAATATGGAATTTCCACCACTGGCTCAGTGACGTGAACCGGAGTTGAACACGTCCAGTGGGATGACAGTAGAGAGACGCAGACAAGAGAATTGAGGTTCAGTGCCATAAGAGAAGAGGCGCACAGAAGTAGAGTTGGAGTGAGGTGAGACGAGAGATGCAGACGAGAGAGATGAATGCGATGAATCGTATTTTCATTATGGCCATGAACTTTTATGTTGATCTGGAATTCAATTTGAAATGATAATTTGTGCACCGCTATTCATTTCATGAATCCAGGGCCTCTTGAGCTGCTTTTGTTTGGTTTGATTCTGCCTGGCGCCACCACCGCCCTTGCTTGCACGCTCGCTGTCTGCCAACACGACTGCTGTCATTCACTCGGGTCATCGTCATCATTGGTCATGATCATTCCACTGCTGGATGAAGACCCCCAAGCCATCGCCAGTTCGATGTAACAATTCACATCGCGCACTGCACCCCATTAATATCCCTGCTTGATGTCCTCTTGGGCAAGTTCCTCCCTTGCCTGCCACGCTATCATCAGCCCTGACGACAGGCCCTCATTATTAATTTATTCATAGCAATGTATCCTGCAGCGCTAGAAATAATATCGTACATATTTTGCCCGTGTAGGATCTCCAGTCTATCCGTTCCTCTTTTCGCCCCTCAATGCAACCGATTCCCAGCATGCATCTCTCCATGCTTCTTTGCGCAACTTTTTTTTATTTCCGTTCCCCTTTGTTCATGAATGTCCATGCGTCGGATCCGTTTGTCACTGCAGGTCAGATGCTGCACCGATTGGAAATGTTCTCTTGACGTAGAGTCATATTCATTTCCCCCCAACTAAAGAAAATGTCACCAGCATCGCAGAACTTACCACAGTGATATGTCAAAAAGGCAGCGCATGTTTTTATATATATATGTTTATATATGTGACCAAGGAAATACCTCGTCACTGAAAACGAGTTTTCTTACAATCTTGACAACTGGCCATCATTCTTTCGTATCTTTGGCTTCAAATAGTTGTAAACACCCTGACAAATCATGCGATGATTTATTGACTGCTGTGAGCTTATTTCCCCCAACAAAACATAGACTGTACGAGTCTGCACACGCGTTTATTTATGCTTCTGTATCTTAATAAGTCCAATTAATTACGTGCTTAAACGTACAAGAGCATATCCCAAGGTGCTGTACAGAACGATTCATGTAAACATAAGTAAGAAAAACAAACAGACATGAAAAGATATTTAACAAAATAATGCATAAAACTATTCATATATAGTATAACCATCCTGGATTTGCTGATGACATTGACATTATACCAACCAGTGGTAATGCACTGCAGGGAATGCTTGAAATAGCGTAATATACAAAGGCTGGAGAGTGGGCTCGAAGATAATTTGCGGACAAACCAAGGTCACTTATGAGTGCATCTGCTGAACAAAGTCAAATAGCTGTTGGATCGGACACAACCGGGAAACGCGACAGGGCGGGCGTCTGTCTCGGGCAATAGTTTGGCAATCAGGATGAGGGTGATGAAATACACGAGGGAGGGCAAGGGCGGGTCGGAGGGCTTTTGGAATATATGAACTTGACGGTGACTTGCGACGTAGCGATGTCCGATGCACCTGCTGTTAAACCGAACTGTCCAAGGCAACGTTCCTCGACTAGCCTGACAGCGGAGACGGGGCATTGACAGTCGGACGGCGTCTGGTCCGGTTTTACGCGGCACTGACAAATCTGGGATTGTTTGTTATTATTGTACCCGAAGAGATAATGTGTTTAATCAGCGTATGTCACCTGCTATGACATTGATTAGAAACAAGGACATCTACAAAAGTATACGGAACGAAAGCTAAAAGGCAGGATGGAGAGATGTATGCTGGGAACTACGCAACAAAGGATGAGGATCATTGCATTGGCCAGAGGATAAAATTAATCCACAAAGATCGGATGTTCTGCAGGTTGGCACTCGGGGTCAGGTGAAAACATTTGTGGGAGGCACAGGTGTGGTGGTCGGAGACTTCAAGATTCAGTTTTCTAATCATCTAAAGAGCTTTGGCAGCATCCTCGACCAGAATGCTGTTTGATCACCACGTGCAGCACGTAGTCGAGTCCTGCTATTCTCACATCAGGACTCTGACGTAGCCAACACGGTGGCGTGCAGCACATAGTCGAGTCCTGCTATTCTCACATCAGGACTCTGACGTAGCCAACACGGTGGCGTGCAGCACATAGTCGAGTCCTGCTATTCTCATATCAGGACTCTGACGTAGCCAACACGGTGGCGTGCAGCACATAGTCGAGTCCTGCTATTCTCATATCAGGACTCTGACGTAGCCAACACGGTGGCGTGCAGCACATAGTCGAGTCCTGCTATTCTCATATCAGGACTCTGACGTAGCCAACACGGTGGCGTGCAGCACATAGTCGAGTCCTGCTATTCTCATATCAGGACTCTGACGTAGCCAACACGGTGGCGTGCAGCACATAGTCGAGTCCTGCTATTCTCACATCAGGACTCTGACGTAGCCAACACGGCGGCGTGCAGCACATAGTCGAGTCCTGCTATTCTCACATCAGGACTCTGACGTAGCCAACACGGTGGCGTGCAGCACATAGTCGAGTCCTGCTATTCTCATATCAGGACTCTGACATAGCCAACACGGTGGCGTGCAGCACATAGTCGAGTCCTGCTATTCTCATATCAGGACTCTGACGTAGCCAACACGGTGGCGTGCAGCATAGCATCGACAAGGCTCGATTATTGCAACTGACTACTCTACGGGACGTCTGGCAAAAACAGCAAGCTGCGATTCATACACAATATATTTGGCACGTGTCGTGACGGGTACTGCGGGATGAAGATCCGACCATGAACTGCTTTTTGTGTTTAGTTTGTTGTCCTTCCCCCGCACCTCCGATTAGCACGGTTGGCTACGTTCGGTGCGAAATAAGGTCAACAAACATACATACGTACACACATTATGGACATCATATCAAATGTCCAGAAAAGGTGGGCTTGGATAGGACACATCGGCAAAAGGGATGAAGGCCACACGGATGAGACGAGCGATGGGATGGTGGTAACGCGTCTGAGAAATAACCATCACCACGGAGATGAGGCCACAAGATTCGCTCACACGCAGGAACGAGATGACTTAATCGCAAGACCGTGAGGAACCATTCATCCAGCAGTGGGTAGATCATAGCTGATGGTGGCAATTATGCCATGCAGCACTGTATTTACATACACCCACACATATCACACGCACCACACATACAGAGGACAATGGTGTGCCCAATTCGCACAAGGCATACCCGGGCACCAAATACACAAACGCACAAACTTGTTCACGCTTAAGATTTCGCACGAACACGCAACTTCTAGCATAAAGCATAATTCACGCACAGACGCACAACGAATATTTGCGCGCATTCTTAAGCCTCGCACGCACACGCGCGTGTGTGCGTGTGTGTGTGCGTGTGTGCGTGTGCGCGTGTGTGTGTGTGGGTGTGTGCGTGTGTGTGTGTATGTGTGTGTGCATGTTCGTGTGTGCGTGCGTGTGTGTGTGTGGGTGTGTGCGTGTGTGCGTGTATGTGTGTGTGCATGTTCGTGTGTGCGTGCGTGTGTGTGTGTGCGTGTGTGTGTACGTAGTGCAACGGTTAGGGCGCTGCGCTACGAACCCGGCAATTCCCGCTCACAAACAACACCGGTGACGATTATCTGAACTGGTCCTGGGCCTCCCCTAGGTTTACTCAGCCTCAAATGAGTACCTGGTGCAGTGTGTAAACATCGCCACTGGGGAGACAAAGGCGACCAGGCGTGGTGTAAGCCACCCACCCCCCTCGTGTTCCCTGCCGGCAATCATAGGCGCGACTGGCTAACCGCACTTGCCCCAACAGTCTGCTGAGGCTACACGGGGGGCCTTTGTCTTTGGTGCGTGCGTGCACCTACTCCCACGGCGACGCGCGGCATACCTGGCGCTCGCGTGCTGCGCGGGGGAGGCGGCGGGCGAGCTACCCCCGCTCGCACAAGCTGCCCCCGCTCGCACAAGCGCGCACTTTGTCCGTGACTTTCTGTCGTCGCTGGGAAGACGTTCGCGGAAGGGGTGGAGGGAGGTGAAGAACCACACAAAAAAATGTCAGTTAAAAAAAAATACCGAATAACCTGGTCCACCGCATTCCTCCTCGAATCGCACGAGCGGCGCGGTGTTGGCGGCCCAGCGGGACAAGACCGCAGTCTTGGAATTGTGCAGAATGTACCCCCCCGAGTTGAAACCGCGTTATGACGAACAGCTTTCACTCACTTCGCGCTGCGCGCACAAGGGGCACTGAAAAAAGGCACGTGGGGGCTTTGTTACGAAATTAATAAAAACAAATATATACCGATATATATGCCTCCACCACCAAAAGTCTCGGCTGCTGATTTAACCGGACAGGAAATGAACGAAGTGGCAGCGCGAGGTGCAATTCCTGCGCTGGGTTTTCTTCCCGACGTCCGACGAGTGTCCCCGACGCGCTGGGGGAACATTCCAGGGGGTAAGACTCCTGGAAGCTCCCGAAGAAGCTCCCAGAAATGGTTGCAGCAGAACCTGGAGATCCGAGTTCGATTCCTAGCTTGGGTTAACATCAATAAGCTCCTTAAAATCCACCTCCCAGAATGAGAAGCGGAACGTCGGACATCGCGCCAAACATCACGTGGCGCGGCATGAAATCGCATCGGAGAGGAAGGTGGGAATTGTTGCATTGAGCATTTTACTCGGGCAAAGGATCGTCGTGCAGAATGCTCCGGCTGTGCAGGTTCATCCAGATGTCTTGTTACCCCCAATTAATTGACCCCTACCATTTTTTCCTTCGCATATTCACTTGTGTTTTTAATCACTATTAATAAGAACAATATTAGATTTTAGATCATTAAATGGGGGGGGGGGGTGGGGGGTCACAAGACATATCGACTACCCTGTACAACCCTTCTGCTCTGCTCCGTCTTGTTGTGAGTATTTCTAAGAGGTGACCAAGAGACCAAATGGACACGTCCAAGAACAAAGTGGACACGATTTTAAAGGCAATGCATGCTCGTGGACTGCAGTGGACTGCAGTGCCCCGCCAGATGGTTGCGTGGCATGTCGCTACTCGACGATCAGGCATCAGAATTCACATGACATTACTCGGGGACTTCAAGTGCCAGCGCTGAAGATGACTTTGTAGATTGTTTTGGCATGTTGCTGTGGACTTCAAAAGTTAAGTGAAAAGCCACCCCTGTTACTGTGCTCGTTTGACAGCTCCATTACAATATTTTCTTCACAACCCAAGTCGACTAAGTTTCGTGTACAGCGTGGGACCCCCCCCCCCACCAAGCGTTTGACTTTACCCATCACACTCGAGTGGAAACCCAGTAAGTTGTATCTTAACACGTGGCTCAGACACTGAAATTTCACCCAAAGGCCACAGCCGCGTCTTTAGTTGGGCAGACCTTGAGGCAGCGCAGCGCCGCACACTCACGCCGAAGGTTCAAGCCGACACATAGTTCGTGTTCTCATTGTTCTCATCACGCTCGGTTGAAGAGCGAGTCAGTGCTGTAGGGACGACGACAACAACAATGCCACAACTGATCACAATGTGCGTCAAAAATGGTTTGTAAACTGAGATCGTTAAACAAGCACAAATATGTTTTAATCGGTTAAACTCTGCAGTGAGGCCTCGAGTTGAGAGAAGGCGAACTGACTTACAGCAGAGTTCGTGGTTATGTCAGAGGCATTATTTACCATCGTAGTCATTTTACAAATGAGAACTTGCTATCATCTTGCACGTAGGGGCCGCACGCATATTGAGAGAGACGAATGTTGTCTCGTAGGCGGTATATTTACTGCTAATGTACAGCCACTGATGTACAACCTTTGAGACACTAAGTTCTATTTGTAGATCATCTACAAAAGAAACATCTTATTAAAAACATTCTTGTCCCCAGGGTGTGCAGACATTTCCGCCATCACTCAACATGCTCCGCGTCGATTTAATAATTAATTTGTCCTAACCGAGAGGCGCTGTTAAAGTTCAGCCAGGCCTCGCGACCATCACACAACTACAAATGTCAGCAGCAGTGGTGTTTTTGATCCTCTGCTCAAAATTGCGGCAGGGGTTGAGAGGCCTTTTCCAAAGCCCCCCCCCCCGCCCCAAAATACCCCCCATAGACAATCAAAGCCATCTCTAATCTTTGTTGCACTTGAATTCCACGAAGAGCCCCTCTTGAAAAATATGCACCTGTTTGAAATTATCTCTGGAACAAGACATTTTTTTTTTTCCGAAGGGGTGTGTTTGTTGCTTGGAATGCTCTCACCCACCTCCTCCATAACCACCACCGCCACCATCACATCCCCAATCCTCCACCTGCTCCACTGCCTTCATTCCACTCCGCTAAAAAAATTTTAACAGCCTGAAAAACTCGCCTTATAACACTTTATTCAAACTCCAGCTCAATCAATTCACCAGCTCATACCCCCCCCCACTCGCCGCCCTTTGTGTACATTGTAGATTTTTAAAAATCACATTCGTCAATAAGACTGCCGAAAAGGGGAAAGTAGATAACAGGTGATGAGTTGGACAATGGCCCCAATGGCCCTCCTTCACAGCGCGTGACGTCATCTCTCAAGCCAGCGGTGTGGTCGGCACGAGCCCCGTGCGGGACATTTAAATGGTAAGCCCCCCCCCCCACCTGTCCGATTTCCTCCCTGGTTGGAGGCCGAGAGCAATTTGATTATAACCCAAAGCCGGAACACGGATTTTGCTCCATCAACATCGCAGGCTGCCTTCAATGCAGGAGCCGCTTGACTGATCAAAGTGGCTGAACGTCACCGCGAGGTCGGAGGGGAGTGTACCCCCTGTATCCACTCCCTCTGCAACGAATCTGCTTTCGTTTCAGCTGGGCAAGAACGCACGCTGGCACACACATCGCCATTGTTTGTGATGACCAACAATGGCGATGCGTTTCTGGGTTGCGACACCCGCATCGCCGCACAAAGGACGACAGAGCTTGGGGACGGGAACAGACAACTGCAAGGGAGAGGACATTCACGAGCAAAAAGGTGCGGCGAGACTTCAAAGTCTCGCCGCGCACAGAGACATGGCCGACACAGGTGCTCAAGATGCCCGTGGCAGGTGCGACGGATAAACGGCAGGCAACTGCGCTGGTACAGCCGTGCTGGTACAACCGTGCTGGTACAACCGCGCTAGTACACCCGTGCTGGTACAACCGCGCTGGTACAACCGCGCTGGTACAGCCAGGCTAGTACAGCCGTGCTGGTACACAGGACCATGCTCCTTTCAGTTTTCTTTATGCAAAAACCCCGACCCCAAATGCGCGCCTGGGCAGCGGTAGACGCACGCGCCGATGTCGTCACGCGGTTGATATCCTCGAAACTGCCGGGAAAACACACATGGGGGAATGTGCATTTACAGAACAAACCGGAATGAGTGGACGAATGAATGAACAAATGAATGACACGCAATCTCTACCACGAAGCTTGTACAAGGGGGGATTTTATAGTGACAGCCATTGAAGATAAAATGTCCTGGAGTGGCACGCGAACTATTCAAGCGCTGACGTCATAACGGGGAAAAGCGAGGGAGGGGGTGCAATGGTGCTGGGATTGCATTGCCGATGTAAAGTCAAAGCACATCGAATTTAAAGTTTCTGTCCTGCATTGTATTTCTCGCACCACTGCTGGTGGAAGGCCCTCCACGACTTGACGAAGCTCCAAGAGTGTATTTGGGCCTTTTCTTCAATGCAGGCCCGAAGCCTTTGATAAAAACACATTTATAATTTACAACCCCTTCTTCAACCCACTGCTGGATGGAGGCCTCCCCTCGGCTTGTCAGTCACGGCAAGATCTTTGACCGGAACCGGTTTAGATATGTATGGATGTAGAACTTCTTTCGCACCGTGCGTAAACAATCGTGCAAATCGGAGGTGCAGGGGAAGGACAACAAACTAAACACACAAGAAGAAGTTCTAAAGAAGTGAGTTTTCAATCGAGATGTTTAAAAGTGCATAGATCCAGTGGCTTCCTAATATCGGAAGGAAGAGCATTCCAGACGGCCGCATAAGCGCATCTGAAAGCGCGCGATGCACCACGGACGTTGGCCGTTGCTGGGCATTGAGTCCGGTCACTATGCTATCCAAAGCGCCACTGCTCCACCTCTATATATGTATATTAACATGTTTATTAACATGTTTATTAACATGTTTATTAACATACAATAAACTTATTAACATACAATAAACTTAACATATTACGAGATTCCCTGGCCACAGGCCTTTCTAGATAATGGTTTTCAGACCACAGGCTGCTCTTAACATCGTGACAAATCCCAGCCATAATAGACGTCACTGTCACTCAATGCACGTGTTAGTTTGACTTTTTGAAAACACCACAGTGGTACTGCTAAACAGAATCAGTTTACCTATAAACACAAAATATGTGTTGCCCATGAGCCACGTTGTTTATAGAGGGGCAGTTGTGGAGGTACCAGTCTGGAATGTCCTGTTCAGTATTGTCAATCATACGTAGTTTATTGTGAAAATTTGTTTATAAAACAGGTTTCGTAGTGATAATGGATTTTATTTGTCTTCCAGACTGGCATTTGAGGCTTTTAAAGCTCTTTCACATTTACATGAACCTTACACATTTACATGAAGCGGTGTGCGTGACTGCCTCAGTGAATCTCCCAAGTTAAACATTGGTGAATGAATCGCCTCTTTGTTCCTCCATGCCTCTCTTAAGGGACACTTCTCTTGATGGGTTTTACTGACTCCACAATATTTTTCCCTCCAGGCAGCACAGGGACAAGAGCTTCAGTTTGGATAATAATAACATAATCTCGATCTTCATTTTCGGTTGTCCCTGTTGTGATGCCGTGGTGCACGTCTCACTGCTCTGTACAGTCTCGTCATGCAGCTGCATTTAGACGCTCTGTGAATCAACACCTGTACTGTAAATCTTACTGCTAATGGAGGCTATCAGAGCACAACAAGACGCTGCTGAGATTTGAACAACTTGGGGGCTCGCCTGACGAGCACGTTTTTATAACACTTCAGCACAAACGAGGAGCACGAAAAGAATGTCACGGTGGCTCGGAGATGTTAACTACCTCCCCTGGTATACAGGACGTCGTCGGTTCGATCCCGACCCTGACGCCTGCTGTATATTTGGAGTTTGTGTGTCTCTCTCTCTCATCATCATCACGGTGGCTCGGAGATGTTAACTACCTCCCCTGGTATACAGGACGTCGTCGGTTCGATCCCGACCCTGACGCCTGCTGTATATTTGGAGTTTGTGTGTCTCTCTCTCTCATCATCATCACGGTGGCTCGGAGATGTTAACTACCTCCCCTGGTATACAGGACGTCGTCGGTTCGATCCCGACCCTGACACCTGCTGTATATTTGGAGTTTGTGTGTCTTAGAGTATTCGGCTGCTCTACATTTCCACGCAATAAGCCACTTCGTTGAACTTTCATTTGTAGCCAGGTCGCTTCTGAAAACAAGCTAAAAACTGGACCTTACCTGGTAAAATAAAATTAAAAGTGTATAGAATTACACAAGAGAGCTATCTAAAAACAGCGGATGAAGCTCGGTCAGCGCCCTCCCGCTCGGGTCAGTTGAAGCAAGAGCGGTGGTTTATTGATCGTCTAGAGACGCCAGGTTCGAAGACTGACCGCACAGTGCATAAGCACAATGTTCAGAGGCCTTTGCTATCCATCGATCCCGCTTGGGTGAATTGATCACGAACAAGGAAGCCAGACTGCCGCATTGGTGGCTGTGCGCTGCGCACCGCCTTGTCATTTCGCAGGTGGCCTTGTTGCGTAAATCTAAATTCGAAGTTTAAAGGGGGACATTTAATCGTCATTGTTGTTTCTGCGTGAGTGAATATTTCAAATCGGGCATAAATAGAACACCTCCATCTCAAGCGGTGGTTCTGGGTCAGTCCAGGTGAGTGTGGGTTCAAACTTCCCGCTGCCTCAGGCATACAGCGCCAGTGACATCAATTATTCTGAAGATGGAGGAGCAGCCCTGCAGCTGCTTACTCCCTCTGTAGGAGAGCCCGACTCTTCCACACTTGGCAGACGTCTCTGAGGAGGTGGAAGTACCCACACTTTAACCCACCACACTCAACCTGCTGCTCAATCAGCTGTGATGTGCCTGTTTAGACTGCAGGGTGAATAGTTGCCTAGCAGGGCGAGCAAGGGGCTAGTCGTGGTGCTGGGGGTTTAAGAGACTTGCACCGTTGTTTTAACTGCCGCGCCAGGAGATCGAATCGAACCGGCGACGTCTGGATTTCAAGTCCACAGTGTAAACCGCTACACCATGGGCAGCATCCCATCGTCAATTACTTTTTACAGAAACGTGTGACTTTACATTCACGTATTTTCCGATTCTCGGAATGGCTTGTTTATGGGAAACAGACGCCTGTTTTTGCCCGTCTTTGGCCCCATTCTGCAATGAGAGAAAGCATGAATCATTACTTAAACAAATGCCCTTTTGTGTGCAGAGGTTTCGGCCAATATCATTATTTAATTTCGGAGCGAATAATTCGAAACCACTTAAGTGTACATATTGTGCTCTGTTTGCGGTAATTGAGTAGCACGCATATAGGGTTCCTCGCCTAAAGAGAAATCCGAATGGGTTAGACTAAAACGACTCCGTCTTCTTGGGTTTGCACACACACACTCGCTCGGGTCGCGTGTCATAGGGCCCGGGGAGCTCCGGGGCATTACTGCAGGCCACAGGGATATCTGACCGCGTGTACACTGTCAATAATAATAAAATTAGTTAATTTAATTAAAGTGCCCGTTGTCGCTGTGCAAATAGAGCAACGCTCTTATCGATATTTCACACGCCGCCTTTAAAAAATAATTGCAAAAACGACAGCGCGACGCATTTCCCAGGCTATGCAGTTTTTTCGTTGAATAAAAACTAAAAGGTAATGATTTAATGCCACACGAGAAATCAATGCTTTGCAGCATGTGACATATGTGCATGTGCGTAGAACTTCTTTCGCATCGTACGTAGCCAACCTTGCTAATCTGAGGTGCGAATGCATACGTTATAAGCAAGGTCTTTTTTGAAGTGGCTTGGTCACTCGGGCACCTGACGCGTGAACAAGAGCGCTGGGCTGACGGTGGCGAGTATCACAGTATACGGACGCCAAAGCATCAACGTATGTTTTCATCGATCTCTTCTCTGGTTTGTATCATCATCATTATCACCGTGACGCTTGTTCAACCATCGAAGCCTCACTCAGTCTCGTGTCTCTTTTCCAGGTGGGTCCTGCCAAGTGCCACAGTCAGGGGGGGGGGCGCTGGTTGCCAATGTACAATCTAAATTGAGTCATTTGCGAGGTAATATTTCTAATTTGGACCATGACGCTGGCACACAATGGCCTACTCATTGCGAATGTCGTCATGGGATATTTAGCGTCCACTGCGAATTAGACGGCGCGCACTTTTAGGTTTAATATGCACTGCAGTAATGACTGGGGAGGACCACTGGATTAGAACCGTGACCCTCTGCAACAAGCGGCTGGGCCGCGTCACCACGCGTCCAGACACCTCCCCATGCTTCGAGCAGGATCTCTCAAGTGCAGTAGCTTTTAATGTGTCAGCTCATCACTCATGGACAATCACTACTTGTGTAGAACAATTAAAACATTTTGATTATTCAGTCAATTTGACCCTTTCCATCTAAATCGAGTGACATGCAATGATTACAATTTGATTGAGATAACGGTCGAAGTACTTCTGTGACATTCTGTCACACGTGGTTGTCCACTGTTAACTACAATAATTCCATCGCAAACGTAATCATGAACACGATAGCAATACATGCAATTAAACACTGATAACCCCCCCCCTCCCCGAAATAACAGCAGCAAAAAACGCCGCCGCGAAAACTTGAATGCATGGTCTCCATCTTCCTATCTCCCTCTCACTCCGATTACGCGCGCGTGCATCCGTCGCGTGAACGTGAACGCGTGGAGTCATCGTCGCCGTCGACCGGGATTGCGTCTCGGAGTTGCGCCACGCGACACGCGCACATCTGCTGCTCAATCAAGGGCGCCAATGGAGCGCGCTGACTGCCCTTTCCTCGTCGTAGTTTTATTCTTGTTTCATTTTCTACCCACGTGACTTTACCGAAAGAACCAAAGAGTATGGATTCCTGCAGTCACGAAAGCTTCAAATCAAGATTGAGTTTTACATCGTTACGCGCGGCGATGTCTCTCGAACGAAAGAGACCGGCGCGCCAAGGAGTGAGCGCGGGCGTGCAGTCATCATCGGCGGGGACAGGCAGCGGTACAACGCACGGTGACAGCCCTTGCATTGTTGCCCGTCGAGATAATCCCCGCACGTCAGAGGGCGAGCGCTCACAATGCGTCCCGTCACCCCACGCGCATCCGCACGGAGCACGCGAGCCGCAGGCACGCGCACTCGCACGCGAGCTCCACACCTCCGCGACACGACGGCGTGGACGCTGCCGCCCCCCCCCCAGCCCCCCACGCCGGGCCCGCGAGGAGTCGGCTCTGCAGGCGTGCTCGCGCCGTTCGTCAATCGAAATCGACTGTCGTGCTGCCAAGGCTGTAGAGGCAAATTGGGCGCATGTTGGAGGGGGCCGGATAACCCCACCTGTTCAAGAGGATGTAAGAATTGGCCGAGGGGGACTCAGATACAACTCCAAGCGGGCTTCGGTCTTGTGAGCTGGATGTTGCAGTCACTGTAGGATGAGTGGGCAAAATCTATAATTGGAAAAAATAAACTCCCCAAAACTGCCTAAATTAGTTGGTTCAATTGAATTGTAACCCCAAATTGTGGCAATTCGTCAAATCTGTGAGGATGCGAATACGTACTTGGCTCATTCCCCTCTGCTGACCCCATCATATGGAACTCCCCTACGTCAGCCATGAGTGCTGTCAACCCCCTGCCACTGTTGAAGAGCAGGGTCAGGACCTTCCGTTTCCTTGGCCTATCACGGACTGACTCTATAAAATAACCATGTCCACTTTTTGTACAGTGCCTTGAGACGCTATATATCAATACATGTTGTTGTGTAAGATTGTAAGAAACATATGTACGAGTATGCAGTATATAATGTTTAATTAGTGGTGTCCATTGCACTGCACGACAATACCACCAAGGCAAGGTCTATTTTTGGCCATGGACAATGATATCTGGGCAGGTCATTCTCTCCTGAAATGAATACATCGTGTGGTGGGTCAGATCAGCAGCAGTCAAGTCTGGTTCTGGTTCCACTATCAACTCTGTGTCACCATCGACATTTAAAGAATCAGACACTTAGAAGTCAGTTAAATGCCACAGTTGAATTTGTGTGTTTCATAGCACTTGTATTATTGTCACTAACTTGTGCAGCAGATGTATTATACAATAACAACAAGCAAGAGAAAGAGTGAATGAGCCACTCACCTCGGTCAGAAATCAAACTACTGCGTTATGAACACAGCGACCCGAGTTCGATTCGCAGCCACGGCTACCATCAAGGGGGCGAGTGACACCGGATCGGATTTTATCGCTGCCGCCTGTCTCACCAACCCGCACCAGCCAGCATGGTGCAGAATTATCAAGCAACCATCACAACCGACACGGCATACATTTAGAATCAGAATATGTATTTATGCTGGAGAAATCCGATGAGCTATAAAGATATTTATTCACAGATGTCCATAGGGAAGGCTTTATCCACCATTAGATTTACAGAGGCTGTAAATAAATACTCACATAATCCATGTAATAGAAATAATTATGTTGTATATACATTCATAATACGGTACGAGGCAGTGGGAATATGGGGTGAAGGGGTGGCTGATCGGTAACATGCTTCAGCGAAGAGACACAGAGCGCCCCGATGTTTAAACAAAACTTGCTTCAGCATTGCGTTATCTCGAGCGCTGATAAAAGGTCATACATGGTGCATTGGTTTTTCAGGAATCAAAAACAGAGGCCAATGTTTACCATTAACCCAACAGAGAGATATAAGACCAACTTATTGGCAAGATAGCTCTTTCATTATGTAACTGATAAATATAAATAAAATGTTCCAACTTTGCAAACAAGCATTCCGGTGGTACCCATTATTTTTGCAATTATCTTATTGACAATTTTTTCTTACGAGAATAAATGTCAGCCACTCCCACAACACTGCAGATTTGAATTGCAGTGGTTTCCTTCAGCATCTCAGAAAATCCGTCCCACTGCATTTTTGTTGTTTGTTGCAATTTCGCAACGAAAACATAATTCCAACATCTGCGATGCGCATCTCCTCTTGACAACCACATTTTGACTTTTAAGCCAAACGGTTGCAGACAGCGCCCGTCGTCGAACGCCAATGCCGTCACCGCCAGGATTTACCTCGGAGCAATTAAGCCGGGTGGCTGTTTTGTCGAAGGCGTCATAGTCGAGAGAAAAAGTATTCAAAACAAAGGATACGAAGTTTATCATCCACATCTGCTGGCACCGCTTCGTTTGGGATGTGAAGGGGGGCGATGTTTTTCGAATGCGCTTGGACAATGCCTTTTTTTCCGCCTTCCCGCAAATCTTTGGCGAGCGCGTGGCTGGAATTGGTGGAACGTGGAAAGTGCAGGAAACAATGAGTCCATCCGGGCTTACCGCAGCCGGACAAACACGCCAGCAATCCACAAACACGCGCGAGGTGTGCGTTTCAGGATGCCTGTGCGACATGGGTGGCTCCCGTAGAGAGAGGGGGGCGGGGGGACGAGGGAGGGGGGGCACGTGCGTGCAGCCCCCCCCCCCCACCGGCCCCTCCAAACGTCCACACAATGCCCACGCCAGGCTTGCTGCGGCTCACGCTCCACTGCGTGTCGGTTCCTTTGTTTTGGGGTCTTGGTATTTCGCTCCTTCTTTCTTCTTGAATTTTGGCCCATTTTTTTCCGCGACAAATCTGCTCATTCTTGTACGTTTGCTGAACTTCTTTCGCACCGTACGTAGTCAACCTTGCTCATTGGAGGACACCAAACTAAAGACAAAAAGCAGTTCGAAAGAAATGAGTGTGTCAATCTAGACGATGATGATTTTAAAGTGCACAGCTCCAGCGGCTTCCTAATATCGGAAAGAAGAGCGTTCCAGACGGGGGCAGAAGCGCATCTGAAAGCGCCACGCGATGCGGTGACCGCCTTTGTTCGATGGCCAGCCAAAAGCCGCTGCTGCGAGGATGACCGAAGTTCGCGTGATGATGGTTTGTGCTCCTTGACGAGATGAGCGGGCGCAGGAGGTCGACTTGCCTTCTCGCGGTTGCTCGATTTTTATGAGAAATGCAAATACTACAGTAAGACAGGCTTGCTTCGGCACGAAAGCCGCAGATCTCAAGTATGCATTGCCTTGCACGGGGCTGACATTTAAAGAGAGATAAAGCAAAATGCTTACAAGTGCACGCCTAAAAGTCACGTCTCTTAACTCGTCGCGACAACGCGATAACAATTTTTTGCCCTTCCATACCCACGCAAAGAGGCAGAGTTGTGGTCATGCTTGGCTGCATCGCAATAGGCGCTCGCTTAAAGAAAGAGGTGCAGTGGCATTTCAAACCTGAAAAAGCCCATGGGATTTGATTTCTGTGCAATGTGCGTCTCGTTAATGGGCTGTATGCAGAGAGGAGGCCGTGTATGCAAAGGTTTAAAACATGTCACTGTAAAACACCCGCAAGCAATTCAATTGACATACACAGTAGAAGATGCTGCCACAGTGGAGGGCATGATCACCACACAGGACTGACAAGTCTGGGGCCACGCTGCTTCGGTTTGATCTCCCGGCACGGCAGGTGAAACGATGGCGCAAGTTTCTTAAATGTCCTCACCTCTGTCCACCAAGCTTAATAAATGGGTGCGTCGCAGTTCGTCGATCAGAAGGCCACGTGTGGTGGGGTGAAGTGTGGGTATTCCTACCTCTTCCAGAACATCTGGCCAGCGTGCAAGAGAGAGCTCCCTCGAGTGGAGACCCATCTACCAGCAGGAGCACGAGCAACAAATTGCAGGGCTGTACCTTTGCAAGCTACTATTCATGATATGGACGATCACAATGGAACTTCGCACAGAAGCAAAGAAATAATTGGAGGTCACTGCAACGCGATTCGATTGTGCAAAGCAACACTCTGCTGGCAATGTGCGTCAGAGTCGTAGTTAAATGCTGCTGCTGTTTAACCACTGCACTTCTACGACATGGGCCAATGGCCATCATTATCATCCCCTTGCATAGCAAAGCGCTGTTTCGCCACCGCGTCAAACAAGTTCATGAATTTGATTTTCTAGCGGCGAAACTCGGAAGTGGCTACCAACCAATGAACCGAATCCACGATCGGTCGTCCGCAGTAGTCCTGCAAAGTGTCTCGGCAATGCAACTTGGCATGTGAGTGAGTTATAAAACGGTGAACAAATAAATAAAGTGACTGCAGTGCACGGCTTGAGTCGTGAAAGAGAAGGTAGTTGATCACCGTTGATGTATCCACGTTGACGCAGCTGTGCCACAACACGCACACGACTTTACGGATCTCGAATCATGTCCTGACGTTGCACAATTATTATAATTTACCGCATCACGACGATGGTGACGATTCTGATGAATATCTTGATGATGAAATGGAAAATTCAAAACTTTCTTACGTGCACAAAAATTACAAAGCTATCCCTTGGCACACCACGCGTCTGTGGTCAGAATTACTGCAATAACATAAAACAATTTGAAAATAACTTTGAGCCCTTTGTAAGTTCACAGCTACATGAAGGCATCCCCACACTTGTCAGTCATGGGGCTGTTTGACCATACTTCACCACGCTAGTCAGTCATGGGGCTGTTTGACCATACTTCACCATGCTAGTCAGTGCTAATTGATGAAGGGGCCTCTTTGGCACCTGTTTGTATGTCACTCGCCACTGACGTTTAAGCCGTGGCCGTGAATCCAACCCAGCTTCGCCGGTGTTCGGAGCGCAGTGCGCCAACCACTCATTTGCACCAACAAGGCTCCACCCCTCCTCGGTCATATCAGAACAGAACAAAAGCGTTTACTTGTTCAAACCCAAACAGACAACTGGGCAACATCACAAACACTGGGACACTAAAAGGCAAGGCAAACAGGAAGGGCTGAGTGGCCATCCGTCACTGCGCGCAGGATTGGCAGCCACCGTCCTGACAGATGACAAGCAGCAGATCCTGCTCAAACACATCCCACGACTCTGGGCAAACAGCCGAGCCACATCCCCCCACCACCACCCCATGGGGCCCCCGTGCTCAGCTCGAGCCTCGAACGCGAATCAATTATCTCGGGCGAGAGGTGAACTCGCGTCGGAGAGAAGTCCGCCTCCGACTTCACGATGTCGTCTCGTGTGCCATGATGATTGCACCATGGATATACTACCGTTTGTGCGTGTGTCCGCGTGTGTTGATGTGAAGACTCACGATTAAGGCTTTCCAGGATAACGATGTATTGTACTTTATGCGTAAGTTTTCACGACCTATGATTAATAATTGGTTTCTTTGGGGTTCGGTCGTCGTTTAGGTATAACGTCAATTATTGTTTTACGATAGCACAGAGCAAACAGAGTAAAGCCGTCACCTGGGCAAATATAGAAGTTGATTTGGTTTGTACACCGACGCGATATAACCCAAAACAAGCTCATTATGAATGTGTGTACAGTATCACACGCATGTGTGTAGCGCTGCGCTACGACCCCGGCGACCCGAGTTTGAGTCCCGCTCACGGCCAACGCCGGCGACGATTCAGCATCAAATGAGTACAGTTCCTGGTGCTTAGCGTCAACATCGCTACTCGGGAGACAAAGGCGGCCGGGCGTGGTGTTGGCCATCCACTCCCTCATGAAGGCCGGCACAGCACACCGGTGCTCGCTAACAGCACTTGCCCCAACAGTCTGTGAAGGCTATACGGGGGTTCTTTGTCTCTCAAAGCATTATGATCAAATCACCCGATGCACCCGATCTTGGCAGATGTTGGAAGCTGAGCAGGACCCAGCCTGGATAGCGCTCTCGTCAGTCACACGGTGCGTAGAGGCTGTACAGGTGAAGTAGGGGCCACGTTCTCAACAGAGGGCAGCGCAGCAAACATCAATTGTCATACTCTACTATGCTGCGGCTTCTATGCCCCCCTCCCCCTCGGCATGGACCAGCATGGTGAAGTCAGCTAAAATAAGCAGTTGGACAAAAGGGCTGGGTTATGCACACAATGTGAAGTCATCTGCGAAAAGAACGTGCCGTGTCTTTTTACATATATACACAGTGCATACTTGAAGGAGTGGGTGTCGACTGGAATGGCTAATTGTTGAAAGCCACATCCAAGCGGATTCATAGCGTCCAGTGCACATACTGATCAGTTTGTAACACACGGTCATGTTCATGGACAGCCATAGCTCAGTCCACTGCTGGTTGAGGAAGCCCCCTCACACGATACGGGTCATTGGGGTTATTAGACCTTGTTAGACTACACTGGTCAGTGCGGGTTGGTGAAGGTGGGAAGTATAGACGTACAGTACAACAATGAAGTTTCCTGCACTGCCCTCTGTTGCCCACCACGAAGCCCAGCAGCGGCAGCAGCCTGTAGCAACGTCATCCATGGTGGGCAATAGTCCAGGTGCAAACCTGCTGAGCTTGCAAACATGCAAAAACACAATGCACACCGAGGCATCGGGCAATTTTTTTCAATCAACTTCCTTGGATATTCTTGCACTCTCCTGGATTATACAATTCATACTGGCTGGACCATCATGTGTTTCAAAACTCTGTCTGCCATATACGTCGGCGATCCTTCCTTCCATTCAGCTCTGTCCATGATATTTACTCAAGAACTTTGAACGAGATGCTCCTCCCATTTGCATCAAACTGTTAAAATTGCGTTTGTAACTTACTTTGCTGTCTTCCCCAGCTTCTTGTGGTACCTATAATTTTCCCAGTCAAAATATCATTGCATTCAGTTTATTTATCTCATTATGTGTCAAAGAAATATAACGTTCCTTTATTCTAATTATTCCTGTACATTTTATTTTTGTCCCTGCTACATTTATGTTCCTGATTTTGTCTGACCATGATATTCTTAACTCCCTTAAATAAAAAAACAAGAGTTTTGTGACTTGTAGTTTGCTTTGCAGAGTCTGTCATTTTCCAGCTTTCCAAAATTTCATCAAAATAACAACACCATTTGTTCACTACACCCCAGCAGTGCCAACACACTGGGTGTACACTGATAAGTGAACACACATCGCTGAATGAAACGCACACGCACACTCGAGATTAACTTGAACAAATAACTCAGTAAGAGCAAGGGACATTGATAACCTTCGCAGTTTATGACTGCAATTGTAAACTACACTTGCTGCTAATAAATGTGATTAGAGGAGCTCATGTAACATAGAGACAGGATTATACCGCGTTTCGTGTACCCTGTTATAAACACATTGAGTTATAAACACATTGAGTTATAAACACCGCCATTAGACCGCCCTTGCGGGGTTTTCTTTTTTTGCCAATTATACAACAGAAGTTCCCACCCAATGTTTTTATGTCATTTTACCAAATTACATCCCAACTGCACTCTGTGCCAAACTCGCAACGCCAGGAGAAACCACAGCAACGCGTTGGAAATCTCTTCACTTGGGGGTAGAGATCATATACAATGTACCGCGTGAGAGAAACCTCTATTTCAAATTATTAAAGTTGGAATTTGGCCAAATTAATTGAAAATCTAATTTACTGTGTATGTGCAGTCATTGGTAACGGGCTGAGATAATCAACTCGCTACTTGAGAACCCGATATTACCAAAGACAGCTGCCCTGAGGTTAATGAGTCTTCACATAACTCACTCCCTCTTCGTCCTGATTTAAGCATAAACGACTTATTGGTTGAAATCTATTCTGACACTCGAACAAAAATGCATCTAATTGCTACAATTATTTTTTATGCATGTACGTTGCAAGTAATTGGTTCATGTGAACTCTGCAGCCACTCTATGGCCTACATTCCATGGAGTACAATTGACAAAGAATCGATTCTCAATTAATTGAATTCAAAGGGTGGAAGTCATTACACGCTTGGTCCTAATGCTGGATAATACACACTCGAAGCATCATGTTTTACTAATCTGTCGCTTAAATAAGTGTTTAATGAGGGTACATCCTTTAACCTTAATTCTGTACTATCGACTACATTTCAGCCCGAGTCTCCT
Organism: Lampetra fluviatilis; assembly: GCF_964198595.1. NCBI lineage: Eukaryota > Metazoa > Chordata > Hyperoartia > Petromyzontiformes > Petromyzontidae > Lampetra > Lampetra fluviatilis. The sequence goes on along the minus strand of NC_136300.1, from coordinate 587,864 downwards.
CTCGAGTCGCCATCCTTACTCAATGTCTAATTAAAAACACTCCTGCAGTTACTGCCGCATAACTGAATATGAAAATCTGCAACAGACCCATCTATGACTGCGACCCTTGAACTGGCCGTCAATAAAGGAAGTCCAAGCTTCCGTCGCGTGCTCCCGCTGCCGTTCTCGACAGCCGCCCCCTCGCCCCCATTGTCCCCTCGCCCCCATTGCCCCCTCACCCCCATTGCCCCCTCGCCCCCATTGTCCCCCCGGCTCGGCCCTGGCCGGGCCAATCCCCTGGTCCGAGCGAGTGGCCAGCGGATGAAGGGTCACGCCGCAATGGTGCAACACAAAGCCACGGTGGAAGCATCTTGTAGCCGCTCTGTAATTCTCTTATCTTGCACGTCCTCCCCGATAATGTGCTCCATTCGGTGCTGCTCCTCCCCAAACAAACACTGCCTCTCGTCACTTAGAGCACGCACGCGCGCACACACACGGACACAGACACCGCCCTGTAACGCACGGGGGCTTTGGAGTAAGGTGCGTCAGGCAGGGAGGTAGGAGAGCCAAAGGAGGAGGGATGTCTGAGCCAAGGGGTCACCAAAGGTGGCGGGCAGATCGTGAGGTCATCGGCTAAGAAAACAGTCGTCAAGGGGGAGGGGGGAACTGGCAAAAAGAAACAAACGCGAAGCAAAGACTTAAGGACGGATGTTCTTCATGAATGCACAGGAGGATAACACGACAAGGGGGTGGTTACATTTGTTGTCATCGTATTCCAAAAAGTTGAAAGTACGTTGTTTTTGTATGGATACTGCGCGGTGTTTGTTTACCATCTTGCATACACACGCGTGGTGCGGTAAAAGTGTGCCTTGTGAATGATACAACAAATAAATTGGAGTGTAAAAAGTTGTAGCAACAAAACTTGGACAGCTGTTCACCTTTACGTAGAGTGATTTGCAATTCAAATGTAAGCCCCCATACATTGCCTGTCCATGCCAAATGCCACTAATATATCGGCTCTTAAAAATAACATTGCCGTGTCATCGGCGGGCATTCGAGCTCCTAATGTGGAACAATTCATTGTATTTGCCGGTAGTGAGCTCTAACAAAAACTAATTTCCTTCATTATGTTTTTTCCTCGAGTAAATCATCGCGCGTGCTCGACGAATGCACTTGGTGGTCACGTGCGGCGAGTGTGGAGGCCCCGGGCCGAATGCAAGATGCCACTCCTCCTCCACCTGTCGCTTTTATGAGGTTTATTCAACCAGGAGGGGCCTTGCGTGTCTGCGCCATGTTTGGAGAGATTTGTAAACATTGCTGTGGCTTGAGTGAGAAAGAAACATGTGTGCTGAATCATGCTGTGCAATTCTACCTAAAATAGCAGTGAGTGGGAGGGGGAGGTGAGGATGGGGTGAGCGATAAGGCACCGTGACCTTATTTGCTCTGAAGATGGCTGGCGTGTGAGCCCAGCATGCTTTTCAATGTAACCTTTTGAGGCACGTTCTGACGTCACAAGGGTTTAAAGAAGACTCGCAAAGATGTATTTACGTAACGCCCTAAACCCGATGTATAAAGGACGGCAAATACGGAAAAAAAGTTGTCAGACTCGTGTCTTTTCGACTGCTCCCGTCCACATTTTTTGAAATGACGTCGTGTTTGGTTTGAATGCTATGTATGCGGCTCTCCCTTATCCTACGCTTACGTAAAAAGCACAGCAACAAAAAGCTTCGGTATGCTATTTAAACTTCACGCCCAAACCTCTGCACAGCACGCAGAGTCGTAAAAATAATGAGCTATGCGCAGAGGCAGTGTCGAGCATTATTTGCACATTGTGAGCAATCCATTGACCACACATTGAAAGGCGGTCGGGTGAGCATCACTCAACCCGACACAAGTCAGCTACAAAAGTGAAGACCTGCATTACTGACAACACTTAATCATCATCCATTGCCTCTGGATGGCGATGATGACATGGACTAGGGCATCACAGTGTCTTGTTGGGTCGCGACTGTTGGACCATTAAGAGGCTGTTTAAAGTTTAGTGCCGTAGGACGCTTTGTCAAGTACCACCAATGGCAAAGTGACACGTGACCCTATTCGGGTGTCAACGGCGTGTTTATGCGGGTTCCCCTCGCTTTATGCGGGCTCGGGTTTGTGTGATTTCTATCCAAAACTAGTGCGGTTTCATTTTTGCACCCTCTTTTTTGGAACGCATCTTCTGCATAAAGCGAGGGAAACCTGTAATATTACTTTTAAAATATAAATACAGTATTAGTTTATTCAGTATTATATATTTTTTATTCTTCTTTCTGGTCATCAGAAAATGTTTATGCGCTTAATTACCCACCCTATGTCTCCGACCTCTGTATTTAGGGCCATTGCCCGAAACGACTCCTATTCTAAATGTGTATTTTACGCCCACAGTGTTCTTGCCACGTGTGTAGATGTTAGTGTCGTTAATTGTGCTTTGTGCACCGCTGACAATGCAGCAGCAGCAGCAAAATCGCCGAACCCTGTGACAGGAGATCAAAGCGTGCCACAGAACCGGCCCCAGTGCGTTGTCACCGTGCGCTGGGCAACATGCCAAATGTGTATTCATCTGCAGTTCCACAAATTCCATTCGGTTATTCTTATCGGTACTTTCTATCAAGCCAGCAAGCCGTGTGTGCTCCCAATCAGCTCGGACAATCGAGCATCGCTATATCGGGGCGTCGTGTTGCGTGCGGGTGCTTGTCGCCGTACGGGCAAGTAACCTCCTTTGCACGTCGACGTTTTCACGCGACGCCTTTCGTCGCACGCAGGGCCAGCAGATGCATCTTGACCAAAGGTAAGCCAACCAGAAATAAAGAAAGAAAACTGCCGTCTTAGTGGACAAGCAGTTTACAGACACAGGGCAGGGATGTTGACGCAACACCTATAATAAGCTGCCGGCAATGCGCTCGCAAATCTCAACAGCAGGGAATCGTGAAGTCTGTCGCAAGGTTGCCTGCTGTTCCTCATGTTCAAAGCCAGCAACAGAGGGACTTAGCCGCACCGATTGGTGTGGCCTAACTTGATACATGAGTTCTGATAAGAGTAGCACTATGGAGTACTCGGGTAATCGTTTAAGTTATCCCGACGATGTGAAATACCATCTCAAACCTTTGGACTTTTAATGATAATAACAACAGAGACTTGTAGCAGTAATGCATTCATACAGTTTTCCATTTGTAATGCGTCGTGTATGGAACACAGCAAATAAAACAGAACGAGGGCAAATAGCCAGACGTAGGGGGTGAAGGCATCTTTAGAGAGGTGGGTTTCCAAGACAGATTTAAACAACTCTCGTGACTGATTGCCTGATCACCAAAGGCAAAGCGTCACATCGTCCGAGAGCTGCGCTGGCAGAAGCCCGCTCACCCCAGGACCAGAGCCTCGACCTCCAAGTCCTCAAAGAAGAATCACCTCCTTGGAGAATATAAATGGAATCATTTCGTGCAAATGTTGTGGGGCTAACCCATGACGGTCTTTGCAGGTCAGCGGAAGGATCTTATAGTCTACTGAAGACTTGACAGGTAACCAGTGCGGAGACGAGAAAACAGATGTGTACTGCCATGACATTTACGCATGTGCTAAGGGAAAGGCTCAGTGAGCCAAGGAATTGTTTTCGCGAGGGTCCTGCCTTGGTGAATGGCCAATGTCATTTGAAGGAGTGTTTTGTGCGTGGGAGGAAACCCATATTTTGAGGAAGTAGCATTGAATGCTCTGCACAGGTGCAGGTTCAAGAATACATTTCTCTACTGCCGCCTCAAGGGCCATACCGATGGGATCATTAACCTATTTTCTTTTGTACTCCCATCTGCTAGCTACGCCACAGCCCTATAGGTTTTGGGATTTACACCACTCGATGTGTGCCCCATACTGGACCTTGGCCTTCGTAGCCCAGGATTATCGGCGTGCGCCATTACACCCACTCACAATGCAGTGCTGACGATGTCGATACCATTTTGGTAAAAAAGTGACAACTTTATCTCAGACCATTGGTTACTTTGACGTTATTATTATTATGCTGTGTTGCATCATTTTAGGGCCTAACTACTGTAATAACAGATTAACAAAACAATGTAGCATTGCTCAACTTATGGCTGCAGAAGTTAGAAAAAAATCTTTGCACAGCGTATATGAATAGAGGAACTCCGATCCGTACACACAATTTAAAGGCGTGCATCGCCAGACTTAAAAAGAATTTTAATCGATGAATGAACTGTTATATCCTATTAAAGTACATAATATAACTACATATCAATCCATTTGCAGAAAACACATTCAAATGCCACTGCAAATATCTGTCGCAAAAGAGAGTTTACCTCTCGTTCTCTCCCCACTGTAACTGGATCCCAGTACTTGCTCTGTGCAACGTCGGAGTTGGATGGATTGTTGCATGCATGGAACCACGAGGAGATGGCGACAGCTTGGAGAGGGCCCTTCATCCAGCAGTGGATTGATTTTTGGCCAACAATACTGACGATTAAAAGAAGAGACATCAGGCCAGACCGGTGGTCTGGAACAGTCTACCAACACGTTATACATAATGTGCACACACACGCGGAGATAATTACCGTCTTCTCCAGCTCAGTGTTACTCAAACTTGTTTGGCCCGCGGATCACCCAGCCCCCCGCCACCCCTGGTGACAAAACGCAACTCACCTCTCCAAATGCCACTCATACAACATGATTCATATTACCGGAAGATAAAAGGGCTATACGGGTTTTTTTTTGGGGGGGGGGCATTTAGATGTTAGGGTTAGGGCACTTTAATCAGGGTAATTACCTAACTTGATTTTTTTAATTAAATATCATGAGTAAAATATCAATGAATGTCCATAACAAAAGGTATACACATTGTTATTGTTTCCAGATCAAGCTGCGTTTGCATCACAGCCCACGGACGACCAGGAAGAGCATGGTGGGCCACGCTCTGAGATCCACCGCTCTCGCTTGTGCGTCACGCGTCTCCCCCCTCCCTTTCTTTTAAAGCAGAAGTCGGGGGGGGGAGAGCGTCTTATGATCAAGTACGTTGAGTGTATGACCAGACCGGTGGTCTGGAACAGTCCGCCAACTTAAGTCCGACCAGCCGTCACAATCGATGCTTTTAGAACCGGACTAAAATCATTTATGTTCTCTTCTGTTCTCGTTGAATTTTCTCAGTGCCATCCGTGCTTCAGTCTCAGTTTTTGTTTTAATATGGGGCGCTACAAATCTTTGATTGACCGATCAATAACTCCGACACCGGGACCCAGGCTTGGAGGGTGCGGCGTCTCCACTTTGTGGGGCTCAGTACATCAACAGCGTCGCTGGATCCCTGCCTGCGTCACACAGCTGCTGTACAGAAACAGAGGCAGCGAACCGTGGCAGTGTTTCTGTTTTTGCATCACGGGACAATGTAATAGTGCGCGACATGTTTTGGGGTTATTATTCTCTTTTGTTAAACAGAGAGACATACAACACTATTGTCCAGCACTTAATCTGCACCTGCAATGATTGTGGCATAAACGCAGCTCCGGCGCACTATTGTGATGTTGTCCTTTTAGAAGCGGCTTTTGTCATCGATATTGTTTCTTTTTCTGGCTTTTACACGGGCGGCTTTTGGACGCGCCTATGAGAGTAGAGTTTTTTCTTGGTTATTAAAATCAAAAGGTCCCCTCTCTTGAATAGATTTATTTTGTACTTGCTCACCGCCAACACACAAGTCGGTGGCCTTTACTGAACGAAAACACCATTTCTTGAAATGCGCAATTCAACTATAACACGAAGACTCACATTGCATACAATTCAGTGGCGGCGAAAGTTTATCAACATGTGCTTTCGTGTGGATACTCAAACCTCTTCGAAGACGTCTGGCCAGCATAGAAGAGGGTTTACTCCCGGGCGCCACGGTGGCGAGGTGTCAACTACCTTACCTGGTATACAGGATATACCGTGGGTTCGATCCTGACCCTGACGCCTGCATATTTGGAGTTTGCATGTTCTACCCATGGTCGCGTGGATGTTTCTCCAGGTCCTCCAGTTTTCCCCTCCCCATTTAGAAACGACACGCGTTTAGATGATTTGGCTGTTATACATTTCCACGTGACAAGCCACTTCGTTGATTTATCATTTGTGGCCAGGTCGCTTCTGAAAAAAGAGCGAAATATCTCAGTCGGTCTTCCCTGGTCAAATAAAAAGTAGTTTAATCGTATACTTAGTTTCGTTTCAAGGGGCTCTTTCGTGCTCCCTCTAGTGGAGGCCCTTCCAACAGCAGTGGAGTGACCATGGTTGTACTTTCAAGGCTGCGTCTATAGCTCACTAGATAAAGGTCTACAAACAATCAACTTTACCAAGTGGAAACATCAATAAAAGTAAGGCATTTTGGCTACATCCACTTTGGCAATTCAGTCATAATTCCAGACTTCCTTGATTTATTTTGGAACGTAATTGCTGAATATTCAACAGAGCGTGTTATTTCAAAATCAAAGTTTGAGCTATATTTTTCAATGAATAAAATAACATATTTACCCTGACATGTTCGTGGTTTTAAAATATATATTATAATTGTATCAAGTCATGCATGCTAATAATGGTTCGCGTTAAGCAAGGCATGAATATTGACACGCGTGAAATTAGATTTTACGGATTCTACAGAGAGCCATATCCAGTGGGTTCCAGAATGCAGGAGGTCAATTGTCTAACGTGGATTTTCTGTGAATGTCATCGTTTTTTCTCTCGACAAATGCACGTGTAACATTTCATTCCTGGAAATGACTCAAGTTAAATCCACAAGAGTCTCAAACAAATTCACATGTGGGGGTGATTATTATTTTTGTTCTACTAGCCTCTAATTTTTTTATGGTAATAGCAACTTCCTTTTTTATGAGCCAATGAACTTAATTATTGCTATGCCTGGGAAAATATCAAGCACATCTGTCTATCCAAGGACACTTTTCATGCTTTCATTAAACAACTACATCACCCCTATGCACTCATTTTCGGATGGGGGCCACTTTTGCCAATAAGACATAATCAGTGCCAGAGCCGCCACACATGTGAAACCATTGTTGTGTCTGACAGCGTGAGGGGCTGTTGTCACGTGTTGTTGTGTATTGTCAGGGGCCGCACGTCAGGGGCCGCACTAAAGGCCACCAGGGGCCGCCAGTGAAGGCCACTGGGCCAAGGAGTGCGACTGCAGCTACAAGCACCAGACCATGGGCCGTGTAACTCTGCACTGCCCCACATATACATGTGAAGGCGGTGGGTGGGTGTATCTGCAATACAAACTCCGACAAAGCAACTGAATTGTTCAATCACCAACAACTGAACCTCCCACAAGTCGTTCTTCAATGGCCACACAAAATCAAAATCATCATTATTATGAGAATGTCACAAAACCTACTGTAGCGCTCACCAACATCATTTTACAGTTTAACAAGTCGGCTTTCGCGACCAATATCATCCATAACACCTGTACTATGCATAATTTTCCAGATGAGTACAATCTTTGGGTGATGTAATAATTTAAAAATGCATCATTTTGAAAAAAACTTGACTTTATGTTTGTGGACAAGCACAATCCGTGCACGTGTTAGAATGCATGCACACAAGTGTCAGCACGCATGCCTAGCGCGTGCATCTGTTTTGCATGTGCGTGTTCCAGGATGGATCGTCAGTGTGGTAGTTAGCATACTGTACTACATACCTAGCTCCAACAGTTCGATTCCCGGCCATGGCTAACATCAGCTGCGATTGTTTGACCTGTTCCTGTACTCAGCCTTAATTTCGTTGCCTGGTGCAGTCCCAATCTCAGCACTGGGGAGACAAAGACAGCTGGGTAGTTGTTGGCGGCACCCTGAGGTCCACAATAACAACACTTACCCCAACAGTCTATTGCAAGTCTACAGAGGGGTTCTTTGTCTTTGTTCCTGCATGTACATTTGCATACATTATATATATAAAAATGCCCTAACAAAATTTAATATTGCTTAAGAATCACTTAATGGGAGCTGATTCACCAGCTTGTTATTTGCCTGATAAAAGCCAATGTTTCAACGCCTGATTTCAGCCACACGCCTCCATGCTGACCCCGAGGTGAGATCACACCACAACACCCACTTCAGGACGATGAGGCGTGGCGGGGACAAACGCTAATTGGGCTGTCAGCACGCAAACAGAGGCACCACGAGCGATGGCCGGGTTACTTCCTCCATCCGACATGTGTCGGACAAAGCCCATCTATCAGCTGGCACACCTTTCGGAGCGGTGCAATGAATCCTCGGCAAAAGTGCGACTCACCGCGACATCGGCGGCGATAGGGAGATGCCACGTCAAATTCGCTCCCTCTCGACCCCCTCCATCTCCAACCTCCCCCTCCCCCCGTCCATTGCAGGTGTTGGGGCCATGATGGGGCATATTCCTGTCTTGGGCCCTGGCACAATCATTCACCTGTAGTGCCTCATATCTGGCACGGTGCCATCTCCTCTCGTGACGAACAGCAGTGGGGGGGGGGGCTGTCGAGCGGTCTAATGGATGCGCTTTGGGCTTGGGGGCACAGCGGGGAGCGTCGTTGGGCACGAGGCCGCCGCCGCGAGTGCCATAGAAGCACTCGGGCAACACAACTTCGTTAAGGACCCTCCACTGAAGCGTTTTCGAACGTGACATTCACAGAGCTCCCCCGTGTCCCGCAGGACGTGCCCCGGGTGCACGGTGAGACGGGTCGCGTAGCGCGGCCGTGCCATCGAGTCGACTCCGGTCAACCTCGCAGCAGCTGCTTTGAGCTGGCCAGCGAACGAAGACGGTCACTGCATCGCGCGCTTTTCAGATGCGCTTCTGCGGCCGTCTGGAATGCTCTTCCTTTCGATATTAGCAAGAACACTGGAAATATGCACTTTTATATCTCGATTGAAAACTTATTTCTGCTTTTTCTGTTTAGTTTGTTGTCCTTCCCCCACACCTCCAATTAGCACAGTTGGCTACGCACGATGAAAAAGAAGTTCAATATACATACACACATACACACACATACATACACACATATACACACATACACACATACACACATACACACATACATACACACATATACATACACACATACATAGTTCTCCGGCGCAACTTCGGGTTGCACCACGTGTCCAACATTTCGCTCCATGTACCAAACCGAATTGAGTTCCCAGCATGTGCGGCAAAACCATTGAACATTGCGCCAAACAACACGGGGTGCGACACTAAAACGCATCAGGGACAGGTATGGGTCGCATCACATTGGCAATTCATCTCTTGCGGCAGAATGTGCGGTGTGCTCGAGTGGAATAACAAGATTAGATGTTTCACCTTTGTCTCGCTGCTACGTGGATGCCGAGAAATTATACGCTTTTTGAACCACAATGTTATTCTATTGGAAACAAATATATCTATTTTTATCAAAACCATCCAACAGAACCAGCCTCTTCGCTGTTATATCAAAAGCTTGCAATGTGAATTGTGCTTTTATTTCACTGTCACAATGTGGAGTGCCCTCGATGAAGACATTCCCTTGTTTTGTGCCATCGTTTGTGCATGCGATTTATAAAACATATATATGATACTTTTCACTTGCAACACGCACAGTTTTCGAGAACAATTCTGAGGGCACGAGGAACCAAATAGAAGCAAGGAAAGCAGCCATGCTGCCTGCGACCCAGCGCCAAATTGCCCCAAAGCTCTGGAGTCCGTTACCTATGAAGACGGTATCGTGACGAGTGTTTAGATGTGGGAGGAAACCGGAGCTCCCGAGTAAAACCCATGCGTGCGGGGAAGAAGCACCATCCCATTTAGACGTAACAGGTGGTGTCCACATCTGCTGTTCTCTATTCTCCTGGCGAACCAGGGTATGACTCCTCCTCGACAACCACGGGAAGGGAGTTTTACAACATTCGTGCAGTGATCCACCAACCCCCGGTGCCTCCACAGCGCAGGATTACAAGCCATGTGCAGTAGAGTCACCACCGCACACGTCAATGAAAATGTAATTATACACATTATACACATTCTGCTCCTTGATGAATGAATGACCTCAATGCCCCCTCACCACCCGCCCAGGATAAAAACGTGCCTCCTACGATCCAAACCTCTTGGTCATCTACTTCTACATAATAATGAGCGGATAATCTATAATCGCTACTTCGTTATTGTTGGCACGCCATATCCACTTCCCTTTGTTTTGTTCTCAACCCCATTCTCACAAGATTACAAGGAAACAGTGGGGGGTACAATAATGTGGGGATTATAATGGATACGCATACCACCTTGTACTCTAGTGGTAGTGCCTTATACACAGTTCATCCCCACTCCAAGATAGCCTATCAGAATTCCTAAAAAGATCAGTTTCATCCATCTTTACGTTTTTTGGCAGAGAAAGCTTGTCAGGGACTCTCTGAAACAATCACCGACCCAATGTAACATAAACACCGAGACAGATTCGAGCGGAGATCCGCTATTCACGCGGGAGCCACACGCTGTGAACATTGGCGTGTTGCTGTGGCTGTGGGAGAAGACGAAGGCATGGAAAGCTGCATCTCAACCGCCAGCTGCAGCTGGTTTGGGCTGCACATGCTCGGCGTGCGGCCGAGCCTGCGCTGCACGTAGCATCTACCGCTCACACCAAAGATCCCCCGTGTAGCCTTCGCTGACAGTTGGGGCATGTGCTGTTAGCGAGCACCGATGAAGGCCGGCACGGCACGCGAGGGGGTGGGTGGCCAGCACCAAGCCCGGCTCTCTTTGGCTCCCGAGTGGCGATGTTTATACATTGCACTGGGTACTCATTTGAGGTTGAGTCGACCTAGGGGAGGCCCATAACCGGTTCAGATAATCGTCATTGGTTTTGGCCGTGAGCGGGAATCGAACTCGCGTGAGAATAGTCCACATCTATCCTCGAGTTCGGATTTCCAAAGCTCCCCGTTGAGAGGAGGCCCTTCTTCCAGCAGTGGCCACGAGCGAGACATTGCAGAGCTGTGCCTTCACCTGACTTGTATCGCCTGAATGTTCCTCCTACTTCAGGGCACTTGTCGACTCAACGACAGCCAAGACTCTTGTGTATGGTCTTTTTTCTCCAGAGATCTCTTTTTTACCACTCCGCAGTGCTTAAAAGTATTTGCGCATTACTGCTCCACATTTCTGGAATCCCCTTGCCGCTCATCTACAGCTTGGCTCCCTCCCTTCACTCCCCCTCTTCATTTCCCTCTGAAACTAAAACTCAGAGCATAGTTGCACCTGTACCTAACTGTTTTTTGGCGCCTCTTGCACTCATATTAAATTTGCACTGCTTTTGTATTCGTGTGCATTTTGTTAACGACTGTCCAATACCTTGTTTGTTAGTTGTGCAACATTCCTAAAGGACCCTGCACTCGCTCTCTCGTGCACCACGGATCTCCCGGTTAAATTAGCCGGGCAAATGGTTAAATGGAATAATCCGTATAACAAATAAAATCAACTTAAAAGGAGATTTCAATTAAATGCAAACAGTTTAGAAACAAACAAAAGACACTTTTCATCAAATAATTTGGCCAATTTGGGACATCAGCCGCGATTACCATTCTATGCCCCTCAAGGAATTATGAATCCCGATCAATTTACCTGGTCGTCTATTAACAGATTGTTCTGGCTGGCATCTCTGGAACACTTGAGCTATAGCAGGTTGAATAAATACAAATATACGATTGGCATCAAATATTGTCCCCATTTTCATCAACTCACCCCCTCAGCTTAACCCCAATATGAATAGGGACGCACCATGTCACGGGGTTGACCATCAATGACAACCAAAATAGCCCCAACCACCATCACCACCACCACACCCGCTCGAGTCACAACCCCAAGACAGCCGCACGCCACATCGACATCAAAGACCGGACTTCCCAGCTGGCTTACCTCGCTGTATGAACAGTGGTTGTTTTAAAAGTTCTTGTTACAAACAAATAAATATATAATGGCAAATAATTTTACAATACATTGTTTAAGACTCTGACGAAACATTACCCTGATCTTTATCACACACAGAGCATGGTAACAACAACTAATTCAATCTACTGTACAAGCAAGCAAGCAGCTGCTATTTTTCAAACACGCAAACATCATCAAATTCACAATCTACCCTATCTGCAAACGTAATCTGCGAATAAACATTTGGCTTCATTGTGCCAAAACGGGGATAAACCTTCCCCCATTGTGTCTCCGCTGATGCACTGCATCGGTAATGCTCGTTGCCCATCCTCGGTGTTTGAAGTTCCAAGCGATGAATGTGACGGTGCTTTGAGAGCGAAGGCGCCATGCCTCCCATTCGTGATCCCAGAACAAATGCAGTCGAAGATGAGAGAGAGGGAGACGCACAAGATGGGAGAGAGAGATGCAAGATGAGAGAAAGGCACACACAAGATGAGAAAGAGACACAAGAACCCCCCCCCCCTTCCACCACCGACAACAACCTGTCAAATTATTGTTTTTATTTTACCAGGTACGGCCCCACTGAACTATATAGCTATTTTCCAGAAGAGACTTGGCCATAAATGATAGCCCAATTAATTGGCTTACCATGTGGAAATGTATAACAGCCAAATACTGTAAAGGTGTGATGTTGCGTCTAAATGTGGAGGGAAAAACCGGAGGACCCGGAGAAAAATCCACACGATCACGGGGAGAACATGCAAACTCCAAATATACAGGCGTCAGGGTCGGGATCTAACCCACAACCTCCTGTGTACTAGACGAGGTAGTTAACATCTCTCACCTTGCTACGCCCCTAGCCGCCTTGCCCATCTTGCTTTTGGCAAACAGGAACAATCCTGGCACGCATGGCTTGCCAGTGACAGCTATTTACACAAACGGCTATCACGGGGCCCTATTCAGCTGCAGCCATTCAGGCCATAATGCATAGCACATAGCTTACATAGCAAATGGAGACAGGGACACACACGAAGGGGGCTGCATGTATTGATGGGGGCTCGGGACAATGCGATATGAATAGACTCGGCCAGGTCAAACATGCCAAGACCTCTTTTGGAAATACAACCCACAGAACAAACAGTTTTGTAATTATTTCACCCATTGTGAAACTTGCGGCAAGGGGGAGGGATTTGTTATTTTTTGACACTTTATTTTTTTCCAAAGCCCCCCTGCATTGTCGCGTGTATTTGCCTTGGTAAATCAACAATTGGGGCATTATCAACATTTCACCTGCACAAAGAATACGCGCTTGATCTCCGTCGTCGTCATCAACCTGCCTAATACGTGTGTATATAAATGTCACGGACACAACTGTATATCATCACCACCATCATCATAATCACCCGTGATCTATCCATTGCTGAATGAAGACCTCCCCGAGCTGCCGGCATGGCTCATGATTTCGCAATGCAACAACCTACCTCTAGCGACTGCAAACCGAGATCCTATCGCTCCACCCCCTCCATGTTGTAGGGGACAGTTTCTACATTGGTTGCCACTTCCTTCGATAGACCCGTCCCGCTCATTCCAATTAGATAACCAGTTAATTAAGTCTTTAAGTTAATAGTTTATCCAGTCATGCTCCTCCTCCTGCCTCTCAGTGCAATTCTTGTTTTTGCACCTTCACATTTTGTTCCATGTTTACCATCAGTGTCCACAGGGAATCCGTGCATTGTGGCTGGAAACTCGCTAAGCGCGTAACGTGGCAGTATTCGACGTGTAAAATGTGACCGCATCTCAAGACACTGCACATAAACGGGGTGCATATTAATTTTAGACAGAGACAGTCCATCACAGGCAAAGGGAACAAAGGAAGGTCGTGAACTTGGGCTTGAACAAGGACAGGGAGATCACAGCACGGATAGCTGGGGGGGACGTTCCAGACCTTAGGGGCAGGGGAGAATAAATTCCCTTCTGCTGAGCGAAGGTTAACTCGTGGCATAATAGGTTAATGATATACAAGGCAGCCCAAAAGTCAGGACACATGGTTATTATATTTGTTTAAACAAATCACAAAGGGTTATTTCCTTTATTTTGACAAATGTTCAAAATGACTGACATTTACATTCATGCATGCATGAATTAATTGTCTTCTGAAAGAAAATGTAGGACTTTTTCAAGATCGCAGGGGTAATCTTTGAACATTCATCACTGATGTTTCGTCTCAATTCAGTACATTTTCTTTCCAATTTCAAATGTCATCTGAAAGGAAGAAATAAAACAGATATTAATGACAATATATACAATATTAACTTAAAGAATAACCAATTACAATGTTTTAATGCCAGCGTTAAATAAATGCAGCAATCACCGTATGTGTCCTGAATTTCGGGCTACCCTGTACAATGGTAATATATTCATCGGGTCAAATTACGTTTGTATTGTCTATAGGGTACCTTGAAAGCATAGATTGAGGTTTAACATTTTCCCATAAGAACAAATTAACCTTATGGCGGCACCCCGGGGTCCCGAATAAACGGAAGTGAAACTCGTAAATAATAAATGTATTGTTGGCGACTCCGTCCCAGCGCGCACACAAACGCCGCGACCCGCCTGGCGCCGATCGTTCTCTTGTCGTGTCGTCCAAGCGCAGCAGCGAGGACGAATGCACAGAAGAAACAAAACTTTGAAACTGCAATCAGCGCATCGTGCAGAGCTCGTCGAGAGGAACAGATCGCCGTAGCGTTCGCCTTCAACAGACATAAAATGGCGTCGCAACGCAGTTTATGCGAAAGCCGGGGGCTTATGGGACCCCGGGGTCCCGCCATAAGGTGCATTAATAATCCCTTCTTCGACCTTTCCCGCCATCTATTATTGTGTACAGCATCTTCAGATAAGGACACATTTACCCATGCTTTATAAATTGAAATGGTACCATTGTATTGAGACGGTAATAACAATGGTCGTATCAAGTATGACCACGACTGGGAAGCTGCTGCCAGCGAGCCTCACGCCAAGAGGCATCAAGTTGCATCACGTGAACCACGTGATAAAGTTATATTTCGGTCAGTCTGCCAAACTTGACTCGCAAATTATTATTGGCAGACAAATAATTACCCATGTTACGTCATTTTATATGATTAATTGTATATATTTAACATTTTAAATGGACAGTTAGGCGTGGTCACATTCCGGGCTTGTCAAACAAATTGAAGGGCTTATTTAAGCGGGCACCTTTTTCAAAGTTGCAATGATGCTCAAACTCGGGTCAATCCCACGGAGTACTTTTGCAATAAAAATCGATGACATTGATGGTGCAGTGGTGAATGCACAGTCGTGTGAGGAACACGGCGAAACGAGTCAGATTCCCAGCGACGGCTAAAATCGGTGGCAAGTGAAATATCCCGATCAGACCTCAACCACCCCCCGTCACCAAGTGTGGGTTGGTAAAGTAAAGTATCGTCAAAGAAGCCCCCCCCCCCTCTCTTGACAAGGCATGGGAAGGTATCCAAATAACTGTTTTTTACCAGGCAAGGCCCACTGAGCTATGTGGCTGTTTTTCAGAAGCGACCTGGCAACAAGTGGTAATAGCTCAACAAAGCGCCTTATCATCACGTGGACATTTATAACAGCAAATTCTCTAAACGCGTGTTTTTACATGTGGGGGGGGAGACCGGAGGATCCGGAAAAAATTCCACGCGACCACGGATAGAGCACGCAAACTCCAAATATACAGCAGCAGGTGTCAGGGTCGGGCTGGAACCCACGACCTCCTGTACACCAGGCGAGATAGTTAACATCTCATCAGGATCAGGATGGAACCCACGACCTCCTGTACACCAGGCGAGGTAGTTAACATCAGGTTGACACAGGACTGTGATTCATTTATTTGTATTTAATTTCACCAACACTGCCATACAATGGGTCTCACGTTTGGCAAATCACCAGACCTAGTCACGTGTGGTACTGCGAGCCAAGCCAAATGAGCCGTCAGTTACGGTAATAACTCCGATCGCGCAATTGGATCCAACTGCCTGGCGCTTGCCAAGCAGTTGGAAACAAACACCAGCCCTGTCTTTTGGGAACGTTGAACATGCAATTAAATTGATCACATAATAACTCGACGGAGGCCCATAAGTTAAACTTGCAAAGGGAACAGCCCTTTCAGAGGAGATAAGTGCTCTTCTTCTCGCGATGACGATGTTTGTCACAAAAGAAACGTCCGTGTGAAAAGTACATTCGTTGTACCCTCTTGCTCGGAAGAAGCGAAGATGGTTTGTAAAACGGCAACATAAACATCCTCCGTAGAGTTTTGGAAACGGACTTCACTTGCAGGCCGTGTGGGTTTTAGCAAGTGCTCGCCTCAACAAACAGACAACGTTAAACACGCGGTTGCCATAGAGTAAGGCGTAAACAGCACGAGCGGCCTTGGAGAGCACTCTACCCCATCGCGGGGCAATGCTGATCACAGACGGACAACGTCGGACTTGTGCTGCAAAGAAAGCTTTGTCGCGGAGGGCCGGTGGCATGTGTGTGATGACAGGCTAGGAAGCTTCGGATTCATTGCCTTCCCCCTTGCGTAAATGTCTTCTCCGACTTGGGGTTTCCCCGCAGCTACCGGTGTTTAGAGTTACTGTTACAATCTTCCTCGCAACAAAGGAAACCTCGCACGTCACTGCACAAGCATTTCTGTTTATTACAGGGGTGGCCGAATTACGGCTCACGGTGCAGCTCAAGTTAGAGACGTAACTCGCAACTTCATTTGACATCAGCAGCAATCCGCGACGCGACCCACGACACTCGCTCCTGGCAGCGGAGCCAGACCCGAGTACGTCTGATGTGCTCCCAAAGATTTCAAGTTATTTTTTGACTCCATAAACCAACCGGGAGAAGAAGAAGAAGACACGCCGCATGCCCACCGTGCGTCTCATGGCCACAAGACTCGTGGTGGCTCACTGGGTCAGCAAGTTTGGGAAGCCCAGTCATATTGTATACACGCCATAGGGGGTCAGTGGCACAGTGGCTATCCATGGCTGACATCGGTGGAGTTTGATAGGAGTCCACCCCCTTTCTCCAACACAAATTGGCCACCGTGATGGAGTATGGACAAAGACTCCCCATGACTGATAGCATAGGGAGTGGCTTGACAAAGGGTTGTACGTTCACATTCTTCTTGCATGTACATTATGACTAGGCATGTCAACCACTGCTTGATCACAGTTGATGTTTATGCACACGATACATGAAGTTACGGGTGCTGTACGGAACAATAATTTATGGAGGTGGACAAGTTGCTCAGAGGTCATACGTAACTGCAGCGAAGTCATCGCTGAGATCCTGGTTCTATATCCAGGCAGTTGCCCTTGATTAAACCAATTCTTTAGCGATACTGCACAACCACAAGCAACAAAAAAACCTCTCACATTCGTCCAAAACACTGCCTGAAAAATAAAAGATATAATGGGCAACGTTTTGGGCAAAAACACTTCATAATACAAATAATGACCATTATGTTTTACTTTATTTTTTGGCAGTGTTATTGTTGAATGTGTGGGGTTTGTGATTAATCTGTGTTCTCAAGCACAGCGATAGCATCAAGCCGGTTTGAATGTAGAATGTGAGCTCGACTCGGGCAGCCCCGCCGCGTGGCAGAGTGGGTGGGGGGGAAGTGCTGCCCCTTACGGGCTCTCGAGAGGTAGCTCTGTGAGATCCACTTCCATGGGCTGTTCTCGAACACGAAGGGTTGCAACTGCTGTGCAAGAGATCTGACATCGATAGCATAATCTGGAGAGACACAAACTGTGAAATCAGAAAGATTCAACAATGATGATGTGTGCAATGTATATACAAACTACTAAGCAGCAACCTTTGAGAAAGAATTAGAACAAACTAAACAGACGATACCAACAAGACGGTATTGACACGAGACGAAATAATATATTCTTCAATAGCACGTGGACCCCGGATTGTTTACAAGGCGTCAAATCATGTAAGTAAGGAGCAAACTTAATACTGGTAGGAACCTCCTGGTTACACCAGCCCACAGGGGATTATTGTGTCCGTCCGTCGTGCATCCAAAAATGGGAGGGGTGGGGCTGGGTGGAGAGGGGAGGGTGGGGAGGGGCTGAGTGGGGAGGGTGAGGAGGGGCTGGGTGGGGAGGGGATGGTGAGGAGGGGCTGGGTGGGGAGGGTGGGGCTGGGTGGGGGGTGGGAGGGGTGTAGCTGGGTGGGGAGGGGCTGGTATCCCCGTGGTGCCCTTATAAAACTCAACGTTTAACCTACTCACGCCGGCTTGTGCCCGCCCTCACAGTCGGCCATATTTGCGGAATACACCACGCCGCCGTTGACCCTGGCCATTGATCGAGCAACCCAACGTTCCTACCAGCTCCCTCCGCAGGGATGTGTTAATGTGAAACTCCACAGCATTGGTTGGATCCAATCTGCACGATACATACCTTCCTTACTCAAATGCCCAACGATTTGTATGCTCTCAAAACTCATCAGCTCAGTGCCCATATCACCGCAGGATTCACCCAGAAAAAAATCAGCATGCAAAAATATGAATCAGCGATGCACCTTCAGGTGCAAGAAATTCGATCACTGCTGTTTCATGTGAGTATTGCCCATAGCCCCCATGCAAAACTATAACAATAGCCTGCTGTCCCAAGTTATCAAAATAGAGACATGACAGATGGAATATTTATTGCTCCCGCGGGCCACTTCATATTGAATTTACCAAACAATGAAAAAAAGAGACAAATACATAATGTTTGGGGTACTGACGTTTTTAAACCCGTAGTGTTTACAAATGTCGTCAAAACGTTGACAATTCCATGCTACAATACACCATGTCTTTATGGCCTTTCGCTCTGCCTTTATGATTTTAAGCGTTAGTCGATGGAAGTGTTCAAGAACATTTGCGCAATTAATTTACGTCAACACAATAATTAGCAAGCCCAACAACAAGGTGACTGACGGCACAACCATGAAGATGGATGTCACAAAACATCTACACCTGTA
This sequence comes from Lampetra fluviatilis, assembly GCF_964198595.1. Lineage (NCBI taxonomy): Eukaryota > Metazoa > Chordata > Hyperoartia > Petromyzontiformes > Petromyzontidae > Lampetra > Lampetra fluviatilis. Next base: position 568,937 of record NC_136300.1, on the reverse strand, counting down.
ACCTCGCCCTCGTGGCTACAAAATGAGAAAACAACCAGGGCAAATACAGATGCTGCACAATTAAACATCTTGATTTAATCTATCACAGGGCTCGTTATGCATTCGGCAAATACGTGTGCATGCACAGGGGGTGAGCAATTGGACATCTGATCTACTCCCCAACTCTGCACAAACATGTGGGTCGAACGTGGTAGGGCTGCAGGCATTTGACAAAGCAACGAGTGGATCACCTCCAATAGCTTCTAGCTTGATAAACCACGCATACAATATGCAGGATGCACAGAGAGGTGACACACTAGCATAATTCATAACAAAGGTTTTTTGGGTTAGATCGCGTAAATACAGATGAGTCGTTAACCCACCACCACCCGACACAGCCAATTAGTAAGGTTTGTCATGTAAACAAAACGTGTAAATTAATTACGGCTTCAGCACACCGATGTGTTGGAGAGTAAACTCACAACATTTACAATTGGAGTATGGGTTTACTCTCCAACACAGAAACTGTGTATACATATAGTCCATGTGCCCAGACCAGAGATACTTTATGTCGGTACGACCTGGGTGGCATAAATGTAGTGGCCCCAATGGCTGGATATGACCAACAACATTGATAATAATTTCAAATTAGTGGATTACCAAATAATGTTGTCTTAGCCATGTAAATAAATCGGTACGACTAAATTTTATACAAATTAAAATGGTACCAACATCTGCTCTGGATATATCACCCTATGCAATATATATATGAACCCCAACGCTCAAACGTTCATCTTGGAGCCCCTGGAAGCACTGCTCAAATAGCAACATGCAAATCGTCATTGCTGTGCGTGGTCTCGGTTCGAGGCATTAAAACCTGGCAGTTGTCGTCCCTCGGCGCAGGATCTCCGCCACAACTCGCCGCAACACCGGTGCAGCCCTCGCATTGGCTGCCTCATGTCTCCGGGGAAAGGGCCTCCAACAGAGGGCACTGTGGAAATCCTCTTCAGAGGATCTTTGGCCTACTCTTCCACGCGAGCCAGAAGTCTTGGGAGAAATTACATCACCCACACTTTATCCCACGACACAATCTGCCGATCGACTTAGTGGAGTACCCAATTTGCACAGCTGGGTGGACAGAGGTGGGAGGGGGGGTCCAGGGACCCGCCAAATGTTGCAACTCTGCCATTCCGCGAGATGGAAGCGAACGGGCGGCTTCTCAGAGGCACTGCGGCAGCCGTGACGCGGATCAAGTTGACTTTAGAGTAACACTGTTGCCTCGTCTGACATGTACATGATGTTAACTTTTTATGGATTCTCAGTTCGGTTTTTTTCAGGCTTGCAGAAATATAGGGGTTGTCTGCAGATGCATTCAGGATTTTATAATAATTAAATAAGTGTGCAAATATATATATATATAATTAACATTTGCACATGTATCACATGTCCTACAAATTGCTTACCTGGAGCAAATCCTGTGGGATGTTCTTTCTTATTGCCATAATACACCTCGTGAACTGGACCGAGTCTCTTAATTACAAATTGACAAAAGCATACATCAGTTTAGAGTCATCACGTGTCAAGTCTTGAATGGAACTGTAACCACATAAAACCCGAAATCTATGTTCTCAGATCAGCTGCACAGCCTGCATCCAAACAAATGAAGGCAAAAACTTCTAATGTTTAAAAAAGCAATGTGCACATGAGCCAAGCAATTGGTCGTTGAACAAATGGCGAGACATCGCGCAACGATACACCAAAACATAAAACCTCTTACATTTCAAATGATGTGAAAACACATTCATGCACTTCGCCTAATGCACGTACACAATTACACAACCGAAGTATGGTCATGTGTAATATAATTGACTTATAAGTGGTGGTGAGGCAGTGGCGCAGCAGTTGACGTGCTGCCCTACAGACTCTGGGCGACTCCTATTCGACCCCCCCCCCCGCCTTGGCTCTAACAATGGCAAGCGATACCGCAGCGGTCCAGCTCCCTTCAGACATCCCCCCCCCCCCCCCCATAGCAGATATGGCACGGGGGCATCCAGCAGTGGATTGACTCAAGGGTTTGTAAATGATCTTAATGATAATTTTAAAATATATATCCACTCTTCAATTTGATTCGTCGAGAGCATCACACGTTCTTGCAATGATGTGTTTTATTAATGAACACTGTCTCAAGACGGAAATGTTTTAAAATGGGGTCTAGAGGTACTTTTACCAAATGTCACATTAAAATGGTCTGCTAATCCTGAGCCTACAAATCCTTACAAGTTCATGGGAATCATTTACATTTTGAAAATACCCCATTGTATTTAATATGGGTCATTAGGCACTTGAACTAAAGTCCCATTAACCGTCTGTTGATGCTGAATTTCAAATCCATGCAAGTTTTTGTTTTGATTTCCATTTTGGAAAGACTATCCTGTTAATTTCTAATGTTTAATTACCGATGTTGTGACATTACATGGAAGCTCAACTTTTCTTTAAAAGAGAGCTATCTATATTTTCTATAAAAACAACAGCACAGTACTGAACACATAGGTTCTCACATCCAGTACATGTTACATTTGTAAAAGCACCCATCCCAAAACCTATTCCATAGTCTTCTATTTGAACGTGGTTCAGTTGCATACTCGCCAATTTAAGCAGCAGGCTGCCAACTTGTTACATCATTTTAGCACTTTCGCTTTTCAAAGCAAAACTTTGATACTTTTTTCGAAAAGTGTATAAAGCGGCGTGATCATCTTTCAGAAATAAATGCCGTGTGATTAAAATATTATTTTATTGCAGCCTACTTCTTAAATACAATCGTAGGTTTGGAAAAGCAAATACCAACATCTATACCAATACCCGCCGTTTGCTACTAAGTGACGGTGACGTCCCAACGGCGCCTGTGCCAGGCCAGGTGCACATCTATATACACAGCCACAGATACACATCACGGGGGTATACACCCATAATGTAGCAGCTATTGTATGCGTAGACAACAGAAACAAGCGATATTTTTATTAAATGGAGCACTTGCTCGGATCACTCACTCAGCAACATGGACCCTTGTGTGCACAAAAGGAACAGCTCTCCGCTATCCCAAAACAGGTGAAATGTCCTAGCCCCCGGTACAATGAACAGGTGAGATGCACTTGCTTTACTGACAGAAAACAAATTAAACCAGACCCTGCCACAGCAAACAGTTTAAAGTGCCTCGCACAACAGGAAACAAAATACTGTGACAGGCCACTCGTAATAATAAAAAAGTGCTAAATTATTGTGTTTGCAGCGATACCAGATAGGCGGTGTAATTGCACGTTTTCTAAATTATTTATCTTTCAAAAATCCGTGCCATAAATAATATAAATATTGTTTAAGCTATTCCGCTTCGTGTTCCGCACCATTCTCGTTAACGTCAATATGGAGGCCATACACGGCCGAGAAAGGACACGAATCCCTTTGGTTTGGCGGAAGTTTTCTGTAACGTGAAATGTCGCCACCCACTATCTGGTGTATTGATGCTCTGCATATGCTAAGCATGTACTACTTAATCTGCATTCTACAGCAATTTAATCGATGACATCAGCTGTGATCTAATGAATCATGACAATTTTGGCTGGCAATTCAATATTAATCTGGTTTATTGAATCTCGTTTGTATCGTACATCGTTTTTGTCTCGTTTCTACAATTTTGGTCACAGCAAATGTAACGTGAGCACATAATTTGCGTAAAATGCAAACACTTACCCACACCTACCGATACATATGCATCTTGCATGTAAGAATACATTTATATTAGACAAATTGATGCACCATTCTACAGAATATGCCCCCAACAGTACATATAAACATTGACCATTTCATGGGGGGGGGGGTATTTGCCATGTCAATTCATGTTAAACTTCCACAAGTATTAACAAAAAAACATTTGGAACCAAAAGGTGCACACCATCCAAAACAACTGACTCTTTTAAGTCGTTTTCCTCGGACCACCTAGCAGACAGTTTGAGTAAATGTGGGTGTTGACCCGAGTCACCTGACTGACCCTTAAGCCCAGGAGCCAGGCATTTGTCAAAGCTGTGAGTGCAAGTCCACGTGCATTGAATTCAACCCACAGGAGGCATCTTTCGCATGAAGATTTAAACTAAGAAACTATACCACCAACTGGATGAGCTGCACGAGGACAGAACAAATCATTATAATCATTTGCGAGAATTTACACGACTGATTCATAATTGTGGTTAATGTTAACCGATCACGGGCATGGGCAGACTCGACGAAATGCTGTTTTTGTATAAACAATCTAAGAGCTGTTAATCCCAAGGGTAGGAACCCTTGCTGAATGACCTGGCTTAGTGATGGCCACGGCGTCGCGTCTCGCACGCCATAAACACTCTTCCAGGTGATGACCGCCTGCCTTTCAAACTGTTCACATTGCAGGACTCCAGGAGGTCGTGTTTGTTTGTTCACACGCACGCTAAATTGTAATGTATTGGCAGCAATAGTCTTTAAATAATCCACTTTTTCACATTCACCAGGAAACATATATCTGTTTCCCCTTAAAGAAAGCCATTCCTATACGTTTTGTCCAATCTAACAAAATTGATTTCAAAAGTTTTTGACAGAACACTCAGATTTCTTAGTAAACAAAACGCGCTGGTTTCCATGCCACATGCCACAACTTAAATACACTTCAGCCAAACAGAGACAAAAAGGAAATCTTGTTGTGGCTGCGATTTATACATTGAGCCATTGCCCGCGACGCGCTCGGTTGCCTCGCGTGTAGACAAGATATTCTGGTTGGTCGCGTCCCGTCTGTGTGGCCTCTCAAGCACGACGCGGGTGGTCTCTCCCGTTCCCGTCGCGAGGACTTGTTGATTAATGCGAACAGCGGGGCTCGAGAGGAATACCCACAATGAGCACCAGATGTTCGAATATCGATACAGCAAATTGTGTGGGCTTTATATCCGTGTCGGGCTATTGTCATGCCCAAAAGGCCCGGTTTTGTAAATGCAAACCGTTTTATTTATCCACTGCTAAATGAAAGCCTCCCCTTCTGCTTTAGACACTGCTCAAGCCTTTGCAGTTGCCGCCAAACACGCAACCCACCTGTGCTCTAATCCACACCGCTCCATCTCCGCCTTGGTCGCAAGTTGACATAACGTGCGATTGTTTTGCTGGTTGCCAATGTCCTAGCTTATAGCATCAAGTTTGACATTGTTCACAGTACCATGTCCTGCTCGGGTCTTTCAGTATTTGTTTATCCAAAGAGTTATGATATCTCATTCTTGTTGGTTCTCTAATACATTTTATCCTCTTCTTGTCTTTTCATGTCAGGCAAGCTCGAATTGCCATTGAGAGCACGAGTGGAAATATAACAAGCAGAAAAGGTGTTTTCTTCAAATGTACGCACTCAAGCTTCAAGTCTCAATCTGGTTGTTTTCATTCTAAGCTAAAACTACATCATTGTTATTTCACCAGGGAAGGTCCACTGAGCTATGTAGCTCTTTTTCATAAGGGGCCTGGCCACAAATAATAGCTAGTTGAACAAAATGGCTTATCACGTGGAAATTTATCGCAGCAAAATACTCTAAATGCATATTTCTAAAATGTGAAGGGAAACCCGGAGGACCCGGATTAAAATCCACGCAAACGGGATTGAATCCACGACCTCCTGTATACCTCGTGAGGTAGTTAACATCTCGCCACCGTGGATCCCGTTTTCAGGCGGATGCTGGACTGAAATGTTTGGTAAATGTCTTCTGCAAGGAGATATTTTTCACGTCGGGAAGGAGACAGAGTATCTGGTAGAACCGAGGCATACAAAGCGATAACCAGAAGGTCCACACAGATGGGTTCACAAACCCACGTGCTGTAATGCCACAACCCAGCAGAGTAGAGGTGGTTGGGTAATTTCAGAAATCCAAGTTATACACGAAACTTTATTTACATAGTTTTGGATTCACAGATGTGCACTACCATGCTGGCATGGTACTTTCAATCGCACTGTCAATCCACTGCTGGATGACGGCCTCCCCATGCCAGGTTGGTCATAAGGTTGTTTGGCCGTACTTCACCATGCTAGTCAGTCAACAAGGTTGAAAGGTGAAGGGCCCAGAACCAGTTCGGATATCACTGGTAATCCGTGAAAAAGAGCGTCATAGCTAATCGGATTCCTCCATTCTAATTATTCTGATTCGGATTCACTCGCTAGCAATGCTTAGCCATGGCCGGGAATTGAACGCATGTTTCCACAGTGGTTCAACTGTTACGCCACGCCATATCCAAGAGATTTGTGTTCACACATTTGCTGACCAAGTACCTCTGTGCGTACGTATGTGTAAGTCAGTATTGTACTGCATGTCTGCACGTCTTCAAGAACCTTTCAATGATCAGCCACAGACAGGAATGATTTCAGTGGTGCAGGGCAGCCCTCTTGTGATCATTCATGGGAAGTTATTCATTCCCGTCATTGCGGATCAAAGCAGATAACAGGACCATTTCAAACAAGGATACAGCCATATAAGTGGGTCTATTTTCGTGTAATTCTTACAACGTATAATTAAGTATTCACTGTGTCGGTAATGTGTAAAAACTGGAGGCAAGATACACCCCAACTTGATATACATGGCCGTGTACAGTATATCTCTAGAACTCCCTCTAGTGGAGGTCCATCCGCAAGCTGCGGTGGCAGGAAATAATTACCGTACAGGGCTGCCCTGCCCCCTGAGGTGTTATAGCCACACAGTATCAAGAATCAAAGCTTGCTCAATTGGAGATTGAATGGAGACATATTTGGCCTCTGGGACGTGTTAAGGAAAGGTCGAATGCCATGCATTTTTACAAGTAGCACCCTTTTCTATTGCAGCAGGAGAGTCAATGATATTTATGGGGTGAAATTCGAAAGTGTTTCGGGATCAGAGTTTTGAGACTCCAGGCAACATCGTATAGAATTGCTCAAATAAAATCATGGCCTTTGAACGACTACAAGTTACTGATAATTCTCTGTAGTATATGCTCCAACAAAAGGCAATGAAGATGGAGAACAAGAACACACCACACTACTGTAATGACTTTTATGCGAGCACCATAAACAGGAGGTTAAGACATTCGTAAGTAAACCGAAGCAAAGGAGATGGAGAAAATGGAGAAATTTATTTTAAATGGGAATCGATTCTCATGAGTCCAGATTCATCAGAGATGTCTGTCCTCAATTCAAAGGAAGTAATCACAGGCTGGTGAGATGCATGTTATATTTCAAAATTGCCAAACATAGGATCAGACAAATTAGGATAATTAACATCGATCGCTCTATATCTGGAGGAAACCAATTTTAACCAATCAGATTCATATAACGATGTTGAACTGGCAAACCAATACAATCAGTTATTGCTTGATAAAAATTGTGAGGTTTTCAATATTGTTACAAATCGTTGTAATATTTCTTAAGTTATAAGAGTTCCAGTCTTGTATTGAATACTTAAATGTTATTACTTTCCTAAATCCCAAATGGATTCCAACCCAGCTAGCATACTTGATGCAGCTTTCGGCCCTTTCGTTAAAACCCTGCACCACATGTTTACGAACAAAGATTTACGTCCTGTAAGTGGATCAGACTCTTAAGACGTGTAGACACGCAGTGATTTATCTTCAAAACTAATAATAAACAAACACAACTGAAGTATTGTATCCACACTCGTAAGCCATAAACCATGAGCTTTTCCACACGGGTTTAAAGCCTTGTTAAATACGTCAATATTACCCATGTAATTATAGCACTTGTAATGTTACTCCCATACGTTGCATGGATGTTAATGCAAACATATTTTATTTGGGTGCCGTAACAATACTTTGGTAGTCTAATTGAAAAAGCTTATAATACAATGGACAGCCCACGCTACAGAAAATATAAATATCTATGAAGCCAATTATTAGGTTGAGTCAAAATTTAAAAAAACAACAGAGTAGTTTAGGGACTACATAAAAATATATTTATAGATGCAGACCAGTTCTTTGGGATCTGGGTGGGAGAGGTTACAGAGGGAGATTTGAGGAGCATCAACATCACCATTGCTCGAGTCCACGCTTGGTGGCCCTCAGGCCGAGTCAACGCGTCACGGTGTCCACTTGGTCAGCCAGGTCCCTATCGCCTACTCAAAACATCTGGCTTCAGGGGCTTTTGTAGACCCCAACGAAATAAGTCATCCACTTGAAATCCAACCACGTTGCCAGCCACCGTTCAAATCATGAATTTGCTTTCGTGAATTCTGAGATGGAGCAAAAATAAGTACAAAAATTTCACAATTTGAAAAGCTTTGCACGGTTAAAATCATTTGCAGATCTTACAGTGATCAGGCATTGGATGAAATTGCAAATGTTTTCTCTACAAATTAACAACGATGCAGTTTGCAAATTGCCAAAAGACATTACCAAAGTAATGTTTTGGCAAATCAGCTGAAACACCTTCAACGTACCTCTGTGGTTGTTCATCGGCAAGTTTATCCACAAATAATTGCTAAAGTACAGCACATGTTGCTTAAAAAGCCATTGTGACCAGGCTTCGTCTGTTGAGGAGTGTATGATGAGCGGTAGTGTCACGGTTAGTGCGTTGCACTACGAACCCGCTGACATGAGTTCGATTCCTTTCACTGCCAACACCAGTTACGATTATTTGAACCAGTCCTGAGCATCCCCTAGATCGACTCAGCCTCAAATGGCTACCTGATGCAGTGTGTAAACATCGCCACTGGGGAGACAAAGGCGTCCGTGTGCTGGCCACCCACCGCCATGTGTACCGTTATGTGTTATGGCCTTCATAGGTGCTTGCTATCAGCACTTGCCTTATTTAGTTCTCCAAAGTGCAACTTGTCACAAGCAGGGATGCCCACAGCCCACCCTTTAGCTTGCACAGGCCGTGAGGCATGTTTTGCTTGCGAGCACCTATTGGTCAACCCAATACACAAACACGTCGCCATTTGCTGCCACCAGGTGACCGACTTCACCACGGCACCTGTGCCAGGCTAGATACCCCTAATACGCACAAACGCCACGTTATCAGACGTGAACCAATGCCCTCGAATCAAGTGTACAATGGTCGCAAACGGTGGGGGTCGGTACAATTAGTACCATTTTCTAAGAACCACATGGCTTTTCTGCTGGACAAACTTGGCTCCTCTCTGCAGACTCAAGTCCCACCCAACGGATATGAGCAACAACCAATGCTCAAACTACACACACACAATTTTAATTGGATTTGTTGCACCATACCAATACTCAAGAGCTAAACTACAAGGTCACATCCAATTCCACTTTTGCCAAGTGCATTCTAGAAAATTTAGCCTGGCGGTGGTGGCGCACGTCTGTAATCCAACACTGGAGGATGAGAGGGTTGGTGGATCACACAAATGCTGTGAAACCCCTTTCCGTGGGTGTCCAGGAGATGTCATACCCTGGCTTACCAGGAGAAGGCCGTACAGCAAAATGTCGACTCCACTTGTCCCGTTTCCGCCCCTCACCGTGGGTTGTCTCGAGGTGCTCCGGTTTCCACTCAAACGTAAACACTCATTCATGGGCGGTAACACCTTCATATAGAGGACCGCAGAGCGTGGGCAATTATTGGCGCCGGCTCATCCCATGGCTGCTGCCTCTCCGCGTGTCTGTGGTCCCGTGTCGTCCTCGCTCTTTGAGAGGCGAAGTAAACCCCACGCGCGTTACAAGTCGACGTCGATGACCTCGCACCAGACGGTGTGCGTGTGAATGCAGCAAAGGCACACAGGGAGTCAAACTCCGGCTGTGTTAAAGTCTCAAATCACGAGCAAGATGGAAATATACTAAGCGTTCCGGGGCATTGCTCGTGACGATTCGGTATGAACCCGGAAAACTGAGCTCGACTCCCGGCCACGGCTAACATCAGTGGCGAGTGATATCGGAAGCAATGATGTGCCCCTCGTCCGCTCATCCACACTCACCAGCGTGGTGAAGTATGGTCAACCACACTCACCAGCGTGGTGAAGTATGGTCAACCACACTCACCAGCGTGGTGAAGTATGGTCAACCACACTCACCAGCGTGGTGAAGTATGGTCAACCACACTCACCAGCGTGATGAAGTATGGTCAACCACACTCACCAGCGTGGTGAAGTATGGTCAACCACACTCACCAGCGTGGTGAAGTATGGTCAACCAACGCCCATGACCGACAAGGCGTTGGGGAGGCCTTCGTCCAGCCGTGGATTGAAAAACAAAAGTTATAATTAATTCTACTTGGCAATTTGTACATCTAAACCAAGTATTTCCTTGCATGTATTGCAACGCTTAATGTAATATTTTATTTTATAGGATTGGTAATTAGAAAATGAAGTGACATCTTGTTTTTGAGGTATATAATACAAACTTGTCTACAAATGCGCAATTCGCCTAACCCGTCCGGAGTCAAAATACTGACAAAGACCACGAGAGGGCGACAAGACATCGCCACACGCTCTCCGTCCAGGTGGCCTGTAGGGTGTCACAGCGCACTCGTGTCACGTCATGTGTCTCTAGTGACTCTAGTCCCTAACTTCGTGCATAGCGCACTGCGATCCCTGGATGAATTTCGCCGTATAAATGTAAACTATTATAAATTAGTTCACACCGTAATAGAAATCCATGTCCCCCTTTGAAAAATATACTCAATTGGGTTCTTACTAAATACCTGGGCGGTGGTGAACACCTCTAAGCCAGCAGCGAGGCTTTGGTGGACCAGCACACAATTGTTGTCCAACTCCCTTCCCATGGACGTCGAGGAGGTGCCAATAACCCTGGCTCGCTAGAAGACCTATTTCGTCTGTATGGGATAGGGTGTTTCACCCTCGCATGCGTGCGGATTCTCCGGGTCCTCCGGTTTCCACTCTCGTGTAAACACTAATTGATTGGCCGATACTAGATTTGAAGTTTTCGTGACTGCAAGGATCCATACTCTTTGGTTCTTTCGGTAAAGTCACGTAGGTGAAAATAAAAATCATAAAAATAATTTTTTTTAAAGGAAGCAACACAAGCCTCCGTCATCAGGTAGGACAGCCACAGCAAGAACATATTTAAACTATTATAAAAAATATATATATATTGCTGTGGCTCTCCTACCTGATGACGGAGGCTTGTGTTGCTTCCGAAACGTCGTGATTCAATTTAGTTATTTTCATTTTTTCACCTACGTGACTTTACCGAAAGAACCAACGAGTATGATTGGCCGATATATAGAGGACCGCAGAGCGCTGTGGGAATTTCGCGCCTGCTCACCGCCTGGATGCTGCTGCCTTTCCTGCTCATCTCCTCACAACATTCTATACGAGAGTGAGCAAATACTTTGCGCATAATGAGTTGTAATTATATAATTATAGAATATTACATACACGTACAGAATTTGTAAGAAAATATTCATTACTGGTGTTTCATAGTTACATGCTGGAGTCAAATTATATAAACAGAAATATTAAACCCACCATTCTAACTTACCTTCGATTAGCACGGTTGGCTACGTACAGTGCGAAAGTCAACATTCGAACATAACGTGATGGGTGGTGGGTTTGTGCAACTTGAATCCCACTGACAACGCAGACAATTTCACGTAAACTTATAAACAGTAACAGTTGTAAATTAATATCACGACCTGGAACATATTACGTGAGAACTTAAGCCCTGATTAACTTAGGTTGCAAAAAAAAGAGATGTTTCACAATTATTGGACTGTCAGATTTGTTATGGATCTTTGTTTTCATGGTCGATGCGAGAGGCACGTGGTTTGTGGGTGACGATGGTGGCCAGATAACGAGCTGTTTGAATCTCATACTTTTGCTCTTCGCACGCAAACAGTGGAATGCATGACTCGTATATGTTCTACATATCAGGATTTCACTGACATCGCCTTGTTTGTTAGAACAAAACATGATTTCGCCGTGACTGTGTCCCTCGTTGCTCCCTCCAGCCAGCCATCCGGCAACACTTTTGTCGAATATCGTCCGATATGATAACATACCCCGCACGTTTGCCGATCTCTGAAGTCCATCGACAAAGCAGCATCTTGTCTTATCTAGATTTCAAGGCGCTTTACAGCACTTATACAATTGCACATACGATGAGCTTGGCTTATTGAAAGTGGTGGTGTAGTTTTAGTGACACAGCAGGGAGCGTTGAGGAGGGGTTGGGATAGGCCTCGTCGTAGCTGGGGGAGGCGACGGAAAGCTGAGGGAGGGCGGAAAAGTGACGAGGCATTGCATTGAAGAACGCTGTTCTTGTTGTTGAAGAACAGCCCGTGGGCCACTGCCTTTAGTGCGGCCCCTGACGATACACAAATGTGAAAACACCCCATCATGCTGTCAATCCCGACGATTTTAAATTTGTGGCGGCCCTCACACTGATGATGTGCCCCCCCACTTCTGAACGCGAGTGAAGAACACTGAGCACGAGTGAAGAACACTGAACACGAGTGAAGAACACCGAACACGAGTGAAGAACACTGCTTTGGGAGGACAGAGGGTCGGCCAGGGGTAGGAGCCAGGCGGGGAAGGATGCCACTGCGATCTAAACTAAACAAAAATATATTTTAATTTTACCGGGAAAGGCCCACTGAGCTATATCGCTCTTTTTCAGAACCGACCTGGCCATAAATGATAGCCCAATGAAATTGCTTATCACGTGGAAATGTATCACAGCCAAATACTCTGAAAGCGTGTTTCTAAATGTGGAGATAAAATTCCACGTGACCACGGGAAGACAGAGAGACCGCAAACTCCAAATATACAGCAGCAGCAGGCGTCAGGGTCTGGATCGAACCCACGACCCCTGTACACCTGGCGAGGTAGTCAACATCTCCTGGCCACCGCGGTGCTGCGTGCAGCGCAGCAGAGTCCCGACTCGAAGCTTCCCTCCGACTGGAGTCATCATCTTCCTCTTCGCCACCACCACCAACATTATTTTACGTGTTGTAGAATGCTGTTTGGTGATAGTTATTTTATGGCTGTGTTGCACAAACACAGATAACACAAACTAAACGCATTTTTTAAAAGCACTTTCAGGTATTAAAATGAGAAACCAAATATAACAGGCGACGTTTCGGGCAACGGCCCTTCATAGCACATACAACAATAATCAACATCATCTGGAGAATTGGCCACGCTTTGAGAGCAGGGCGAGTGTGAAGTGGGGATGGGAGGGAAAGAATTCGTGGGCACGACAACACTATCTGAACCGGCCCTGGGCATCCCCCTCGGTCGACTCAGCCTCAAACGAGTACCGAGTGCGACGTGTAAACAAAAACCCCCCACTCGGGAAACAAACACCGGCCGGGCGTGGTGCTGGCCACCAACCCAACTCGTTTGCCGTGTCGGCCTTCGTCGCAGGTGCCACCCAAGGTGCTCGCTAACAGCACTCGCCCCTGAGGTCAGCCGAGGTCACGCGGGGGATGTTCGCCCCGCCCCCAGGCAGGGCGGCGCCTCCTGCCGCCAAGCGCGCACTGCACTTAAGTCGCCGCCCGAGACGCGTTGTGCAGCCCCCTGCCCTGCCTGCCTGCCCTGCCTGCCCTGCCTGTTCGTGTCACCTCTGTGGAAGGAGCCAGCAACAAGATGAGCGGTGAGTGCGCGCTGTGCGTGCTGCACTGCTGATGCGTACACGCCACAGCAGTCGGTACAGTCGTAGTCTGTAAGTTGTATGGTCACTGTCTTTGTTTGCCCTCGTTTACAAGTTGGGAGGCCCGTGCTCATTTTTAAAAATAGGCATGTTCAGCAGCTACGCGTGTGTGTGTACAGTGCGGAGTGGCTCTGCGGCATGTAGGCAGCAGCAGCGAGAGAGAGAGGGCCGTGTACGAATGAACGCCGTCGTGTGGCAGCGAAACGTGGAGTGAACGCGGCCCCCGCCTTCACCAAACCCTCATTGCGCCCTGAGCTGCTCTCTCTTCTTCTCCGCTCGCCACCAAAGTCGAATGCCTCCCAGTGAGCGAGCGCATCGTCGGCGGCGCTCGGCTGCTCCAAGACTTTGCGCGCAGTGCGGAGGCTTTCCTCGAGCCGTGTGGGCGAAGCGGGAGGAGGGAGGGATGGGTGGAGGTGTTGCGTCGTCTGCCTCTCGCTCCCACCTCAACGTCGTCCGCCCCGCCGCGATTGCTCCTGGACAGAGTTGTTCACTCGCCTCGACGCACATGCTCATCTCGGCACCATCGTGATCAAAGTCGCCACATCTCCCAACAAAAACTCTCATTCGTCAATAGGTGACGTTTCGAGCAATGGCCCTTCATAGCACATGAAGTGCCATTGCCCAATACACCTATTGTTTATATTTTATTCCTGTTTTTGCAGCTGACGAATTTTGTTGTGCTTTGATTTGTGCTCTGCAGCCAACGCAGTTTCACGATGAAGTATTTTTTAAAAAAACCTCAGGGCTGCATGACCGGTAGCAGACCTTGAGCATACAAGGAAGGAGAGTAACACGCGAACTCTTGCTCACATTCCTCAATTGTTTTCATTCTTGCGTGCAATTATACAATACCAGGGGCGGTTTCTTCATTAGGGCGATTGGGCGACGCACCACCAATGTCATTCAACCACAGAGTCACGCTAGCCGTCACTGTGCCTCTGGATATAGTCCAATCAGCGTCATGTCACGTTCTGTGGAGTACCGCCTCTTTTTGGGCGATTTCACTCCGGCTGAGAATCGCCCCGAGTGGCCCCATAGACTTACATTCAAAGATGTTTTTTTTCGAACGGGGGCGCTGCAATGCATTCTCTATGGCTTCCGGGAGGGCTCGCCCTAACGTGCTTACGTCATCATACGTGCTAACGTCATCATACGTAAGCACGTTTCATCCAACAATATAATTTATCGCCACCTAGTGGAATCTTTAATAAATAAACATTAATATTAAAGAAGTGAAGTTGCCTTTACATGCTTCAGCTGTTAATTTATTCATTGCATGGGTGGACCTTATCAATCATCCAGACATTTGCCCCCCCTGAGAGATTTTGCAGGAGCCGCCACTGTACAATACTGTATGCAATGGATAAATGTACGCGTCTTTAGAACGGCCAACAAACTTGGGAACGTTTCGCGTGAAGGATTTTTCATTCTCTTCATCCTTATCATCACAACCATTACAGTCGGAGTCATACCAATCCCTCTTCAGGTGCGAAGGGGTTATGGTCCAATCTGAAAGGGGTTGGTATGATACAATATTTACTTTTGACACCCCAGTTGCGAAGTGCAATCTCAATGTATTGAACCAGTTAACTGATAACTGCATCTTTATAGGAGAAGTTTTCACTGCAGAGCAACAAATACTTTAATTGGGAAAATATGAGTTAAAACCGGTTTTTTGTTCGGTTTGGCTGACTACAGCGTTGATTTAATGAAAGTTTTTGTCCATCGTTCTACTTACAATTAAAACATCAATATGCAAGAAGCTAAAAATCATGCGCGAAATCCCATTTTATTTTGCATCGCCAGTTTGTTTTGAGAGGTCGTGACCTAACCTGGGGAGTTGGCAATAGACTTTCTATTAAGAATTAACATTTTTCCAACGATTGCCACACTTGAACACGTAGGCTTTCGCGATCAATATCCATAAGAGGTTTTTTTGGATTGCCACACTTTCGTCTGCATATCGCCAAACAATGGATATTGAACAAATGCCGGAGTGTGTGCAATAGAGCATAATTGGACAAGGCCGTTGTTAGAATGATGCAATTCCCATGCAACATCCAACCATTGCAATGATGGAGAGTCAACCAACTTTGGACATCGCCCACAGCTGTGCAATTGCACTGAAGGTGTGATCAACACTACACACAATCTCCCGCCCTTGGCAAAGAAATTCGGTGTTGCTGTTAGCTCAGTCCGCAGGCCAATCTTACCTGGAGACCCAGTGATTTTTTTATCTTTTCAGCGTTTCCTTAATTTATATAGCTTGCGGTATTAACAATCTTAAACTTTTGAAGACATCACTTTTTTTCAGTTGACAAAAAAATATTATTTCTACATGTTGCGTTTTAAAGGGGCTTGAGAGGACATGTAAAATAAGATATACTGTATAGCTTTTAATCACAACGATACAAGTGTGTAAACACGAGATGTATATGGTCACCGTTTCTTTGTGGTGTCGAGGTGTATGCAAGGGTTCATTGATTCTTTCTACACCAATTCATAATTTAGAATGAATGAGTCCAATTAACGTTTCTCACCAAATTCCACAGCCATACACTTGAGCAAACCTTCCTGAATCTACATCAGAACATTTTTAAAACAATGTGGAAGCTTCCCGAATCCCCCACCTCTCACCAACCAGCAGTATAAATCGGCACGCCGCAGTTCGTTGATTAGCAGGTCGCGTGTGGTGGGGTAAAGTATGGGTGGTGCCTACTCCCACCTCTTCTAAGACGTCTGGCCAGTATGGGAATGAGCAAAAATACCCCCTGGCGAAACTCGAGTTCCCACTACTGGAGGCCCTTTCACCATCAGTGGTGTGAGTGAGAATATTTTAGGGCTAGACTTTCATCTGTGAAGGTAAAGTTACATCTAAACATAACCTTTTTTACCTGCTGTTCATGTCAATTGATGAAATGCATGCCATACGTGCGTGCTCTCCTTGGTGCCCAGGTGCCGGAAAACGTGTGCTGATCGTGTTCGCTCACCAGGAGCCCCTGCGCTCCTTCAACGGGGCCCTCAAGGAGGCTGCCGTGCAGGCCTTGAGCAAGCAGGGTTGCCAGGTGGAGGTGTCCGACCTGTACGCTTCGACCTTCAACCCGGTGGCAACACGGGCCGACATCCTAGGTGCGTGTGACCCTTGCCACTTTTGAGGTTTGCTGACTCGCGGTCCCGAACAGAACAGCGGTGTAGCATGCACACCCATCATGTCTCGTGCAACTGGTGTGAGAGGGGCTTCATTTCTCACCGATTGTTTCCCAGGTCGTTGAGTAGCCTGGAGACTAGGCACCTGACTAGTATCCACAGCCATAACTAGTAGTATACTGGATGTGGTGTGCTGGTGGCGAGAATATTTGCTGGGTCACCAACACAGACGTAACCCGGCTGAGGTTATGCCCTGCGTATAAGATTCGCGCACATTCCAAATGTATCTCACACATTCCGCAGACTCCCCCTAATTAGCATAAGAATTGAACGTAGACTCAACTTGGCAACTCATTCTACACACCAGGGGTTCCGTGCCGCCACAACCTCACATCACACCAATTTCACCCTAATCTCCCAACTTGAGTGATCCACGGACATGTGGCCAGTGCAGCATAAAACATGGTTGTAAATGTGGTCTGTTCTTCATAGAACACATTTAATTGAAATTAAACTCGCTTAGATTACGGAATTCTAAAGTTGTTTTTACTTCTTGAAACGCTCTCCTATACAAGTGCGAACAAGTGTGGGTGTTGCCATTGTATGGGCTGATTTTTTATTCTACAAAGCATTTGCCGATGCAAACTTATGCATTCGGGTGTGATCAGGTTTTTTCTTATCAGCCCGAATGTTTTTAGTTTCCTCTTATGGGCATCTACGTTGTCCACGGGTTGCAAAATACTGTACTGATGCCAAGGGAATGAGTAGTATCGGCTAATTGGAAACTCGTGACGGGATTACACAGTCTCATGAGTGGTTACAGTCCCATGAGTGGCGTGAGTACGCATGCCAAGTTTCCAAATCACCTGGCAGCAACAGGTGCTGTTAAACTTGGCAGCAAAAGTGCTGTCTCATGCTACGGAGATGCCCTCTGTGAATTGTGGAGTTGTCATTTCACTGAGGATTAGGGTTACTTGGGTGTATAATGGTTTTACTGATGCATTCTTTGAACGTAAATAAACCCTTTGGATATCAATTATTCATTCATTTCGACTCTTTTTCCATACCATGCGACAGTTGGATAATAAGACAAGCTTGCTGCATTGACAGATTGCCCTGCGTCTTTACGCATGAATCCCCACGTAGGATGCAGGCAGATGGTAGAGTTACCGCCAGTACGGCTTTTTCCCCAGTCTGACCTCTTCTACTCAGATTGCTGTCCTGTGGAATCTGTAAGCCTCTCCTGGGAAATTAAAAGTTACTCAAGTCCCTCTTTTACATGCCTTTCTCCCCTCTTCTGGTATTGTGATGATATTATTATGCTCATGATATATCCTAGGTTTTTTGTACCTCCCGAGGTGGCAGCCTTAGCAGGGGGGGATGCGTCCTGAGCAAAATTTAATATTTCACTTAAAGTTTGATGGACCGCTGCTAGGCTGGCTTTGAGTAGGGATCATCAGCGCAAGGCAATACCACTCAAGTACTAGATACACCTTTGCATGTTAATTGTATATTATGAGCACTATTCAAAACACTTTTTTTCACATCACCGCACACACGCTGTAGTGTCGCGAGGAAAAAACAAGACGATGGATGTGGCATGCCAAAATAATTCTCGGAACAGCATTTCCAGGCCTGTTACTGGCTGAAATGAAGCACGGATTCTGAGTGGTTGCTGTCTCCATGAATGCGGCAGGGGATCTGAAGAGCACCGAGAGTTTTCGATACGGAGAAGAGACTGCAGCAGCCTGGGAGAAGGGAAAACTCAGCCAAGACATCGTGAACGAGCAGAAGAAGGTGCAGGATGCGGACCTCGTCATTTTCCAGGTGCTTGCTCATATTGGTGGTGCCCAGGGCACGCATGGAAGTTGGTGTTCTCCGATCATCTTCGTCCTAAACTGGCCAATCGCGCTTGACGCAAAACAAAACCTTCCTCTCCTGCCACTGCTATTCTGTATCTGAGCACCGCTTGAGGTTACACAAATGCTACCTAAATCCGTGTTGAAATCACCATAATGATTGTGGCATGCTCGGCGCACTTTGAAAGTCTCTAAATTACAGACAATTTAACTTGTTCAGTTTGTGAGCAACTATTGAGGTCCAATTTCCAATACAGATGCATAGAAGCCCATATACACCGACTTGCATTGACACTCAACACTCCGACTAGCACGGTTGGCTACATACGGTGCAAAAGAGGTTCAACATGCATACATGAACACTTATATGCACATCATAAGCTGCTCGCATTATGCATTTTGACACAGCCCCCTGCAGGATGTTGATCTTTCACCGCATCTCCTCTTATTATTGGCAGTTCCTATTGTTCCAAATCTTTGTCTACCGTCTTTTCCCATCTTGTCTTGGGTCTTCCTATTTTGCATCTTCAGTGTGTCAGTTTTGTTGCATAAGTTTCATGCTAACCTCCTCTGTGGTGTCCACACTTAGTCGATGTCCAAGCCTTGTAGTCTCTTATTGATAATAAGCCTGCCTCTTGTCCTGATATCCACACAGATGCACCTATACACACATGAACACCCATATCCAGTACGCAACAAAACAAATTTACCCATGCAACCTACATAGACTTTTAGGGCGAGTGCTGTTCGCAAGCACCTATTAAGGCAGGCACGGCACACGAGGGAGTGGTGTGGTTCAGATATTCGTCATTGGTGTTGGCCATGAGCTGGAATCGAACTCGGGTCACTGGGTTCGTATCGCCAGCACACCAACCGCTACATTACCATTTCCCACAGATATATACAAGCATTCACAGACACATTGACTCCCATATACACAAATGCATGGAAACACATGGTGCTATGCAGAAATGTACTGCCTCATATTCATGATAATTAGTGGCATTTTGCCTGCGCACACATTTTATTCAATCTGTGTGGTATTTAAAATGCAGTAAATACTCCAATGGAATAGAACAAAAGAAGATGACAGAGCACACCCATGCAGTCGTTTACTTTCCTGTGTGTGTACGTGTTCATCACATCAGTAATTAGCCTATGAAATAATTAACAAATTCACTTGTTCCAAGTGGCTTCAAGAATGAGTTTTATCTCGTGCCAAATTATTGCGAAATGTCCCATTTCCAGGGATAAGAGTATTTCTGAGTTTCTGATGTGTGTATAATTAAGGATGCAACAGAGTAACTCCTTCACAATTTGCCACAAGTTTGTTAACTCTACGGTGTAAGTACAATCTACAGACATAGGAATCTATAGTGGCATCAAAAATAATTAAGTGCACGAGCAAGTCGTAAACGAGTCTTAGACACACAATTCCATATGTGTGCAGTGGCATAGCGCTGGCTGTTGGCGGAAAAGGGTAACTGCGCTGGAAGGGAGTACCCATGTCAGCAGGCCACGATAGACACGAGAGGGGGGATATCGAGGGGGGAAAGGTCACAGAGGGTGCCCATCGGGAAGCCTCAGGAGCCCGCTAGTAGGTTCTAGAGAGAAGGGGGCGTGTCCTGGGCGGAGCGAGGCCACGCTGACAGTACAAGAGGGACCCCTCTGAGGGACCTCGTGGCTGTTGCTGGAAGTGGGATCCCCGTCGTGCTGTTCAAGATCGTCGTCGTTACCATCTCGTCGTCGCTGCCGTCTTCACTCGACATTGCGCTGATAGTTGTTGGCAGTCTCCGTTCAGCGCCGTTAGTGTTAGTCGATTAGTGTTGTGTATAGGCTAGCAACGGTAATAGTGTGTACCCACGTAGGGTGTGTATTATCCCGATGGTGTTCGTTCAATAAAATAAGCGCCTCCAAGTCTTACTGTCTCCGATTTAGTCGCTACATGTGCATCATGGGCATAAGAAACAAAGATGAATTGCGAATAGTTTAACCCAGTATTGTATTGAGACCTGCGTGTGTGTCTACCCTGTGGTGTGCAGTTTCCCTTGTACTGGTTCAGCATGCCTGCCATCATGAAGGGCTGGATGGATCGGGTCCTCACCCGCGGCTTCGCTTATGGGTTCCCACAGTTTTATGAGAGCGGCCCTTTCACCGTACGTGTGCACACATTGTTCTTATTATCTTGATTGATGATCTAGATCAGTGGTTCTTAACTTTACTGCAGCCTGCACCCATTTGGTTCTCAGAAAGGGCATCTCACACCCCCAGGGAGTGCATGCACCCCAGGTTAAGAACCACTGATCTTGATGATATTAGCGTGCGTGATGGGATCTTCTTTCCATGTCTCTCTTGTGTTGGCTTTTTTCGACGTTGCAGAAAAAGAAGGCTCTGATCTCCATCACCACGGGCGGGATGGAGTCAATGTATGGACCTACAGGTGTCAACGGTGACATCAATGTCATCCTGTGGCCCATGCAAGTAAGATAAATACCTGCAAATGTGACAATTGTAAATGGAATGAATGGTTGATTGTGATTGTTTGCTAGAGATACACATATGGATGGCTGACAATTAAAATATGAAACAATATGTTATGATCAATTAATTCAAATCATTGGTTTCATCAGCATGATACTATCAATAGATGTATTGAAAGACGTTTGTAATGACACTTTAAATTATGAGAACGAGACGTAGCACAAGGGCATGCATAGCCACTGTAGACATTAGGTTTGGTGGGGACCCAGGGCCATTATTATTTTGAGGAGGCCCCTTTTCATATTCCGTTAATTCCCTTTACCGTTTCACCATCATCCACACCTGATACCAAATACTCCAATCTTATTTATCTTTGTTTGAATTGTTTTTTCAATTATATGTGCATTATGAAATTGAATAAAATATTAAAATCTGGGTAATATGGCTTTAATGACCAAATTACTTACCAGATGTATCAAATATTTACATTATTGTGTTTCATCGGTTATAGAACAGTAAATCTTGACTTAAAGCTTTCGTGACTACAGAAATTAATATTCTTGGGTCTTTCGGTAAAGTCACGTAGATAGGTTCAAAGAAAATTAAAATAACAGAAAACTACGACGTTTCGATTGCTTGCCTTGCGATCGAAACGTCGTAGTTTTCTGTTATTTTTGATAATTTTCTTTGAACCTATCTACGTGACTTTGCCGAAAGACCCAAGAATATAAAACGGTAGTTAATGTTGGGTGGGGGAGCTTTTAAGCCCCTGCGTTAATCTAGCCATGGCACCTCTGAGTCTAGTCTAAGACGGACACTCGGATATGAGACAGGTCTGTACGATCCCTAATATATTCTTCTGTACCGCTTTGTTTTGCAGCAAGGGATGCTGCACTTCTGTGGCTTCCAAGTGCTGGCCCCACAGATCTCGTGGAGCCCTTCGTTCATGCCAGAGGAGGGTCGCAAGGGCCTGGTCGCCATGTGGGAGCAGCGACTGGCATCCGTGTGGCAGGAGAAGACGCTTAAATTTGCACCTCTTGAGCTTTTTGACCCCAAAAAAGGTTTCGTGCTCAATGATGACACCGTGAAGAATCTCTCCACCAAACCCCAGGGTCTCACCGTGGGCCAACATGCCGGCAAGCCTCTGCCCCCCAACAACCAGACCAAGGCCAACGATGCCTCTGCTGAATAAGCAACCGCTGCTTGAAATGAGCAATCTGGTTGCTGGCATTTCACATGCACAACATGTTCATTTTTTACAATTGATTTATTGAAAGATGTTTAACATTTTGAATATAACTTGAGAATCTGGCCAGTTTTTACATAAAACATAAACTCGATCTTAAAGGTATCAATTTGTGTGATCTGTTATCCTTTAAAAGGTGTGTTCTTTAAAATTACATGTTCCAATGACAAGGCCTAATTGATTACATAGGACCTTCCACCACCAAATTATTCAGAGGTGGAAATCGTTTTACTGACTATGCAGAGGTGATCAGGCAGTGGGACGTCGATGAAGATGTCATGTTTGCGCTCGCACAATTAGTTAATGTTTCTGTCTTTAACCCAGAATGGCCATTATCACAGTATATTCAGCATGTAAGACATTGGAAATGTATTCTGTGCATATTTAATAGATGTTGATTGATCATACTAAAACCTCATGTTGAAATGACACATTAATATCGTGCATATGGGTATTTATAGAATAAAAACTGGCTAAAATAGTTTATATGTATCCGATTATAAAATTGTGACTGATATATGAAAGGGTTTGTGAACTGGATGTGTTCACTAGTCTTAACTACATCCGTGCTCATTCGAAATAAATCTTGCAACATGAATACCTGAAACATGTGACCAGAGTCTTCACAATTTTAACTATAAGATGCTCAAAATAATTCATTAACCAACACAATTGAGAGCAACAGAATCCACTGCACCAGTTGGTACTAAGGGAAGCGGTGCAAGAGCTGAAGTGATGGCGAGGCGAAGTCAAAGTATTTGGAGGCCACCGATGGACGAGAACGAGGTAGAGCAAGAAAATGGCGGAAGGCCTTTGGCGAATTTTTGGGACGTTAGGAGCCGACAACACAGATGTCAGTTTTAACCTTCATGGTTTTAATTTACGGTGAGTTACTGTGCTGTATATTCACTTTCAAGATGTTTACTTCCGTATTGCGTTTAGCTTGATTTAAGTTGGGGTTGTTTGTTCCAAAATATTTAAAGTATCACTTAAAGTTGCAGTTAGAAATTGGCCATTAAAACGCAATTATCACGCTATGGTAATTGCCATTACCGTGCCATGGTACACGTGTTTGATTATGTGACAGACTCGGGTAGTCTGTGTACTGTCTTTCTTTTAAACTCGACACACGGGTGGGGAACATTTCTTTCCGATGTTTGCATGGAACAAATACCTTTCGCAGTCTCGCATTAACGTGCACACCGCGGGTCCCTCGTGTCCCTGCAAGATGCCCTTGCAGTTACAGAAGTATGAATGAAAGCGTGTACCAAATCAGAATCGGAATATTTGTACTGGAGGAATCCTATGAGCTATAAAGCTCTTTTTCAGATGTCCAGTAGGGGTGGGTCAGAATGTTACACCAACGAACAATACAAAAACACGAGTACAAAGTACAAGAAAAGTAATCGAATCAATAAACACATTCCTGCGGAGGGAGCTGGTAGGAACGTTGGGTTGCTCGGTCAATGGCCAGGGTCAACGGCGGCGTGGTGTATTCCGCAAATATGCCCGACTTGAGGGCGGGCACAAGCTGGCGTGAGTAGGTTAAACGTTGAGTTTTATAAGGGCACCACGGGGAGACCAGCCCCTCACCACCCAGCCCCACCCCTACAAAAAACATAACTCTGATAATGTATGCATTGTCCTTGAAATTGATTGGTCCACACCCGAGACAGCTTTCCTTAGAGCCTAGTCTCATTCCGACTGCAGGTATTGTGGTCAATGCAAACATGACTCCTTGTAAAAAAAAAGTGTCAGTTTTGTTGCCAGATAAAAGGGTAAAAAAACAATAATCGGATTATTTCATACACAAGTAAACAGAGGTGTGGACTCGAGTCATGTGACTTGGACTCGAGTCAGACTCGAGTCATGAATTTGATGACTTGCGACTCGACTTGGACTTGCATAACAATGACTTTGTCCCACCTATGAGATGTGGACTCGAGTCATGTGACTTGGACTCGAGTCAGACTCGAGTCATGAATTTGATGACTTGCGACTCGACTTGGACTTGCATAACAATGACTTTGTCCCACCTCTGCAAGTAAATCGTTATATCGTGGTAAGTTTAACTTATGGCAGTCCTTCCCAAACTATTTCGGCCCGCGGCTCATTCAGCTGATGCAAACATTCCTGTGGACCACCCAGCCCCGCAGCCCTGGCGACAAAACGTGTTCCCTTCTCTCTAAATGCCACTCGCACGAAATGATTTGTATTACCAGAACATAACACGTATTTTTATTCCGAAGCGATGAGGGGTTTTAGAGGGGGGAGGCATTTAGATCTAATGGTACTTTAATCAGGGTAGTTTCACGAACTTAATTTATCAATTAATTATGAGTAAAATGTTAATGTCCGAAACAAAAGGTATAAACATTGTCATTATTTCCGGGTCAACCTGCGTTTGAAGAAACCCGCGGACCACCTGGAGGACCGTGGCACCTTGCTGGTGGTCCGGGTGCCACACTTTAAGAGCAGCTGGTTTGTGCGTCCATATCGTGCCACAGAGATGACAGAGACGAGCTTGGAGTTGTTTTACCACACGACACAAATAAAACCGTGCAAATGTAATGAAAGCAAGACGCGCCAGAAAAAGTTAGGTACAGGTTTATATGTTGAACTTCTTTTGCACCGTACGTAGTCAACCGTGATAATCGGATGTGAGGGTGAAGGACAACAATCTAAACACAATAAGCAGGTACATGTGCAAATAACTGCTAAGTTAGGTACAGGTGTAAGTACAGTTTTGACATTTCCACAGAAATGCGTATCCATACCCAAACTTCCTATGAGCACGGTTCGTTAGGGACGCGCCGTAAGAAGTTCAACACACACCTATTCTCCTCCATACGTGCCATTTCAAGTTGCGAAATCTCGCGTGCGAGTGAGTGGCGCAACGAACTCCAAGCTTCCTCACCACGACCGCATTCTCACGCGATCCACGGACGCCCTGGCGTTACCGGGGTCAACGAAAGCCACATGTCGTGCAAACAAGTGGCGGTTCCAGATTTAGCAGGCGACAAAGTCCGCCTCTGGGTGGTGTCCAGTCTCAGGTGAATATTGCATTGTGCTACGCCGTGGAATGCGCTGGTAGTGACTTCAACATTAATTTGATTTTATTACTTCATTCTCGTCTCCCAAGGAAAGCCTCGCTGAGCATCCTAATTCTTCTTCTTTAGGAAGGTCCTGCCAAGTTTTTGCAAGAGGTGATGCAATTGTGTATACTTCCAATTGAGTAATTTGGAGATAACGTTTTTTATCTAACATTTGGACCCTAACGTCAGCACACAATGGGCGATGTCTGTGTATCAAAGTGCCCCCGCATCTGCAATAGATTTGTGCTCTTACTCTTCGGTTTTTTAGATTTGTGCTTGAGACCGCAGGAGAAGGCGACGGCTTTGGGAGACCTTCACCCCCAGCTCGTGGGTGATGAGAACGACGATTGCGCTCTCCGTGGTGCTCATGTTGTTGGTTTTAAACCAGCGGTGCTAATTCCGCGTTTATGTGACGGGGGTCCAGACTTCTCAACAAATGCTGCTGCTCGCCGAGCGGTGTTATATTTAACGACAAAAGGGACGATCCCACCTGATGACGGAGACTTGTGTTGCCACCGAAACGTCGTGATTTATTATTTTATTTCTACTATATATTTTTATTTATTTATGTTTTACCTACGTGACTTTACCGAAAAAACCTAAGAGTATGAATCCTTGCAGTCACAAAAGCTTCAAATCTAGAAAGGGACGATGGTTGAAGAAATACCTTTGGTAGGTAATTAAAACTGGAAGGTAATTTGGTGATTAAAGCCATATAACCTCTGGTTATATGGTTTTCGTTTGTTGTCCTACCCCCGCACCTCTAATTAGCACTGTTGGTTACGTACGGTGCAAACGAAGTTCAATATGCATACAAACGTACAAACAAGATGATGTGGCTGAGTCGACACTGGGTAGGGTTATGAACTAGCATTCTCACGATTCGGAGTCTGATGGCAACATCCCATCAAATGATACAGTCTGCATGGCTCAAGTTACTCTCTGAAGAAGTTGACTCCACATCGCATCACCCCTCTGGGCACCCAAACAGCGAGCCTCTCGTACATTTGAGCCTGTGTGGACATTTGAGCCTCTTGTACATTTGAGCCTCTTGTACATTTGAGCCTCTTGTACATTTGAGCCTGCAGCGACACCACGTGGATGATTCATGCAGTGCGATTTGTTAATAAACAGGGCAGCAATACAGTATATCTATTTTTTGCTTACAACTTGGCAACAAACGCAATAACATGATTATATGGCGAAACAAAGTAGATTACAAAGTAACATTCGCGATCAATGTGAATATAACAAATTTCATGTGCAGTCCGACATGCTGGGTGGGTTTCGAGGGGAGGGTGGGGAGAGGCTGGGTGGGGGGTGGGAGGGGTGGGGCTGGGTGGTGAGGGGCTTGGTCACCCCGTGGTGCCCTTATAAAACTCAACGTTTAACCTACTCACGCCGGCTTGTGCCCGCCCTCACAGTCGGGCATATTTGCGGAATACACCACGCCGCCGTTGAGCCTGGCCATTGACCGAGCAACCCAACGTTCCTACCAGCTCCCTCCGCAGCAGGACAATGTGTTTTATTCCAGTCTGATTTGGAGTTCGCGGGTGGGCTCTGTGACATGAAACTGCACATCACCGCCGAAGGCAGCTGCGGTGATGCCGAAGCAGGATTTAAACTCTCACACTTCTGGCTGAAAGTCGCACTCTCCACTGCACTGGCCACCACCGTGCCACTGTTCCACATGCAATACCGCAATGCAATCCACGTTGAAAAGCAGAGCCATTGCATATACATGTACGCAAATTACTTGTACCATACTATTGTCTGTTTATTACATTTTATGGGTTTTTTTTGACATACAGTGGTAGCACACGTGGCTTGGGGCCTGCTGTGCAGAGTTCTGTTACCAGCCTTGGTGATCACCAGAACCGGTCCTGAGTTATTCCCTTAATCTGACGTAGCTTTATATTTGTAGTTAACCCACAACACATTGATCTCCTGCCAGCAATCATGAGACACTTCATGTGCCTTCAAAGTGCACCTAGCCTGGCACATGTGCTGTCATGTTCAGCCAGTTGCTAATGGCATTTGTTTTTTTTATGGTAGCGTTGTGGTGGATCATTTTGCATTAGACGTTTCGGGGCACGCTGTCGATGTATCCTGTCGTGGGGGTTACAGGACATCAATGGCCCATCAGTCGTTTCCATGACTGTCTTGTTTCAATTTACCCAGATTACCATTTTGTAGCATAAGGTCGCGGCCATCTTTGTAGGTGGTTGGGAATTCCGATATTGCGAGGACTGTTACAATACTATGCTGCAAAAACACAACTATTTCAGTATGTAACAAAACTGTTGTTTCTATACAGATGTGTACAATCACATCAAACAAGTTAAGTCGGCAACACAACTGTCGTGTAAACCAAAAGTCGTCTAAATATTAAAAGTGAATATTCAAGTGTTAACTTTTCAATACAGTACTCTTAATAAAACCTATATCAAACTTCATCCGTTCTCCCATTTCTTTCCGCATCATCTCGGCAGCCCCCTGCCCACGTCCCTGTGATTACTGTGAAGATCAACTCACTACATTCGCTGCGTTTTACAACACCACCAAGGGCGACAATTCTGCGGCTTCTATTTCTGCTGCTCGCCCATCATCCTCAGGGCCTCACCACCACAGCGGCGTTTGGCCATCGCCTCCAACCACGTGCCAACAACCAACGTCCGGCACAACTTACTAAAAGTCTCTCTCTCCCCACCTCCTCCTCCTCTGCCCGCTCAATCCTTCCCTGAATGTCCTTCTCCAGCTTCAATTAATCACGCTGGGTTTGCCCCCACTAATAAACTCGACATCGGCACGCGTCTCTCTCATCTCTGCACACGTTGTTTCCCATTCACACTCAAACTTGTTCCACCTAAACAGCACCACCACCACCATCATCACCATCCACTCATCGCCTCGGCTCTCATTCACAACCAACAACACAGACACCTCTGAAGGTCGGCACTGGCGCACGAGGGGGTGAGTGGCCAAGCTCCACGCCCGGCCGTATTTGTCTCCCCAGCGGCGATGTTTACACCACACCGCACCGGGTTCTCATTTGAGGCTGAGTCGACCTAGGGGAGACCCGGGACCGGTTCAGATAATTAATCGTCACTGATGGAATCGAATTCGGGTCGCCAGGTTCGTAAACGAACACACTGACAACACAAACATGAATTACTTCACTATAAATGACACTGATATACATTCATTTTCACCAATCCCATTAACATCGTCAGTCACAATCCATCGTCCCCACACCGCGACGCATCTTCTTGACGGACTCGACATTCACTTTCAATTACCGCGTGGCCACGTTCCGCAATCTCGCCACCTGCCGCTCATCTCTCCGTGGTGGGGGGATTCACAACACAATCGTCACAAACACCACCTCGTTAAAGTATTAATTTGTGTTAACGAGATCACAAGGAATGCCCCAGCTTACCCTCAACAGGTGTTGTATAAATCTTGATTTAAAGCTTTCGTGACTGCAGATGTTCATATTCTTGGTTCTTTCGGTAAAGTCACGTAGAAGGGAAATAATAAACATTTTAAATAATAAAAATATTAATCAATAACATAATACAAATATAAAATAATAAAAATATAAAACAATAACATAATACAAATAAACAATAAACATTCTCACGACGTTTCGACTGCAACACAAGCAATCTTGCTGTGGATTCCACACCTGATGATGATGATTGCTTGTGTTGCAGTCGATACGTCGTGAGAATTTTTATTGTTTTATATTAATATTATTTTATTATTTCCCTTCTACGTGACTTTACCGAAAGAACCAAGAACAGGTAATTGTATAGCCAAGAAAACATTGTGAGGCGCCTTTAATAGATGTGTGTGTGCGGGTGAGACTGAATTGGAGTATAACTATTGATACAAGTTGGGGTTATTTTGATATTAGTATAACTATTGACACAAGTTGGGGTTATTTTGATATTAGTGTATAACTATTGATACAAGTTGGGGTTATTTTGATATTAGTATAACTATTGATACAAGTTGTGGTTATTTTAGTATAACTATTGATACAAGTTGGGGTTATTTTGATATTAGTATAACTATTGATACAAGTTGGGGTTATTTTGATATTAGTATAACTATTGATACAAGTTGGGGTTATTTTGATATTAGTATAACTATTGACACAAGTTGGGGTTATTTTGATATTAGTATAACTATTGATACAAGTTGGGGTTATTTTGATATTAGTATAACTATTGATACAAGTTGTGGTTATTTTAGTATAACTATTGATACAAGTTGGGGTTATTTTGATATTAGTATAACTATTGATACAAGTTGGGGTTATTTTGATATTAGTATAACTATTGATACAAGTTGGGGTTATTTTGATATTAGTATAACTATTGATACAAGTTGTGGTTATTTTAGTATAACTATTGATACAAGTTGGGGTTATTTTGATATTAGTATAACTATTGATACAAGTTGGGGTTATTTTGATATTAGTATAACTATTGATACAAGTTGGGGTTATTTTGATATTAGTGTATAACTATTGATACAAGTTGGGGTTATTTTGATATTAGTATAACTATTGATACAAGTTGTGGTTATTTTAGTATAACTATTGATACAAGTTGGGGTTATTTTGATATTAGTATAACTATTGATACAAGTTGGGGTTATTTTGATATTAGTATAACTATTGATACAAGTTGGGGTTATTTTGATATTAGTATAACTATTGACACAAGTTGGGGGTATTTTGATATTAGTATAACTATTGATACAAGTTGTGGTTATGTTGATATTAGTATAACTATTGACACAAGTTGGGATATTTTTATATTAGTATAACTATTGATACAAGTTGGGGTTATTTTGATATTAGTATAACTATTGATACAAGTTGGGGTTATTTTGATATTAGTATAACTATTGATACAAGTTGGGGTTATTTTAGTATAACTATTGATACAAGTTGGGGTTATTTTGATATTAGTATAACTATTGATACATACAAGTTGGGGTTATTTTAGTATAACTATTGATACAAGTTGGGGTTATTTTAGTATAACTATTGATACAAGTTGGGGTTATTTGATATTAGTATAACTATTGATACAAGTTGGGGTTATTCTCCGGTATTTCGGTGGCTAGATGTTAACGACCTCGCCTCTGTGTACAGGAGAGGGTCGTGGGTTTGTGTGTTCTCCACGTGGTTGCGTGGATTTTTCTCTGGGTCCTCGGGGTTTTGACCTCCACATTAGAAACATATCTTGAGAGGATTTGACTGCGATACATTTCCACATGAGAAGCCACTTTTTTAGTTATAAGCTGTGGCCAGGTCGCTCTGAAAGAGCTGTACAGCTCAGTGGGCCTTTCCTGCTCAATATATTATATTAACCACTGTGTTGTACAGTATTGTATTAACCACTGTATCGTATTGTATTAACCACTGTATCGTATTGTATTAACCACTGTATTGTATTAACCACTATTATATTGTATTAACCACTATTATATTGTATTAACCACTGTATTATATTGTATAACTGTATTGTATTAACCACTGTATTATATTGTATTAACCACTATTATATTGTATCTTAAACAACTATGTTGTATTAACCACTGTGTTGTATTATATTATCCACTGTTGTATTAACCACTAATGTATATTAACCACTGTATTGTATTAACCACTGCATTGTATTAACCACTGTATTGTATTAATCACTATTGTATTTTATTAACCACTGTATTATATTAACCACTGTATTGTATTAACCACTGTATTGTATTATATTAACCACTGTATTGTATTTTATTAACCACTGTATTATATTAACCACTGTATTGTATTAACCACTGTATTGTATTTTATTAACCACTCTAATGTATATTAACCACTGTATTGTAATAACCACTGTATTGTATATTAACCATTGTATTGTATTAACCACTGTATTGTATTATATTAGCCACTGTATTGTATATTAACCACTGTATTGTATTAACCACTGTATTGTATTAACCACTGCATTGTATTAACCACTATTGTATTTTATTAACCACTGTAATGTATTATATTAACCATTGTATTGTATATTAACCACTGTATTGTATATTAACCACTGTATTGTATATTAAGCACTGTATTGTATTAACCACTGTATTATATTGTATTAACCACTGTATTGTATTTTATTAACCACTATATTCAATTCTATTAACCACTGTATTATATTGTATTAACCACTGTGTTGTATTATATTAACCACTGTGTATTGTATTCGCATACAAACTCGTCTTTTTGGGGAGGAAAATAAAATATCAAAATCTAGACCAAAACCATTCCCTCATGTACGATTTGAACTTAGATTGCACTGTAAAACAGGTTTGTAGAAGTAAATGAACCCCCGTTATATTTAACCTGTCTGTACTGTACGTTGTTTAACGTCAACCACGCTTGTGTGACCACGTGTGACTTTTGCTCTATATTTTAACTGGAATTAATAGCATAACCCCCTTGTGTGTACAAACGTACTTCTAAAATGGGCGAATTAAAACTGCTACGTGTACACAACTAAATAAAACATACATCTGCGGTGTTTATTTACCACAATTTGCCACAAAGGCAAAAAGAAAACTCTAGATTGAGAGGTAATGCCCCCTCTGGTCTGGCACCGCGACTGAGTCGTGGACGAGACCAACTCCCGTGTTGCCGGGGGGGAGGTCGGCGAAACCATCGCGTGGAGCCCCCCCCCCCTCGCATGCTCACAGACGTGGAACATTCCACTATCATTCAAATCAACTTCGTCGTCGTGTTTTACCGTCGTATCGAAGCCGAATAACGGACAATCTGTAACAAATTAGCAATAACTGAGAGACGTGTGTGATCGATCCGTGTTATTGGTATCGCTATTTAAAGGGGGCGGCTCCGAGGCGCCGCGTCCTCCCCCCTCCTCCTCCCCAAGATGGCGGTGTAACGCGGCCATGTTCCACGGCGGGGAGACTGAGACAAGGGGGAATAATGAAAATTTCCCGCGTTTCTCTTCCGACCGTTCCAAACAGCAATGAATCTTGACTCGCTCTCATTGGCCCTATCGCAGATCGGCTACCTGGTGGACAATTTGACCAAGAAGAATTACAAGACGAGCCAACAGGAGATCTCTCACGTAAGTGCCTGGTGTGGGCCCTTCATGGCCTCCTCCCCTCCTTTGTCTACTGGTGCATCTTTTCTTGACGTTTCCCCTCTAATTCGACCCCCGTGTTCTCGTGTCTCGAGCTATATCGGGTGGCTGTGTTGTGTTCGACGGGGTGAGGCCGAGATTAACATTAAAGCGACGCGAAGCGACAAAGTCTTGGAAGCCTTCGCCTGGGTGGCGCCTGCGTGGTTTCCTGAATTGCGTGGTGTTTTCCGTGGGCTTTATATGCTACACAAATGCACTATTTAATCATGCACTAATGTAATAATGTATAAATAATGTCCCTTTATTTATATAGGAACGTTTTGTTGAGTTTGAAGACCTTTTTTTAGGAGAGGCCTACAATGGGATGTTTTGTCCCATTTAGGCCAAACTCCTTAGTATAGTCTAATCCTTAGTATAATTAGATGTGGTAGGTAACCGTAGAGCCAGGTGAATCCCACCACATACGATACGACACTAAGACACGCATTGGTCCGCACAGATCGATTCCATAATACATTTGCTACTGCCATGCCCTGACCACTACGCAGCCCAAGCCAACGGCACATTTGGGAATAAAAGTGGTGTTCGTAAAACGTCTCAATTCTCCCGGAGACTTGGGATGTGGTAAATGTGATCAGATATAGTAGTTACATTTATATCTTGTGGGAAATTTAATAGTCTCGTGTTTGGCTTTGGAAGTCCCAGATGCCAAGGGGCACAAATGGCCGCCTGTCCTGAGTCATGAACACAAAGTGGGCAGTGCTGACGGATACGAGTTGCGGTGTTCACTTTTATTTGCAGTGGCAGTAAAATCATTGCTGTGTCTTTCAAGGTTCACAATTATACGTTCGCCTTATTCTGCCACTTTTTTTTTCGTCCTATTTAAAAAAATAAGGCAGTTTGGCAATCCTTATTACTTTGCTGATTGACTGCCTTCTCAAAGAAATGAACGCGGCTGACCACGATGAATGTGAACGCAGCGAATCACGTGAACACAACACTCAGCCGAGCGGTGGTGGCGCAAGTCTAATCCAGTGCTCGAGGCGAGGGTGATCTATCACACACGTAGGCCTTAAAGTGTCATACCCCTGGCTTGCCAGAAGAATGCGATACAGTAACAATGTGGACACGACCTGTTCCATCTGGTATGGGATAGGGTTGCCCCCCTCGCGCGCTTGGGTAATTCGTTTATTAATACTCATTCTAGATTTGATGACGGACGCTTGTGTTGCGCCCGAAACGTCGTGATTTAATTTATTTTATACCTACGTGACTTTACCGAAAGAACCAAAGAGTATTAGTCCTCGATTAACTCAACCTCTTAATACATCTAGTACTAGATGGTTGGCGCTGGCTCACTGCCTGTCTGTCTTCCAGCGTGCTTGTGGTTGCTCGAAGTGTGCAATTTGCATAAACGATACGATATAAAATGTAACTAGACCGGCAACGGTATTGTTTTGTTAATGAGGCATATGTCCATATTGCTAGGTATATCCGCAATCGCCAAATGGTGTATTTCCTTCATACCATCCGTTAAAATATAGTCTGTCTCGCACGGCCCTTTGGCTATAATTTGTTTCGGCTTATTTGTATGGCTGAAAAAGGCGTAGATCAACTATTATAATGTTACAGTCAGATGGTTATGCCAGGTAATTGCGTCACGAGTAGAATAGTTTTGCTGTGATGCCTCTTTCGTATTTATGAATCGGGT
This sequence comes from Lampetra fluviatilis, assembly GCF_964198595.1. Taxonomy (NCBI): domain Eukaryota; kingdom Metazoa; phylum Chordata; class Hyperoartia; order Petromyzontiformes; family Petromyzontidae; genus Lampetra; species Lampetra fluviatilis. Next base: position 534,582 of record NC_136300.1, on the reverse strand, counting down.
ATGGGGGTCGTACGTTCCATGATTACTCAGTTGCACACTGAAGCATTTGTGCTTCAAGTTTTCGCACTGCTATATATTGTGTCGATGTGGGTTATGGTTGCCCATATGCTGCATGGAAAATCAAAGATCTGTAGGATCTTGCACGTGATGTCTGTAATGTGTGGTCTCCAAGTATCAGGTTTGAAATTGCATTGTCGAAGGGGGTTTTTCAATTGTCTCTTCACATGAAAATATCTGGATTATACCAGGAACTTGGATTCTTTTAGAACATACGCTGTTAATGAGTTATGAAACTGATAACGGGCAGACCTGCAGAATCTCCCTTTGTGGGCCTGGTTTTAAACTGCCTTGTTTGTCTTGTGTGCCCAGCTTGTGAGCAACCACGGCCCCGAGGCAGACAGACATCTGCTTCGTTGCCTCTTCTCTCATGTGGATTTCAGCGGCGATGGTAAAAGTAGCGGCAAAGATTTCCATCAGGTACAAACGTTCTCTGGTTGTAATCGTTTGTTTTCTATACATGTTCATTGTCACTGAAATGTTGTGTTTGTGGCATAGTATCTTTTATTACCTTGATGGCAATCTTTGACATTTTGTTGACTTCTCAGACCCAGTTTCTGATCCAAGAGTGCATTGCGTTGATAACCAAGCCAAACTTTGTATCAACGCTTTGCTACGCCATCGACAATCCCTTGCACTATCAGAAGGTATGATATTTGTTTCTTCAAATATAATCCCATAATTTTTTAAAGGTCGTGGTAAATGAACAATATTGCTATCAGTACTTAAACATAACACTTGTTTTTGCTCCCATTTTATTTTAGAGCCTCCGACCATCCCCTCATTTGCTTACTCAGCTCAGCAAAGTGTTGAAGTTGAGCAAAGTTCAAGAGGTATGGAATTATTTTGAGTTTCTTTTAATCACATACACGTTTTAAGATGTTCTTACAATGGTGCTTTCTTTGTAAATTCACTCTTAACCTTTGTCAAATTTCTAGGTGGTGGTTGGTCTTGCACTGCTAAACTCTTCGAATCAAGACCTCCAGGGATTTGGTAAGTGTTTGAAAGTAATTGTTTACATTTGTGAAAAAAATACTTAATTACATTTTTTCACGTAGAGTTTCATAATGTAACTTGAGTGGTCTTGTTTGTCTCAGCGGGGCAGTTTGTGAAACAGAAGCTGCCGGATTTGCTGCGATCGTACGTTGATAGCGAGGTTGGTGGGCAGCAGGAGGGTGGCTTCCAGGACATTGCCATCGAGTTGCTGCATCTGCTACTTTCTCTGCTGCTCTACGGGCCGCGGGGAACTTTTTGCGTTGCCCAAGAGCAGCTGCAGGCTTTCCTGCAGACATTACGCAAAGGTATGTTTGTGGCTGTGGTTTTGCATTAAAATATAAAAAAACAGTTACAAACGGTGTTCTTTAAGAGGCAATAAACCTAGACGTTGAGATCAAAAGAACAAAAGGTGACATTTGTGACCATAGGATCAGTCTTCCCATTACGCCTTTATGTTCCACTTGACACCACCATACTGCTTGTAAAATATGCACGTTGTTTTAGACCACCTCAAATGTGTCAATGGTGGTAACATCTTGGTTGCGAATCATTGCCCAATGCTATATACCGATGAATACAGTATAGCCCTCATACTGCTGTCTTGCGTTTCCTGGGTTTTGTAGACAAGCCCTCCCCTGTTCACTTGAGGAAAGTGGTACTGCCAAAGGCCATCCAATCATATCGTCTCAAGCATACCTTTGTCGAGAAGGCATCTTTGTGTGTAACTCTGTTTCCATTGTGGATGTACGCCTCTGCAGAAATGGTTATAATTAGTTAAATGTTTTTTTACAGCAAGTTAATTGCTTGTTTGTGGAGTTCTGGTTTTTCATGAGGCTTGTTTACCTTCTTGGACAGATTTCCCGAGGGAACGTTGCCCGGTGGTGCTATCACCGCTGCTATATCTTGACAAGGCAGACCTGCTGATGGACCGCCTCCTGCCTGATACATCCGGCATGGCCAAAACCTCAATGGAAGGCTCCTTGGCAGACCTCATGCAGGAGGTTGGATACAGCTGCTGTTCCAGGTTCGCATGAGTTTATTTTCTAATTAAAAAGTCTGGATGGTGTTTTGGCTTTACGTGCAAGGATATGTAATTTCTAACATCGTTGTAATTCTTTTTTTTTGCAGCATTGATGAATGCCGTACCCTCATCGTGCAGTTTGGCGTGAGGGATGTACAGGCATTGCAGGTGGCTCGGGTGTTGGGGATGATGGCAAGATCTCATTCCAGCTTGACAGATGGGATGCCATTGCAGGTAACTGTCATATTGGCTGGTATGCAGCATCTCTTTTTAAGCACGTCTTAAACGTCTTGACACCTTTTAAACGTCCCTCTCTTTGCAGTCTATATGTGGTCCTGGAGGAAGCATCTGGAGTGATGGGAAGGATAAGAGTGAATCGACTCAGACTCATACTTGGAATGTGGAAATTTTCATTGATGTTGTCAAAGACCCTGTAAGTATTTTAAGCTCACCATCTTGGACTGCTCTGTATACACTGGAGTTGTAATTTCTGGCATGTTTATTATAGTTTCAACTATTGCCTTAAAGATGGTGTTGTTTTTTCCAGAACCTGCACATTAATTTCAAGGAAGTGGCTTATGAGTTGGATCACCCTGGCTTTCAAATCAAGGATGGAAAGGGACTACAGATCGTTGTGTATGGCATACAAAAGGGATTGGGCATGGATGTCTTTCCGGTGGAACTTGTTTATCGTCCCTGGAAAAACACCGACGGGCAGGTATATTTGCCATTGATTTGTGTTTTTCGAAATTGTCTTCTGCTCGTGATTTATTTTAGTTTTTCACGATTTATGTATCATTCATGAATGTTTTTGTTTTCCAGATGTCTTTCATTCAGCACTCGTTGCTCAACCCAGATGTGTTTTGCTTTGCCGATTATGTCTGTCATACTGTGGTCACTGACATCCTCAAAGCCCCTCCAGAGGATGACAACAGAGAGATTGCTACCTGGTAATTATTACACGTTCTCACTGCACTATACTTTAGGTTACAGAAATCAATTCTGAAAATTATTCTAAAACTAAACATTTTAATGCTCAAATTATTTTGTGCAAAACCAATACCCTTGTGTGCCTTTCGTAGGAAATCACTGGATCTAATGGAAACATTACTGAGACTGGCAGAATCTGGGCACTATGAGCAGGTGAAGCAGCTGTTCAGCTTCCCACTCAAGCACTGCCCAGACCTGCTGGTGTTGGCGCTGCTACAAATCAACTGCACCTGGAACACACTGCGCCATGATCTCATCTCCTTGCTGATGCCCATCTTCTTGGGAAACCACCCCAACTCTGCCATCATCCTACACTACGCCTGGCACGGGCAGGTTCGTAGTGCTCACACCGGGATTGCAAGATTATCGCAGTCATGTTTTTGCTCTTCCGTCTGGCTTCAGATGTGAATTGTGACCAAATATGATGGACATTATTTCGACAGGGGCAGTCTCCTACCATCCGACAGCTCATCATGCACGCCATGGCCGAGTGGTACATGAGAGGAGAGCAGTACGATCAGACGCGCCTCTCCCGCATACTCGATGTGGCCCAAGACCTAAAAGTACGCACACTTTTCCGTAGTTTCATGATCGTGGGGGGGAAATGCTATGTAACTTATCTTTCCAGTGCACTACCTTTGAACTTGCTCTACCATGCTGTGGTAGTGCAAGCCAAGCAGTGGTGCTACATAAAATATCTTGCTATAACTGGGGTTTTTCATTTTCTCCAAGATTGAAAAACTCTTTTAAAAGTAAGACACAAACGATCTTTATATTTTTGTTCATATTGTTTAGATTAAACAAATGAATGGATTGTGTTGTAGTGTCAAAGGTTTAAATCCCTGTTTTACAGGCCCTCTCGATGCTGCTAAATGCCACGCCATTTGCCTTCGTCATTGATTTGGCTGTGCTGGCATCTCGTCGTGAATACCTAAAGCTTGACAAATGGCTCACAGACAAGATCCGTGAGCATGGGGTAGGTTCAAATACTTTTTTTGTAAAATGTAAGTGTTTGAAACAACAATAACGTGTTCTATTTTGCATTCCTAAATGAGATGCATCCCCGATTTAAATCTTTATATATAAATACCCAAGCTTTATTCTGAGCTATCCAAAATTTAAATCTTTGACCTGTTTAAGAGGAGTACGTGTATCTCGGCATTATGTGACGCCACAGTTCATCATTCTATTAAAATGGATTCGACTTGAGTGAAGTCACGAGGGTACTGAGGGTGACATGCATTCCTTTAACTTTAAAGTCTATTGAAGCTTCAAACTTACCCAGAAAAATAGTTTTGTGTAGAAATATTTTTGTGCATTGCATTCAACTATTAAAAATAAACATTTACCTGTTTGTGGTTGTGCTTCAGGAGCCATTCATACAAGCTTGTGTAAGCTTCCTGAAGCGGCGCTGCCCTTCAATCATGGGTGGTCTGCCCCCTGAAAAAGACCAACCGAAGAGTGCCCAACTTCCACCTGAAACCTTGGCTGCTATGTTGGCCTGCTTGCAGGCCTGTGCAGGGTATGTTTATAGTGGCAGAACATGTTTTCGCATGGTTTTCTAGACAACTCGGTAGTCTGTAATTGTATTATCTTTTTGTGTAAGATGGACTAAAAAGGTATGTGAATTAATAACCTTTCTTCCAACTTACTACTAAAGTATATGCTCCAAGTTTATTTTTTTTGTTCACTCTGGTTATATTTTCTCTTTGCCTGCAGCAATGTATCGCAAGAGCTTTCGGAGACTATACTGACCATGGTAGCAAACTGCAGTAACGTGATGAATAAGGCTCGGCAGCCTCCACCGGGCGTAATGCCCAAAGGCCGTGTTTCGAGCACGAGCACACTGGACTCCATCTCGCCTGTGCAGGTCAGGACACCTGAGAGGGTAATTACTGTTTTTTGTTCTACACCTAATTCTCACCTGCGTGAAATAAGCTTTTTTTTCATTGAAGATAAAAGTGCACCGCAACAAAATATATGCTGTATTTTAATGACTCATCATTAGTGCTACATAGCAGCAGTAAAATTTCACTTCGAAAATGTACAGGCTTTGCATTAAAGTGCAGCAACATTAAGTTTAACGTTTTTGTTCACTCTAATTATAGTTGGTCCATTTGTTTTTAAAATGCCGTAAATAGCTGCGTGCTGTATAACATCCTATATTATTGGCCGTAATGAAACACAATTCTAAACATTGTCACAATGCTGGTCTGTTCCTTCAGCTGGATGCACTATCCAGTATTGCCTCTCTCAACATCAGTGGAGCAGCACCTGCCCACGCCGGTGGTATGCAGGCCTTTCCACCCAACCTTGGACAAACCTTCAATGCACCTCCGTCACCAGCCAAGGCCTTTCCTCCGCTCTCGGCACCTAGCCAATCTCCATTCTCCAGCCTTGGGCTTACCTCCCAGCTGCCCGTGCCAGGTTAGGTCTTTTCTCGAATGAATGTATATTATTTTAATAGTGTACAATTTAATGAGCGCTTCTAATCCTTTGATCTACAATTTTTACAGTATTGTGCACCTACTTTGAACCTGTGCATGGCTCTATCAGTAGTGGTACAGGCCAAGCATAGGTGCTATAAAAAGTCTTGCTATAACTGGGGTTTTCTTGCAATATCTTCAACTTGAAAACTCTTTTAAAAGTAAGAAACAAATTATCAGTCATCTATATCGGAAACATTTTTAGATGGCTTGTATAAATATACTTATTCACACTGACTTGCCAATACAAGTTTATTTCGGGATAACACTAGCTAATGAGGCATTCTGTGGGCAACACCATTTTAAAGGGGTTATGTTAATCGACTCTGAAAAAGAGCTTAATAGCTCATCGGATTCCTCTATTCTAAATACAGATTCTGATTGACTGCACATTTACATTGTTAACTATAATTGAAGGTCTTGGAAGTGGAGGCCTGAGTGGGATGAGCAGCTCGAACCTGGGACTGCAAGGCGTTGGCACAAGCGATCCATTCAGCCAGCGCAAGCTCAACCTCCCGGGGATAAACCCCCCAGCCTTCCAGCAGAGTAAGCTGAAGCCGTGTAAGTGGGTGGTGTGTTTGGTCCATCCCAAGCTGCTGCATGCTTAATAATCCATGCTTTGTAATCTCCTAACCTCTGGTTTTACAGTATCTTACCAATGTGTATTATTGTTAATACATTGCTAAATTGGTGTGATACTTCATAATCACGTTTGTCTTTTGTGCTTTGTTTAGATTAACTTAAGTCCTTGTAATTGTCAGCATGCACTTGCTCCATCTCACTTTGCTGCTCCATGTAAATGTCCTAGTAGCTATTACATTTTTGCTTTTCATCAAATAAAGAGAAAAGTGCTTATCAGTTTTACATGCATTGTATCGTTTCTGGACATTGTTCAGAGGTCCTTTTTTTGCTTGGAACACAAGCCATTGGCGTCCTCCCTTGTGGAATCACAGTTTTCATGGCTTTTAACAATTCCTTTTGATCACTGCATTTTAGCTCTTTGACGTGGCTGTTTTGCTTGGCATTGCTCCTCCATGCTTTCCACTAAGCCATCCTGAGTGAATGAGTTGAGTGATTTGAAATTGTCATTTGTTCTTTGTGCATTCATGTTGCTTTTGGAAATCATTCTGGTGCATGATAATATCCTTAATTGATGCGATAACATACCTTCATATGTATCGTTCCTGTAACTTGTAAATATTTTTGGTAGTTTAGTTCGTAATATGCATGAATGTGCTGTTCTGGTTCTGAGGTACTAAGTAGTGTTTTTCCCCAGCTGACCTATCACAGGTTTCTCCAGAGATGAGTCAGCAGTTCAGTAAGGAGATTGATGACGAGGCAAACAGCTACTTCCAACGCATCTACAACCAACCCCCCCACCCCACCATGTCTGTGGATGAGGCACGTACTTGCTTAAACCCCACTTTTAAAAAAGCTGTAATCCAAAATATAAATAGCTCCTTGTAAATATATACCAAGGCTGTGTCCCAGAAGGTCTGGAAATGTAATTCTTCGTTAGTAAGAAACTACATAATTTTTGCTCCTTCCAAGGGACATTAAAAGTTCTAACTTAGACTGCACAAATGTCATTGTCATACTGAAGGTAAACCTTTTTAAGTGTCAAATTTTTTTCAGACTTGACGGCTTATATTCAAGTACAAAATGATCTGTTGGTATTACATCTTAATATTTGTCTTTTGTCAACGCGAAACTTTTTTACTGATTGGCCGTGTCGGGTGGTGGAGGGTTTGCGACACATTCATAAAGAACGCGATCTAACCCAAAAACCTTTATTATGAATTAATATTTCTTGTTGGATTTTAGGTTTTTGCCATTTGCTTTGGTTTTATTTTTTAACGAAGGGTTGTACGTGCTGCTTGTCTGTTCAGGTGCTGGAAATGTTGCAGAGTTTCAAGGACTCGAACAACAAACGAGAGCGAGAAGTGTTCAACTGCATGCTGCGCAATCTGTTTGAAGAGTACCGCTTCTTCCCACAATACCCGGACAAAGAGCTGCACATCACAGCCTGCCTGTTTGGGGGCATTATTGAGAAGGGGCTCGTGACATACATGGCCCTGGGCCTTGCCCTACGCTATGTGCTGGAGGCCCTGCGCAAGGCCTTTGGCTCCAAGATGTACTATTTTGGCATTGCCGCTCTGGACCGTTTCAAAAACAGGTGCAGTACCTTTCTAATTATTTTCTTGGGCAATAAAGCCTGCTGCTTATTGCTGTGTGACCAAATTATGTTGTTTTATATGCTTCCTTTTAAAGCATAATGGAGACAATAGCCAAATGTTTACTTTTTAATGTTGATTGAAAAATTGAGATTTATCGTTTACAACATTGTATTTTTTTTTAGATTGAAAGATTATCCCCAATACTGTCAGCACCTTGCATCGATTGCACACTTCAGCCAGTTCCCACATCACTTGATAGAGGTAAGCAGATGATTTTCCTGGAGTTGAAACAATGCTAGTATGTAAACTATCACTACACTTCTGTATATTGCTTACTGTCGTATTATAAGCATTGGCAGGGCTGCTGAGGCGAGATTTTGAGCTAAATGTTATCTATTTATAAAGGCTAATCGCTGTAGATATAACAATTACCATGTTTTTATATGGACAATGCAAGAAACATGGCTACTTGGTTTGATTAATCCCCCTTTTAAAATGGTGGAAATTATCTTATTTTCCTTAAACCTATTAAAATCATCACATTTACAGAATGTAGGTACCTAGTGATACCTATGCAAATGATCTCGCCCAATCGTCAGTATTGCCACTACTTTCATACTTTTTTATAACACAGAATAGTATCATTGACCTCGTGATTATTTCTGAAAATGCGCACGCACTGAATAAAACCGTTTGTGCATATTTTAAAAAATACAAGTAAATTTACTATGACTGCATTAATGAATAATTTGAGCACTTGTTTTGTCGGAGCGGAGGTGACTGGAGCCGCCATCGATTCTGCTTCCCCCACACAGTACATCGAGTACGGACAACAGTCTCGAGACCCTCCTGTGAAGATGCAGGGCTCCATCACCACACCCGGCAGCATCGCACTGGCCAGTAGTCTGAGCCACACCAAGCCCAGCTTGCCCAGCCCTGCCATCACCACTATGGCGCCACCCTCTGCCCTTGCCAACACACTCGTCCCCAAGGCAACAACTGGAACCAAAACGACACCCACCAACTTTAAGAAAGATGCCCCGGTGTGTTTTCAATCTTACACACACAAATTATTGCACTTGTGTTTAACTGTAAAATGCGTGTGCCGTCTACTTACGAATAAACATTTGATTCCTTGCTATCATTCACTAGAGTAGACCATTGTGCTTGCGTCGTGGTTGAAATTTATTCACTTTGCAATTTCCATGCGTTTGCTCAATTGAGATTGCACATCGTTACACCACCTAAGAATGATGTGAATACCAAATGTAAATTATGCAATTCTCTTGTCCTAAATAAGTGTAAATAGATGTACAATGTAAAAATGCAGTTGTCTTGCTTTTGCTTATCTGTTATGTACTTTGTTTATTTTCACAGCCTTCCATTAACACGACAAACATTGACACTTTGCTGGTGGCAACAGACATCTCGGATCGCATCATTGAACCCCAAGAGAGCGTTCAAGACAAAATATTTTTCATTTTCAACAACCTCTCGCAGTCCAACATGGCACAGAAGGTTTGTTTTTGTTTAGACATTTAATGCATACAAATGTAAGCAGTTAAATTACTTGTCACAATTTGGTTTTAACTATTTTTGGATAATGGCCTGTCCCACGCAAGTCATTGCATTTATCATGAGTGTTGTGTCAATATGAATCAATGCATTATCTACTTTTGTAGCATACTTGCATAACATTTATATTTTGTGGCCGTATTTATAGCTAAAACCACAATGCAGCACAAACCCTTGTGTCATCTAACTGGTCCATCTCTTATCGCAGACTGAGGAACTAAAGGACAGTGTAAAAGACGAGTCCATGCCTTGGATAGCGCAATACCTGGTGATGAAGAGAGTGAGCATTGAGCCAAATTTTCATGGGCTCTACTCAAACTTCCTCGACACCCTGAAAAATCCGGACTTCACTAAAATAGTGCTCAATGAAACGTACAGGAACATCAAGGTATGTTTGTGATGTGATTTTATAATGTGTGCTAGAATTGTAATTCCACTGCATCGGGAAGACTTAACATTTAAATGAAAATATTGTGCTGTTTGGATAGTTTTGCCGTGGGTAAATGTATATAAAAATAATTAATTTTACCCATTTATTAAAGATTGGTCCTAATTTCTGTCTGATGTTTTTGTTTTTTAGGTGCTGCTAACATCTGACAAGCAGGCTGCAAATTTTTCAGACCGTTCCCTTCTAAAGAATCTGGGTCACTGGTTGGGAATGGTGACCCTGGCTAAGAATAGGCCTATTCTGCAGATAGTAAGTTTAACCACAATTTCAATTCATTACCAATATGGATTACCTGGTGAAGTTTTGTCCTACTATTGAATGTTAACACTACGACTCGGTTTGTTTCAGGACATAGATGTCAAGTCTCTGCTCCTTGAGGCATACATGAAAGGACAGCAAGAGCTACTCTATGTTGTTCCATTTGTAGCCAAAGTGCTGGAGTCCTGCTCTAAGAGTCTGGTGAGAAACTTAGTTTTATGCTCTAGCGATGGTCAAATTCATATTGATTTGTACACCTTGCTAAGTGTTTCTGAAAATGTTTCCATTTTTATGCACGTTGTAATTAACACGAGTGCTGTTGTTGACATGATTAATTCGTTAGGATATTTTTGTGCAAACCGCAGAGCACCCGTGAAAAGTGTACCGCATGTGTTTACCGATGTAATGCGAGTGCTGGCTGAAGCTGTGTAATTCCAGCCTTGTGTACTCGATCTCGTGCGAATGACATCCTGTTGTGGGGGCAGGTGTTTCGTCCTCCAAACCCCTGGACCATGGCAATCATGAACGTGCTTGCCGAATTGCATCAGGAACCAGACCTAAAGGTGTGCAGAGGGTTACATACCTTTATTTTATTTCATATATATCAAAATACAACGGGTGCATTTTTTTGTTTGCTTTAGCAGCTTTATGTATGTTCCTGTGGGTGACTGCAACCATCTCCTGTCTTCCTTGGGCCACAGCTGAACTTGAAATTTGAGATAGAAGTTCTCTGCAAGACTCTGGCGCTTGACATCAATGAGCTGAAGCCTGGCAACTACCTCAAGGACAAAGATCGCATGAAGAGTGTGGAGGAACAGCTTTCTGCACCCAAAAAGGAGGTGAAGCCAGTTGATGAAGTATTGGTTCAACCACCTCCTGTCACCACTGGTAAGCCAAATTCTGGCCACTGGGTCAATATTTTGATGTCTGCATCAAAATATTTGTATTTGCTAGTTATTGTTTCAAATTGTTCTTTCAGTTTTTCGTGTTATACATTTTTGACATTTCATCTGTTGCTGAGTGTGGAATAACTCTCGCCACTGAAATCCTTACTACCTCTTTATAGTGATAACAAGTGGAACGACCACAACTACCACAGCAGCTGGACCTCCGCAACCCCAGTTCAATTTCTATGATATCAACGTGTACTCGCTCACCGGTCTGGCTCCGCATGTCAGCATTGCTCCCAGCGTGAGTACCAACCTTGACATTGACCACTCAACCATCCAACATTAGTACAAGCCTTTTAATTGTATTTTTGTTGAAGTGTGTTTATTACACAATGAATCGTCACAAATATGTTCTTGCACTACAATGAACGTGCATTGAATCGCGAGTTTTAATTGGTTATGAAAATTGTATTCTTACAAAATACAGCCTATTGAAGCAAATCAATCTTTGACACTGACTAATGAGACTAAACCTGCCAATAAAGAATATCTTGAGTTGAAATCCAACTCATCTACACTCTATTGAAGGGTTGTGGTGGGGGGAGAGTGGTAATCATTGTCCCCTACTCGTTATAAAACCTGAGGTTACTTTTTTGATCTTTGTAAAAATGCGTTGTTTGGTACGTGTGATTTTTGGAGCAGATCGGGCTGTTTCAGACACATCCACATCTGAAACAGTGCGTGCGGCCGTCGCTGGAGCGCGCCGTGCAGGAGCTGGTACACCCAGTCGTCGAGCGATCCATCAAGATCGCCATGACCACGTGCGAGCAGATTGTTCGTAAGGATTTTGCGCTGGACCCAGAGGAAAGCCGCATGCGCGCAGCGGCGCAGCACATGATGCGCAACCTGACAGCCGGCATGGCAATGATCACGTGCCGAGAGCCCCTGATGGTCAGCATTGCTAATAACCTGAAGAACAACTTCCTGGCGACCCTACGGGTGAGCCTTGACGAGCACATCATTGTAAGTTATTTCGGATGTGTGAGGTTTTTTATATCTCAACACTTAATGCTGTTCATATTTCTAACTCCACATTTTGTATTGGTGTTTTTGGTGATTTGCTTTTATAAGGGAGCCGAGCAACTGCTTGTTGCCATATCTGCAAAATGTGTTCCTCCTGAGCATATTTACTTGTTTTTACATAATCCATGAAGCCCCTAAACCAATTGTTACAATAGATAAAGCTGTGTCCCCAATACATGGAATTTGAGCAAGGTTATAAATGAAATATACAAGCAAATGTTTATATTAAAAATAATTGTACTCTGCACAAGTGTTTTGGCACCGTTGCGTTGGAGCCTATGGGGTGTAAGCTTGTCTGAATTGCGTGTTTCCATGACTACAGTTGTGTAATCTCCTAAAAACGTGTGGCCACCTCATTGGTACTGGCTTGCTAAGTTAATATTTGTATGTTCTGCACAGGGACCAGCTACATTCCCACAGAAGGATATTATTGACCAGGCAGCAAACCAGCTTGCTCAGGACAACTGTGAGCTGGCATGCTGCTTCATCCAGAAGATGGCTGTTGAGAAAGCTGGCCCTGAAATGGACAAAAGACTTGCTACCGTAAATGTGTTTTTTTTACTGCCATTAGCACCGACGTATATTTGTGTTTTACAGCTATGCCTGCAAATAACCAAATCTGTTATGCCTCCATTTATTCACTTGTATTGTGCGTGTTTGCAGGAATTTGAGTTGAGAAAGCATGCACGTCAGGAGGGACGGAGATATTGTGACCCTGTGGTGCTCACTTACCAGGCTGAACGCATGCCCGAGCAGATCCGACTGAGAGTGAGCAAAGCTGATGTGCCATTTAATATCACCCATCCTCTGCATTGATGCGTTTTTAAAACCATAGTCGGTCATTGAGTTTGTGGAATGGTTTCATACGAATTGTCTTTGAGTAGCTATTCTCAGAGCCTCGCTTTTATATGGGTTCTTGTATTGCAGGTGGGTGGTGTAGACCCCAAACAGCTGGCTGTATATGAAGAGTTTGCTCGCTGCATCCCAGGATTTCTGCCCAACAATGACATCACACAGCCTACTGGATTCCTCACGAAGCCCATGCAGGTATTTATGGCCAGATTGAGAATTAAAAAATCCCTGATGAATTGTTTAAAAAATCCCTAACAGTGTGGGAAGCCTTAAGCCAACTTTAGATTGACTTGAGGGCCCTACATAATAGATTTTCATGAAATTAAGCGGTGTTCTTTTCCTTAGTATTTTTGTATTTGTGCATTCCTTTTGGATTTGATTGTGTATTATCTTTCTGTGTGGCACACCCCCACCTGGTAGCAGCAATGGGGGACAGACGACATCACGGCTGTGTACGACAAGTGCATTGCGGAGCTGGAGCACTGCCTGCACACGCTCCCTGGCACTGTCGCCATGAACCCGCATGTTGCTGCCATGCAATCCCTGCTCGAGGCCGTCCTGCTGGCCAGGAACTCTCGCGAAATCGTGACAGCCGTCGCCCTGCTGCAGAAGGTATTGCTGCTGTGCGCACTTTGGCATGGAGTTTTGTGTAGAGGCTTGCATTGCTACCATCAAAGGCTGCACACTAACACGTCAAGACGACACTGTCTTTTGTGCCATAGAAACGACTCTACAGAGCCTCTTTAAGCACTTCCATGTGTCCTTTTTCTTGCAGGCGGTGGAAGGACTTCTGGATGCCACGGTGGGTGGTGATCATGAGATCATCGTGCGTTACAGGGATTGCCACCTGCTGGTGCTGAAAGCTGTTCAAGATCCCCGAGCCTATGGCCCTATGTGGACCAGCAAGCAGGTCACAAGGTATAATTGGTGCCATATACATTCGCCCATGATAATAAACTTGAATGACCCACCCCTCCTGGACATCTATGAAAAGAGATTCATAGCTCATAGGATTCCTCCATTTTTTTTAATCTGAATACGTTGAGGTTTCTGTACGTCCATTGTAACACTATCTTTGGTTGCAGGTGCTTGATGGAGTGTCGCGATGAATACCGCTACAATGTAGAGGCTGTGGAACTGCTCATTTGCCACCACCTGGTCAACATGCAGCAGTACGACATCCACCTTGCGCAGGTGAACTTAGTCTTTTAAGCATCTTTTTTATTCTTAACTGCCAACCTTTTTTGCATGTGCCAAAAAATAATCTAATGATTCGTTGCGCATGTCCACATTTTGCAGATTAATACCATGTCGGCATTGACCTGGCACTGCTCAGAATTTGTTTTAATATAAAAAGTCACTCGTGATTGGTATTCGGTTTACAGATGATGGCGGAAAATAAGTATTAACTTAGTACACTTAATTCACTATCAGCTCCAAGGACTAAATATTTTAGTTCAGTACAGAGAACGTAAAAGGCCTTAACTACACAGTGAGTACTATTAAATGGGTATCAAATGGTTTGGTAATGTAATTTTCTTTTAACCAAAGTTGTATGCTATTGATGCATTCCTGAAAGAGTTAAACATCTTAATTTCTTTGTCTCATGACGTTGCACTTGTATAACTAAAACTACACTAATTTGAGGAATACGTGCATAGCATTTTGTGAGCAAAGTGAATTGGATGGCATTTTTCTGTTTGACACAGTCGATGGAGAATGGGCTGAACTACATGGCGGTGGCGTTCGCTATGCAGCTGGTGCGTATCCACCTTGTGGAGGAACGGGGCACCCCGCAGATTACAGAGGCTGACCTCTTCAACACCATTGAGACACTGATGAGAATCAACGCCCACTCTCGCGTCAACGCTCCTGAAGGGTACGTTTTAGGCTCAACCACTAACTGTTAAGTGAAAAACCTTCAGGCTCAATTGAAAAAGCAGAGCTGTAATATAGCTTGGGTATTATCTCGGCTTTTTTTTCTGGGTTGACTGCCATCACTTTGAAACTTCGTGAATGAGAATTATTTAAACCTGTCGGCAAGAGTATTGCTATCACAGTTGTAGCATTTTAAAAAATGCAGGAGTAAACCGGCAGTTAAATCACTCCTCTACTTCTGGTTGTATTTCAATATCTCATAAAAATTGCTTCAAATGTTTTCCTACAGCCTGGGACATGGTTATTGCTATTCATATAGCTCCGATGTAGTACACGTGTGTAATGTTGTTACATACCCTCCCCATATACTATAGCTGAGTCGTATACAGTGCATAGTGTGCTGTGTAGTGTGTGTAATTGGGATCGGACGTTGTAGGATGAACGTTGAGATGTATAAGAGCACAGGGTGACCATTAAGATCTTCATTGGTGTATAATAAGGTAGGCACTGATAAGAGGTTGACAGGTATGCATCCTCTCACCATGTGCTATATCTGAGCTGTTTCCAGTAAATGGCGAGGGTGTTTAGAAAATAAGTGTCAAATAAAAGTGACATCGGTGATAAATCATACATAGTGAAATAAGACTAATGAGGTGTCGTCCATTAATATTGTGCAACAATACATACAGATATAGTAGAAAAAAATGGAGGCACTTTCTGGCAATCCCCGAATTTACAAACGCACGCACAAAAATACTAACTTTTTAAAAATACTATTCTTTGGTTATTTTGGTGAAGTCCGTAGATAGAAAAATAATAAAATGATTTTTTAAATAAATTTAAATAAAACCCTAATGTCGACTGTAGCCTGGTTCTTAATTTGAGTGAGGTACTGGCAGTCTATAATGTAGACTTATTCTTGGTTCTTTAAGTAATACAAAAAATAGCCAGTATGCTTGCAGAGTTCTATCGTCTTGGAGAAATCATTTTCGTGTGAGCCAGCCGCATTAAAATAATGATCAGCCACGGCAGAAGTATTGGCCCTACCATGTTTCAAATCTGCCTTATGCTCCCGAACGCGGTCCGAGACATGTCGTTTAGTTTCCCCAATATAACTGCTGCCGTAGATACAGCTTAGTTTGTAGATGCCGGGATATTGCATGTCAGGATTCTTGTCCTTCACAGATGGGATCAGATCATGAATTGTATGTAGTGTTTAAATCGGACCTGGATCTTGTGTTTTGTTCAGGGTTTTGGAAATCTTTTTGGTTACCCCTGCTATGTATGACAAGGTGATTTGCAACACGGTATGACCAGTACTTCTGCCGTGGCTGGTAATTATTTTAATGTGGCTGGCTCACGAAAATTGTCTCCAAGACGATGGTACTTTGCAAGCCTACTGGATATCAAAGATTCGTTCATGAAGTCATCCATTTATACAGACACAATTTCAACCGAGAGGATGGTTATAAACTCGGCAATCATTGGAAAGATGTCCTCAACCACTTTGGGTCATGATTTGATTTGTGTTTTGTCGTCAACCTCCACCGTCAGCTGTGTGCGTCTGTGGAGCGAGGTGCAGTGATTGGCTGGCGGCCCTTTGATTTGTGTAGATCCGCTGCGTTGGCGTTTTCTCCCACATTTAAATTAGCTGCCCCGCCCATGCTGCTGACACACTTGGGCTAGGCCCATCTCTAAACCTTTATAAACGGTTCGCCTTTAGAGGCTAATCCCCCTTTTCCTGATGACGACCGCTTGTGTTGCGATGGAAACGTCGTGTTTTTTTTTGTATTACTGAAAGAACCAATAATAAGTCTACAACATAGACTGCCAAATACGCTTACCAGCTTAAAAACCAGGCTACAGTCTACATTAGTGTTTTTTTTGTGTTTTTATTTTTATTCACTTATTATGTTTCTATCTACGTGACTTTACCAAAAGAAACAAAGAATATGAATTCCTGCAGTCACGAAAGTTTTAAGTCGTAATTTGAAAAATACTGTAGATGTGTTTGGGTGATTTGTTTACCTTCCTTGTACTTGCACTACTGTCATGTTTTTGTACTGTTATAACGATCTTACTCCGTGCCCCTACTGGACATGTTAAGAGCTTTACAGCAGTGTAAATATTCTGATGTGCATCAGTCCAATGATACCAAAATTAACATTGTAATAATAAATCATGTTACCAGAATCTGCTTTGAGCCACATTACTTCCCGTAGCTTTAGCGCTGTTAGGAATGTACCACTCACTCGGCATGAGGACCATACCAACATTTTCGCATGGACTTATACTTTAAAACATACAAAAACCAGAACATGGAATTATAACATCACTGCAACTGTTATTGTACAAGGATTAACAAATTCCAAATTCAATCAACGGAATAGGGTTAAGTTTTTTTATTTGTGAAATGGGATATACTCACCCCCTGTGGTTGATTATGGTTTCTCTGTGGATTATAGCATAGAAATTATTTCATTAAATTGTAATTGAACTTTAAAAATGTTTTAAATATAATAACCCTTATTATATATTGGTGTTACCATCCCCTTTTAGTAAATTTTGTTTTGGCCAATTAACAGGTTGGAAAGAAAGAGCATTTCCATGACACATCCGCACACGCTCCAAAACGACTAATTATTTGTATATCTTCTTGGTTCTTTCGGTAAAGTCACGTAGAAGGGAAGTAATAAAATAATAAAAATAAAACATAATAAAACAATTCTCACGACGTTTCGGCCACAACGCAAGCAGCCGTCCTCAGGCGAAGAATGAGACATTATCAAGCTAGGAGCTTATATAGGTGTAGCGAGGAGGAGCGCCTTAACAAAAGAATGTGCATATGAAGAGGAATTTAGCATACCAATGGGCAATGCGTAGGAGGTGGGCGGAGGGGTTTCAAAGTCCCATTATGCCCATGCATTATGCAGGATCCACAGCACCACGGGGGGGCGCAAGGAACAGCGTTAATAAAGGAAAGGAATGTTAATGATATGTAGCTGCATTTACCAAACAACCATGTAGAAAACCAAAGTAAAAAACTACGTAAAAACTAAAATATAAACTGATACTTACTATACTCTACAATAAGCTGAGTTACTAACAACAAATAATAAATTACAATTCTACGTCGTAAGAAGTATATAATATACTTCCATCTAAACTTTATTCTCTTAGCATATACAGTACTATATACTGCCATAGATAAACCCAACATTAAATTATATACTGTATTGCTGTAAACCACCATATACTTTATACATTTTAATATAACACTATGTATTATTCAACTCACCCTAATGTGTATCGAAATGGTTTATTACGTCCTTCCAATGATTGCTAAGCCTGAATCCATCTTCTCGGTTAAAATTGTCTCTGTGTTTGTATATGTGGATCGCCTCATGAACGAATCTCTCATGATAGCCAGATGGCTTGCAGAGAACCTCCGTCTTGGAGAAGTCAATGTCATGTGAGCCCACTGAGTTGTAACAGTGGTCTGCCACGGCTGAGGAGTTTGTCCTACCGTGTTTTAGATCAGCTTTATGTTCACGAATGCGGTCAGCCGTGGCAGACCACTGTTACAACTCAGTGGGCTCACATAACATTGACTTCTCCAAGACGGAGGTTCTCTGCAAGCCATCTGGCTATCATGAGAGATTCGTTCATGAGGCGATCCACATATACAAACACAGAGACAATTTTAACCGAGAAGATGGATTCAGGCTTAGCAATCATTGGAAGGACGTAATAAACCATTTCGATACACATTAGGGTGAGTTGAATAATACATAGTGTTATATTAAAATGTATAAAGTATATATGGTGGTTTACAGCAATACAGTATATAATTTAATGTTGGGTTTATCTATGGCAGTATATAGTACTGTATATGCTAAGAGAATAAAGTTTAGATGGAAGTATATTATATACTTCTTACGACGTAGAATTGTAATTTATTATTTGTTGTTAGTAACTCTTATTGTAGAGTATAGTAAGTATCAGTTTATATTTTAGTTTTTTACGTAGTTTTTTACTTTGGTTTTCTACATGGTTGTTTGGTAAATGCAGCTACATATCATTAACATTCCTTTCCTTTATTAACGCTGTTCCTTGCGCCCCCCCGTGGTGCTGTGGATCCTGCATAATGCATGGGCATAATGGGACTTTGAAACCCCTCCGCCCACCTCCTACGCATTGCCCATTGGTATGCTAAATTCCTCTTCATATGCACATTCTTTTGTTAAGGCGCTCCTCCTCGCTACACCTATATAAGCTCCTAGCTTGATAATGTCTCATTCTTCTTCTGAGGACGGCTGCTTGCGTTGTGGCCGAAACGTCGTGAGAATTGTTTTATTATGTTTTATTTTTATTATTTTATTACTTCCCTTCTACGTGACTTTACCGAAAGAACCAAGAAGATGAATCCCTGCAGTCACGAAAGCTTTAAATCGAAATATTTGTATATCGTTGTATATAGATGATCATGACTGCTATACATTTTGGTCTGTAAGGGCAGGGGAACAAATTTGTCTGGCATCTATTTGATTCTATGCTTTGAACAAGATAAAACACAACTAATTGAATTTGGATCTGTAAAAAGTGGTCATGAGATGTTAATTTGTAAAGATGGCCAGCCCGACTATCTTGGAGCACGACAGAATGTGGTGTTCGCTGTCCGACAGATTCAAGAACAGTGTTGAGCTGCATGAACTGTTCTTGGCATTCTGTAACCTAACCCAGGCTCACTCTCTGCGGGACCTCCAAATGACTCTAAATGTCTTCAACTGTGCATATAAGAGACTTGGCTTAACCTTGACGGTCCTCCACCAACTGCCATCCAAACAGCCAAACCAACACCTGACTATTGGTGGCAAGCCACTTAAATATGTGGAGTATTTCCCCTCCCCTTGGTAGTCATCTGTCCCAAACGGCCACTGGCGACAAGAAGAGTCCAGTGCGCCAGCGCCGCCTTCTACAGACTGCGACAGCGCGTCTTCAATAACCAAAGATTGCCGCAGGACAAAGCTAGTTTACTGGGCCATTGTCAACCCAACGCTCCTACTGCAGCAAAAAATGGACAACCTACCAGTGCCATGTCACTGCACCTTGAGCGCTACCTCCGCCAAATCCAGGGGATCAAGTGGGAAGATCACTGCACCAATGCGAGTGTTCTTCAAGCTGACACTCGCCAACATTGACGTGATAGTTTAACACGTAGGCTTTCGCGTCCAATATTCATAATCAACGTTTTTGGGTTTAGATCGCGTTATTTATAAATGTGTCGTAACCCTCCACCCGACACGGCCAATCGGTAAAAAAGTGTCGCATTGACAAAAGACAAATAGTTCACTGCTTTAGCCCACCGGTGTGTTGAAGCGTGAAACCACAACATTTACAAGTGATACTTCTAAAAAGAAACTCCCGATGGACCAGCCACTGCATCCTCATGTCTGAACTGCCTTCCCTGCCAGATCCTTTTCTCCAAGCTTTCCAATGGTCAGCGGACGAGGGGAGAACAAAGGAAGTGGTTCAGGATTCATACTCTAAGATTTTTCAGTAAAGTCACGTAGGTAAAATAATAATAAAATAATAATACATGAAAATAACTATTAAATCACGACATTTCGGAGGCAACACAAGTCTCCGTCTTCAGGTGGGACCGTCACAGCCAAATTTACTGTATCAAGTGAAGGGAAATCCAGGAGACAAGATCTTAAATACTGGTTAAGGGGAGGGGGGGGAGGAGCTTATCTAAATGTGGCAGTCAGGGACTGGGAGGGTGGTACAAGTGATGAACCTCCACAGGCGTTACGGCCGATGTTGGCTGCCAAAACCAAAATTGCAGCACTTAAATTATGTCAGCACCTCGGTAAAATAGACTAGTGGTTCAAGGATACCCTCAAGTTCTCCCTGAAGCGTGCAAAAATCAGCCTTTAAGACTCGGAGGAGCAGAGGCTGCCTACCGCCTAGAGTGGCGCCGCTGCATCCACTAGGCCATGGCCCATTTCGAGATCCAACGTCTCGATGCCAAAGCAGATCGATGCCAGAAAAGAAAGGGGAACCAACCCGGCACTGCGGATTCCACTAACGTCTCTGACTGCGTGCCCTCAATGCCCAACATCTGCGGATCCAGAATTGTACTCGGGTGGTCTACATCAGTGTCAAATAATTTGCCTTGTGCAGTGCAATTTTTATAATGCGATCCCTAGAAAGCTGGTACAATATTGGCGCTAGTACAAATACCTCTTGTTGTTTTAATGCTTATCTTTGTCATGTTGGTGAAATTGTTTTGAGCCAAAATGTTTATTAATCCATCGTCATGTGTGCACGCGTAACAGGCTGCCGCAGTTGATGGAGGTGATTCGAACCAACCATGAGCCAATGATGGACCGCACACACGCTGGTCCCACATCCATGATGCACTCTGGCATCTCTCAGGCGCGCGAGTACGACGACCCGCCTGGCCTCCACGAGAAGGCCGAGTATCTGCTGCGCGAGTGGGTCAACATGTACCACTCGCCCGCCGCCGGCCGCGACAGCACAAAGGCTTTCTCTGCCTTTGTCGGACAGGTGATTTGCCGTAGTGGGAAAGGGCCAAAACATCATGGGACATCACTAGGGTGTAGGTTTTTAGCGGTTGTGTTGTTTTTAGGTTGTGGCATGTGTTCAACACTGTCTGACGGATTCATTCGTGGAAGCTAGAAGCTGCTTCAGGAACTGAAACCTCCAGCACATGGAACGAAATGTCGGACCTCGTGTGAAGTAGTGATATGTATCATGGAACCTTAATACTTCAAATGTAAATTAGTAACACATTGGCATATGGGCATTCCTCGCTATATTTGGGTTGTGTTCTTGATACTCTTTAGGGTTTTTTCTCGCGACTTTACCGAAAAAACCAAAGAGTATGAATCCTTGCAGTCACGAAAGCTTCAAATCTGTGTTCTTGATAACCTGAACGTAAAGTGTAAAATTGTACTGTATATAAAAATGTATTTTCCCATAAGGCCCCATTCTGTAACTTCAGATTTTCTGTTGCAAAACCTCTAATTAAAATGTCACTTTTCAACACAACTAAGATATTCATGTGTAAATATGGATAATAAGAACTAGACGGGTAATTAAAAAGTGTACACAGAGTTCCTAACGGGAAACTTGTGCACGTCAACGTGGTGAGGGTGATCCGAGTGGTAGGGGATGGAGGGTTTGCAGGGAGAGGGAGGGCGAGGGTCGAGGCGTCTGACCCCCCCCCCCCCCCCCCCCTATAGTAGTTGGCACTATGCGGCTTGGCTTGTAAACAAGTGGTGACGCTACAAAACGTAGCAGCCAGGAACAGTATAAAATGCATGTACAGACAAACAACAGTGCTTTTGCTCTTTTTTTCCCACCAAGAATAATTTAAACAACGAAACAAACTAGACAAACCAAAGAAAAGTGTAATTTATGACTAACTTAAGAAATTATCGTAAATCTAACGTATCAGGGTACACCTATATTTGAATACATTAACATGATGTGTTTTGTTTTAATTGTAGATGCACCAGCACGGCATCCTGAAGACTGATGATTTGATAACACGCTTCTTCCGACTGTGCACGGAGATGTGCGTGGACCTGTGCTACCGTGCACTGAACGAGCAGCACCTTAACCCAGCCGCAAACCCCACCCTGACACGCGCCAAATGCTTCCACACGCTGGATGCCTTTGTGAGACTCATCGCCCTACTTGTGAAGCACTCTGGCGATGCATCCAACACCGTCACGAAGATCAACCTCCTGAATAAGGTGGTGCACGTGACACGGAATACCACCAGTAACAGCCTAAATTGGTTGCTCAATTGTAAACTGGGAGCTTGTCTGTCGGGGCTCTGCTGAGGAAATATTGTGCATTGGGTGTGCTTCTAATTTAAGATTTTCTGCAGTGTATATGATCTCGTGCATAAGAAGTGGGCTTGGAATTAAATTGCAAAGAGCCTGCCAGCTGGACTCTTCACATCTTGACATTTTACTTAATTGATGCAAAGTGGAATTTGGCTGTGTTTTTGCTATTGTATGAAATGTATACCATATTTCTTCAATTTCCAAAAAGGTTTTGGAACTGCATTATTAGATATGTAGGGGGTCATTGCCTCTAAATTCTAAGTTCTCTCTGCGGGGGTACTGGTTGTGCAGGTGCTGGGAATCGTGGTTGGCGTTCTCCTACAAGACCATGAGATACGTCGGACAGATTTTCAGCAGCTGCCATATCACCGAATATTCATCATGCTGCTGCTGGAGCTGAACGCACCTGAACATGTGCTCGAGTCCATCAATTTCCAAACCCTGACTGCCTTCTGGTGAGGCATTGTGCACTTTTGGCAACCCCGCCTATTGTCAATCCACAGTGGGATGAGGGCCTCCCAACCCCACCGGGCAGGTTATTGTCATGCTGCTTCGTGTGGGTTAGCAAAGGCAGAGATGATAGATATTCAAATAGAGTACAATACAAGGATGGACTTTGTTGGAATATCTAAATCTAATTGCATACAGTTTGGTATTTATCTAAACTATTGGGGCTCTATTTAGAGGCTGTTACTGATCTGACATTGGATTCATGATAAGTGGACCAGTTATTCGTCCTTCAATCACCTTTTTTTAAATTGACCAATGAGTTAGACCAATTTTTTTGTTTGAATAGGTGGGATTTTGTTATGTCTGACCATAACCAAATGTTGATTGTGTGTTCTCCTTTAGCAATACGTTCCACATCCTGCGTCCATCCAAGGCTCCAGGTTTCACGTTTGCGTGGCTGGAGTTGATCTCTCACCGCATCTTTATTGCACGAATGCTGGCCCATACTCCACAACAGAAGGTATTGCCTGGATAATGTTGTCGGTCGGCAAAAAAAACCTCTTTTAATTCTGAAGGCCAACAAACTGCTGTTTTTTTGGTATAATTTAAATGAAGAAAAATACCAAAAACTGTCTTCATCTGTTAATCCTGTGTCCCAAGATGTTTTGCAAATCCTTTGCTGGACATTATTTTCTGATGCTAAAAGCCTGAAGTGTGGAGGAGAGAACTCCTTTACACGAAGCATGTGTCATAGAATTTTTAATTTGACACTCCTTGTTCATGTGTTTAAGCAGGGCTGGCCGATGTACGCACAACTGCTCATCGACCTGTTCAAGTACCTAAGTCCTTTTCTGCGCAATGTGGAGCTGACAAAACCCATGCAGGTGCTTTACAAGGTAAGGCCTTTGGCATGTGTCTGGCCAGGTATAGGAATCTCCCTTCCCATGCAGTGTCTGTTTACTACCCCCTTGCTAAAACAAAACTCCCTGATCGCTGATCACTCACTAGAACATCACTAATAGAAATACAACTAGTTTCTATTGTATATTTGACCTACATGAATCGCTGCATATGTTAAATTTAAAATGACAATCTGCATATTAGGAATACAAATGGCGTTGCGTAACATATATTCAACTTGTTTTTGCACCGTACATAGCCAACCGTGCTAATCAGAGGTGCGGGGGAAGGACAACAAATTGAACACAAAGCAGTTCTGAAGAATGAGTTTTCAATCCTAGATTTCATGTACGAGCCTCTTGCCAATCTGTTGCTGGATGAAGGCCTACACGATTGGACTGTTTGACCATTACTAACCAGACTGGTCAGTCCAGTTTAGTCAAAGGGGGCCCATGACCTTGTTCGCCTATAACTCGCCAGTTGTGTCGCTATGGCTGGGAATTTAACTCTGGTTGTGTGATTCATGAGAGCTCTGCACTGCCACTGAGCCACCACCCCACAATGTCGTTACATTTGTTTTAGTTGTGTATAGTTAACGTGTTTTGTTGGCTGCCCCTGCAGGGAACATTGCGAGTGCTGCTTGTACTCCTGCACGACTTCCCCGAGTTCCTCTGTGACTACCACTATGGGTTCTGCGATGTCATTCCACCAAACTGCATCCAGCTGAGGAACTTGATCCTCAGTGCCTTCCCACGCAACATGCGTCTCCCTGACCCCTTCACTCCCAATCTGAAGGTAACGTGTTTGCAGAAATTCTGCCGCTGTATAATCATTGTCACTTAAATAATATTTAATTGTGTGATATCTAACTTGTGAATAAAGTTGGTTAGTTTAAGATGTAAACCGTTATTCTTGGGTCTTTCTGTAAAGTCGCGTAGATAGGTTCAAAGAAAAAAATAATAACAAAAACTACAACCGCTTGTGTTAAAAAATGCTATTTGAACCTACGTGACTTTACCGAAAGACCCAGGAATATGAATTCCTTCAGTCACGAAAGCTTTAAGTCAAGATGTAAACCGTTTTCTCACTTGTGATGACATTTACAACTATCTGCAGGTGGATATGCTGAGCGAGATCAATATACCGCCACGCATCCTTACAAATTTCACGGCTGTGATGCCGTCACAATTCAAGAAAGATCTTGACCCTTATTTGAAGACTCGCTCACCGGTCACGTTCCTCTCAGAGCTACGGGGCAACTTGCAGGTCCGGTTCCAACCACACCTCATTGTTCTTTGCCATGTGTACATTTTTGAGATCACATCTACAGCAGTGATCCAAGCTCCATATGGACATGGTCACGTAGTTTACTTGCTGTGTGGTTTTTACAAATTGTGGTTGTCCTTTTGGCGTGTGAAACAGGTTTCTAATGAGCCAGGCATGCGGTACAACATACCGCTCATCAACGCATTGGTGCTCTACGTTGGCACTCAGGCCATTGCGCACATCAACAGCAAAGGCAGCTCGCCGTCCATGGGCACGATCACCCACTCTGCCCACATGGACATCTTCCAGAACTTGGCTGTGGACCTTGACACCGAAGGTGAATGCCCGAGCCACTGATGGGCTTTATTTAAATGATTTCCGTTAGCTTTGGCGAAAGCAAAAGGGTTTTATGCAGCTATATATAAAATATAAGGCAAAAGTTCCAAAACCTTTTAAAACTTAATAGAAATGTTTGGATTTCCAGTGATTTGCAATGCAGCATGGCATTTGGTGTGTGCTGCATATCATCCATTGTAAGTTTGTGCACATGACATGTTATAATTTGCGATTATATAAGCATGCAAAGGTTATTTAAATATTGTATTCATGACAACTTTCTTTGTGTGCAGGTCGGTACCTGTTCCTGAATGCCATAGCCAACCAGCTACGCTATCCCAACAGCCATACGCACTATTTCAGCTGCACCATGCTCTACTTGTTTGCCGAAGCCAACACTGA
The DNA here is from genome assembly GCF_964198595.1 of Lampetra fluviatilis. Classification (NCBI taxonomy): domain Eukaryota; kingdom Metazoa; phylum Chordata; class Hyperoartia; order Petromyzontiformes; family Petromyzontidae; genus Lampetra; species Lampetra fluviatilis. The sequence goes on along the minus strand of NC_136300.1, from coordinate 508,634 downwards.
AGCAATTCAGGAGCAAATTACTCGGTGAGAAATCTCCAACAAACTCGGATACTGCTGTCATTAAGCCACGACATTAAATCGGTATACATTTCTGTTGCTTGATGTTCTTATAATCCCCATTTTTAATTGTGACTGATTTAATGCTGTAGGGTACTGCTGGAGCGACTGATTGTGAATCGTCCGCATCCATGGGGCCTGCTCATCACCTTCATCGAGCTCATCAAGAATCCCTCCTTCAAATTTTGGGACCACGAATTTGTGCACTGTGCCCCAGAAATCCAAAAGTGAGTAGTGGTGGTTTACTACATGATTCCCCTGCTATGAATTGCTACATTATGTATTGTTTTCCATATACTTTGCCGATTTTAATTGGACAATCTTTCCAAAATAAGTGCAATGTTTCGAATATGCGTTATTTAAAAAAATTGCTAAATCTTGTGCAATTTGCCAAGTTAAAAAGTTACTCTTGTTTTTGAAGACCAATAAAATTATTGTGAGTTGAGAAATGAAGACTTGGTTTACACGTTGAGCTGGAGTGGTCTGCATAATATGCAGTGTCAGGCGAAGATGCAACTGCTGACAGTGTAGCGGAAAGAAATTATCCTGATATTTTGACAAGATATTCAAAAGGTTTGTACACACCCAAGAAAGTGTTCTGTGTGGATGAGACAGGGCTATACTGGAAGTGATTGCCAGCAAACATGTTAATTTTTACAAAAGAGAAGGCTCCTCCAGGTTTCAAAGCAAGCCCAAGATCGCATCACTACTGCTCGGTGGGAACGCTTCGGAGATTTTAAAGCTCAACTCGTGCTCATTTACCACCAAAACACAAAGAGCTAACAGGGATATGGCGATTGAAATAAAATAAAACGCCTCAAGTCACAATGGCGGCAGTTCAAGAATTGTTTAATTTGCACTTCTGCTCGGCTGTGAAGGAATCTTGTTACGAAACAATCTAGCACATAAGGCATTGCTTCTAACTAATGTCCCAGGTAATCCAGTCAACCTTGACTTAACCAGTGGCGACGTTAACTAACTTGCCTGGTTATGAGGTTGTAGGTTCAATCCCGACCCTGGCGCCTGTATATTTGGAGTTTCCGTTTTCTCCCCGTGGTTGTATGGATATTCTCCGGGTCCCCCGATTTTTGCCTTTTTTTACATTTCAGAAACATGCATTTACAATAATTGGCTTTTATACATTTCTACATAAGCCACTTCGTTGAGCTATCATTTGTGGTCAGGCCTCTTATGAAAAAGCACTTTTTAGCTGAGTGGGCCTTACTACTTGCTGCAGACTGGATCAGAGTTATAGTCATGTTTAAGGCTTACCTATGCTGCACCTCCCAGCTCATCAGGGACAACTGACTGCTGGTAAAGAATTAAGCACTTTGCTGTTGACAACATTTGAAGAGTCGTGTTGGAAAAATATGAATCGTGTAGTGAAAAAATCTGGCCCTAATGTGTCACCATCTCCAAGGCATTTGTGAAGTAAGAAATTCAACGATCTTGTGGAACTGGTCAAAGAAGCTGGGCTCTGCAATGTGGAATAATTGGATGTGGTTATGTTGCTTGAGTCGTGGTGAGGACCTGTTAAATGAGGATCTGATACAGCAGGAACAACGACCTGAGGAAGAGATGGATTTAAATGATACAACTACCGCAAATATCAACAAAAAATAATGTCAAAGGCTTTTATTTGTTTGGAAGTGGCAATGGACATTTTCAGAGGTTCCAACTTGACAATGCAGCTCTCGAGGTAACGGCACATTAACCAGGTGGCATTCACTGCTACAAGGAGCTGTACCAGAAGATGAAGAATGCTATCCAGCTGTCTTTGGGCGTTTTGCAATAAAGCCAAAAAGTCGAGGCAGCACAGAAGAGCCAGCTTCCTTTTCAACATTCCAGTTTTAGTGTCGGATGAGAGTTCATCCTGGCCCCTTTGTTTGCCTAACCCTCTCACTGTTTACCCCTAGATGCCTCAATTGGCAAGCTCTTGCATCATCTCTGGAAAGTTTTATCTAATTGAATTATTAAAATGCATGTCGTATGCATTTTTACACTTCATGACGTTTCGTCGCTTTCCAGAAATGCCAGCTATGAATGCAACCCCTGATTTTTGCATTGCCTTTGGGATTTTCGAGTTTGCTTGAAGTAATTTCAAGTTGTGGCGTTTTTCAGAAACGTTGATCCCTTATGTATAGCTCAGGATTCGTGTAATTGTGTATTTTGGTTAAGCCGTTTATGCTTTGTGTAAGTTTTACATTTTAAGATGACTTTGTTGCAGGCTTTTTCAATCGGTGGCGCAGTGCTGCATGGGTCAGAAGCAGACACAGCAGGTGATGGAGGGGACAGCGACAAGCTAACCATCCTTGCTGCAGATTGTCACGCCCAAGGGGATAACAGGCCGGCCTTGTGTTTAGCCCCTAGCCTTTCAGACTGGTTTGTACTACTCTATAACAAGCTTGCACATCACTTGCATAGTAATATGTGAACCGTTGTGGTTATGACAGATAAAACAGTAGTGCCATTTTATATTTTTCTTCAAAGGCCCATTTTGTGTATTGCCTCTAGACATCATTGGGGGGTGGGTAAGGCCAAACTTTGTAGCCTGTTGTATAAAATGTTTTTTCGTTTTAAACCACAGCTGTTAATGTTGTTGCTGTGTGATGAAGATGGTGGCATAATTATGAGATGGTTAAGATTTCCAGTCCGGTGTGATGGACACCTGAAGCTCAGTCTTGAAAGTATTAAGGTTACAGCCTTGCCCACATCAGTAATGTCGCTGGTGATGTGCTGATGTAAAAATAAACTTTTAAAGGTTGGAACACACCAGCACCATGTAAAAAAAAATACAAAATTTAAACCCATCCATAAGCAACAGATTACTATGCGTTGATTTTGTATTTTGTTTCTTTAATGCTTAAAAGCAATGCACATGGCAATATGGCGAAATGCCCATATCTGCCAATTTGTGTAAATATGCCATTCTTTCCCTTTGAAATTTCCCTCTAACATTGACAAGTTGGTTAAGGGCTGATAGAAACGCAAGGTTTGTATGAATTACGAATGTAAATGGCCACAAGTGGACATGTGAAGCGTTGAGATATAGTGTATAGTTAATGCATGCTTTGGTTGAAAAGTGCTTGTTTGGTACATGTGCTGTAAAGAAAAAAAAAAGCTCTAAGAGTGACTCTCGAAGATGTCTTCACAAGATTGGCCTGTACATTAAACGATCCTGTGGTCTAACAAAGGATTGTGGCAACAGAAATTGCCTTTAGTGTTTGTAAAAAAAAATAAAGTTTCCGGACCAATGCAGTTTGTAATTTTTGAAAGGGCCGTTTTGTAAATGTATTGGTCCGCATCTAAAAATATTTTGTAGTCTTTGTAGTTTTGCCTTACAGATTTCTGCTTCACTTGTAAGTATTTGCTTCCTTGTAGTTGTGCATTAAACCACTCATTGCATCAACGTCTGTTTGGTATTCATTGTACACTGATCGTATTTGTGTTTGTACAGGTGCGATGTTTTCTTATTAACGACTGTAAATGGTTTACTTGGATCTATCAAGCTTAAGTATTCAGCAATGCATAAATAATACTGGAGGCCATTGCAACCCCTTTAAGACCATTGAAAGTACGTGCATGATTTGAAGTCCATTCCAATGACAATTCGTGTGGAAAAGTAATGCTCCTTAGACTTAATCGCTCAATCCCAAATGAAAGGCCTTCCTGAAACAATATTGAGCGACGGCGCCTGCAATTCTAGGCAAAATATACCTTTTTAATGCATAATAAAATCGAACCATGTACTCGTATCAACAAACGATGGATGACGGAACACTTGTCAGTCTGAATCCCAGCACGCCGTGGGGGTTTAATCATTCTAAACCACGCTGATCAGTGCCGGTGCATGCAATGCAACGCCTTCCAATATTACCGCACTGCCCTCTTGCTACTTTCCATAGAGCATCTCTAGATAATGGTGTATTCCAACTTGGCGTGGATGGTGACCCATCCGCATTTATCAAAGCACAACCAAGGCTTAATCTGTTGCATGATGGTCATTTGGTTCTGAAACTTGTGTCGCCACTATAACCAATTTTGCAATGAGTGCGATGAGTATAATGAGAAGTAAAAAAGATTTCACCACCAGTATGTGCAAAGATAGATGAACCTACCAAACGATAGAAAACACAACTAAACATACTAGGAAAAGTAGAATGAAGACCGAAAGGGGAAGTGAAAATGGATAAATCGGAGAACCTTGTGGAACTTGCATCCCAATACAGTATTGGACTTGTAGATCGGTAATATATGCAGACAGAAAAAAATCTGTCATTATTGACACCGAGATGCCGCCATTGAACACCGACAACCGTCTGAAACCATGGGAATGCATGCACTGCATAGAATCTGTAAAGCTTCCCAACATTACATCTCTGGGTGCAGTATTTTTTTTACTTTAAGTAGAGCATAGGGCAGGCTAATTTCATAGGAAGCTTTTCACGACCGTTTGTACATTCTCAAAACAAGACTATCCTATTTCCTCCAATTTTAATATTTTTACTTTGCTAAATTATTTAACCCTTTACATTATAGCCAAGCAATCTGCGATCAATTACAGGATGTAATACAATTTTTGTTCCTGGGTAGTAAATGTTATTTCGTAATTGCTTATGCCAAAAAAGTATAGAAAATGGCTATTGTTCCCCACAGACCAGGACAGTGATATTTTGAAATTTACCTATTTTCAATGCGAAAACGGGCGAAGTTGTCTTTTTGTTCACAAAGTCAGAAAAAACATGAATCAAAATTAACATGTATTTATACTAAAGTAATACCAAAATTGTCACACATCTTCATACGTGGAGAATGGAAAGAGACCAAACGCAGTTGTGCGGTTGTGGGCATGCAACCAAAACTACGAACCATATCGTGCACCACTATCTGCGCTTCTGTAACGGAGGAATGACAACTACACAAACTCTCCCGAAGCGTTCCTTGTGACTAGCAGACCTCAACGTTAAACGGCTATCTCCTACACATTGCCATGCTCAATAATATAATGGTGGCCGATGCTCAAGAACAGTAACGGAGTTGTCGCTAAGATCTGGAATGCGTTCAGGATTGCGCTATGATATTGGTTCGTGTGCCATGAGCTAGTTTGACATCGCAGGGCAGCATGGGATGGGTTTGGGATGGACCTGCATCCAGCAGCGGATAGATCATGGCTGATAACAATCATCGTCGTTGTGGGGAATGTGGTAGAATAAAAGCGAACAGCAGCGACTTTGTCACAAACCTGTCAACTGCACATAAAACAAGTTCTACACATCTCACCGGCCACACGGGCCGTCTGCAGAACCATGCGTGGATACTAAGCGAACTACCAGAATACAACCTAGCGGTTTCCACGGAGGCACACTTGAACTTGGAGGCAACACGTTTATTACTACACCCCAAAGCACAACGATATTGGTGGCAACTACCACGGTTAACTCGGACCCCAACGGGATAACTCCTCATCCGAGTCGGGTCGGTAACGTACTGCCTGACTCACGATGCCAAATGTGATGACCGAAGAGCGAGGAGACGGAGCACCGCGGGTTGATCTCTGAAGACAGCCCGGATCGACTCTCGGGACCTCCCTTATATTCCCCGGAGCGTGGCCTGGCTCCGCCCCCGGCCATGCCCCCTTCTGGATCCTTCTAGAAGGTTCTGGGCCACATGTCACATGTCCCTCTCGCCACCCTTGGCCCCCCTCGCTACCCTTACCTGGTCACGTGCCCTCTCTGGTTCACCCAGACTGTCACGTCCTCACTTGCCCACTCTCTGACCGTCACCAGAGAGACTCAACGCACAGCTCCACAACCATTAACGTCCACTGCGGGCAATATAAGTAACGTAATTAACACGAATAAAATAAATCGAAGTGCTGATTTAATGTTAAATGCAATGGTTTAAGAGGCGAAACCATCGCGATTGCTTTTAGTACAAATTTCCTTATTTCGAGCTCTTTTACTCATCTTTCTAATATGTAGCAATTCACGTGCCAATTTAGCACGGTTGGCTCCATACGATGCGAAAAAGTTCTACACACTGAACAAACATTTAAAAATAATTATTCTTATCGGTGGTCTCCAACTCTTATCCGCTCTTTCTCTCCCCGATCTCGCGATGTGCTATAAAGAAGGGATATTCTCCGTAACGTCGCCTCTTATTTATTTTACGTTTAAAGCCACAGCGTTATTAGGCCGTGTTATATTTTTTAGATTACTTTTCTGCTATATATTTCCACATGATAAGCCACTTCGTTGAGCTATCATTTGTGATAGACAGGTTTTTTTCTGAAAAGGAAGCAAAAAGCTCTGTGGGCTTTACCTGGTAAAATAAAAAAAAATAGTTGAGTTTTATTTGTATATATTTTAAAATGAAATGTTTACTTTTCCTATATTGTGCTCTCCTATCGTTTTGTTTGTATTGTTTGTTGTAACATTTTGACCCCGTGCCCCTACTGGACATCAATGAAAAGGAGCTTTATAGCTCATCAGATTTGCTTTTTGCAGTGTAAATCAATTTAACACGTAGGCTTTCGCGACCAATATCCATAAGAGTTTTTTTAGGTTAGATCGCCTAAATATATAAATTTGGTTAAACCCGTGACCACCCAACACAGCCAATGTGTAAGGTTTGTCACGTTAACAGAACATGCCAATTCGTTACTCGTACAGCAACACCGGTGTGTTGGAGAGTCAAGCCACAACATTTACAATCTGAGTATGACTGTTTTGTTGATGTTTTGCTGCCCTGCCTCATCTTGATAATAATTTATATTTCATGACTTAAATTTGTATCTAATATGTACTCCTATCGTTGTGTATCCTTTGTCGTTGTAACTTGCCGACTCGCACATATTGGACATCCGTGGAAAAAGAGCTTCATAACTCATCGGATTCCTCGACTCTGATATAACCCCTAGGCATGATGGACGCCTGACGACGCGCTACCCCGCAGTAAGATGGCCGCCTGACGACGCGCTACCCCGCAGCAAAATGGCCGCATGACGACGGGATACCCCGCAGTAAGATGGCCGCCTGACGACGCGCTACCCAGCAGTAAGATGGCCGACTGACGACGCGCTACCCGCAGTAAGATGGCCGCCGGACGACGCGCTACCCGCAGTAAGATGGCCGCCTGACGACGCGCTACCCGCAGTAAGATGGCCGCCTGACGACGCGCTACCCAGCAGTAAGATGGCCGCCTGACGACGCGCTACCTCGCAGTAAGATGGCCGCCTGACGACGCGCTACCCCGCAGTAAGATGGCCGCCTGACGACGCGCTACCTCGCAGTAAGATGGCCGCCTGACGACGCGCTACCTCGCAGTAAGATGGCCGCCTGACGACGCGCTACCCCGCAGTAAGATGGCCGCCTGACGACGCGCTACCCCGCAGTAAGATGGCCGCCTGACGACGCGCTACCCCGCAGTAAGATGGCCGCCTGATGACGCGCTACCCCGCAGTAAGATGGCCGCCTGACGACGCGCTACCCGCAGTAAGATGGCCGCCTGACGACGCGCTACTCCGCAGTAAGATGGCCGCCTGACGACGCGCTACTCCGCAGTAAGATGGCCGCCTGACGACGCGCTACCCGCAGTAAGATGGCCGCCTGACGACGCGCTACCCCGCAGTAAGATGGCCGCCTGACGACGCGCTACCCCGCAGTAAGATGGCCGCCTGACGACGCGCTACCCCGCAGTAAGATGGCCGCCTGATGACGCGCTACCCCGCAGTAAGATGGCCGCCTGATGACGCGCTACCCCGCAGTAAGATAGCCGCCTGACGACGCGCTACCCGCAGTAAGATGGCCGCCTGACGACGCGCTACCCGCAGTAAGATGGCCGCCTGACGACGCGCTACCCGCAGTAAGATGGCCGCCTGACGACGCGCTACCCGCAGTAAGATGGCCGCCTGACGACGCGCTACCCGCAGTAAGATGGCCGCCTGACGACGCGTTACCCCGCAGTAAGATGGCCGCCTGACGACGCGCAACCTCGCAGTAAGATGGCCGCCTGACGACGCGCTACCCCGCAGTAAGATGGCCGCCTGACCACACGCTACCCGCAGTAAGATGGCCGCCTGACGATGCGCAACCTCGCAGTAAGATGGCCGCCTGACGACGCGCAACCTCGCAGTAAGATGGCCGCCTGACGACGCGCTACCCCGCAGCAAAATGGCCGCATGACGACGGGATACCCCGCAGTAAGATGGCCTCCTGACGACGCGCAACCTCGCAGTAAGATGGCCGCCTGACGACGCGTTACCCCGCAGTAAGATGGCCGCCTGACGACACGCTACCCGCAGTAAGATGGCCGCCCGACGACGCGCAACCTCGCAGTAAGATGGCCGCCTGACGACGTGCAACCTCGCAGTAAGATGGCCGCCTGACGACGCGCTACCCCGCAGTAAGATGGCCGCCTGACGACGCGCTACCCCGCAGTAAGATGGCCACCTGACGACGCGCTACCCCTAGGCATGATGGCCGCCTGACGACGCGCTACCTGCAGTAAGATGGCCGCCTGACGACGCGCTACCCCGCAGTAAGATGGCCGCCTGACGACGCGCTACCTCGCAGTAAGATGGCCGCCTGACGACGCGCTACCCCGCAGTAAGATGGCCGCCTGACGACGCGCTACCCCGCAGTAAGATGGCCGCCTGACGACGCGCTACTCCGCAGTAAGATGGCCGCCTGACGACGCGCTACCCGCAGTAAGATGGCCGCCTGACGACGCGCTACCTCGCAGTAAGATGGCCGCCTGACGACGCGCTATCCCGCAGTAAGATGGCCGCCTGACGACGCGCTACCCCGCAGTAAGATGGCCGCCTGACGACGCGCTACCCCGCAGTAAGATGGCCGCCTGACGACGCGCTACCCCGCAGTAAGATGACCGCCTGACGACGCGCTACCCCGCAGTAAGATGGCCGCCTGACGACGCTCCACCCCGCAGTAAGATGGCCGCCTGATGACGCGATACCCTGCAGTAAGATGGCCGCCTGACGACGCGCTACCCCGCAGTAAGATGGCCGCCTGACGACGGGCTACCCCTAGGCATGATGGCCGCCTGACGACGCGCTACCCGCAGTAAGATGGCCCCCTGACGACGCGCTACCCCGCAGTAAGATGGCCGCCCGACGACGGAATACCACGCAGTAAGATGGCCGCCTGACGACGAGCTACCCCTAGGCATGATGGCCGCCTGACGACGCGCTACCCGCAGTAAGATGGCCGCCTGACGACGCGCTACCCCGCAGTAAGATGGCCGCCTGACGACGCGTTACCCCGCAGTAAGATGGCCGCCTGACGACGCGCTACCCCGCAGTAAGATGGCCGCCGGTGTTTGTCGTCTTCGCCCCGCCCACTCTTCGGTTGCGTTCCCCCCACCCCCTCCGCGCGTCCATCGGCCATGTCTAACCTCCTCTCGTTTGAAGCGAGCAGATTCGTCGAGATGAGCCCAAAAAACGAGCGCGAAATATCCGCGTAAAAGGGAAAGTAGTTGGGGGGAAAATTATTCTCGAAACTCATTTTGAAATAGAATCGTCGCCGTGCTTGGGGGATATCTCGCGATGGCCTCAGGTGAGTGGAGAAGGCGGCGGCGGCGGCAGGAACTGGTGGCCGCGCAAATGGGCGACTGGGTCGGCTACTGGGCCACTCACTGGGAGCAGCAGAAGCAGCAGCAGCAGACGAGAGAAGCTGCAGAAGCCCTTTCCTCGCTCCGGATGAGCTCGCAGTTTGCGAAACGTTGCGCAGCTTGGCGACTCGGGGCGCGCTTCTGGCCACTGCGCCCACGTTATAATGTCGCTAGAATTGCCCCGCGTGTGTCTCCGAGCGTTGTGTTGGGGCAGGCGGGAGGGCACGGCCACAGTGCACGGCTACACGTGGACTGTTTGTTCGTGTTGTGTTTCATTGGGGGATTCTTTTTTAAAGTCTGGCCGTGAATATTACCATTTTAATTCTGGAGTGGGTTTATACAAAATTATTACAACACTCAGTGTGCGCTGAATGTAAACTAAAGTGCTGCGGTGTTCATAATTGAGATTTGTATTTATCAGTGCCACCACTGGGTTATAACCCAGTTTGGTGAATTTTCTTAAATGGGATATTTTAAATCTACCAAGGAAACAACTGGCAAAAACAACCTCAGCAATTTAATTTCCTCCCAATCTCGGAGTCTGAAGTCCTGTCCTTGTTTCTCCACGCACTCGCAGGTTGGCGACTTACGGTGCGACATACAGCACACGTACATACAGCAACCATACATACAGCAAACATACATACAGCAAACATACATACAGCAAACATACAAACAGCAAACATACATACAGCAAACATACATACAGCAAACATACATACAGCAAACATACATACAGCAAACATACATACAGCAAACATACATACAGCAAACATACATACAGCAAACATACATACAGCAAACATACATACAGCAAACATACAAACAGCAAACATACACACAGCAAACATACACACAGCAAACATACACACAGCAAACATACACACAGCAAACATACACACAGCAAACATACATACAGCAAACATACATACAGCAAACATACAAACAGCAAACATACACACAGCAAACATACACACAGCAAACATACACACAGCAAACATACACACAGCAAACATACACACAGCAAACATACATACAGCAAACATACAAACAGCAAACATACACACAGCAAACATACACACAGCAAACATACACACAGCAAACATACACACAGCAAACATACATACAGCAAACATACATACAGCAAACATACATACAGCAAACATACAAACAGCAAACATACAAACAGCAAACATACATACAGCAAACATACAAACAGCAAACATACATACAGCAAACATACATACAGCAAACATACAAACAGCAAACATACACACAGCAAACATACACACAGCAAACATACACACAGCAAACATACATACAGCAAACATACACACAACAAACATACATACAGCAAACATACATACAGCAAACATACAAACAGCAAACATACACACAGCAAACATACACACAGCAAACATACACACAGCAAACATACATACAGCAAACATACAAACAGCAAACATACATACAGCAAACATACATACAGCAAACATACATACAGCAAACATACATACAGCAAACATACACACAGCAAACAGCACACGTACACACAGCAACCATACATACAGCAAACATACAAACAGCAAAAAAATACTTCCCTTGGTAATGGTGACAGTGGCTTCCTGCCCGCCTTTGCCCTCCACATTTTGGGTAACGTCACTGAAAAACCTGTAGCCCATCATATATTTAGCATTTCCATTCCAGAGGCATCCACCCTCCTGAATGGAAACTGCTCATGCGCCCTCGTCATAAATGTGGCGCTCCAAACGACCCAAACAATTACCGCCCTATCTCAATCTGCCCCCCCCCAACCCTCCCAATCAAATGTTGTTCGTGTATCGAAGTGTGCTGTTTAGTTTTTGAGAACACATTGGGATGCGGAGCGGTGGTGGCGCGCACACGTGTCAATGTGTTATCCAGCAGTTTGTGCTGTGAAACTCCCAGTGGGCGTCCAGACGCCACACTCTGGCTCGCCAGGAGCAGGAAGTCCAGCAGGTGAAATCGTCGCTCTCAGTTTCCATCTGTATGTGGACAGTGTTGCCCCCTCGCATGCGGCGGTTTGCTCTGGCTGCTCCACTTTCCTCCCACTTGTCTAAAAACGCGTTCATCGGCTGAAAATGCCTTGAAACAAGGATTCAATGCAGGACCCTCCTTAAAAAGTGTCCGACTACTCGGTGTGGCGTTCCTGGATAAATGAGTACATTTAGAGAACGTGTAGGCACATGTATTTCATTGTGAGGCACGATGGACATTACAGCATTGTCGGCGTGCCGAATCCTAAAGCTTGAGGGACTTTCGTTGCAGATGGAGCCCTGTACATGTGCCGGTTGTGTAACCAGTTCTCACCCAACAAGACCCGACTCCTGTCACACGTGACCGAGTGCCACCCAGGAGAAGATGAGCCTCCTGGCACCATCGTCATTCTTCTCCAGCCTCTGTCCGAAGCCGGAGTTGCGAATTCTGGGCAGCTGGGTAGGCTTAAGCATTATTGCAATCGATACAATAAGCAGCATCGTATTAATGCTTAAAATTTAAATTTCAGTGAATATATCGTACAATAACAGCTCTTTAGAGTGTAAAAGTGGTTGCAATTTTCTTTTAACTAATCAGATAAGTCAAAAGTTACTCTGCAGTAATTGGGAGTGGTGTGGCTTGTCTCTGGATTTACAGAGGTGAAGAAAAAGAGGGGACGGCCTAAAGGGTCACGCAAGAAGTCCAGCGTTGATGCTTCAGATGCCTCCGAGGTTGATGACAATACGAAGGCTAAGACCCACTCTGAAAAGAGTAATCCTGCAAGCACTGTAGGAACAGAAGAGCTCCAGGTTTACATTGACTGTGGTGGTGAAGGGGGCCCAGTAAACAACAACCCAGACGGAGAGCCCGAGCCTGAAGAGCAAGTGGCTCACGACCAAATGAATTGTGGGAAATGCCGGCGCAGATTCTCCAATCAACGTCAGCTGAGAAAGCATCGCTGCATGCCACTTGCGGGCGAGGACAGAGATGATGTAGAGGAGAGGAGGGAGAAAGGTAAAGGCTGCTCTCTACTATAACGTGTTTGTGTTTTATTATAATAGGGTGTTATTCCACTTTTAACATACTTGTTACTTGATCGAGTATAGTACTCTGCTAAGAAGCAGCATGGTTCTTCTTGTTATGATGCAGGTGCCTCTATGCCTGCAGACGTGGCAGACTCTGGAGAACGAAATGAGCAACATAACATCAAAGGAGACACGGAACAAGCAGAGCCAGCGAACATTCAGAATGTAGTGCACGAAGACTCGACTGCACTTACCGAGGAGAGCAATGCGCCTGCTGGCTTGCTGCTGATGCCCCAGGAGGCCGTATCAGGTGCGACTCGGACTTGTATCTTGTGCCCTTTTACAGACGGAATGGTCATTTTTTTTAATGTTGTAATTTGACAAGAGGATAAACTGCTGGATTTATTGGGTTTACTTGACTCATATTAGTTTCTTTACTTTTTAGTACTACCGAAATTAGACAACCATTTTATTATACTGTGTTCTATTATATTAAGAAACTGCATTGGCAGTGGTGCACAAGCACAATAAATAAACAAATCCACTTTCACCACTCGAGCTACCTTGCAACAGAAACTCTTATTCATCCATGAACAACACTTTGTATTATAGTTTCAAAACATCTGGGAGCTATGGTGAACATGTTGATCATCTATTGAGGCCTCAACAGCTCATACCCACTGCCCCCTGATGTACTTGCAGGGCAGTGCAAAAGGGGAGACGTAAAGGGGGATAGTACTACATATAAAAGCAATGTCGATGAAGAACATGAGTATAATTATGTTGGGCACAAAAACCACGTTATGCTCACCGCATCACTGTCATTGCAGAGGAGCAAGCTTATTTTTGGAGATGGAAAAAGCAATAGTCTGCATTGTAGTGAAGTAACCGTGTTGTTGAAATGCCATTATTGCCAAAAAATGGATGCAGCAAGGACCGTGCCAGCACCTGGCCCAGAGGAGTCAGCTGACATGGTGATGCAGCCTGCCGCCATGGAAGCTGCCAAGGAACGAGGCTTCCAGGAGTACTCCATCTCACAGCTCTGCACCGGACAAAACAACATCACGAGGCAAGTGCCTCGCAGCACAATGAACACGTTTTGGTCCATATGCTTATACTGCCTATACAGGAATCCCACGCTATACATAAGGGATGTGTTCCTGGGAAATGCTGCTTCACTCGAAATTACTTGAAGTAAACTCTAATATCCCACAGATGTTGTTAAAATCAGGGGTTGCGTATCGAGTCAACATTTCTAGAATACAATGTGTGACTAAATGTCATGAAGTGTACAAAAAAGCACATTATAAGTTAACATACATTATATCTCATCATGAATAATAAGATAAAATGTACCGGAGATAGTTGAAGAGCTTGCTGGCCGGGCCCTCTTGGGGTGAGCAGTGGTGGAGTTCTGCAGACAAAGGGGCAGGATGTGTGTGTAGCCAGTAGAGGTGTTAATACCTCGAGTTATACTCAGTGTGAGGAAGAACACGTGTTGGCCTGTGTTGTGCCCAGTGTGAGTAATAAAGAAGAAGTACCCTCTACACGACGTGTCGTGGAAGTCGCTCATTACACGGTTAAAACATACGCGCTATCCCCAATCTGCTCCACACTTCCGCTGCAGGGCAAACAGTCTGAAGATCTTCTCGTGCGAGTACTGTGGAAAGGTCTTCAAGTTTAAGTATTCGCTGCAGGTCCATCTGCGTGTCCACACCCAGGAGAAGCCGTATAAGTGCCCTGACTGTGACTATGCCAGTGCCATCAAGGTAACTGAAGTTTACCACCAAATCATTCAAAATCCAGTTCATTAATGAAGCCTCCATTTTGTTGGAGAATTTTACTTTACAAGAAAAATCTTCGCACAGAAAGCTCACAAACACACGCACTGTGACATATGCAAGTTAAAACAGAGGCAAGTGCGTGAACATACACCCACAGACATGCGTTTTATAGCATGTGTAGAAATGCTACATATTGTAAATACAAATGTTTATTTGTTAATCTTGGCCAAAACAACTAAACAAATCAGCTATAGCAGTAAGCTGTGTTTGCGGTATTTGAATTTTCTACGTGTGAAGTGACCTCTGCCAGACAGACTGGAGGTATGTTATAATTCCTGAGCATAACGATAAGTAGACTTTTAGAGTTCTCTTAAAAACCTACGATGAGTGACATTGATCGTTTGCCGATGGCGTGCGCAGGCCAACTTGGTGGTGCACATTCGCAAGCACACGGGCGAAGCCTTCAGCTGTGAGAAGTGTCCCTTTACCTGCCGCAACCGAGGACACCTGCGCGTGCACATGGAGCGCGTGCACCAGCGGGTGAAGCACGCCTGCTCCTTCTGCAGGATGCGGTATGTGGATGTAAACTAAAAACAAACTTTTATTTGACCAGGTGAGGCCCACTGAGCTCTATAGCTCTTTTTCAGAAGCAACTTGGCCACAAATGATAGCCAAAGGAAGTGGCTTATCGTGTTAAAGTTTATAGCAGCCAAATACTCTTAATGCGTGTTTATAAATGTGGAGGGAAAAACCGGAGGACCCGGAGAAAAATTCACACGACCACAGGGAGAACATGCAAACTCCAAATGTACAGGCATTAGGGTCGGGTTCGATCCCACGACCTTTTGTATACCAGGCAAGGTAGCTAACATCTCCTAGCCACTGATATTTTAGAACAATGTAGATGTAACACGCTGTGTGACATGAATACACTCTTTTTATGCATGTCAGCTTTTAGAAGTGTTTTTCGTTTAACGTTTGAGTGGCCCACGACCATATATCCGCGAGCTGCATGAAATCATTCTGCTTGCGAGCCATAGCTTCCCCATCCCTGAATTCTGCGCTTCGAATGTGAAGGATAACATTCAGGTTAGTGATGACAGTAGTGATGACAACAATTGTTGTGCACGGCAGCTACACCGAAGTGAAGAACTTGCTGAAGCACCTGGAGCAGACCCACGACCAGCAGGATGAAAAGGTGCGCGTGGCTTATGCCGAGCTGAGGTTGCGCACGCGCGAGGGCCGGCGCCAGCTGCTCTACACGTGCCCCGTGTGCGGCCACGCCTTCAAGACGCAGTACGCCCGCGACCAGCACCGGCTCACCCACGCCGAGCCCGGCGTGCACCACACGCTCTCGTGCCACCTCTGCAGCTACGCGGCATCCCGCCTGTCGGTGCTCAAGGCCCACGTGCACAGGCAAGTGGCCGTCCCTCTCCTTTAAGCCACGTTGTTGCCGTCTGCGATCAAAGAGGCAAAGTGCAGCCCTGCAATAACCTGCTTTCTCCCACTGCTGGCGGAAGGGTTGCCATTGGAAGGAATTTTTGGGTCACTCTTCTACACTGGGCAAGATTCTTGAAAGAGATGGGAATGCCCCCATTTTACCCGACCACACGCGACCTGCTGATAGACAAATTGGTGTGCCCATTTATACTGCTGGGTGGGCAGAGATGGGAGGATTTAGGAAACTTGGACATTGTTACAACTGCCATGCCAGCAGACTGAATCGAACCAGCAACTACTGGATTACAAGTCCTCTTTACATAATCATTACTTCACAAAGCACCTCCATGAGACATAGGAAACATGAATAAGATGCTGTAACATATATCTTTCCGAGTTCTGCTTTATGTGTTGATGTTAACTGTTTTCTAACAAAAGGATATTAAGCAGCATTTAGATACTACGGCTTATTTTACATACTTTAATGTAGTTTTTGCGTTGGCCATTTTGCGATATCCTTGTGCACAGCATAAATATCGATGTTATCGTATCAATTGTGTCGATTTAACTTTGGACACCCGTGACATTCATCAATAATTTTCTCTGAACGTGGCAGGCACCGCATGGTGTACACGTGCGCGGTTTGCACCTGTAAGTTTGTGAGCGCGGCCTGGCTCCAATCGCACCTGGCCAAGCAGCATGCCGATGATCCACGCTTCGCGTCCGACGCCCTCTTCGACGAATCCCTCGGTCGGAGCTTCTACCTCGTGGAGCCTGGCATCGGTGAGGATTCGGCCGATGCCGAGCAGCCTGACACCAGGGATCAAAAGGACGACCAGACGCTAATTCAGGACCCTCGAACGTCGCTCTACAATGCAGCGGACGGCGAAAAGCTCGGCCAGGATGGCGACGGGGCATTGCTGTTGAACGTTGGCTTACAGACGAGCGGGGAGAACGATCACCTGCAGAGCAAAGCAGACCTGGAGTGCTGCGAGGCTGCAGCGACGAGCAGCAGTGACCTGGAGCCAGGTTCATCCGTTGTGGGACCTGAGTCTGAATGTTTGAGCATGGCCAAGGACATTGATGGCGCACAAGAGGGGTTGTCCGCTTTTGATTTGATCTTCAGTGAGCTGCCGAAGAGGTCCCTCAGCCGCGCTGTGTACGAGAAGCTGAGACGAGAGTTCGGAGACCTGGAATGTGAACATTGTGGTATGCTCACCGGTCATAACATCTTGTCACTTCATAGCCTCACCATACTCATTTTATGCGGAATTATGGTTGTGTGTGATTTAGCATTTTCTGTACTTAAAAGTGTGTACATTTGCATCAAACATTCAAAAAAACTGGAACTAGAGAAAAAAATGCGTCCTGTTAACATAAGGCATCGATCGTTTATTTACATTAATTACAAAATCCTTTGTGCTAATGTTTTATTACTCGAATTTTATCCCGATTCTTGCTATATATCGTGACATTTTATATGAATAAACACCGTGTGAATAGGACTTGAACAAGTAATTATTTTTATAATTCGAAATGTATTTGTTATGTTTTCTGTACCGCCCACCTATGCAGGGAAGCTCTTCTGGTACCAGGGCATGTTGGACATGCACATGCGGACACACACGCGCGAGCACCCCTACGTTTGCACGCAGTGCGACTACTCATCCGCCACCAAGAACGGGCTCAAGCGGCACGAGACGCTCAAGCACGGCCAGCAGCAAATGAGCTGCAGTGAGCCTGGCTGCACCTTCGCCACAGCCGACAAGTACAAGCTGCAGGGACACGTACAGAGACGGCACTCCGCGAATGTGAGTCGCCTCACCTTCTTGCCCCTGGATCCACGCGAATGTCGTGGTGCTTGTTGTCATCGGCGCTTTCGCGCTCTGCCTACAGCATTGTATTGCATGTGCATGGCCAGCCAAGTGCAGGCTGGTCTGCAAAGGCATTAGAAGTTGTTGGCAGGGAATGTGCAAACATAACCCCCACCCCCACTGCAGTGTTGATAAAGACGTTTATTTTTTTTAGAAATGATCTCGGATATAGTTTCTGTTTATTCCACATATCGTTCATGGGTACATTTTTGTGATCTGAGCTCACAGATTGCACCACAATTAAAATAAGCATGGAGTTTAAGCTACACAACGGACACCAGATGGTTGTGAAAGCAGAGTTGATAGATAAACATTTCCACATTTTTCCCGTGACACATTTAAAAGCTTCACATTAGGTTTTAAGCACTCATAGTAGTTACACCAAGCAGTGAATCTTGATATTACTTATGCTGCATCACATTGGCTGCAGGGCTTTGCACAGTGGCTGTGAAGTACGTGACGTCAGGATGAACGGCTCGTGGCCTCTCCCCACGAGCCGACCCCCCCGTGTCACAAGATTGAGGTTAGGTGGGGTCTGCCGACAGGGCAGCTGAGGTGTGCTGCTTCTGTGCAAAGACTCCACACAATGCAATACAACCCCTATTCTCTATACATGTGCTGCCTTGCAGTGTTACCATAACAATCCATGCACCATGTATTACATTTGTACACGTGTACAACCCTATTGTCAATCCACTGCTGAAGGAGGACCTCTACGCGGCTGTGCAGGTCATGGGGGCCGTTTGGAGTTACTTCGTGCAGAGATTAAACAACTCGCGTGCTCCTCATTAATTCTCTATTCGTGCCCCATAGACCCGGAATCCCATTGCTTCAACAATGTCCTTGGTGTCCCATCTAAATCACAACTTGATGCTGAGCTGTCGATTATTTAGAACTTCACTTGTAATTGCATTGGACTGGTATATTCTTGTTTATTTACCAAAAAGTACAATAATCACCCTATATATGTTTCACTAACTTAATTATAATTTTACTATGATCATACTAAAAATAATCTGCTGGAGCGGACTTAAGCGACAGGAAATGCATTAATGAACATTGATTCATGTTGTAGAATATTTTACATTTTTCATGTAACTATTGTCTTTCATTTCCGTTTGTTTCATTACTGTACTTCATTTTTAATATTTTGCTTTGCCATTTTGGTGACCCAGGTCACTCTTGCAAATAAGACTTCTATCTTATGAGTTGTCACTGCCTGGATAAACAAACTTTAATTGACCATCCTCAGCCTTGCTGGTCCGTGCAGGTTGAAGGGGTGGGGAGCCTAGCAATAGAAGCCCACCACGGAACCCAGGAAATCCTAGGGACAACAACCTAATGTGTGCGTGGTGGTCGCACATCCAAACTCTGTCCAGGCTCAAAACATACTTAGCTTCTGCAATCTGATGAGACATGCACGCACCATTGACGATCTGATTCTTGGTAGTCAAAGGTTTTTGTTAAAGTCGCCACTGTTGTGTGTTACGATCTTGTGCCTGTGCTGCAGAAGGAGCATTTGTACCAGTGCCCGGCTTGTAACAAAACCCACACTGATGGGCGGGCATTCAAGAGCCACATATTTAGGCAGCACCCAGGTGAGTGTTATGTATGCATTCTACAGCAAAATCCTTTGCTGTGTACATGTGTGCAAACGTGTCGATAGGCCACGTAAACTACCAGTTCATTTTTTAAGTGTATCAGCCCTGGTTGAAAACAACTTTATCAGTTGGAAGCATACTACCATGAATGACCACACTATAAACATCTCCGCAGTGATTCTATGGATTGTCACGATTCAGGGTTAAGATTCAATTCATTAATCAATAATTGTGTTATTTTTAATGTTTTGTTTGTATGACATTTATAATTAGTTATTTCTTATTCTAGCTTGTTCCTTCCATTAGCCTAAAGGAGTGAGAATCAGAATCTTTATTTAGACTGGAGGAATCCGATGAACTATGAAGCTCTTTTTCACATGTTCAGTGAAATTTGGACATGTTTAATTTGCTAAATCTATGAATCAATTTATAGATGCATGATGTGATACTTGTACCGTGAGCATAAGGGACATTTATTGTGCCCAAGTAGTGACTGTGTGACTGTATTTTGTGTACGGCCATGAATGTACGCCACGTGCACACACACGGATACGCACAGAGGTGCCAGCAAGCAGCATCGCGAAGCTGCTTGGCAAGCCGGTGCAGATGAAGGGACTGATCGGAAAGCGCGCCATCAAATGCCCATACTGCGACAAGCACTTCCACAAAGCCAGCACTGACCTGCAGCGCCACATCTGGTCCCACGAAGGTACGTTGTTGTCCTTTGACCCAGGCATCTGAGCAAGTACCCTACAACTTATAGAGCTCTGTATTGTTTACTCACACTGCTGCTGGAACACGGGAACTCTGAAGGACCCCTCTATATGGAATTTGGCCTACTTTTCCTCGTTGGCGAGACTTATTAGAAGAGATGGGAGTAGCCACACTTTACCTTACCACACACAATCTGCCAATAGACTTTCGTGTGCCCATTCGTACTGCTTGGCGGACATGGGTGGGGAAGGGGTAGGGCGGCGGATTTAAAAAAGAAAACTCTCCTTTTTCAAACTGCCATGCCGGGAGATCAAATTGATCAAGCGATTTCTAGATTGCAAGTCCAGTGTGATCGCCATTATACCGCAGCAGCAACCCTTTTATATAGCTGCAGTCTTATAACCATGCAGGTTTCTACAGCATTGCAGGGACTTTGACGTATTAGTATAAACACCCAGAGTTGACAGAATGAGCCTTAGCCGTTATCTGCTCATTTTGAGCATTATTAAGTGGTCTGCTGCGTGATTTGTTCATTTGCACATCCCAGGCCTGAAGCCGTTCAAGTGCTCCAAATGTCCCTATGCCACTGGCAACAAGAGCAATCTGACGTCGCACATGAACACACACAGCATGGAGAAAACCCATCTGTGCGACATCTGCGGCAAGAAGTTCAAGACCAAGGGAAACCTGGCCAACCACAAACATCTGCACTCGCAGAAAGGTAGACACCGTCAGAATGTCTGGCTACAATTGCCAGTGCAACTCCCATCAGCTTTTGTAGTGTGACTATGTTAGTGGTGTCTACTGTGTAATTTTTATATGTAATGACCTCTCGGACTCTGTAGATTAATTAAGTACTATATCTCCATTGTTTGGGTCTGAAGGACCCTATAAGCAATATTGTATATATTCTCACAAATTAATTACTGATCCCTATATGTAATAAGTTATTGTATTTCAGAAGGTCATGCAAGAGCCTTTATCATGTGTACCAAAGACATCATGATGCAGGGTCTCCTGGATGCAGGGTTAACATTGGTTGTGCCTCTTGTGAATGAAGACCACTGTGTGTTGCCCATATTGTGTGTTGGTCAGACAAACAATTCAAGTGCCTGCTGTGCGACTTTTCGGCGTCGGTGAAGTCCAAGCTAACCCGACACATGGAACAGCATTCCAGCTCGAAGGTGACCACTCCCGCCATGAGCACGAGCACCCACAACAAATAACGTTCATGATCCGCACAATACAGATCACAGCTTGCGTCGGGTCACGACACAACAGCAATGTTTCTCTGGCTAAAGTGTTTGTGTCTGGTAGAACCACTCATTCCCTCTGCGTTGGTTTTCAGCCTTTCCGGTGCGAGCACTGCAGCTACTCGTGCAACCAGGTGAGCTCCCTCAAGAGACACCACCACAAAAAGCACCCAGACCTGGACTACACGAACCCTGCCAAGAGCAACCAGAGCCAGCACCAGCTGCTGAGTCCAGGTGAGAGATCAGCAGCAATTATTTTTTGACTCTGTATAATAGGCTTTTAAAACTATATTTTTCCCGGTGGGACGCGTAATAAAATGTCCGTGTGCAGTTGGGTCGCGTAACATCTTATGCCATGTGTACAGACGTTATAATGCCACGTGACATCATGACATCTGTACCTCTTGTCTCGTGCTCATCTAACCTGTATCTCGTGTCTATACCTCTTTCATCTCTCCCTTATGTATGTTGCTTTCATCTCGCTCATCTATATCAGCGGGACTTTCCCAAGTGCACGTGGCCCGCAGGGCGCCAGTTGAAGAACCCTGATTCATACAATTGTGTGAATCTGGTTCAATAATCATTTACATGTATTTGTAAGGCGCCTTCCACTGTCTCTTGGTTGTTGTAATCTTCACTTTAGCACAAGCATGTGTGGTGTTTTTGTTGTCACAGGTGGGGTGAAGTGCCCCATCTGCGACTATGTTTACCATACCAAATGGGAGCTGAACCGCCACTTTAAGACTCGCCACAACCTAAAGCTGCTCCAGACACCTGAGATGCGAGGTTTGGAGCAGGTAAGGCGTTTCAACAAAAATCTACCTCGCGGCCATCGTTACTGCTCAGTCTGAACTTGTATACGTGTCTGCGTAATATCCAAAAAGTCATACGTCCTTGAAGTCTTACAATGTTGAATTTAACATAGTTGTTCTTTCGTAAAGTGCTGGCGCATTGTTAACCTGCAATGATGCTCTTCACTAAAGGGCTCAATTTCTTCAGCTGTAGTCCTTGCAAGCGTTCACAAGACAGCTTTGCATGAATACCACCAGGTGCAGGAATCATCGCGAATTGAACTGAAAATTAACGGAGTAGATCGGGAAACACAACTGCGGGAGGTCGCTATCACTGGCGTTTAATAGCGCTGTGACGCTTGGGGTTTGTGACGCATCAGATGATGGTAAAATGGCCTTCTGCTCTGGTGCTCGCAGGAGCATGCCCTGGTGCTGTCAGTGGACACCGCCAGCCACATGGAGGAGTTGGAGGAAGCACGCAGCACGGAGACCGCGGTGGCCGCCTTGCAGGACCTTCGCTACACGATAGAGAGCGGTGGGTGGTAACACCAGTCCATGCTTACTTACCATCTCTTAGGCTAGAGCAGTAGCTTGCCGTAGTATATCACAATTCGAATCAATTAAATCTGCCATTACCCGTTAAGATGTTGACATGAAAAAAACATGGTCAAGCTTACTCTAACGTCACTGCCCAGATTACACTGCTTTCCATGGAGCAGCGGTGTGTTGAGCAACTCCTGCATTGTCTTCAATATTGCTCAATCCAGATAAATATCCCAATTTACCAGTGGAGGCATCGTATCGTTACAACCCATACCACACTGCCGAAACTCATCCAAACCTACGCAATCTCACACTTTCACTCGCACCACTTGGTGTGTTCATCCTTCACGTCAGAGCTCTTACGACTAAAGTGCTCGCTGATGCTCATTCTCATTCACAACACAAGATACTTAACACGGCACACGCATGACCGCAAACAAGATTCTCATCATGATTCCTCCCACCAGAAATCTGTGTAGCTGGGAATGCCAAGGCAGGTCCTCCGAAGTCTCTCACCTCACCTGTGCCCCACATTGATCTCTGCTCAACAGGCCCCCACACCAAAACCCTGTAAAAAAACCTGTAAACACCATGAGGATCTCCCCAGCCATAAGTTCAAACTTCCTATAGTCGTTGCATCTCCTAGCTGCCTTTGTCCTCCTGGAAAGCTGCCGGTCGGCTGTGCTGTCAAGCTCCAGATGCTGCCACTCTTTCTCAACTGAGCTTAGTTGACCTTTTATACTTTCCAGGCAGTGAGACTACCACCCCATTGGCTCATTACCCCCATCTGTTTTGCTAGGATTGACTCCTTTTGCATGGGTTATCAGACCCAATTGGTACTTCAGCACTTAAGAGGCCAATAATTATATCAATAACTCACATCAGAACTGATCCTTCAACCTATCTGAATGCAAGCTAATCTATTCCTGACTCAGTGCCTATGTCTGATAATCAGCAACAAATGAGATGCCACATTTCCAATACTGCTGCTACAATTGTCAGGTGTGGATAGTTTATAGATCTGTGGGACAGTCATCATTAACTTCGTGACACTGAATTACTGAACTGTGGTGCAACTACTTATACTCCTGGGATTTGAGGAATCTGCTTCACCAGATCAAATCATAACAATGAGTTTCTTCAAACTAGGACCCATATCTAACAGTCTAAGCATGGCATCTCTGTGGAGCCATGATCAACAGCTACATTGGCATTCTGGGGGTAGTGCACCGCTACCCCTGATTAGATCAAGAAATTGGCCGCGGCAAAGCACTGCAGTGGGGTGGGTGCCCCGCACCAGAGGATGGCTGCTGCGCCCTTGGCCGGGAGCTGATAATTACCGGTGACTTAAACTGGAACAATCCCCACAACTGAAGCCTTCGCGCTGATACATTCAATCTTTCCAAACTCATCTGCTCACCAAGGCGGCTTAACTTGAACAATCAATATGGTTCAATGCTCCTGAAAAGTTTGTGAAAGTGGGTATCCGGGGAAGCCACCTTAGCGATTCAATCATATTTGGTATCACTCAGCTACCAACACTCGGACATAAAATACTATTTCTTGAATTATTTTGATCATCAGGTCTTTGCCCATGATATCGGCAATTCCGATGTATCCATTGGCTACGAGATCATCTCTACTCTGCATACAGCATGGTCTTTCTTTAGAAGGGCATTTCTCTTCATCGTTGATAAACATGCTCCATTGGAAACGTCAGGGAAACACCAGGCTCTGTGGTTTATCGCCCAACCCCCCATACGCAAAACCTGCAAGGGTTTACTGTATGTCTGTTTTATTAATATTAATTTGTGTAAGCACTTATTTCCTGCACCTCTGTATTCTGGTCCTCTGCACTGCCTGATCCTCTGTACCATCACTTTTATGCTCTTGTTCTCTGCTGCTACAGATCTCACTTGCAAACTAGCTGGGTACCTGGCTAAATGGTGCTTTCCGTGTAACAAATAAAACATTGGTTTTGTTTGTATGGAAAATGTCTGCAGTAGAGCAAGTGGGCGGGTCGGCTGTCAACCTCCTGCATCAGATCATCGAGTTGGGGTCGGACGTGACGCCTGGAACGGTGATGGTGGAGGAGGCATGTACGGTCAGTACTTGCGCAACATTTCACACGTTGTTTTTTGCAATAACTCTTCAATTCGAGAACACTTTTCGCACAACGCGCCCGCTTTAACGTGGTTTCTGTGTGGCCGACGACAAACTATTTTCCTGAGCGGCACGGCTGAGCAGTGGGAATTCTGGGTATACAAAGGAATGATACAGTACGCAATGTGCGCTCATCCCAAATCTTTGTCCCACCATGGGATGACTGCAGATTGATTTTATAGTGCAACTGGAATTCAAATTTGCACTTTTTATCCCCATAATCTCTATACAGTAATTCCTTGCCTGATGTGTTTTTTCAATAAATGTAGCACTTTTCAGGAACTCATCTACTGCATAAAAAGAGGAATTGTCCTCCATCTGAAAATTGCCATTCCTCAAATATCACGGCAGATTCTTAACTCATGCCTGCCACATGTCTCATGGCGGCAGGGCTATGAAGTGCAGCACATGGTCATTTCATCGGCCGTCGAGGCCGCTGTGGAGGCGGTGACCATGTACAGCCAGGGTGAGCCATCGTCCGAGTTCATCGTCTACGTGCAGGAGGACGCCGCGCCCGGGCAGCCCGAGATGGTCAATACCGAGGAGACGGAAGTGGTGGAGACGGTGGAGATGGCAGAAACGTTGATGGAGACGTTGATGGAGACGGAAGAGACGACGGAAATGGAAGAGACGGTGGAGACGGTCGAAACAGAACTCGCAGGCGGGGAGACGGAGCAGCAGGGATAGCAGTTCCCTTGCCTGTGCCACTGGGTGGGCGACGACCTTCAGTGCTGGCATGAGGCTGGGTGAGCACCAACAATCTCCAGTAGTTAATTGAAAATTAAAAAAAAAACTATTTAAGCAGTTAACTCTGGCTCACCATCTTCAGCCGTGGTCAATCCACTTCTGGACAAATGCCTCAAAGTCGTCATCCCTCACGAGTACTGGTTAAATATCATGAAAAAGCAAAAGGTAGGACTGCTGGCATGAGACCAATGCAAACTCTAAGCCCAACCAACCCTGCAAATAAATGTGATGGAATGCCACACAACCGCTATTTTGTCATTCATTCTTACATAATACTTTGCATTTATAACATTTAATTTAATATATGCATTTGTTTTTATTTTAAAAAAATTTAGTTTGAATTGTGATCAGGTGTTAACTCTTTAACCTATGTGCCTGTATTTGTGCTGTCAAAATATGCAAAGCAATGTGATGGTGGAATTATATTTATGTTGAACATTATACATTTTGTACAAAATATACAATAACGTGAAAAACACAAGATAGCATTAAAATGAAGACAATTACATTGTGCTTTCTTTCCTTTTGGAATCTGCTCAAACGTACAGTATATTGGCCTTGTAACCTTCTCATTGCGACTGCTGTGCTATGACGCAGCTTTGCAACTGCTTGCTTATGCTATTGGAGGAAGAACCTCCACTGTAGAGCCCCACTGACAAATTTGGCCTATTCCACAAGAGTACCTACACTTTACCCCACCAGACGTGACCTGTAATTGACTTAACTGTGGTGCACCCATTTACATTGCTGGGTGGACAGGTGGGGCGGGAGGGGATTTACAAAACTTATCCCACCGTTTCAGCAGTCACGTCAAGAGATCTAACCATTGATTGGGCTTGCATATTCAGTTAGCTAACCATGACACCACGCAGCATCCCTCAGGCTCAGTCCCCATTCCTTTTTTTACGTGTACAAAAGAGGGGTGGGTGTGGGGGGAGATGTACAAATAATTTTCATCTCAAGCCTGCACATTCGGAATTTAGACTTGGGCCATCAACTGCCCCTCTGTGAGCCGCAGCAAGTTCTGCAAGATGCTCGTCTGTCCACAGCGCAAGTTCAGCGCGTATCGCTCGCGACGGCTCAGCTTGGCACCGAGCACGGGGTCTGCGAGCATGGCCGCATCTTCCTTTTGCACGGGGCCATATGCCGCCAGTGTGATGCGGATGCTTTCTGCCAACAGTGTCCGCCACATGGGGTGCAGCTCCACAATTGCCTCATTGGTCAGTGACTCGTCAGCTGCATCGTCCTCCTCCCACCCCTCGTTCTCCTGGTAGTCCTGCAACTCTTCCTCTGACATGCAGAGCACCTAGGTCACACACAGGCATACGGTCGCAGAAGTCCCATTATGTCCAGAGTATTTGTAGAATTAGGAAAGATGTGAGTGTCGAGCTGGTGTTTTAATTAGCAATTTACTGAAGCAAATGTGCTCTGCAAATTTGACGGATCTTGTAGCTACACGATTTGAGAGCAGTGGATGTGATTATTGAGGCACAGTATAGAAGCACATGTTTATAGACATTGTGGGCAGCCAATAAAATTGACATTTGGCTTAGAAAAGGACCTTGAGGGCTGCGTAGAGCTCTTCTTCGGTGAGGACTCCTTCGCGACCGATAACGAACGCTCCCTCCTCGCCCACCAGCAGCATGTCACACAGCACTTTCCATTTCTTCTCGACCAGCTGCTTCCTACTTTCTCCAAACACTGTTTGACCAGCACGTTTCACAATGGTGTTTAAATAACACAAGCGGATTACAAGAGCTACAGCAGTACACAATATGACGTGAAAAATATTTTATCTTGAAAGATTTTTGTAATGTGTTTATCGTCATCAAAACCATAAGAGCTTTGTAGCGTTACCAGTGATGTAAAACACTGGGCAGCACAGCTCGAAAATTAGCCGATGCCCATCAACATAGCTTCAGGTCTGTACGGGTATGATCTAAATCGTTCTTCCGAGCCAAAAGTTCAATTATTGCATGGTGTTGGTATGATCTAAATCGTCCTTCCGAGCCAAAAGTTCAATTATTGCATGGGGTTGGTATGATCTAAATCGTCCTTCCGAGCCAAAAGTCAATTATTGCATGGGGTTGTGGTATGATCTAAATCGTCCTTCCGAGCCAAAAGTTCAATTATTGCATGTGGTTGGTATGATCTAAATCGTCCTTCCGAGCCAAAAGTTCAATTATTGCATGGGGTTGGTATGATCTAAATCCGAACAATGAAATAGTCTGTACCCTGCAGTGCGGCCTTATATAGTGTCGTCATCTGGATTTCTGCCGCATCATTGTTGTTGGCAGGGTGAGGCTCCACGAATCCATACATGTGCAGCAGCTGCCAGTTAGCCAGGTCGCCGTATGTGTTATACACCTCTTCCCCCTTGGCTATAGGGCGTGTCGATATCATCTTCAGGCAGTCCTGCACACAAGACAAAACAAACAAGCGTAACTATTCAACACAATTCAATATTATTGTTTTATTTACGTGACTTGACCGAAAGACGCAAGAGTATTCAATACAAATTAGAAGATGGCGATAACATGTGTGAGCAAAGAAAATGTGTAAACGTCTTGATTGAATTCAATGCTTGAAAAATGTGAGGTGCAGGCTCCTGCTAGGTCACACACCTTGGTGAATTCCAGATTGGCGTTGTGGTTTGACACGTGGTTGAGGATATCTGCCATTGGAACCATAATGGGTGGATTTGGATCTTTTTCATCCTCATCTTCTTCCTCCAGAGGTTCCTGGAAACTGCATTATAAAGACTCCATGTTAAAAAGTGCAATACTGCTCTCAATCTCACACTCTGCAATGTTTATGCTCAGCATGTAACTATGCATCGATTTGTCAATCACAATAGTTTCCTATGCTCACAATACACGCAGAGA
Source organism: Lampetra fluviatilis (assembly GCF_964198595.1). Lineage (NCBI taxonomy): Eukaryota > Metazoa > Chordata > Hyperoartia > Petromyzontiformes > Petromyzontidae > Lampetra > Lampetra fluviatilis. Next base: position 480,114 of record NC_136300.1, on the reverse strand, counting down.
ATCGTGTAGTTATGTTGTTATTGGTTCCTGTACACTCGGCAGCCACTGCTAATTATCTATGTATCGCAATAGGGGGGGAGGGAGTTGGGGAATAATCTTAAATCGAAGTGCAATTTGTTAAATCGCAAGGGAAGCACATTGTTAAATAGCTACTTTCTGCAATTAACACCATTCTGCAACTCTTCCACACCTGTAGGCCATGACAAAGGCGACCATGCGCTTGTAAAGGTTCAGTGTGTGTTGTTTGCTGTCGAAGAGCGTAGGGTGGGCGGCCAGGAAGGGCTGCACCACGGAGTTGAACTCAAGCTCGATGTTTTCCAGGTCCAAGTGCACAGCCTCAGGCACACCCGTCCCACGCAGCAAACGTTTTCTCTCCTCCTCCGGCCTAGCGATATGCAGTGTGGTGAATTTAGGAAACATGGAGATCTATTTTCGTGTTTTAACTGTACAAATTATTAAGAATGATTAAGACATTTTCATCTTCAAAAGTAAATGGGCTTGGACAGGACACCACCAGACAGAATGATGACCGATGGACAAGACAGAGTCGTAACCAAAGGATATAACATGACCAAGAGGATGACCACTACAGAGATGGAGCATTGAGAGCAGTTTATGTGCAGGAGATGGCTGGTAGCAGCAATGGACCATGAGGGATGACAAGAACACTGGCTGGTGAAATAATTAACCTTTTGGAAGATTAAAAAATTTATAGTTATGGCTTAATGTGCATCAATACTTTCAATGTAATTGTACAATGATAATGTGAATTGCAAATTTTAACCAATCATAAAAACCATATACTTATGGAAAGATATTTAAACAGCTTCAATGGGTGCCACATAGCCTTACGTGGCTTGGGGTCTCGCCAATCAGCTCTGCAAACTCACCAAAACATGGGCAGGTCAAGCTGATCAGGTTCAGGGCAGAGAGCGAGGTAGGGTTTCCATCGCGAGTTTGGACAGGTGAACTCGTACATTAGTGCCACAATCAGTGCCACCCAGCCAGACTGGCTCTTCAAAGAGGCAGCCTCTGCAGATGGAAAACACAAGCATCCATTTAATAACTATTTAATATGATCCCATTAAACGTCTCAAAGGGTGAGAGTGCTTGGAATAATGAATGGTTGTGAAATGCAGATCACAGTATTCATGGGCAGTTTTCATGAATCTCCAACAATGGCTTTTATTTGCCTAGTTGCTTGTACTGGGTTTTAAAAAAGTGCCAATGTTGTGCAAGTTGGTAATTTTGGGCCCTGCATGAAATGCGTTTTTATTATGAACTAGCTGTTTTGCCCGTCCAAGGATGGGTGTATATTGCAGTAAATCTGAAATATGCAATAGAAAAATAGTTCAGCTCATGATTATTGAGGGGGTGGGGTTGCCCATGTGGAGTGACGTCACCCGCTAATGATTATTGGGGAGGGGTGCGGCATGTGGAGTGACGTCACCCCCTCACGGTTGTGGAGGGGAGGGGTGCAGCATGTGGAGTGCACGACCTTGTGCGTTAGTGTAAATTTTGCAAAAATGCACCCACTCATGAATATTAATGAGGGGGTGGGGTGGGCCTCATGTGGAGTGACATCGCGGGGGGGTAGGCCTCGTGGAGTGACGTCACGTGCGGGCCACACACATTCTTGGCTTATTATAGTAGTAATTTGAAAGGCACAACAACAAAAAATCCCACTTAATAACTTACGCACCTTTTTCAAGGACCTGGCTGATGGAGGTAGTCATAGAGCTGAGCAACGCATCTCGGGGCACAGAAAACAGCACCTCTCCTTCAGAGATATTCTCCACTGCCTGCAGGCCATAGCGGTCCACCAAGCCATCCTCACTTAGAACCACCTGCAAAAAAGTATTCATCATGGCCTCCGTCAGCAACGTTATCACCATTGTAATGCAGAAGCATGATCGAGCACACTCGCTGAACTTACTGAAACATTTTGGCTGGGTTGGTAACATTCCTCCAACTCTCAAAACAGCATTCTTCTCTGGAAAATATATCTAACAGCAGTTCTCAAATTCCAGTTATAATAACGCTGCTGTTGTCCAACATTTGCTTGCTCACCAATAGTATCCTTTAAACTGCTATGGTGCAATGCTGATGGATGTTAAGACCAACTCCAGAAATGTGTGGAGTTGTGACAAGGAAACATTTTTGAGACAAACGTTCTCGTCAGCAACACCTCGATATCCTACTCACGAGGGGGAACCTGCTTAGCAGCACTGTTCCACTCTTCCCACATTAACCTTGGACGCCATGGTGGCGAGATGCTAACTACCTCGCCTGGTATACTGGAGGGCGTGGGGTCAATTCCGACCCAGACGTCTGTATAGGTAATCCTCAGTTTACGCGCTTTTGTGCTACGCCATTTTGGAATAACACGCGCTTTGTATTTAGACATTTTATTGACATGCGTGAGGTAATTTTCGGAATATCATCCGCAACGCGACATAGCCACCCAGGCCTGGCACCGTTGCCAACAGCCAGTGCGGTACAATAACTTGAGTGTACAATCTACAGCATCTCACGGCGTGTACACCAGCGCTCTTGCCTTTGTCTCCACAACGCAAATCAGGCGAAGTTACAAGTGTAGGGGACACCAAATGGAGAAGAAATGTTATGCAGCGCTACTAAAGATTTATGAAATAGAACACAGGTGCTGAGAGAAATTAGAAAGAGAACATGTTGTGAAGGGATCATTAAGAACACGGGTGGCCGGATGTCTAATATCCGGAGAGGAACAGGTGGTAAAGGGATAACTAATGAGAGGGCACTGAAGCAAGAGAACACAGAGAGGTTAAGAATGAAGGACCGAGAGAGATAAAAGGGGAGCGTCGCTGGAAATCGGCCTATTAATATGCAGGGATAATATAGGCGATTATGTCTGCGACTGAAACTCCCTCCTTTACCATTATTTCTTATGAGAAAATTGCTTTTGACATACACGATTTTGAGATGCGTGTGTTTTTCTAGGAACGCATCTATCACGTATGTCAAGGAGTGCCTGTATATTTCGAGTTTGCATGTTCTCCCCGTGGTTGTGTGGATTTTCTCCGGTTCCTCCGGCTTTTCCCTCCACATCTAGACACCTGCATTTAGAGTATTTGGCTACAATAAATGTCCACATGAGCTATCATTTGTGGTCAGGTCGCTTCTGAGAACGAGCTACATACCTTAGTGGGCCTTACCTGGTGAGAAATAAAATAGTTTAGTAACCCGATGCCTTCACAAGAACGGCGGACGCACCTTGGGGCTGAGCTCGAGGTTCACGCTGCTGCACCACGACTCGAATTCCTGCAAGATGTCATCCAGGCCGTGGCGACTCGCCTTCACAGTGCCCCCTGTTGCCACTTCATCGTCCACCTGGAAATGCAAATACTGTTAATCGATAACTGTTCTCAAGATTTCCTTTTAAACAAGGCAACAACACTTTGTCTAACGCAGTCTCCCAACTAGCAATCAATCAATTGCTCGTCTAAAAAAAGGGTCATTGCTCAAAACGTCGCCTGTTGTACGGTTCCTCTTTAGAGCAGAACTATTGACGAATGTGTCGAGATCAAATTGAAGGCAGAGCAGGGCGAGATGGGTCAGGGAAGAAAGAACAACACAGATTAGTGTGCAACACAAAACTCCACTGGCTGGGCTGCAAGGTGGCCAGGAGTACAGCAAAGCACTCAGTGTGTGTGGACCTTCTCTCTCTCTGTGTGTGTGTGGACCTTCTGAGCGTGGCTATCCGGTCTGCGTTATGAACCCGGTGAGCCGAATGCAACTCCCGGCCAGGGCGACCGCCAGCGGCGGCCTGACAGCGGCACCACTACCAGGGCCCTTCACCATCATCACCACCACCATCATCATCATCACCACCGCGTGGTCCACACACCACGGCCACTCGCGAAACGCGTGGGGGGAGGGTGCGGCCTCATCCAGCAGTGGACAGATCGAGGGCTGTGCACTAGGGTTGCACGACTGTCCCATGTTAAACTCTCAAAACATTGCAGCGCATACACCCAAAGCGGCCGTCACCATTACCAAAAACCATTCTCTATCCACTGTTATCCTACTGCCGCAGCTGAACCAAGTGCAAGCTGCGTGCAGACTCCATCCGCGATCAGCACGAGGCAAACGAGACGTCATGGCAACGCGCATTAATTACATGGCGCCACCAGCGTCGCAAATGAACGAGCGGTAGTTGTATGAACGCGCTCGCTGCTGCTGTGGTGCAACACGCGGGTGGCCGCCACCATCGACCACGTGCGGGGCGGGGGGGGCCCAGCAGCGACACCGTCGTGGACACCACCAGGACGGGCAATGGAGGCGCCTGGGGCCTCCTCCTCCTCCCACTCACCTTCACTCGCTTGCTGCGCGCGTGAGACATGGAGGCCGCGAGGTGAACTCGAGAGAGAGAAGATGGAGAAGAGAGAATCACGCCGTGGGCTGAGCGCTTCCAGCGGCTCGCGACCCTCAATGTGGCGGGGGGGGGGGCAAGGGGGAGGGTCACGTGGCGAGTGGGGGGGGTCACGTGGCCCGCGTCACGCACGCGAAGCGCGCTCGGCGATGCGGTGACCGCGAATTAAGCAAGTTGTGGTTTAGTTAAAGTTGTGATTTAGTTAAATTAATTTAATCTTTCGCGTTGCCGAGGCGCGCCGTGTTCACAGGAGAGCAACAGGTAGAAATTTCGGTCGGAACAAAAAAAATGAACGCAAGCGTGGAGGCCTGAGAAGGCAAAATGGAAGCCGAAGGATCGTGGTGGTTGAAGCCGAAGCAGCCCGAGGCCGATGGGGGCGACCACCCGACAAGGCGGGCCAAGTGCGTCTCCATCGCGTCCCACGTCTCGCCACAGTGGATTCTGACACCACGAGTGGATGATGATACCACAGTGGATGATGATACCACAGTGGATGATGATACCACGAGTGGATGATTGATGATACCACCGTGGATGATGATAGCACAGTGGATGATGATACCAAGTTCATGTATTAGGTATAGCCCTGTGAGCCATGCGGCTCTTGAATCGGGTGCAACCGCAACAAACAAAAACATGAACAAGAAAACATCTTAAAGTGACTATGTGACTAAGTGCAAACAGAAAATCCAAGAAAAGAGCAAAATATTGCAGAAAAAGCACCGTACACCAACACTGAAAAAATCCCAGTGGGATGCAAGCCAAACAACAACAACCACAAGACAACTTAGATTAAGGTCATCAGTCTTACTCCGTACTACAACAAACAAACATGGCCAAACCAAAAAACTTTTCGAAATCACCAAAATAAAGCATGAAACAGTGATCATAGGAACTGTGATGGAATTTTCACAATAAACGACATAAACATGAACCACCAAACTCTGCAGCCATAGCTGGCTGCATGAATCACTCCACAACAGCAGGAGCATCAGTCGGAGTATCATAATTTTTCAATGCACCACGGTGGATGATACCACGGTGAATGATGATACCATGAGTGTGTCTCACACGACTCGTCGGCCACACCACGGCCCTCCTGGGAGTGCATCAGTTCAGCGGCAATCATTCAAGACAAGCAAAAGTGTGCACCGGTTTCGAAATTGAGTGTCTCGTCAGCAGTCTGGCTTGGCTCGAATCAACGCTGTGGAAATGCCAGATGTTAAAGGCGATTTAGACTATCACGTAACTAAAATAATAATGAAAAGTCGTGGAATGTATCGATTAAATCATAAAACTTGCCGATGCTACCTTGGCAGTGGTTGATAAGCACGATGGAAGATACAAACCTCAACAATAATCAAGACAATGTATAAACCCAGTGATTGAAACTCAACAAGATACTCCTTGAAACAAGAATCCAAACACTATTTGGGTCTTTCGGTAAAGTCTCGTAGATAGGTTCAAAAAATAACAAATTAAACAAAAAAACGACGACGTTTCGATCTCAACACAAGCGACCGTCATCAGCAGGAAAGAGGGGAAAAGCCGCTAAAGGCGATAGGTTTTAAAGGTTTAAATTTGGCGTGGCCAGGCGTGGCCCCCTGGTGTCAGGACGCAGTGGGCGGGGCACAAGTGGCCTGGGACCCCCCAAGCCGAGATGGTTTTATGTTCATGTGAAATCGGCATTAGGAGAGGGAGCGCCGCATGAGACGTGGATAAAGTAACAACTTGTGGTGCGCCCAATGCAGCGGCGACACCGCAGGAACTGGAATTGCTTGTCCCATCTTTGGTAAAATAAAACTAACATCGGAGGGTGACAAGATGGAAACATCACAGCCAGTTATGACTTAAACTGGTCGATGACGTCCTTCCAATGATTGCTGAATTTGTACCCATCCTCTCGGTTGAAATTGTGTTTGTATATATGGATGGCTTCATGAACGAATCTTTATTGATAGCCAGTGGGCTTGTAAAGTACCTTTGTCTTAGACTAAGCTGTGTCTGCGGCAATAGTTACATTGGGGAAACTAAGCGACATGTCTCGGACCGTGTTTGTGAGCATGAGGCAGATTAGAAACACGGGAGGACCAACACCTCAGCCGTGGCTGACCATTGTTTTAATGCGGTTGGCTCACACGAAATGTATTTGTCTAAGACAAAGGTATGTGCTATGAAAAGGGGCCATTGCCTGAAACGTCGATTACGATATCGTTTTCATTTTAAGGCGGTGATTTATTTTTACATTAAAAAACCGCGCTTAACGCTGTTATGTTTCTGATTTGGAATTATTGTGGTATGACGCGGAGGTCTCCAGGTGAGGGCGCTGTTTTCAAAGTTTCTGTGCGGTGTTCAAAGACTGAATTTAATTATTAAATATGGGGAACGAAGGCATTTTTGCACGAATGCTTAGCTGGGTTTTATAAATTCATATTGACGTGGCCCAAATACTGGCAAAGACAGCTAAATAATGACTGGGACACGTGGTTTATCACAGTCAAACCAGCCCTTGTGTTCGCGGGCTAGTTTCCATTAACATGCATTCATCAATCCACTGTTCAATGAAGGCCTCCCTATGTTGTGGTCATTGAAGATGTTTGACCATACTACACCATGCTGGTCAGTGTGCGCCAGTGAAGTTGGGGGTGGGGGGAGGTAAGATATCACTCGTCACTCATGTTAACTGTGTCCAGCAATCAAACTAACGTTGCTGGGTTCAGCGCGGGGTGTGCTAACCACTACCCCACTACTCCACCTCCCAGGTGTCATTATCGTAACGTGTTTATCAATTTGCTTGACGATCGTCCCATTAGGGCTAACTGCGGTAGACGGCATACACAAACAAACTGGAAAGCCGGTCGGTCAATGAAATTTACATATTATTGTAAAGGATATATGATTGTACATAAAATCATATGAAACTATACCAATCGGAGCATTGGTTATGTTAATCTGTATGGTAAATTTTATAGTCATTGGTTTAGGAGTTTTTCAGTTGAATAAAAGTGAAGTGTTCTGGACAGACATAGCGATACAAAGCCTTATCAGTTCCGTTAGAAAGAAACAACACCATACCTGTTTAGCCACCTCTATCAATGTTCCAATCCTTTGTGGAGCCAAATCAGATTGCTAGCAATAAGAAAATAATGTCATGTTGAACAATTTGAATCACTTGTAAAGGATGACAGTTGTAGTAATATTTTTTTGAAATCTATTAATTAACTGTGATCATACTATATATGTATTTCCATTCCATAATACACTCTAAGAAGTATATTTTCAATACTTCACTGTGCCATAAGGGTTGTTTGACCATACTTCCTCATGATGGTCATTGTGCGGGTAGATGAAGCTGGGGTTGAAGAGGGACCACTTTGAGAGGTCCACGTGGTGCCACTGATGTTCGCTGTGGTCGGGAATCGAACTCAGGTGACCGGGTTCACAGTGCAATGCGTTATCCCTTGTGTCACTGCTCCAGCTGCACTGTGATTACAGTATATCTACACTACAGGATATAAAGTTAATGTACTGTGTATAGTGAGTGCTTTATTCACACACAAGATGATCGTCGTTAACAATGAATTTATGTTTTCTTGGTTGGTGGACATGTTTAATCACTTCACAACCACTGCAGAACACAACTCAACAATTAAAGTGCAACATTTGCAGCGAATGTAATTTATGGACTTTGTGGGTATCTTAGAGAAAGCTCCAATAAAAGTCGTTAATGTTTGACAGCAGAGGCAGCAATGTGATGAGTGATCAGCCCATCAGCATTAAAACGACTTTGCCATCTGTGGCGCAATGAGAAGATTCCATTCCTGGGAGGATTGCGGTGAGCTAACAGTCAACTAGGGATCATGGGATGCAAGGCAATGGGCAGCAATCTGCTAATCCACCACAATTCCATTGATAATGCCTGGGTTGTCCAGAGATTTCTTGCGAAAAAGTTGTATCGTGTTTGATTGTGTGTAATTAAGTTTGTACGTAGCCAACTGTGCTTATATTTGCGATTAATTTTGTTCAAATGTGTACATATCTACAATGAACAACACTAATTCAAAAGTAGTGAATGCAGTTGCAATTTGTACATAACATTTAGTTTGTTTAGAACAAAAACTAATTAGGCTTTCAATAGAATAGAATTATCACCATATGCAGTCAGCCATTGCTTTGAGAGTACTATTGTGTGATCATGATATAATGAGTAGGCTATGGTGGATTCCATATTAATGCTTGATTTCCCAATTTCTTGACATTGTATTTTCATACGTGATTATTTTTTTTGCTTGCGATGGTTCTGCTGTTTCTGTCCCATGTTTCGCCACACCAATGCTTCCCTGACTTCCATCTTGACCTCATTTCATGTGGCTGCGGACGAAGCATACCAAAGCTTGGGCGCCTGGTTCCCAGTCACGCTCGCTGCTTTGATACCATCAGCAGACCCGTGCACGTCGCAGTCACGTGACTGCCAGAGCTTGAATGCCCGTTGAAAAGTAAGAACAGCACCAAATGGCCGAGGAGACTATTGCCACTTCTCTAAGCCTGCGGGGGTTGGAGGGGAACAATTCAAACCCGCTGAGCTGCTTAAAGAGCCAGATCTGAGAGCTTAGTTTTGTTATAGTCGCTATCCTTGTGTGGCCCCGGATACGCATATTGCAAAATGAATCGCATTGAATAAGTCCCTGTGCACGGTACTTTTCAATGCTATGTTTATAATTTTATGAATGCTAATATGAAAATGTGTCGGCTGTGTAATGGCTTTCCAGCAAGCATTACGGGCTTACGGACTTGAGTTGCTAATGCGCCATGTCGTGACCCATCGTCGTCGGGTCTCATATTTGAGCCCCAGGGCCGACGGGCAAAAATGAATCCTGGCTGAGAACCCATTTTGGAAGCATTGTCAGGCGCAATAAAAACCATAATTGTTTCTGCTAAGTTGTTCGTGGCATTACAATTGTTTTCAATATTATTAATCATAACAATGTAAATGGAGTTTCATACTGTATTGAAACATGCTGACCCCTTTATGCCTTTATGGGCATCAACTTAGGAACGATGTTTTTTTCCAAGCCAGTAGATTTTGATTTACAAGCTGAGGGTTGATGTACTCCTATTAGTTAAGTTCGACCTGCCAGCGGACACAACACGTCCTTCCTCAGCATCTCTCAAGCAGCTTGCACAACAAATACCTCGCCATCACCACACTGCTACGCTTTTACAACACACAGCTCATGACCGAGCCCACCACCACCACCACACTGCCCGACTTCCGTCTTCCACGGAAACAACGGGCAGCACTGAACTGGATCTGCATAAAGCTCGGAAGATACGGAACCTTAATGCACAAGTGGAGAATCAAAAACTCTCTCTTTCTCTATGCTACAAACACCAAACCATGGACCATAAAACTTCACATTTCCCCAAATACAAATCCGAAGTTGGTGGGTGGATGTATCTATAATTCAGCACCACTCATACAGAGTGATTGAATGATTACATCACATTAAACTGGATATCTCTTCATTGGCCATGCAAACTAATCATAATCTCTCAGCATTCGGCAGAATTGCGTGTATTTGTTGATGCATATCCTGTGGCACCGGATAAGTGCAAATTATTATCATTGTCATAACCTTGATTTCACAAGTATGTAATGTCCAGCTCAGGCAACTTTCTGTCCAGAACATATTTCGTGCGCCCTGGATAGCCTGCAACGAGCGTGGCAGATGTAGAGCACTTGCGTGACTCGACTGCGTCCGTGCTGTGTGCGTAGAGTGCACCCTGCAGCTGACAGCTCAACGTAAACGGATGCAAGAAGTCACGATTCCCATTATTCCGTGCTCGTAGCACACTTGTAACGATGAAATAATTTAAACAAATATTTAAAAATACACAACTCAAATAAAAAATGCAAGTAAGATACCTCTGAACACATCGCAACGATACAGATTCCATACATCAATAATGCTTTGTGTACAGCTTTAGCATTTGACAGTGGACCTGTATTATGTTATCATGCAAGTATTTATTGTACGTGTTTTTTTTTCTGCCGACTATGCTGCCTGTGGGTTGAGTGTTGTCAAGTCTCAACATAGATCTCAACAGCTGACGTGTAAATGGGCCATATCGTTGAGTTAGTTGCACGCCCAAAAATGTCTCCGGCCGATTCCATAAGAACCAAGTATATACTTAGAACTTTGCACATGATAGCCAAGCAGATGGTGAGACAATATGCAAATTTATATCCAATTTTCTTTTTCTATCCACGTTAATTAAATTGCATCAGATTGAATAGTACCCAGTTATCCACAGCATCTGGTGAGTGCTGTTAGTGGGGTAGATGATAATAGACGCATGGAGCTGCATCAGATGAAATCCTCCCCTCTCAATTGAAAGCCGAGGGTATGAGATGAACTACCACATCGCACAATTGTTTGCGACCGCCTCTGCTCTTGGAGCCATATCACCACCCCTTGAAAGCAGTACGAGCAGTTCCCCCATTTATTAAATAGATCGTAGTACTCGGGGAGCAATTCACTTTATAAATTGCCCTCTTGCCTCCAGAACAACCACTTTCTGTCTCGCTTCATTGGATATAATGCTTTGGTCAGCCCTACCTAATATGGCACGGTCGTATCCTCTTGGGCCAACGATCGCAGGCGCGTGCGTGTGTGCGGTGCGTTTGTGCCTGTGTACCTAGAATGACAAATTAAATTATTATCTGTTTAGATTGTCAGCTTAGTGTGAGGTTAGGGGGGTTGGGTCATTATTTTTTTCTAACGAAGCCCTTGATCCCAAACAAAACGTGCGCACGTCAGCTGCAGTAACAATGTGCCCAGTCTTCTCCTTGCAAGGTGAACTTGACGAATGGCATATCAAGGTTGAAAGGACTTAGTGAAAACATACTCCAAGAAAACGTTGGTGGTGGCGTTCTTGAAAAAATATAAATGTTTAAATAGTCTTGTGTAGAATGCAGTGCGCAGCCTGCATAATGCAAATATAAAGTCTTTCATGCAAGGTGTAATTTGTTTTAGAAACTTGGGTGAATTTCACTTGTAGTTTATTTTGAAAGCAGTTAAACAGCCAGACTTCAGTCCCTTACCCACTGCAGCTGCTGACAGCCTTTACACACAGCGCTCTCTGATATTGCTCGCATAATCAAACTATTTGCAAAGTGAGCAGCGAGCAGACTGCGTGCCGTGGAATTTCCCAAATGTAGAGCAAATTAAGAGTGGATACTGGGTTTAAGAATTCTACGAAGCGTAAAAAATGTATGCGTGGCAGCGGCTGTATTTTTATGAGTGTACTTGGTTATTTTTGATCATATAAACAAGTGAGTGCATATAATAGTACAGTAGTAACGTTGTGGCTGCCAACGCAATGCACTTAACAGAAATGGGACTCCAAGCCGAGTAAGACCGATGCGTGATTTTGCAAATAATACATAAATGCTTGGCCTGAGGCAGCCCAAAGGCCATGTAATTATCAGCTGCGGCTGCCGACGGCGAAGGCTTCTTGTCAGTACCGTCAACTGCAAGTACAGTTCACATTCTGGGATTGTTTTTCATTCAATTACTTAATGCATTTCCAAGGTCACCTGCAGAGTTGAGATGATGCTCGGTGTGCTTGTGGCACAAGCACACGCCACAGCAGCCTCCACGTACCACATGCACTCAAGTTTATTGTTTTCTTAACTCTCAGCTACATCTTGTGAGTGCCACAATACGACGCTGTTCAAACCTTCCCAATGCCATGAAAGGTAATCCATTGAGGTCAGTAGAGAACACATGAACTGCTGGATGCAACGATTTATCCAGTACGTTTAATTGGTCAATATTGGTGCATGAGGTCGCGATACACGTATCGAATTGCCTCGGGAACATGCTTTTGTATATGTATATGTTGTTGTGGGTTCACGTCACCCAGAGCAACCCCGAATCACAACAAATCCTAGAATCGCAGCTTAGGTGGTGTTAATTGTTCTACCCCTCCTGGATTGCAAGCTGATGGACGTCATCCCAAGCAAAAAAGCAGCCAGAAGTTGACTGAAAACGGAGAGAGGAGGGGGAAGGGTGTAAGGACTTGCAGTCTCAGAAACTCTGTGCTGGAGTGTATGTTCTCAATCTAGTATCACTTTGGGAATAGTGACATAAAAAATAGTTTTCAAACACGAGTTGGTCTACGTTGCTTTTAGAGATATAAAAAAAATTTCACCGTACGAAACGGCCTCTTTCCAGAAAAAATCCCAACCAAAACTTTTCATTTAAAAGTCCGCAAAGGCAACTCCATCAATGTCAGCAACATTATTTCGTGTATTGAGACATTTAGAAGAAAAACATGGAAAATTAAAAACGAACAAAACCGCCAACTGTATCACGTGCTGATACCAAATCTCGTCAGCGACGATGTTGTGAAATGTATCCACGATGCACAGGATGCCAGGGGCATTTTGAGCCAAGGGCCACTGACAAAAATGCAATGGAATCCAGAGTCCGGCAGCAGTGGCAGTCGGAACAAAGCAATACAAGAACGCAAGGCGTGCGTGCGAGCATGCTCAGCCACGGCGATGAATAACCTTGCCCTGTCTGGGCACAGAGAGTCCCGTCTTTGTGGTTTATTTCACATGATCTGTGTAGGCTGACGTGTCCACTGACAGCTCACATGATGGAGGTCTACGCTGCAGATCCCAGTTACAGCCTTAGAACGCGAGCCCTGTGGGGACCGGGTGAAAGGAGGGTGCGCTGCCCAAAACGAGATGCCCGCCTCATGCTTGGGCAGTTATTTTGGGCCTGAAGATGAGATTTGGACAAGGAAATCGAAGTCGCCACATACACGGCTCAAGATGGGAGCTCTGATCGGTAAACAAAAAGGCCACAAGGTCAATGCGGACTCCAGAGCAGCGTATTTTTCCTCCCTCCTGTGGCACAGGAAGCAGGTTTATGTGAGGAGGTCGGATATTAAAACGGAGTGATGAATGCAGTTTTGAAGAAACGGTCAAAAAATATTCAAGGAGATGCGGCCGCGAGAAGCACGGAAGATTTATGTGGCTCACTCCTTGAGAGGTAAAGAGCGTTAAGCCGTTGAGAGATGTCCGTGTGTGGGCCATGAAAGGCCCCTCTCCAGGGTGTTGTGGAGACCCTGATGGGCCGTGCGCGCTAATGGCCTTGCTCTGCGCTCATTGTCTAGCAGCTGCCACGTGCATTCTTTCTCTTCGGGGCAGCAACAGATATGAACGTGCGACGAGCTCGTTATGCTCTCCGCTCGCATGACACCATAACCGACCATGGCTGGTTGCACTGTACAAGTTGTAACTCTCTTCATTATTAGAGAGTTGAGAAAATATAATTCAATGGAGCCAGCTGTTAAATCATGGCCAAGCCATTCTGGGTGTTTTTTTTTATATGACGTTAAACACAGGATAACTCCTCCATTGTTTATGGATAACAGGATCCACAATGTAGGTCGCCCACATCACCGTGGATACGAGTCAAAGGAATTATCCTGTAGAGTGTAAAACACACTTCAATGTTGTCAATGTGAAATTGTACATTTACATTTGAGCAAAGCGAAACATTAGAGACGTGGCCTCGGAGAAGTAGCGAAGCAAAATGTGAGAATGTCTGTTCTACTGAATAGGCATGTTGCTAAGTATACAGAGGGAAAGAATAAGGTAACGTTTCAGTCAACTGGCCACCTTCATGAAAATTGCGTTGACTGTATCGTACCTCTGTATATGCTGCATTTGTATCTTCCTTTAACACAGAATAAACACACGCTGCCATTAATGACTGTGCTGTAATGAGCTACATCCTCCAGTTGGCGACAAATCTATGAATGGAACAAACAAACATAAAAAAATTCCAAAGTGAAAATTACATTTATATGAGAAGTCAGGGTGGCATTAACTCTGTGGGTGGTAAATAATCACGACCAATTTGCTGTAATGACGCTTCAGAAGTTGGCGTCACTGGCTGGGACTCTGCCACGGGAGCTGCTTCACCATTGTCCACATTTACTCGGGCATTTGCGTCGACTTTGTACATTATATATATTGTATTCTTTGGAAATTCGTTATATTGTGAACACAAGGTTTGAGCGAACGATTATATTGTTAAAGCGCTTTAAAATGCATTAATGGACATGTCAATGCAGCCGTCTGATGCCACAAACAAATGGTGCGTAATGTCTTGTTCCCCAGCATCCTCTTCTGCATTTGGCTGCTTTCATTTCCCCCCGTCTCGGGTGCACAACGATTCTTGGTCTTTCGCTTCCGTGCAATGTGCTTGCATTCTAGCGTCAGGCCTCGAAGGACCACTGGCTTGCGTGAAGGAAGCAACGATAACCAAAATACAAAATAAAACATCTAATTCCCATAAACTGAGCCCTGTGAGTAGCGTATTGGCCTTGTGGCATCGTGACACTTGCTCACCCACACACAGAGCCCCCCCCCCACCGACACGTCGTCACAACGCTGCGCGTCGCATTGACACTGCAGCTCGCTCGGATCTGAACAAGATGTCAGATTCGTACCGACGATCATCTGGTAGGGTCAGCCCGGCAACAGTCCCCAGGTAGGAGCTGTTGCGATGGGTTTGCAGCGGCCTGGGCAGTGTTACCCATAATTGCTACAAGTCATATTGCTTTCTGCTACGGGTTACATTGTGCGATGAAAATGAGTTTAACAGTGAATCCGAACAGCTTTTAAATGTGTTGGAAGTCAAACCCATAAGGCTTCACGGTGTTTGGTTAATACATAAATGCACATGATGCAATAAAAACATACTTTCCTTTCGTGCTGGAAGCTGACAGTGATGCCAAGCTCTTGTGCAGGTTCTCCCTGGAGTGTAGCACTTGTAATAAACAGCCCCCTAATTTTAAAACGTTATATATGCATTAGCTTCCTAAACTGTAACACAGGGCCATTTAATCAGAGTCATGAATCAACCGTTGAAAAAAACTCTCCTCAAATCGAAATCGAAAATTCTGTCACGTGATATTCAGCCCTTTGTCAATCCACTGCTGGATGATGGCATCCTCCTGCTTTTGGTCCATGAGGGGTGTTTGTCCGTACTTCACTACGTTGGGCAGTGCAGGTCAGAGAAAAGTGGGCGCCCAGGACCGGTTCAGATGTCACCATTCTTGTTCATCATGGCCACGAATCGAACTGACGTCGCCAGGTTCATAGCACCGAGCACACAAACTATTGTGCCTCTGCTCCCACCCCTCGAACCCAAAAAGTATGCAGAATCCTTCCTGGAACTTGGGTTGCACTTTGGCTATGATAAAGCCCATTGCATAAATCTCACCCACGATGTATCAATATTTCATGTAGCAACGTTCCCACACGGTAGTTCAATGCCACGCTTGGCTGCATCGTACATAGCAAAGTTCGTGATGCCTTCTAACAAAGTGCATTGCTTCTGATATAACTCCTCTGCTGAGCTGATCTTTGCGAGCAATCCCTAAACAGGATTGAGGTAAACTACGTACGTTTTTGCAGTTACTCTCTGGGTTGGACCATACGCTGTCCAACATGATGTCTAATATTTCGCTGGGAACAATTCGCTACTTCCGATTAGCACGGTTGGCTACATACGGTGCGAAATAAGTGCAACATACATACACACACACGTATTAAGGGGCCGTCCATAAATGGCGTCACGCACACTAGGCGGGGGTCAGACATTTGCGACGATGTGTGACGAGGGGGGGTCAAAAATCGCGTGACGTCATTTATGGACGGCCCCTAAGTCGGAAGAAGAAGCTCCCAGAACATGGGGCGACAAGTGAGGCATGGTACCGAACAACATAGAGGGACAACCCAAAACACATCAAAGCTGTCGGGTCGTTCTTGCAGCTCGTCGTAACACGGCTCCCAGTTGGGAGTGAGGATCGCGAGTGAAGTCATGGCCCAAAAATACCCCCCCCCCTCTCTGCTGGCCTTTCTGCCGTGCAGCTGTGCAGCTGTGCAGCGCTCGCTTCAGAGGATGCAGAACGTCTCCTTCTCTGCACAGGAAGTCGGTCGGCTGCTGAGTCGACGTGAGCCACGTCCCTTGGGGGTGGGGGCCCCATCGCCCTCCCTGACCCCGGTGGGGCTGACCTCACTCACTCTCCCGTCGCTGGGGAGAGGGCACCACACTCTCCACACTCGCCGCCTACCCCCCCCCGCCCCGCGAGCATCTTAGTTCTATACAAACCCTCTGTGTTTGAAAAGTAAACATGGGTTTTCAGAACACTACATTGCCTTCCTGCCTATGTAAGTGCTCTGGGTTTTCAGCTTTTTTCGCGTCCAAATAACTTAATTGAAGATATTTATCAAATGTTGTGCTGTGTTGATTATATTATTATCATTGCTGTACTGAGAGTCGAAGATAATACATATTTATCCCCCCGCAAAATGTCCACTTGATGTCCACTTACTGCAGTCTCAAAATAATCTCGTAAAAGGTTTGTGGGTGGAAGTGTGCCATTAATGTGTGGGAAGATGCAGATATAGTCCCCGATATGTCAGTGCCAGTGAAGTTTGGCATCAGGAAGACGGACCGAAAATAAATTCCTGCAGAGGCAATTTTTGGGCCCCTCCAGTATTAACGTTATTAGCTTAACCTCCTGCTTAGGTCTGTAAAACTAAAATTATTGGAAAAATAAACAAATCTTTAACTGTCGTCTGCAAAACTGTCTATCGAGGAATTTGACCAAATGTGATTTCCGTCCATATGTTTCCTCGTGTGAAGTTTTTGTTACATTATCCAGCGTTCTGTGACGTACTCCTTTTCGACCCCTTTTCGAACCCGTAAAATATAAAAAAAACACAACGTGATATTTCCTGGACCATGGCCAGATTTCATATTAAAGTCAATAACAGAGATGAGATGAACCGAATGTTAAACAGTCCCACCGTGCTCCTGGGCTCGCTGAAAAGCTTTCCACCCTTTTGTTGTTTTGTTTTCCCTTTCGTATCCAACATACCCATCGCCAGCATTCTGTACAGCTTCATTGCTATTGTGTTGATGTGTATGGTCAATGTAAGACACGTTTTTAGCGGTATTAATTTATTTTCATAACTTTCATGAGAAGTATCAATGACGCATATACACGTGGAATCTCTCCGCTCGTCCATAATTACAGGCGGAAGGGCACTTGCGTCATTCGACACGTAAAACATAAATCCAATCCTCTCGATTTTTAAATATGCGTCACAGCGTGATGATGCAGGGAAACACTTGGCAATATGCCATTGAATTCCAAAGCTCGAATCTTGGTCGATGTTTCTTTCGGGTGAGATCTTGGCATGACCAAGTTCTGCCCTCGAATTTGTATTTTATTGCCAGCATCGATGCCCCATGGTTAAGAGTAACAGGAGGAGGTCTCGAGTGATGGTAACTGATTTGAAGCTTTCGTGACTGCAAGAATACATACTCTTTAGTTCTTTCGGTAAAGTCACAGTATTTCTACCTACATGACTTTACCGAAAGAAGCAAAGAGTATGTGATGGTGACTGTATCGTCAGTAATCAAGTCATGTGGACATGTACAGAAGTTGTCAATCCACTGCTGGATGAGGGCCTCTGCACGCCGCGCAGCATTACGGGGGTTAATTGACCATAGCTCACCGTGCTCGTCGCTGCCAGTCGGTGAAGGTGGAGAGCGAAGACGCGAGTGTGGACGAACACGGTACTGACCACCAACATGGCACAGTTACACTGCCGCCTGTGGTCATCCGGCTTGCACGGCGATCACTCACTCATACACTGTCCAGGCTCAAGCCTGCTTAAGCTTCCAAGATCTCACGAGATTGGGCGCGTTCCGTGTTATGTCGTCACGAGCCCATTGTCTTGTGAACATGAGCGGCATTGAGACGCGCCACCTGCACCGGAGCCAGGCAAGCAACGATTCGCTCCCCCCCCCCTCCCAAGTGATGTGATGAATTGTCACAATTAGACAAATGGTTTGGCTATGCTGCCTGTGCTATAAAGAATGGCGATTGACATGAGCATTGCCTATTTTTTATTTATATTATTTTGAAGACAGTATTTTTGACAAATGTGATGAATGTGTTGTCACAATTAGAATCATGCTTTCATTCAAGAATAAATTTGTGTTGCCTTGTTTACCCCCATCTCATTTACATTATTCGTATGTATTGGTTGTAATCTTTCATTCACTCCATGAGTCTAAATGTAAGCTTAGCATATGCTTAACATATCATTTACTTAAATTCTGTACAATTGATTCACATACCTGATTTGTTTTTTGTCAGCATAATCGATTTTAATTGATGAGTGAATACTTTGCTAACGCACCACTTTCCATCATTCACAGTTCTACAGATGTGGTTGACTTATCCATTCACTGGGTGGGGGGGTTACAATGTATGGGTCTCAGTCGCGATGGGGCAGGATACCGAGTCTGGTATAAAGCGTGTGCGTGTGTGCTGTGTCGTACGGAATTTAAGTAAACAAATCCGCCGAGATTTCCCTGAAGACGAGGCAACTATTTTTGCCCAACGGGATTATATGATGTATCGTGCATTTTTGTTTTTTTGCATGGGTCAACTAAATTTCAGAATTTTGGCTTTAGAGAGCACACACACGCACACACACGCACACACACGCACACGCGCGCACACACACACGCACACGCGCACACACACACATACTTGCGTGGCCTGTATATTAAACAGAGGCCCAGACATAATGTTCACATTGTTTGGAATCATCGTGCAGCTCGCCACTTTACATGCAGAGAGGAGCAGAGGAGAGGAACGATTTCCCGACAGCCATTTGAAAGTCCAACCTCATACACTGAGGCATTTGAGTTTTACCCATCCCTGCTTCAGCTGATTTTGGCATCATGGCTCCACATCGCAAGCTATTGCAAAATCACGAGTCCTTCCTGTGCTGCTTGGATGTCATTTACATCCAGAGTCTTAGCTCAGTCACACCATTTCAGTCTTTCAGTTGCCCTGGTCAGTGGCCGCGGCAGTGAGCACGGTGGATGTTGGGGGTAGGAGGGACGCGGCGAGGGAGTTGGAGGAAAGAGATCAGGAAAGTTCATCTTTGAATGTAGACGAACAATTGGAGGATGCCAAAAAAGCATTGCGTTTCATATCCATGATTCCTAAGGCACATTCCTCTTCGGTACATATTTTTGTTGATTACATTTAATCGTATAAACATCGCAATTCCAGTACTGTCAATAAGAGACAACAATTGTACATTCACATCCCCTTGTCAATCCACTGCTGGGTGATGGCTTCCCCATCTCTTGCACATCGTGGTCGTTATTTGACCATACTTCACCACGGCCTTATACACAGAACATCAGAAAATGTATTATAAAATAACTGCATGCATTTGGAGTAACATACATATGTTGTCTAATGCTGTGTGTTTTTGGGACAATACACATTGATGTCCAATCTTCTTGGTAACTCTTAGAGTTCTTCACCAAAGTGCAGGAAATAGCATGACTTGAGACTGCTTGTTATTTATCCGCTCCGCATGCTGCCCCAGCGAAGTAATGCGTGGGAGAGTAAACACAGCAACGGCACAGTGTGACCCTCCATAGACAACATATGGCAGCAATTTGCAAGATGTTTGTAAGTGTGCTTACAAAATAATACGAACCCTTCGTCAATCCACTGCTGAATTAAACACCTCCCCACAGTGTGTCAGTCATCGGGGTTGTTTGACTATACTTCACCGCACTGGTCATTTTGGGTTGGTGAAGTGGGGGGAGGATAGGGGACATCCAGAACTCAGACCACCAGATTTGTCGCAGTGCGGTGCACGAACCACTGCACCACCGCTCACACTCGTCTTTCTTTGTTTACAAATCTGCTCTTCATAAAGCAGGGAATAAAATGACACATGTCTAAAGGGGTTATTATATTCGTCTAATTTTGAAGAACAACACAGTAATCAAATTAAAATAAACACTCGTCTCCTTCATGAAAATAATCATTTGTGGCAATTGCTGTGGGCTTAATCTTGACATGTGTGATGGTGACTTGACCCTGTCATTGCAGGTAAAGCCTCTTCCAGGAAAGCCTCACATTTGTAGATAGAGGACTGCGCTTCCTGACTCCTGTAAATTGTTGCCACACTGCAAGAACAATGAGGCCGGCCAGTGCAGCTCAAACCCAAGCTCCGCATAATTCGACCTTTCGCATTTCATAAATAGGAAACTTTTCATCATGACCCAGTGGCCCACTTAAATATGTGTGCCAATTTAATGCTCTCTCTCACGCGTTAATTCATTAAAAAAATCTACAAAAACACAACAAAATACGTTGGTATGATAATGAATTTGGGAGTCAAAGAAAAACCTTCCAAATATGTTCAAGCGTCATCATATAAGCTCACAGCAGTCACACACAGGACATGTTTAACAGCTGCCCACCACACTGAACATCACGATTTTGAGGGTTAGAACTCTCCGGTGTTTGACCCTGACCCAGGAAACAGTGATCAGTACTAAATCGCTGCGGAGCAGAGCACAGAAAATGTGGTCACCTCCTCCTTCATCGATGGAAAATGAATAACAGTCGACAATGTTCCTGCTGCGGTCACCAGAGGCAGACGATGGCGTCAGCTGATGTCACGCTGCCGCCTGGGCCGCCCACTGGCGATCCGCGGGCCAATCTCACCGACATTCATCAAGCCTCCTGAGAGGCCACTGAATGGCTTAATATTCGCGATATTAAAACGTATACAATGTTGCAAATATCACCGTGCCATTTGAAAGAAGAACAGTTTGAGGGTTAAACGGGAGGATTAATGTGAGGGAGTTTCCTACGGGTATCGGGCAATTAGGTAAGGGGTGACATGTTTTATATATATAATAATAAACGAAGTGTGCACTTGTTAGAGGTGCTGAGCCAGATTATTTTAAAGGGCAGTAATGTTAATTACTGTCAATACATATAAAGCATGTTGACAAAATACACATTTTGTTATAAATGCAATTGATTGCAAGTAGCATCTGTTGCTTATTATTTCATGCAATGCAAGCTTTCCTTATTACCAAATCACCCGGAATGCAACCCATCGCATAAGATCTCAGGAGCTAATCAGGCTTTAGCCTGGCGCGTGCTTAGACGAGTCACCACGTTATGTCACATATTTTCGAACGGCTGTGATGGTAGTGGAGGGCAGTGCAGCAACATCATCCACTGCCGCAGCACACTTGCTGCCTGCCTTCAGAACCCCTCACCGCCCACTGTGGTCGAGAAGAGTCAATTAGCCTCACCACGGCCGACATAGCGTGGTGAGGCCCTCATCCAGTGGGAGTACAAATGCAAAGCTTTGGAGTCACCGGTCACACAGAGTGTGGAATTAGCTGTGATCACCGAGTGTTATTATTTCACATCGCATGCCTTCTCATTGTTTAATTCGTGGCTTGCTAACAAGTTGGCTAAAACACGCATTCATGAACGTCTCCCATCAGGACGGAATCAGCATTTGCTCCACTTACGAGTTGTACCCCCGCGGGAGTGATCTGACCACGATGAGGTTGAAATGTTCCCCATGCCACACGCAATACATGGAGATAAGCAATTAGAGAGTGGCCTGCGTCCTCGGGGTGAGATCTCAGATGGCTTCTAAAGGTCGATCCTTGGCAAGGGAGAGTAGCAGATACTTGGGCAGCGTCAGGATAAGCACCGTTTATACCCAGTACTTAATTTCTCACGGAACAATCCAGAAGGTTGTTCCGGCTGGAATTGTTTTGGTCACACCACATTCATTGCGGTGAATCCAAACATCTCATATTGTATAAACTTATCAATATAATTATTGAGAATATATGATACACGACGAATAGAAAGCTCGAGGGTATAAATTGTGTGCTTTAGAGTTTTTGAACAACCTTGGAAACAAGGCGACAAATCAAATGGATTGACGTCTGTAACACTAAGAGCGAGGTGAATGGCCGGAAGACTTTCCAAGGACATCCATGGTACCTTTGTAAAATAAACCGAATGCTATGGAATGCGGAGAACAAAAATCAATCAGCCTTGTTCCACACTCATCCAAGATCTTGCAAAGATTGATCACAAAAAGAATGGAAACATCGGCGAATGATTGTGTTGGAGGGAAAGGGTGTGGGACGTGAGAAGCGATGGCAGTGGTGGGAATGCTGTGTGCAAGGAATATGGAGCGTGACAATGAGTTCATGTTAACAACACAACAACGACGAGAATATCAAGGGAAGGTGGAGGAAAATGTCAAGATTGACGGACAACTTGAAGAACAGACGAAGACATTGAGGCGTTTGGGTGCAATGATCACGGAAGATGGACGGCGTATAACGGAAATCAAACCGAGAATTGGTGGCCAAAGAGAACTGTGAGTGAAAAAGTCAAGACTTTGGTGCGGAAATTCTAGATTTGAAGCTTTCGTGACTGCAAGGATTCATATTCTTAGGTTTTTTCGGTAAAGTCACGTAGGTAAAAAATTAAAATTAATAAAAGTAAAATAAATTTTTTTTAAAAAAAATCACGATGTTTCGGTGGCAACACAAGCTTCCGTCTTCAGGTGGAACCGTCACAGCACGATAGCTGTATTTTTATTTTACTTTTATTAATTTTAATTTTTTACCTACGTGACTTTACCGAAAAAACCTAAGAATTTGGTGCGGAATTTAGCTTTGCATGGAGCGGACATTTCGATGCTGAGAAAGGTGGGAGTGAGACGGTTTGACGCGTTTGAGATGTGGATATGGAGAAGGATGCAGAAAGTAAGCTGGAGCAAAGAATGCCAATTAGTGAAAATTAATTGGATGAACGAAGCCATTAGAAGGAGAGAGAAGTTCGGGCATTTCGGCTCCCCCACCCCCTTCCTTTTCTGAGCAGCGCGCTTTCTGTTTGGGTTAACAAAAACGTGCATGAATTTCGAGCGTTAAATTAAATTATCTCAGATAATAAACTCGGTGTCTTTGAAACGTGAGTTTACAACAACACGCACACAAGCTCAATGCATATATTGCTCTAATCTGCATGTGAGTTTGATTACAGAAGACGCTGATACACTCGGTTGTGGGACGCTATTCCTGACTGAGAGTTGACGAGGGGTAGCAAATGGCTTTCGTGGTACACACAATAATTACACACCATCATGAGTAGTATCGAATATAAACGCGAAACATAATTATGGCTCACCTTTACCATACTAAGTTAGAAACACGCTGTTGATATTGCCAAGTCAAAAATAGGGCCTTATAGTACCGAATTAATGCTACTAATATGATTGCAGCTACGAATTGTATATTTGAATCACATTAGCGATGGATAAATAGGAATTACGAGCCGTATTAAGTGGTAGGTAGGCCTCGTGACCGTGGGTCGTATGACATTAAGTTATGGATCGATTCCAGTCCATTATCCATAGGCTGTCGACCACTCTCTTAAACAAACACTGCGGTGTCATTGGTGTGTGCAAAGAATTGTTTCCCTATCATGAATTGTGGTGATACACAGCCATGATCCGAATAAAACATCTTATTTTTTACATTGTGGTGAATTATAGCGGCCTCTAGTTGCTTAAGGTATTACATAACCCAATTCATTGTGAATCAAAGCACATATAATCTTACACGTACGGTGCGAAAAAAGTTCAACATAGATACGTGAGATAGGAATATAGATAGATATATACCATCAATTACTTCATGCATCATTGCACCCATGAGCAAAGTACTGTACAATACCGTGATGAATCTTCGTTATTTTCCATCTTATGTTGAGTTGAAGGCCTCTCTAGCCACTGCTTTCTGTCCTAGACGGTCGAACTTTGCTCTTCAAACGCTCGAAGTGGCCATGACTAAAAATACATCCAGACTCGGGAAGAAAAGGAAAACCACAATTACAGTAAAGCTAATCATCATCATCATCTGTGAAACGCGCCGATCTCGAGAGCGTTTGACCTCAATGCTGCAAGAATGTACCTCTCTCTCTCTCTTTACAAGGGGAACACTTGAAGTCAAGGTAAGGACTTGAGATCAAAGTTGCTGAGGATTAATCTTATCTGGGGCGTTAAACGTTCCCACTTGGAGAGGAGAGAAACGTCGCTGTTATCGATACCGGGGCTGGTTGCGGGAGGGGTGGCACGGGGCAGGATGTGACCCCTGGCGTGAAGACCGAGCCGCGAGTGGCTCTCCAAGGTGGCAGCTGTGATCTTGTACGCGGTCTTGCACACAGGGATTGTGGGGTGCGTGTTTGCGAAGGGCTGGCAACTCTGTGATGTTCGCTCCTGATTTAGAATGCTCGCCTCCTTCGAGGCCTCCCCATTCTCGAAGGGTTCGTGGAAAAGTCAGAAGCGGCGTGGGAAGATGCCACGGGAATGTCTCACTGTTGTCGTCTCTATTTGGACGCCCAGAATGTGTTCCAGGCTGTTTATTTTTACCTCTCAAAAACCAGAAGAAGTGAAATCGCGAGAAAAAAAACAAGGGATTTAAAACCTAGCTAAGAGCTGCTGCTGCTGCTGAGAGCCTTGTGCACTTAAACCGCGAGTGTTGCTGGCTTTTATAATAACACGAGCTACCAACGGCAGCGCGTGTGGTTTTTATCTGCCTGGGCTATCTGAAAGCAGTGGTATAGTGGCTGAAAGCGGTTTGGCCCTGTTGGCTAGCCTGATTACACCAGGATGTCATATGTGCTGCTGGGCCTTTTATCTCCCGAAGATGTGTGCAGCCATCCCCCGCTTGTTTGTGACGCCCCCGTGAAAGGCTCAAAGTGTGGTCCGTCCTCAACAATGCGGTCGCCCTCCGCTGTGAATGCCGCCACCTTCGCCTTTGTTCCCACGCCGCTTTCAGAGCTGGTCATTTTCACCAAAACACATTTTCATGAGTGACCTACACGCCTTCAGTTTGTGATTTCAGTGTCCTTGTTCTTCATCGGCAGTGATTTATCCACTGCTGGGCACGTTACCTCTGAGTTGCCCGCCACTCTGTTGTTAGAATTAGCCTCGACCATCAGTCCTGACATTACTTAACAACCAATGACTTGCAACACACCAATGTGCCGAAAGAAGAAATCGTTTAATCGCTGAATATCCCCTGATGTGACATATAGATCAGAAACATGGGCATGGACAAATAAAATAACACAGAAGCTGAAAAGTGCGCAAAGAAGCATGCAGAGGTGGCATGCTGGGAATTACGCCGAGTTTCCTCCTCGTTACTGCTGGTACTGTATTTACATTCGTTCACTTTCCCATTTTTGTAATACATTTTAAGGATTTTCTTCCCAGGTAATTTGTGTTCGTCGTTAATTAATCGTCCATTGTCCTTGCTGTCTCCCCCTGGCATTTGTTGGATAAAAAGGCTTTTCATGTGAGTCTTGGTCTGACAATAAAATGAAATTGGAATTATAAACACCGTGGATGAGCCCTCTTTCTGTCAAGACACAAACTCACGGCGAGTGGGGCTCTGAGGATTTCACTGTCAGCCACGGTCAATGGCTTTATTTCAAAGCCAAAACAATGATTTGGAAATGTTTCAGATAGAAATGAAAACTGACATCTGTGAACCAAGATTTGAAATTTGAAAGACTTGAATGTGTGTATTATATTTGAAAGTATGGCCACGTAATTTTCCTCCAGCAGTGTTCACCCTCCATATTTATTGGGAACCATGTATTAATGTATAATTCAGTTTTATACTTAATTAATGACTCACCTTAGAGAATCTCACAGAATGTCAACGTTATTGCACGGGGATATGTTAATGCATTTGGAATGCACATTTTCAATCTTCATCATCGTCCATGATTAACCCATCGCTGGATGAAGGTCTCCCCAAGTTGTTGCCATTTATTATGTTTCTACAATGTAATAATGCATCGAGCATCTGCCCATGATTTATTCATTCCATCTCCACGGTGGCCATCATCCCAGACACATTTCCTCCCTTAGCTGCTGCTCCGTCATGATTCTTTACCATCAGCCATCGTTCCTTCTCGTGAAACGTCGTGTCCAAGCACACTTTTATGAACTGCCACAATAATGTCTCATACGTTCTCTAAACCGTGCGTTCCTCTTCATATCCCTCAGTGTAAAATCCAGACGTGCATCTCTCCACGCGTCTCTGTTTAAATGAGACATTCCTGTGGTAGAATACGAGTCTCAATCAAGCAATGCTCAAAACTCAACGGATGCATCTCATGTTGCATTCTCACTTCCAATTATTTACACATATACCCTCCTCTTCTTAGCGTCACCAAACTCTCAATGATTTATCATGACTTCACTCGCAGTTGCATTTGACATATATCCTTATTTGTTTATAAACTAATACTATAGACACCCTATATACAGTGTATCTGTTTAATGTTTCTGTAACTTGATTTGAAATTGTACAATAATAAGTCTAAAGATAATCTACCCGAGCCGACTTACACTCGAGAACATGTATAATTTAACGTTTATTTATGTTTATAAAAGACGTGGCACAGTTGTGTTTCTTCTGAGTTCTATTCGCCTGACCGCCGCGCTGTGATTGTGTCGTCATTCGGGGACCCAGATCACTCTTGCACAGGAGACGAATCCTGTTCTGCCACCACCAACCCGCGACACACCACCAGCCCCATCGCACGCAACGCAACTCATTCCTAGATGCCCCCTCCCCATAGCCTTCCCCTCATCCGTCCACATGATAACAGGGAAAGACTTGTTTGTTACACATTTATTTCACTGCGAACGTGTTTCATTTTCGCTTGTCTTAAATCTATATACATTTGCATTTCATGGTGTACATAATTCATGCGAGGGTGGAGCGGTGGCATAGTGGTTAGGGTCTTGCCATATGCGAGTGATGTATGCAATGGGTCTGGTTCCCCTTCGCCAACCCACACCTGCCCAGCGTGGTGAAACATGGCCAGACAATCCGCGTGACTCACGGCATGGGGAGGCCTTCATCCAGCGGTTTATTTACAAATGGACTGTAACAAAAATAATGAATGTTAACATTGCAGCAGCCTGGGCAAAAAATGAATCTTGATCGGAGAAATTGATGGCAAAAAGGAAGAGATGATATCTGAAGGCCACCGAGCTCAGAAACACTGTCACGTCGACTGGGACATGCCAAGCAGCGCTCCCCCAGGAGGCTATGAAAGACTCGGTGAAGTAGAATGAGATGACAATTTAGTGCTTTAAAAAATACTATTCTTCTTTGAACAAATAAATCAAGAAATAACTGATCTATGAAAACCCAAGAGGGATAATAAACTACCAATCAAGTAATCCGATTAAGTATGGATGTATGTTGAACTTCTATCGCAATGCACACAACCAACCATGCCAATCGGAGGTGCGGGGGAAGGAGGACAAACTAAACATAGAAACCAGTTCTGAAGAAATACGTTTTCAGTCGATATGATTTAAAAGTGCATAGCTCCAGTGGCTTCCGAATATCGGAAGGAAGAGCGTTCCAGACGGCACATCTAAAAGCGCGCAATGCAGTGACCGCCTTTGCTCGATGGCCAGCCAAATCCGCTGCAAGGATGACCAGAGTTCGCGAGATGGTTTATACTTCTTGACCAGATCAGCAAGGTACTGTGTGTGTAATGAGTGCAACCTTATAATGTAGTCGAAACCATCTACTCCACTGAATTTGTTTCCTTTGCAACGGCACAAAGTGGCACAAAGTGGCACCACGCACAAATTGCACCTCTATTTTAAGCTACGTCTGAAGAATCAACACGGTTAATTCTAAATATATCCTCTCTCCACCAGCTGCAGCATTTCATCAATAATTGTACCCTGTCACTTCCCTGGTGACATCGACTACTTTAGACACCCGAGGTGGCACGCGTCGCATCTAAGTGCGGAATTAAATGTCTGAAATGTTCGCCCGCCGAGCTGCGTGGCACTCGGGCAATTAACAATTCAAGCACGCGTGCGACTCACTTCATTTATATCCTCGAGGACGAGCCGTGCGCTGCAATTCCGACTGAAATTACACGTTTGATCGCGTTCCTCGATAAGTAAGACGAGCAATCAGAGACGCCGGCTGCAGCGCGCGACGAACGCGCGGAACGTCAAACAGCTGCAGAATTTGCAACTCGCGTCTCTGCAGAATCCACGTGGGCTGTCACCCCCCACACCCCTCACCCCTCCGTGCTGCTCACGTGCCTGGCGCGAAGTTCCGATACCGCCTCTCCGCTCCACGCTCCTGAACTCGTGCGTGAATCATCGGAGCCACGTGCCACGCGCGGCTCAGCGCATTCCTCCGGCCCCTCGTAATTCACCGCCTGCTTCTTCTTCTTCGTCTTCTCCCCCCCCCCCTCCAATGCGATGTGACTGGCGGCTCCCATCCCTCCCTGCCAGCGCCGTGCCGTGCTGTCAGTCATTAGACTCCTGCGCCGCGGTTAACTTGACAATCGGGATTATCCCGAACTTTAGAGTCGGGCTCAGCGGCATTCTACACCTCCGCTGTCACTGCCGTGAATCCCAAATGATTTGAACAAGGAGCGCAATGAGCCTGCAAGACGTGCAGCTTCCTAACACGGCCGATTACACTTTTAATTAAACAAATGTGACATTACCGCGATATGACTGGAAGAGGGAGGGTTTGGGCTCGCTGTGTGCAGGGCAGCCAAGGGCGCGCGCTGTGTCTGCTACGTTCCGTGGCCCGGCACTCGTCGTGGAGCAGCGCACTATTTCTCAAGTCGCACTTGGTGAAATCGGCGTCTGATTTTTTGGGATTATTTAAGCGTATTTGTCCTCATGGCAAGGCCATGAATTGCTCAGCTAGAATTCCCACATCAGCATCAAGGCAATTGCAGCTGCCGGAAAGATCCCACACTTCAGCCATGCTCTGCTAACATTTACGGCTCTTTTTGAGAGGCTTCTACCCCCCCCCCCGGACACCAAAGACTCTTCCCACGCTTCAAGAAGCGCTCAGATGTTTTACTTTGGGACACAAATAGACATACTGTACACGGAGTAGTAACTAAATGTTTAGAATTTACTTTTCCAAAGAATGTAGTGCCTTTGATGGGTGTAGTGAAAATAAACAACCCTTCTGACAATCAAAGGCAGGTCATCTCGAGACAAAACAAATGTTTTCTTCATGGTGGCTCGTTACGATCTATGTCGTTCAACTGTTCTTGTTTCCGTGCCAATTTCTTTATGAACCCAGCAGAGTTTGTTTATGTCGCCAATTACCCCGCTGCCACCCGCTGGGATGCGGACATCTCGAGCCACTCAGCCAGGGTCCAGGCAGTAGCCTTGGTGGGTTTCATGAAATGGCCAGGTCCACCGTGGAGAGGGGAGCATGACATATAAAATAACAACTATAAAGTGCTCCACTGCTGCATCGGTTGCAGAGGGCTTCTGCCATTGCCGTGCACTCTCATAAGTCGGTGCACATTCGTCTGCGTTGCGCATATTGCAGGGGGGGGAGGCTGGGAGTGGACGGGGGGGGCGAGCATGAGCACAACAGATGTGCGAGCTGGACATTGCGCTCTCCGTCCGTACACATTAATGCGTTTGTCAATGTAGGGGCATTGCTTTAATTGCTGTGCAACAATGCTTAAGTGGTGTACATTAGCATAAATATACCATATATATTTGCGCATTTACAGCGTGAGTGTATTAAATGTTTTCGTAAATGAGCGGTGTGTTATAATTCATGTGGAAAAACATTGTGTGAGCATTAGAAGAAAAAAACGATGTTGGCACGCGGTTTTTGTAAATTTGTTCGGAGCAGAGACCACTAAGAGCAGCTGTTTTTAAGGAAATCGACTCTACGATGATTTATGATTAACAATAAAAATTGGTGTTGATGTTTTGAAGAATTTGTCTGCCTTTTGCACGGACTTTAGTGATACATTTTGAAGACGTTGACAACGTGTTGTAAACAGCACAGAGCAATGCGCTGAATTTCGCTGGGGCAATGCAGGACATTTTATGCAAATAATTCAGGGAAGCAAATCAACAAATTGACCATTCAACTTTAAAGTGAAAGTGTGACTGCGCTTTAGTAGCAATCGCTGGGAATTAGACGTTGCTGGTGGGAGGCGGGGGGCTAATCAGGGGGCTGTTTGCCATGACAGGAATCGGTCGCCAGCACAGCATGGCGGTGCCATGAGCTCATGGCCAGCCAGCTGCCAACGCTTCTGTCTTCAATTTCCTGCGAGTCTCACTCGAGGGCCATCGCCGCCCACTGGCTTCCGTGGCGACGCTTGCGCTATCAAAGAGGAATAAATCTTGACGCTTTAATTTGCCAAAGCAAAAATGTAAACGTCGTGCGTCCGGCCAGCTGTTGAGAGACTCTATCGGGCCAATTTCAAATTTGATCATAAAAAAAAATGCCGTTCTGCTATAAAAAGTAATTCTGCTGATATTAAATGTAATGTTGTTTTTATTTAAGGGCGAGCTATGGGGAGAGCAATTCTTCGCTGGCCAGAAAATGATGGTAATTCGTTTTTATATGTAGAGAGTAGGGCTCTGCAGGATAATTTGGTTGGCACTAAATGCCAAAGAGACACTTCACACTTCGCTGTTCGTGCAACACATGGGCAGAAGTGACTTTGGCTGTCACCTGTCCACCGATCGAGATTAACATCCCAGAGCATTCTACATGAAACCAAACCAAAAAGCAATACAAAACATTTGTTATACCGCATTGGCAGTGGTGTATAAGCACAAATAACAACAAAAAACTCAACGAGTGTATCAATAACACTGCCCTAAAGATAAATAAATATATAACAGACGACGTTTCGGGTAATGCCCCACCTTCCCTGACTTTTTAAACAATAAAAAAAAACAAGTGCTCAGTGCACACCGCAGTCAACGGTGCCGCTGCTCCCGCCAACGCCACGTCGCAGCCCTGGCCGGTCAGCGCTTTAATGAATATTCCCGTTTCTCTCTCTCTCTCCTCCTGTGCGCGGCTTCGCCTCCACGGCCGATATTGAAATGTGTTGTGGTTACGCGCTTTTGCGCGGGGGGACGCCGGCGCGTGAGGGCGCACCGAGGAGGCAGCGGCAGCAGCAGCATACCAAGTGGTGTAGCGAGGCTGCGGCGGTCCGCCTCGCGGGGGGTGTCCCCTGCGGCAGGGCCGTGCATTCCGAGGGCTGTGCGGCCAATCCACCTCGACCAGGAATGCGCGGGCGAGCGTAAATTGTGTCCAGCTCCGCGGCGATTACGCCGATGGATCCCGTGTGCTCGGTGCAATTTTCTCGCAAAGAAATCGTGGCGCTTGACTTCAAGAATAAAAACACGAAGCTTCCCTTGAGTCCAGGGATTAACTTTCACGTGGTAGATTTTTTGGGCCCTCCCCGCAAAGCCGCGTACAGGGACGGGGGGGGGGGGAGAATATTCTCTGCAGCTCAGTCCCGGACAGCTCCATTTCACATTAAGCCTCGCTTTAGCCCATCAGTGTTTGTTCTGTGTGTGCTATTCTGTAAATGCTTATTGTGTCACTTTTCACTGAAGAATATTTTTTTAAACTGCGATGTAATGCTCAAGCAGTTTTTGCAACTTAGTTGATTTAAGCATGATTATATGTTTTGCAATAAATTATACAATAGATATATGATTTTATATATCCAGATGTATACAAACTCTACATATACTGTATCAAGCATACGGTGTATATATTTGTAATTTGATGCATGTGTTTTATGTTCTGTCTCTCGGTGTAATTCGAGCGTGCACCTCTCCACAAGTCTTTAGTTGCATTGTGTGCATGTCCATGTTTACCCTCCATGTCGCAGCAGACAAAATACACGAAATAACAACGTGAATTTTTGGCACATTTGTTGTCTGCAAGGTATAAACATAATTTTCACTATTAAAACAAGTTAACAAAAAACTATTTTTAATGTTACCAGGTAAGGCCCACTGAGCTAAATAGCTCCTTTTCCGAACCGACCTGGCCACATATAATAGCTGAATGAAGCAGCTTAGCACGTGGACATTTCTCGCAGCCAAACACTCTAAACGCGTGTTTATAAATGTGGAGGGAACAACCGGAGGACCCGGGGATAAATCCACGTGACCACAGGGAGAGCATGCAAACTCCAAATATACAGGTGTCAGTCGGGATAGAACCCACGGTCTTCTGTATAACAGGCGAGGTAGTCAACATCTCGCCACTGTGGGACCCCCACGGCAAGTGAGCTTGAGCAGGGCACATCATGGGTATGAGGAATGATAGCCAATGGTCAAGACTGATGAGAGAATAGCAGTCAAAGGAGGGAATGTAGCCCTTTGAGGACGACCGCCACATAGATAAGAGCAATGAGATTATCTGATGTGCAGGAGGTGGATGGATAGTTGCATTGCAAATGGATTGTGGCAACTTGGCGATGTCATCATTCAGCAGTGGATAAATCATGGCTATTGATGTATCAATGTATTTTCACATGTTGGGCTGTCTATTTTTACACTGCAAGTTAAGTAGTAAATGCTAAATTATGGCTTGTGTTAAGAGGAAAAGGTTGGACCCCAATTAAAACAAGCCAGCGGATTGCACTGAAATCAATGCCTGCACCTGTACGCCCTGCAGCAGCCCTTATAAATCCACGCATGAGTTGGTATTTAGCTCAGGAACGTTCCATTACAAATGGGGGTGTTTTGCATTCGTGACCCTCTAACTGGAATCCACTAACATCTGCATGACAGAATACACGTTTCCCGATGGATGTGATGGATGTCATTATTATTTTGTTCCCAGCATGAAATACCGCTAAATTCAAAAAGGTGGAAAACAATCAGCGTGTCCTGCAGAAGTGGCCAATATCGTGCCCCACTTCATTATGAGAGGGGACTACACGAAGGTTTACACGTAAAAGGTTTTAGCGTCAGCGTTCGAGTCATCGTGTTGCGCCATGCTCATCGTACACATTTTATTCGACAGAGAAGGCCACTGACTTCCAGCCAGCAGACTTTGAGTGGCTTCTGCCACCCACAAGAATTCACAAACATGAAAGAGCGATGGTGAAATGTCAGTGGTACTATTGACGGTGATCAACCCCTTTGGGGTATCCGCCGACAGGCTTGTCGCGGTGTGTGGATGCAGTGTCTCCGACAGGCTGGTCGCGCGCACGTTCCGCGATGAGTACGGAGCGGTGGTCTCTGACAAAAGGTCATCGATAGCGGGACGATGGTTTCTGTGCTCGGGCACGTGCGTTCCACAGGGGTTGGCGGTGTCAACCCAACCCCTGCCCTTCAACCCCCCGTCAGACTGAAACCGACAGCTGCATGTGGGTGTTGAGGAAGACGGGTCGTACTGCGCCCCAGCCCAGCGCGAGGCTCTACCTCTTTCCTTGCATGAATCACGGCCTTATCTCCTTCTATCGGCTGCTCTGTGTTGCGTAAACGCACCTGCACGCGCCTGCGCCAACCCGTCCAAAATTCCAGCAGCGAATGTCACCGACTTAAGAGGTCCTCTCTCGGGCTCTTTCTCTCTCCGTTCGTCAACTGTACATACACGCACAGGGTCTGTGAAGATTGTTTCCGCGCTGCATGTACACGGCACGTTGATGCTTAATGTCATCCATGGAGCATGAAAAGGCAGTGGACCGTGATATAAAACATAAAAAAACAAACATGAAGACGTGCGTCTCTGATGGCGCATGCTGGGTGTTCCTCTGTAATCCGATCTTTCCATTTGGAGGCACAAGCTGGCATCGTGCCACCGCAGAGAATCACTCATGCCCACGAGTATACAAATATATAATAATGATGCGGGCGTAACTCTGCCAAAGCTGGTCCCAAGCCCAGTTGGAAAAAATATATAGCTGGCGCCTGGTAAGCAGCCGGCCGTAAAAATGCCGCCAAACTATGATTTACCGATCGAAGAGTGGTACCCATTTCAGACGAGCTGAAAGAAAATTGATTCAAATGGCTACGACATGTCATTAAAAGAGAGGAAAACCAAATCGGAAGAAAGCTGATGGACATGGAAGCACCAGGGCAGAGGCCGAGAAGCAGGCCCAGATGTGGAGATGGCCCAGGACACGAATGAGTGGAGTAAGAGGCCAAGTGAGTGGCAATAACGCCAGTGTGAAGGAGACGAAGGAGAAGGCGTGACGCACACTGCCTGTACGCGCCGAGCAGGACAGCGGCACTCGAGCCGCCGCTCTCATCAGCCACGACCAGCATCGACCGATGAACGAGGCCAGTAGGTGCGGCGGATTAATCGAACCTTATCGCTCTTGTTTTCATTTCGCACGCCCATCCGTCATCCGCTGACGCCATGGGGCAACATCACTTGGCACTGGGTCTGTGCCGCGCAGGCTGCGTGCACGCAAAACCGTGCGGTCGCATACGGGTTGAGGACATACCGGGCGTGCACCGCCAAGCCCATATTCTGGGCCAGGGCAACTCTTTGCAGTGGCCTATGGCATTGAAAGCATTGTCATTGGTTTCTTGTCCTTACCCGCACCTCTGATCAGCACGGTTGGTTATGTACGGTGCGAATAAAGTTCAACATACAACAGCCGAACGGTGCGAATAATAAAAATCCGAGTCCTCCAAGTGCCTCTCAACCCATCCAACTTGAGGGTTTCAGATAATCCCGAGTTTAAGCGATCCCATTAGTGTTTGGCTTTGTACCGCATGTTGTTCAGCACGAGGTCGGGTGATTCATATGCTGGGAGCTACTTCAGCTGCTCTACAGCGCAACTGCGAACACTTACGCAGTAGTACGGTAATGATTGTTCTCCATCCTACGAAGAGGTTTTACCTCCCTGTTACGTGGGTTTGATCCCAACCATGACGCCTGTATATTTAGAGTTTGCATGTTCTCTCTGTGGTCATGTGGATTTTTGTTTTTCCATTCACAATTAGAAACATGCCTTTAGAGTATTTGGCTACTATACATTCCCAAATGTTATGCCACTTCATTTGGATATCACGTGTGGCTACGTCGCTGCTGAAAAAGAGCTATATAGCTCAGTGGGCCTTACCTGGTCAAATTAAAAAAATAGTTTAGTTTAAATAAAGTGGCATCTTTTTGTATTCATCATTGGAAAGAGCACCCAAAGCAGAGGCAAAGCCACTCCACACGCACGCACTTACATACGCAGTAACACAGGGCTCCCACGAATTTGGAACTTGAGCGCACATGTGGGTGTCGAAATATGCTCGTGAAACTTTCTTTTCGGGTGTTAACAACCGCTCAGAGTTAAAGGGGGCACCGCCCGAAATGCGAGTTTTGTTATTTTCCTTCAAATAAGTTCTGGCACTTTTTGACTCGTGTAATGACGTTTGTCACGCGTAATTGCTTGTGTACTTGCGGGAACGCTTACGCTTTGTCAGTCACGGCGGCCGAGCCCATTTCACTTGTGATCGCTCGCACGCTGCTGCGATTTTGTAACTTCTTTTTTTTAATGGATTGCCACAGCCCACACTCTCCACTCTTTTCTTACACTACTCCCATGCGCATGCATTTTTTCAATTTACAGCTACACCCTCGACTGTTAAATCGCAGTACGTTTAAAACAGTAATAGGTATAATGGTTTTACATTTGAAAGAGAAAAAAACCCCATCTGCCTTCACCCATATGTGGGATTTTTACAGTAGCTTGCATGATAAGACCCTAGACTATGGAAGACGTCGTTAATCTCAATACGTATTGTCTTCATCACATTTACTTAAAGGGCTTAGTGAAAGAATGTGTCCTCAAGGACCACATTGCGACCAATTTTTATAGATTTATTTTTCATTGCAAATATTTCATTATGTGCAACATAAAATGTATTGCAAACTATTCTGTGCCATTGTAAGGTGGAGCAGCTTCAGTTGAAAAGTTTGATCAAATATCTTAAAAGAAAGCTGTAAAGTGTTAAACATAGAGGTGTAGGCATATGCGGCAAGATAGAGGTTAGCACGTGGCACAATGGTGTAAGAAGACCGTCATCAATCAGTGGATTTACAATTGTGGCGTTATTTTTCTCAACAGTATTACTATAAGATACAGTGGCATAGCTATTCGAGTGTGCCGGCGGTGTAACTGCACTGGGCCCACGGGCCAGAGGGGCTTAGTTGCCAGACTTTTAAGAGGGGAGTGGAAGGCAGACATGGGGCCCCGTTTGATTCCTTACATCAGGGCCCATGCCAACCACGCTACGCCAATGGTAAGATCTATAGATAGGTGGATCAATGTGTACGGACATTTGAGAATTTTAGACAATCCATAATTTTTAACTTTTCTCCAACACAGGTATATTATTACCGTCGGAATGCAGTTAGGATGCAAAAGATTGCACTTTACATGGCTCATTACACCAGGTGAAAATCTGCCACCCGTATGACCGTCAGCTGTCCCGTTCCATGCCAGGAAATCTCAGCTGGGTGCCGCCAGGAGGCGGGAGGAGGCAGCAGCAGCAGCAGTGAGGAGGCAATCGCTGTCGAGTTAACGAGCGGCCTGATGGGGCTCGGTCGGTGACCCCGGCCCATGCGCGGTCAACAACAGAAGCGACTTCAATGTAAGTCGCGTCACATTAGGGTAGAGGGTGAAAACAAGGGTGAGGCTGGTCGTGATAGCAGAGACGCGACGGAGAGATGGTGACATCGTAGCATGGCCCTGGGAAAACGTGGCCAAGTCCAGGAGGACAAACCTATCGGGGTAGAACGTTGATGAGCCCTCGGGGTAAGGACGAAAGTACAACTCGAACAAACGTCAGGGAAAGGCAGGGCCAACCAAAGCAAGTACCCAAACGTCCCAGGGTGGGAACGTTCTACAATTCCTCGGCGCACAGCACTTTGGGCTGAACTGACGCCCATTACCTTACCATTGGCTGTCTTTGATCGTTCTTCTCCAACAGTGGCATAGTGTGGTTGGCATGGGCCCTGCACACCCGATAGCCACGCTGCCATTCTATACGATTCTCCATGGTTAGATATCGTCCGGTCGAGTTAATTCTGTATTCTCTCTTTCTTTGTGCCATGTGACCTGCGTCTAAAGAACGAAGTGCGATGGTTTGTGCGCACGTACAAAGTTTAGCTGCCGGTACGGCAGAGACACGGACAGGACGTTGTTCGGATTTCTCATTCTTCATGCGAGTTGTCAGACTTATGGGCCTAATTAATACTTTTGCAGAGATTGTTTTTGTTTTCCCACGTGTCCGGTTGCAGCTCATGCGTCATCCGTTCCACCTTGTGCGTTCCTGATGCGGCGATGTGTCACTGTCATTGCTTCGATCTCCGCACCGCACCACAGGTTGGCTTTGAGATTCACAAAACATGCAACCCCTTGTCTGAGCTGCACATATGTAATAGAGCCAAATGAACGTGTGTGGCGCTTACATTATGCATTACCATTACCAATGCATTGTTTATTTATGTTAATAATTTAACGCAAGGACGCACTCAGGCGTTGGGTTTTGTCTGTGGCTTCATGTTGTTTGCCAACCTGCCGAGATTGCATGCATTCGCAGATGGCGTTCCAAACTTAAACGCAGACAGTATTTTTAATCGTAGACGTGCATCGGCTACAATATGGAAATACGCTCGCTGGGTAAATTCGTGGGCCATTCTTGACAGTTCTTGTTTTAAGCCCCCAGGCTCAATGAAACCTGCTCGCGTACCACTTTCACGTTTATTATTCGCATCTTGTACGTTGCACCCAGAGAAATCTGCCAAGCGATTGCCAGCGTGCATCTCGGCTGCTCACCTTGCATGAACAGTGCATTCTGCCGAAGATGCGAAGAAAATATTATTCGAAATGTGGAACGTCATAACGTCTGACCACTTCCCAGAATAATATTTTAACATGTCAAAAACATATGATTCTACCGTCCAATCTGTTTATGTATCAAAAACAAATGACAGCGCTTTGTCAATGCTCTGCTGGCTGAAGGCTACCCCATGCTATATCGGTCATGAGGCATGTTTGACCATACTTCACCACAATGGTCAGTGCTGGTTAAAGGGTGAGCTCAAGACCAAGAGTTGATATCGCGTCTCATTGACGTTAGCCTTGGCCAGGAATCAAACCCAAGGCCCTCCGGCTTCGTAGCAATGTGCGCTAACTGCACTACGCCCCTGCTCCCACGTCTGTAAAAAGAGGGCGTGAATAGCTCACAACCCGAGCATGGCCTTGCGACGAGCTGATTCTCTAAGTCATGTCTGACACTCTTAAGGCGGCACATGGCACTGCAGTCTCGCACTGCTCCACTGCGATAGTGAGGAGTCTGTGCGGTCTGCCTGAAGTGACCTTCATTGAAGCGACCTTCACTGAAGTGGCCTTCACTGGCCTGTTTAGTTTCCGTTCTCTTGTTTGCATGTTCCATGTACAAATCCAGATGATGTAGCTACAGTGTAGAGAGGTTTCTTTGCGTGTGAATGTTTTCCCTATCTACTGTTTATTAGAAAACCCTCCTGGCGTTATCCGAATACATGAAGTCTAAATCAATTGGCATATTTGTCAATGACAACTTCATTTGTTTGGCTTTGTTGGATGGTGGAGGGTTATGTATGTTGAACTTCTTTCGCACCGTATGTAGCCAACCGTGCTCGTTGAAATTATAGCTGCACGATCTACCCCAAAATAAATCAATTATGAGTAAATAAAAAGTGATGGCAATAAAGAATGCTTCCATTTGTCAAATATTGTTGGAAGCCAAGCAGGCCTAAGCCTGGCAAGTGCTTGTATGGGTGACCACTGTGCATTAACCGGGTGCTATCGGCTGTTACGGGGGATAGTTTGCCAGCAGCAGAGGGAAATGCAGCAACATCCATTGTTGCGCCACACTATGTTCCAACCTGCAGCGTGGTGAAGTCAAATGACCTCCATAACCCCATCAGCTTGGAGAGGCAGGTATGCAGCAGTGGAATGACCAAAGGGCTGTACATGCACATGTTCGATAAAAGAGTAAACATACTCTCTGGTTCTTTCGGCAAAGTCACGTAGAGAGAAAACAATTATAAAAGAATACGACGTTTCGGTCGCAAAAACAGGCGTCCGTCACCAGGTGACGTCACCAGGTGACGGACGCTTGTGTTGCGACCGAAACGTCGTGTTCTTGTATTATGTTCTCTACCCACGTGACTTTACCGAAAGAACCAGAAAGAATGGATTCCTGCAGTCACGAAAGCTTAAAATAAAGAGAGTAAATATACATTTGTAGTGTAGTAGCTCTTGACACCCAGGAGACTTGTAGTTACTACACGACACATTCACAGAAAGGGATTTAAAACTTTAAAATAAAAAAACCCAAAGAGTACACGCAGTCGCAGGCTTAGGGAACCCAGTAAAATCGACCCACGTGCATTGTTCATTCATGAGCATCGGCAGCCGTTCGTGTACTCCATACAGAGGTGTTTAACCACTGACACATGATCGCATGTCTGGTGACATCGCGCGCGTGCCTAACGATGGCAATAAAAAAGCAAAAGCCATAAAATACAAAGAGACGGTGCCTTGGACATTTTACAATTGCTTCAATAGGTGAGCTGGTCCTCTGGTCTCGAGTGAGCCCGGTCGATACAGACACCACGTGTGCATCTACGTTGCGTTGCTATCACTCCACACGGTTATTTTCGGTTGTTGTGCAAGCACTCCGAAGTGAAATAGTTAGATACACTCTTCTAGGTAGATACAATCATTTGCTCTCTCTCCGATGTGTTTTTCAGGTTGTACCGCGTGTTTTTCAGCACGGTGTGCTGACGTGTTGCTCCACGCGCTGAAAGCTTACACAGGAACTGAAGTGTCAGGCACCATGCGGATCAACACATGCTCCAGCCTGAAAAACACATCACAGGGCTATACAGCACAACCCCAACAACCTGCGCTGCAGATAAAGTGAATTACCGCCGTTTGTGTATTTACTTTTTCCCACTGTCATTGGCTCTCCATCACCGGGACCTTACATTCATTCTCAAAATGCACTTATTGCATCTCCAGACGCAGGCGATGTATCTTCGTAAATTTATAAACTTGTAAAAACGATCCATTCGAAGGGTCGATGACCAATGTTTCTAGAAACAGAGACAAGCTACACATACCCCTTGCCCGCGGTTCACCAACGTGTAGGGAAGCTTTGCTGAACTGGGCAGGCGCCCATGAACACACGCCGTGCCTGCCAACGTGTGCGTGGTGTGCACAGGTGTGGGTCTTTGTGTGGAGCGGCCCGTTCTCCCGATGAGGGTGTTTCCTAACAGCCCTGCCGTGTGGGGGGCTTTTATGACCCAGGGCAAAGTGCACTACAGCGCCTCCACCCCTATGCCAGCACCGGAGGAGGCTCACATTGATTGGTCTTTTGTTCACGTCCTCCATTCATGGAGGCAGGGACATTAACGACAAAAGCCGGGGCAGGGACGTGCATCCCAATAGAAGCACAGGCGTGCCCCCCCCCCTGCACGCCCCAGGTGTGGTGACACCGCTGGAAGGACATTGAGCCGCTCAAGACCGGCTCCGTTTCCTTCATCCTCCCCCAGGGATCGGCTGCTGCCGCTGGACT
This sequence comes from Lampetra fluviatilis, assembly GCF_964198595.1. Lineage (NCBI taxonomy): Eukaryota > Metazoa > Chordata > Hyperoartia > Petromyzontiformes > Petromyzontidae > Lampetra > Lampetra fluviatilis. The sequence goes on along the minus strand of NC_136300.1, from coordinate 439,285 downwards.
CCCCCCCCAACCCCCCTCCCCCTTTTTTGTCCGGAGACGTGTGTGCATGTGTCCAATTGAATTTCTTACAGCTGCATTTATGATCAGACACCGGGTGCCGCACATGTGAATCCGCTCAAGTGGAACAAAACAACCGAGATCGAGGGCTCCGCTGCTGCTCTCGTGGTAAAATCATCAGCGCCCGCGTCGGTGGGTAGGGGGGGGCAGAAACATTGCACTCACAATGAGCGCTGTATATACAATGCACATCAATTATCATACACGCTGAAGGCATGCCCGGCTATCGCCATATAGGGCTGTGTTTGTGTTCGAGTTAAAATAGAGTTTGTCCTAGAACTAGAGCTTGGGTTTCGGTTAGATTATGGGGAAATGCTTTGGCTTGGGATAAAGTTAAATCTCGGGTTAGGGCCAGAGTTCGGGTTGCATTTAATGTTGAGCTAAGGGTTCAGGTTTAGATGTTGGGCTTGAGTTCGAGATATGGTGAAGGTATTGGCTAAAGTCTGAGTGAGTTTTAAGACTTGGGTTGGCTCGAGCTATAGCGGTGCCAAAGCTGGCATCGACCTGGATAGACCGCAGCCAACGCAGCAGCCCATCACTTGAATGTTCCAATACTATGGAATTGATTCGCATCTGTTTTCACTGTGATTGCTAGGCCAGTGTAGCAGCACAATGCACGGCTCTGGCTTCGTTATTTATGGAAGGCGAAGATTGCGCAATGCAGCAAGCACAGTGCCCACTTTCCCCGGCACTCAATTTAGAATTCAAGCAGGGCATGGAATTTTAATTTGCCTTCACCATACAGCCCTGGCACACTCGGGCTGCGATAACTCATCAACACACGGATGGATGAATGATTAGTTGAAGGAATTGAAGCGTGGACGAATTAAGTCATGAATGATGGAAGCAAGGAATAACTAACTAAATGACGAAGTGATGCACACGTACACAAACAAAGAAATGAACGCACGCATAAATAAAGCGACGGATGCATAAACGAATACTGTACTTCGCTTCTTTAACGAGGTGAGAACACATTGAGACAATGTGTGGACACTGTATATGCCATGGTAGATCCGGTTTGGAGTTAACAAGAAGTGAAGCGAACGCACAAATCAATGCGCGGATGAAAGGGTGAATAATCACAGCAATTAGCCCATTGGGGAGACGAATTAACGAATCATTTATTTGGTTAACACATGAACAGAAAAATTCACTCTGGAACGATGAATGAAACAACGTATCAATGAGCCAAGCGAATGAATGGACATATTACCGAAGGAAATCATGAATGAACGGATCAAAGAATGAACGAGCAAACGGACGAGTGCATACATGAGAGATGGTACAGATAGACGACCGAGCAGCGAGTGAACAGAAAAATTCACGAACAAACGACCGAGCTGATGAACGAACTGGCGGATGATCGTGGTGATGATCGTGGTGATGGTGATGATGGTGATGATGGTGGTGATGGTGATGATGGTGATGATCGTGGTGATGGTGATGAGCGCGCAAGCGGCCACGCGGTGGCGTGCGCCCGTGCGCACGGGGGCCGAGGGGCGGCTCTGCTCCCCCTCCCCCCTCTCAGCCGCCCTCTCAGCCTCCCTCTCCTCCTCCTCCCCCCGCACAACAACAACACCACCACCACGAAGCGCACAGGCAGCCAGCGTCTCCCGGGCTCCCCGCACCTCATCCCCTCCGTGTCGCCCGGCGGCGGAGCCATGCATCCTCCGCTCTCACGCAGCGCGCACACGAGACGCTAAAGAGAACTCCGCTCTGGTCGACACCCACCACCAACCACCAACAACCCCCACAACCACCATCAACCTCCACAACCACCATCAACCTCCAGCACCGCTGCTTGAGAAGTCTCCTCCATCGTCATCGTCCGCACCGATCCCCTCTGCTCAGTGGCGCGGTCGTTTGCGTTGTTGGCCGCGCCTCTTCGCGCTGCTCGGTCGCAAACCGGCATCGTCGGCTGCTGATTTGTGGGAAGAAGAAGAAGCAGCAGCAGGACGAGGAGGAGAAGAAGGAGAGCGCTAAAGCAGCAGGGGGACACAAAAGAATCGGGAGGGGAGGGAAAGTGAAAATTGTCGCCGCTCTTGGAGCTGCTGCAGTTGGCGTGGGGATTGTCGCGATTTGCGCGCTCGGGGTCCGAGTGTTTGGTTAATCCGGAAGCGTAAACTTTGTTATTTGTGCAAAGAACTAAAGATTATTGTTCATTTGTAGTCACTTCGGCTTACCTCCTGCTCCTCAACACCAGCACCACCATCATCGTTAGGCGCTCTGGAGTCGAGGAGAGGTTTGTCAACCGAAAGGAATCTACTGATCATCCTCATTCATCTCCATCATCCTCCTCTGCCTGCCCACGTGGGGACACTTCGCTTGTGATCTCTCCGCCTGCTACATCCTTCCCATAAGTCGCCATCGTCGTCATCCTCATCACCGTAATCATCAGCAGCAGTATCAGCAGCAGTATCAGCATCAGCAGGACCTCTTCGTCTCTCTCGCCCGTGGGCCGTCACGATGGAGACGGTCATTGAGAAAGAGTGCGGAGCGCTGGGAGGGCTCTTCCAAGCCGTCATGAACGACATGAAGGTAATGTCCACACCGCAGGTCCACACCACCACCACTTGGTCCACATCACCACCACTTGGTCCACACTACCACCAGTGGTCCACACCACTAAGTCGACACCACCACCGGTCCACACCACCACCGGTCTACAGGTCCACAAGGCGCGTGTCGTCGGTGTCCGCTGAAAGTCTCACAAGCGGCATTGCTATAGTACTCGCAGACGGTAGAGCGGTGGCGCAGTGGTTAGCGCACTGCGCTGTGAACCCAGTTCTCTCCGAGTTCGAATCCTGGCCACGGCTCTCTTCTTTGGGAATTGATATCAGAACCGCATCTGGGCTCACCGCCCTTCCGCCTCGCCAACCCGCTTTGACCTGCGTGGTGAAGTATGGTGAAGAGGTACTCATCCAGCAGTGCATTGACAAAGCGCTGCACAACATTGTCCACTCGAAGATAAACACATTCAGTACCTAACCTCCGATTATCAGGGGTGGCTACGTACGGTGCGAAAGAAGTTCAACATACGGTATATGGCTTGTTTACTGTTAATATTTGTTTATGGGCTTTGTGAACCTGCGTCAAAATATACAGAAGACCGCATTTTGTCGGCCTTAGTGTCACAACCCACGGGCAATGAATGACGGTGGCTGTCGTATGTGTTTGTAAGTGTTTAGTCGGAGAATTGAAGCGATGTAGAACTTTGGTGTCGCCCCAAACCGAGTGAAACCAGTTCAACCCCTGGCTGTGTGGGACTGGGCACAGTGGGTTAGCTTTCGGGTTTATTGAGTTCTAAGATTGACTATAATTGTTTCAGATGTCAGCCTTCTAGCCCTGATATAAATTAGCTTTGCTGTCATTGTGTTCCGATGCACGAAGCCACATTTACATAAACATGGCTTTAAAGGCTTTTCTTCCTTTATTCCTGGGGCTGCTTCTCTAACGTTGCCAGTCTTGGTGCACTCGTAATGCGATTTTCTCAGATTATAATTTACATATCACCCAGGACCGTCTGCCTACTTGTCATTATTATATGGGTTATACAATATTGTATTAGTTTAAGACAATCGGGATAAACGATGCCGTAGAGGAGGGGACTAACATTTGACACAAATATTCAGAGACCGCAATTGAGGCAACCCTTGTGTTAGGCTATCGATGTTGTGATACAATGTCGGTGGTACGGAATAGTGTGTGTACACGTGCAGCAGCAGCAGCATCATGACAATCATGAGCCCTGCTCTATCCACTGCCGGATGAAAGCCTCCCCAAGCGGTCGCCACACGATGCCACAATGAGCGTCGCTGGTGGCCCAGAGAGCCCCACTCCAGTGGGGCTCTCACTCACTCGGAGGTGTTCCCCACTTTTGGCTGCAACTGGAAATGTCCACGTGTTCATGGCAAGGCCACTTCGTTGAGCTAGTAAATGTGGCCAGATCGCTTCTGGAAAAGAAGCTAAAATCTCGGTGGGCTTTACCTGGTAAAATAAACATTGATATATATATAGTTTTGTTTACTATACTTTGCGCTCCTGTCGTATTTTGGTATTGTTGTTATAACTTTCTGACTGGACATCAGGAAAAAATTGCTTTATAGCTCATCGGATTCCTCCAGTTTAAATAAAGATTCTGATTCTGGTTTGCTTTGTTGCGAGAGCACACGGAGAGCGCGTGGAGGAGGTGAATGCGCGGTGATGGATGAGTACGTGACTGCGATTATGCGGGATGGAGGTTACCGGGTCACGGGGTCAAGTGGTTGACTTTAACAGAGGGCAAGGAAATCGCACAAGATGGAGGAAAAATGGGTGCCGTGTGTAAGCTGTTGGAGTGGGGAGTGGAGTTTTTGCTGGCAATTTAACTTTTCGCCACACAGTAAGTCGGCATGGCCCTCTTTATAAATCAACTGCTGGATGAAAGCCTCTCCACATATTTTTGTCATGGGGGTTGTTTGACCATACTTCACCACACTGGGTCAGTTCATATTAGTGACGGGTGGGTGGGAGTCCAGAACCTCCTTAAAGACATCATTTGCCACTGATGTCATCAGCCAATGCTGAGAGTTGAACCTCGGTCACTTGATTCATAGCGCGGTGCGGTAACCACCACAGCACGTCGCACCTTCAGGTATACGAGGGAGTTGCCTGCCAACAGCCAAGCCATGCCGTCATGGGTCTTGGCTGCTGGGTGGAACTGCATTGCATATTGCTCGTTGTACAGGACACGTACACCCCTTGCGTCAATCTGCTGCTGGATGAGGGCCTCCCCACGTGGTGCGTGCCGGCTGTGAAGGTTGTTGGAACATCCTTCACCCCGTGGCGATCAGTGTGGCTTGGTGAATGTTGGGGAGAGTGCAGTACAGCAGCAATTCATTGTTTTGCTGCACAATCCTCTGGTGCACACACCACCACCTATTACACCCGTCTCTGTGCATGGTGGTTGCCCATTCGTGCACTGTCCGGGCTCAACGCCGACTTGGCTTTCGAGGCGTGATCAGACCGGCAAATCCCGGGGTGAGTTGGACAGAGGCAGCCGTGAAACAAGAAACATAACCGCACTTTTTAGAAAAGGGGCATGTGTAGAAATACTCTATTTAAAGTAGCATATACAATGCTAACGACCCATAGCGACCTTTGCGTGATCTATATTGGTATTTTAGCATCACATACAGGAGTTAGACATTGTTGACTGATAATGGAGTGGGTGTATTCTTTGTAAATGTTTTAACATGGGACGTGAAGCAATTTAGAACTTTACCTAGTCTTGCCCTCTGAGTAAAAAAATCAACCAGCAGGCTGGAACATTTTGTGGGGCCCAAATGAAAAACAAATGTAGATTTCAGATGCATCAAACATTGAAAGCTCTTGCATAATTGACTCATCCACTCATGATCATCTATGCACACTAAGACACATTGCTGTGTTGGGGTATGGTTATACGTGTGTATGTGTGATATCTGTATTAGGCGTGGAACAATATTTCATAACCAGTCATTGCTCAGGTTGCTTGGTTCGTAATGCAATGTGCCTACCACTACCCCTCCACACCTCTGATTAGCATGGTTGGCTATGTACTGTGTGAAAGAAGTTCAATATACAAACACTGAATAGCCCCAGTCACGGTGGGTGATGCGGGTGGGGCACTGATGATGCATATGCGTTCTGACATTGGGTGCGTATGCATCTCATTTCACAAGCCCGACGTGCGTGCGAGGCATCGATTGCAGGGTTAAACAATGCCAGGATGCGTCACCACTGAGCTTTCCCCCCCCTGTTCTCAATCTTTACATTGAATAAGAGGGCGAGGAAGGGCTCAACTTGTGTCATTTGAGACCGGCAGGAAACAAAATACATATTCATTGACATTTTTAATTTATGTTCAAAAGTTGTTTATTTTTGTTGTTCTGATTTACATTTAATTTAAGCAATGTGTTCAAGTGTAATCTCCTCATCCAGATTACTCTTGCAGGTAATTAGGTGGCTTATCTGCCGTGGCTGGTGTGCCTCCCTCCATAAGCATTAACAACAAAGGGTGCCCTGTACTACTGGCACAATTATAAGGGGCTCAAACTGAAGAGGAATATATGCGGTGAATGATTTAATGAAACGAAAATTAGAATAACTTGACTCGGAAGTGTTTGAAATAGTCTGGCTGGTATTATCCAGTTATATATTTACACATGTTTTCAACCAATCATACTTTTTCACAAATGTATTGGCAATCAGAAATTTAACCAGAATGCACCTGGGCTCATCGGATCTCAGAAGCTAAGCGTGTTGAACCTGGTTAGTATCTGGATGGGAGACTTCTGTGCAGACGTTTTAGTGTCACCTCGTATGCATGGTGGCTTTTTCTCCAGGTGCTTCAGTTTCGTCCCACGTTTTTTTTTACAGTCTTGAGTCTCGTTCAGGATTTTTCTGGGTAAATAAAGAACATTATTATTATTACAACAATATTACAATAACATTTTGGACCATTTTTCCAGTGGATTGTTACTAATATTGTGGTGCTTCCTGCTGGCAAGTGGCAATTATTTTGAATCCGGGTGGCAAGTAGGCAAGTAGCCATGGTGACCCATGATCGAGCAGACAAGGTGGCTGATTGAGAATTTTTTTTTGATTGGCACAGGATATTGATTCTTCCCCTGCCTAAAATTGGGGCACCTACCCCCACTGCCAAATACTTTCCATGTACAAATAGGCAGCCTGTAGAACCCCAGGGTTGGACGAAGCCACCAGTCCGTCGGGGCATTTGCTCAACAAGTCTTTCCTGAAGTTGAACCTCTCGCAGTCTCTGTCCAACTTAAATCTCAATGCTAATCAGCAGGAAGACCATTTAACTTGCCGTACATGTGTGGTGGTACGTGAAATGCCTGGTGGCCTGATAGTACAGTACAACCCCGTGCACATCTGCAGGCAGACACAGGGGGGCAATTCTAATTGTGTGATTGGGAAATACATTACAATAACAGTGTCATTGTACAATTGTAATTTCTGCTAACAATGCTGCAATATAAATAATTATCATTGACTCCAGGTCTGACCCCAAATCTTATAACGGAGAAGAGACCTGTCATCCAAATGAGCTTCTCTCTAAAATATATATGCAAAGAGGTGTCTTAAATCAGCAAATCGTAACAGGAGTTGCAGCATGTTTTGCATGTCAAGAAAACGTCACAATTCTTGTGTGTATGCTGCACATAGTCATTTTGGAATTGGTTCCCTTTTTATCGAGTTGTAATGATATGCAGTCAGCAGTGTCTTTGAGAGGCTGTGCTGGGCCCTCTGCTGTGTGAGCTGTCCTGTCTGTTGAAGGCTGTGCTCTGTGCTAAGGGTGGCACGTCTGTCTGCTCACAGGTCAGTTACCCGATCTGGGAGGACTTCATCAGCAGAGCTTCAAAGCTGCATTCACAGCTCAGGTCAGTTCCATGTATTCACATTTCATTACAAACGATTGATTACGACCCCACTTGGCAACATTTTATTAGCAAATGCAAATGAAGTGCGCACCAGTTTAGTAACATGAGCTTGCACCAATACAACATTGCAGTGTCCTCACTGACTTGGAGAAATGATTGCACCTTTTTATAAATGTACTGATCTCTCCGTGCTTGATGTCGACACTTTGAGATTCCAGCGATGGCTCTTGATGATCATCGAAGTGGAGTTTAATGGCCAGAGTTACACACCATCAAATTCACAGGCTGTGGATGCATCCTCGGGTAATGTGTGAGCACTCAGAGCAACTGACTGGAGAGAGGCGAGCGAACGGCGCGAGACATCGCAGTGGTGCGCCGGCGGCAGCCAGATACACACGCACACACACGCACACGCACGCACACACACGCACTCCCGCGTGTGTGCACGGGGCTCTGTCACCATGCGGTTTTTTTGGGCACTTAGAATTCAGCAGACGTTGCTCTCGAGTCCCTGCCAGAATGCTGCCTCACTGAGTACAAAGTCAGATGAATGGTTAAAGGTTGTGGCCAGTGAGAGGACCGTGGTTGGTGCTGACAGTGCATGACTGCGGGACTAACCTCGGGGAGCTGAGCGTTGCTATCGTTGCTGTGCCTGATTCGGGCTGACCAGCGATCGAACTCCCGAGCTGTCTGAACCTCTGCACGCGACGGTGGTTGCATTCATTATGCGCAGATTCTCCCAGAGGCACCGATGTGCGAAATTTTTGCCTTTGCTCTCGAGTAAAGCGTTGGCCGGCTGCGGAACGCAATTACAAATCCGTTAGTCCAGACATTTGTGACAAAGCCTAATTGGTACCAGACGATGATCTGATTACTGGCTACAGTTATGATGCATGCTTACAATATAATGAGGCCAAGCAACTTGGTTAGTTTTTGATTTCGCCCCAACCTGAAGTGGAAATGATGCAGATTATAACGCCCATGCGTATTACTTCTGCTTGCTGTATATATATGCAGCAGGCATATGTGTTATATAAATCACTGCATATGTGTTATATGTGTTAAATAAATCACCAAATCCATTATTAACACAGCCTCATATCCGAAAAAATGTCTGGTGGTAGGCTGGAATTTCTGTGCTCAGGCAGTATTAATGACGAATGTGGTGATTGATTTGGTGCGTGCACCACTCGCCATGAGCAACACAGTCACTTAATTTGCAGATGTATGTTTATATACCTGTGATCCACGTGTTGCAGTTTGCTACGTTTCATGATCATTCTTTTACTGCATTGCGTTTGTAATGGTGTAAGTGTTTTGACCCCAAGCCTCCCTTGGGAACCGGACGCTTTATCGCAAAGGGCTCCTATGTGGTTATAATTATTTATAAAGGTCATATTCCTTTGCAAAGTTGCGCTTATTGCACATTTAGTTTGCACTTCTAGGTAACAATTAAACTCGCGTAGGGGGAGGGTGTCTCTTCACAGCCAAATCGGCCTATTTTTTTTATTGCAAACACACCACTTGGTAGAAATATTCTTAATTTCTCTCGTCGTTACGCAAGGTACGAGTGTGCCGGTTTGAACTGCTTATGCACAATATAATCCGCAGTTCATTTTTCACACGTTCGTTTTTACTCGGGACTTATCCTTGCACGGAATCCGCGTGCCTTTCTTGTCGATTTGTGCCACGACTTGGCGTCATTGGCATCAACGTGCATGCCCGCCGCCGCTGTGTGGTCGTTGGCTTGTTTGCAGCAGCCTGAGGTCAAATGAAAGTCATAAGTTAAAGCACCACTAAATAAGACCAGACGCAGGTTTCTAAGCACGACAATGGGCATTGTGACCGAGAACACCGAGTGCGTGCATATACAGTACGGGTTAAATAAGACGCGGTGAAACATTAAAAGCAATGTCCTCTGACAGAGAAAAAAATCAACACAAATAAACCTTTTTGATCAGTCGACTTTCAAAAATGAACGCTGTATTTTTTTGCAGTTGCCATTTGTGCAATCAAATGGACTTGGAGCTATTTTGATTTAGACTTAGATTTATTTTATAACATGCCATTCTGTATTTTTTTCATTTAAAAAGCAGTTAATGTGACATGCTTCATGGATATTAACTGTAGGTTTGCCTTTTGTCCAATAAAAATAATTTTCATTTTTTCAAACTGCCAGGGTTGCACATTTTATGACTTGCATATATAAAATGCATTATAAAGTACAGAATAGTCTTTGCAAGGGTACACGCACATGAGAATATTCATTTATATATCATTAAATTTGTGTCAAGCTCCTGTATAATAACAGATGCAAACACAGTGTACGCCAGTACAGGCTAATTACCGATTCACTTGCGGTCTTACGGCTTGTGTATCCAAATTCTTTAAGTTGTTTGTTTCAATAGACACCCAGAAGCACGAAATCAGACTTGACACGCACCATGCGTCGGCCCACCACCCGTCGTTGTCTGCGCATTACCTTTCCACCAGGTCGTAGCGCGTACATTGGGGTGTTGGCAGCAGAGCAAATCCAGAAAAGCAAACACACCATTCAGCAAAGGCCGTGTTTTCATGACAACGCCATTCTAATGGACGGTTCTGCGATCCTCGTCCCAAATCCCATGAGCTCTCTTCGCCGTTTAAGCATTGTGATGGGGATTACGGTACGCGCCGGTGTGTGCGCGCCTGGCTTTTCCGACGATTGGCCGCTCAGACAGGACGACGCGCGTGGCATTTGGACGATTATTTAATTTTTTATACTTTGGGCTTTTGCAGGACAACGCTGACGGCAGCGGGAGCCTTCCTGGAGGCTTTTCAGAAGGTGGCGGACATGGCTACAAACACGAGAGGTGGGTCCCCGGGGGCCGCCGAGCGACCCCTTTCGCGCCCCCCTCACTTCCGCCCTGCGGTGCACGTGCACGCCACCCAGCCCTTTGTCAGTGTAATATCTATAATAATGAGTGTTTGGATTTCGCATTATTTTTTTAATAGCACCAGGCTATCATGAAAATGCTGCGTATCATGGATGGGTGTAGTTTGCCAGAAGCGGGTGGTGTTGCCATGCAATTTTACCAGACTAAGTAATTTTTGGGATACGTTTTCAAATTTGACATATTTGGACCACGACGCCTGCACACGCTTTTTCAAATAACGTCACAGGATCTTTAACATCCACTGCGAAGCGGACGGGGATTATTTAGTGGTTAACGCACCTGCAGTATTAAACAGGGTAGCTGCTGGGCTCGAATCGCAAACCTTAGCAACAAGCGACAAGCTAAACTAAACTCTAAACTATATTTATTTCATCAGGTAAGGCCCACTGAGCTATATAGCTATTTTTCAGAACGTGACCTGGCCACAAATTATAGCTCAACGAAGTGGCTTATCACGTGGAAATGTATAGCAGCCAAATACTCTAAACGCATGTTGTTTCTAAATGGGGAGGGAAAAACCGGAGGACCCGGAGAAAAATCCATGCGACCACGGGGAGAGAGACATTGCAAACGCCAAATATACAGCAGGCAATTGGGGTCGGGATCGAACTCATGACCTCCTGTATACCAAGCAAGGTCGTTAACATCTCCCCACCATGGCACCCCTGACCACTGCTGGATGAGAGTCTCCACGTGCCGTGTGGGTCGTGAGGTTTAATTGATCATACTCCCAACACCGCGTCGTATCCACACGTTGTTGATCCTTCGCGCACGCAGTTGTGCAGCCTCTACTGAAGTTCCCAATTCAAGCCTTGAGAGTAGCAGCGTCTTTGGGAGAGTGTTGACAGCGTAGGGCACCGGTTTGTGAAACAGAAATAATTCTGGTTTTCGAAAGAAAAAAAGTCATCCTTTGTACTCGAAGTGTTGGGGAATTAAAGCTGTTTTGACTTGCAGATGACAAACATCAGAGTTGTGGTTAATGGGCTGGTCTTTAATCACCAGACCACATGCTCGCCGAGGAATGCAGACTGCCCATCTTGTCTACGTCGATCACAGTCTGAAAATTCAAGATCGCCTCTCGCAGCCTCGACGCACAACTTGGATGATACTCATAGCACATTCAGCTTGTAATGGGCACTGTATTTGCTCAATGTCGAAGATAGAGGACTGGGACAATGACACAATCCACACTGCCATGGACATTTATATTTAGTCTTTATCGACAAATACTCTTAGAGTATAAATAAATATTGTTTTAATTCACAGAACACGTGGCTGTATTTGCGTAGGAAGAGCTGGTGTCACTTCATGCTTCAGATAAACTTTGCCAAAGCAGCTGATCCAGTTGTCATGAAACGCTGTATAAATACAGGTTTGACCAAGCACTAAAGCAATTATCTACTTCAGTGTGAATGAAACTGTTTCCATCTGGTGATGCCCCAAGTTTGAGTGTTTGCTTTCATAACCGGCAAGCGGATACATTTTAGCAGTCAAACATGGGGAAGGAGATTCGACGTTAAGTTTATTTTTTGAAACAAACATTAAGACATTTTGTTTTCCCCTCTTATTACAATACCAAGCGACAGACATGAGTTTGGTTCCTTTTTCACTGAGTGGGATTTTTTTTGCCTGGAGGCCTCGGCAATGCTGGACCTTGTGTGTGCACGTGTGTGTGTGCACGTGTGTGTGTGTGTGCACGTGTGTGTGTGCACGTGTGTGTGTGTGTGTGCACGTGTGTGTGTGCACATGTGGGGAGTGTTAGTGTAGCGCTACGAACCTGGCCACCCGAGTTTGATTCCTGCTCACGACTAACACGAGTGACGATTATCTGAATGGCAGCCCTAGCCTCTCCTCAAATGAGTACCTGGTGTGGTGTGGAAATCACCACTGGGGAGACAAAGGCGGCCGGGCGTGGTGTTGGCCACCCACCCCTCGTGTGCCGTGCCGGCCTTCACAGGTGCTCGCTAATAGCACTTGCCCCAAAAGTCTATCAAGGCTATATGGGGGATCTTTGTCTCGTGTGCACGTGTACCACGAGCCGAGTGGGGGCATTGTGGTGGCTCTGGAGGAAGTTGCCTTCGGCACGCCCTTTCCTCTGTACATTTGGTGGTGGTGGTGGTGGGCGGCCGCCACCGCCCTTCCGCTCACAATTGCCTTGGCGTGAAAATGCTCACGACAGGACATGCCCTGGGTGGCTCGTGCTTTGTGCCGCCCGGTTCTCCCAGCGCTTTGTGCCGCTTCTCAATGAGCCACCACACGGGGACACAGCCACACTCTGGAAGTTGATGCGGTGTGAGTCCCCGGTGCGAGTCTCACGGCGTGAGTCCCCGGTGTGAGTCCCCCGGTGAGAGACCTGTATGCGAACGCTTTGCCGGTGGTTATTCGTTAGGTTACTGGTAGGATCTGGCGAAGTTTGCCCCCTACTTAGTCAATGATAAGAGGAGTTCTCCTGTACTTCTATAAAATCTACACAACTACTGACTACTGTCTCAGCCCATGAGTTTGTGCACTGCTGTGTATTTAAAGATTCCCTCATCAGGATTTGTGCATAATCAGCAATGAATTCACCTTGTTGAATGGAGAAAAACTCCAATAAAAAAATATGATTTGTCCAAAACTGTAGTGGGTGCCTCTTGAATAATAAAATTTAATAATTTGCGTCCTCTTGTCAATGCATTGTCTGATGAAGGTCGCCACACGCCTTCAAGGCCATGGGGGTTATTTTACCATACTTCACCATGCTGCTCAGCGTGGATTGGTGAAGGGATGTCTTCTCTTAGGCATGTCTGAAACTTCTTGGGTGTCCGGACACCCACGACACCCACCAGTGGCTGTGCCCTGGGTGGAACAGTTCATTCCAAACAGGAGAGAGGCACCAGCTTTAAAAAAGAAAACAAAAAAATGTTTACTCCCGATTGTTTCCATGCCATCGGAGAATGAACGGTGTCGGGTTTGAGATATGTCTTATCAAAAGTCCCATCGTCTTTACACATCTTGTAAGAGGGCAAAAAACGGGAGTTTTACATTTTTTGCGGTTTTTGTATCCGACTCCGCCATCAACCTCCGACTGAAATCCGGATGACCAGCATCTCCGCTGTCCATGTGGGCTCCGTTTCATTGTTCCTGCTTTTACCCTGTGACAAATTCCATACTTCCCTTAAAGAAAACAGAACTCCAGCATGCCAACTCCCGAGATAAATCTGTGAAGGGCTGCGCACAGCTGTGTCTGGAAATTTAGAATGGGGCGTGGGTTGGTAGCGGCTCCAAAAGCGTTTCAGCGCTTGTGAAAATCATTGTAAAATATCTTGCCGGGATTCACTACCCACCTCCAATGCCATGTTGTAAGTTCATAAAAAAAAGTAGTAATTAATTAATTTCCAAGTTATACAATTTGCATGTCACAGAAGTGCAAAACGTGGAATTTAATAATATTTACAAAACACTGTACCCAGAAAGGCCTCGCTGCATCCTTAGACCTCTTTTTCAGGATATTCCTGCAGTGGGATGTTTGATCAAATCCATGAATGAGTGTTTGGTATAGGCTTAGAAGGGGGGTAACGCTCATAGCTCCACACAGATGGATTCAAGCATCCAATGCTGTACTGCCATCATTTTCGTCACGTTGAAGCCCAATCTTAATGTCTTTCAAGGAAGCCTGTGAATTCTCAGGAAGTGTTCAGGTTCAACCACGTGGAACTTTTTATATCTGACAGGATCAGATGCGTTCATGGTGATTTAGTTGCAATTTCTGTCTGTAATTTTAGAATTAACAAATACAATAGAATATTTATAGAACTGAAATGGGTTTTCCTCCCCTTGCATCGCAGCTTGTGAGGAAGCAGAACCGTTTGCTTACATTGATTTTTTTTCAGCAAATGTTTGCTGACCGCTGTTATATCTCTGAGCGTGCGCTGTGTACTACTGTGTGTGACCTTTTATTGACACAGATCTGATGCCAGCAAACTAGAGGTCCAATGTGTGTGCACACAGACTGCTTTGGTCGACCTGACCTTCACGTACGCAGGGATATGGTCTGAGAGGTTGTTCAACCGTGCATGTGGTGGCTCAGAGGTCCGAGCGCTGAACTGGCACCACTGAGTTCCTGAGCTCAAATCCAGGTCGGCAGGTTGCCTGTGAATAAACCGAATATTCAAGCGAAATTAGTTGATGGTCTCAACCCGATCATGAAAGACTAACACAGTGGGTGTAATTGGGTACACCACAGTTTTTTGATTGGTGCATGTGGTCGGCGATGGCGTAGGTACTCTCATCTCTCCTGAGACGTCTGTTCAGCGTGGAAGAATAGGCCAAGTGCCCTCTCGAGGGGTTTTTGTAGAGCTCCCTGCAGTAGACGCCAACGGTGATATGAGCAAGAAATTGCAGAGCTGCACCTTTACCTCCTTTGTTAATCCTACACGGCTTCACTTTCGTGCGTTGCCGACGGTACATCCCCGTTCGAGCCTGGTGTACGGCGCTCTGCACGGGCTCTCACTTTTTGCGAAGCGTTTGCGCTCGGTCGGAGTGTGAAAAGCTAAGAGCGCCGCTGCGGATCGCACGAGAATCCACGAGGGACAGCACCGCTGGGGGTCAGGCCAGCGGAGCGCCATCGTCCCAGAGATGAGGGCAGCTGTTGTGATTCGGCGTACCGAGTCGCCTGCATCCCTTTGTTGTGGGGCAGATTCTCAGTCTCAAGGTCGGTAACAACAACAACAAAGAACCGGCACGCCTTGTGCATCTGGGCTTTAAAAAAAAAAGGGAGGCTGAGATCCTAGGATCACTCGTGACTCCGGATGGCCAAGTGATATTTTATTTAGGCAATGCTAAAATAATCATCATCGTCTTAATCAGCCATGGTCAATTCGCTCCTGGATGAACGCCTTTCCAAGCCACCACCATCTCTCGTGATGCCAAAATGACCAACATGTATACTGTTTAACACGTAGGCTTTCGCGACCAATATCATCCATAAATGAGGTTTTTTGGGTTAGATCGCGTCAATATATAAATGTGTCATTAAAACCCACCACCACCCGACACAGCCAACTAGTAAGGGTTGTCACGTAAACAGAACGTGCCAATTCGTCACTAGTACAACACACCGGTGTGTTGGAGAGCAAAGCCACAACATTTACAAGATCAAAG
The DNA here is from genome assembly GCF_964198595.1 of Lampetra fluviatilis. NCBI lineage: Eukaryota > Metazoa > Chordata > Hyperoartia > Petromyzontiformes > Petromyzontidae > Lampetra > Lampetra fluviatilis. Next base: position 423,723 of record NC_136300.1, on the reverse strand, counting down.
GACTCGCATAATGCGCATGCAGAATGTACGTTGACTCATGAATCCCCCCCCCCCCACTTTGCGCAAGAGCGCAGAAGCGTGGTCACCACGTCTACGCCTCTATAAGGAACGAAACAGGTGGACTTCTCCACAAATCTGGCTGTCGCCTGATGAAGCTAGTTGTTATTACTGGCGAAACGTCGTACTCGGATTGTAAATGTTGTGGCTTGGCTCTCCATCACACCGTTTAGTGCTGTACGTGACAACCCTTACTAGTTGGCTGTGTCGGGTGGTGGCAGGTTTAACGACACATTTATATATTTACGTGATCTAACCCAAAAAAACTCTTATGATATTTATACTGATGGTAAAACGTGAAACGAGAAAGATAAGGGTCTGTTTCATGAAAAAAAACTGAAACCTAAATACATTAAAGCCTATTTTGTCAATGGACCTTCTGGACCAGTGATCTGTAGCCGCTTTTAACAATACAAACGCTTAGAATAGTTTAAATTTCAGAGGCTCATCAGCAGGGCTTGACCCATTAAAATGTTGGTATTTATATTTATTTATGTATTACTCTTTACCGAAAGAACCAAAGAGTATGGATTCCTGCAGTCACGAAAGCTTCAAATCAAGATATATATTGTTAGCTCCAGTCCAGAAGGGTGATTCACAGTGGTTTTATTTTAAAATATATATATTTAGTTTCTTGCCAATGTCTCTTTCCTTGAAGGTAAGTCTCTGAAGAAATATGTGGTCATCGATGACAGAGTTACACAAACTGCTGCTGTTAAATGAAAATTGTACGAAACAATAGCGGTAACAATACATTTGAATAATAATTAAAGAAAGGCGTCCTACATATGAAACTGTGAACGTATATTTTCGATTACGATGAGAAAAACCCCCACCCACTCCTCTATCCCCCCCACAGGAGGTTTCTCCACAAATCAAATTCCTCACGCCCGCAGTAGGCAGCGCTGGAGGTGCCGTGTGCCTGAGAACACATTAGCGACGTGAGACTGCCTCTCGGAGGCGCATTTTAAACTCTCACAAGTGCCACCACTGCGGCAATGGGTACGCTGGCTTTCTTCCAGCTCCTGCTGCCGGCTGCACACACCCACACATCCACACACCCATCCACACACCCACACATCCACACACTCACCCATCCACACACCCACCCATCCACACACTCACCCATCCACACACCCACACATCCACACACTCACCCATCCACACATCCACACACTCACCCATCCACACACTCACCCATCCTCACATCCACACACCCACCCATTCACACACACACACTCACACACCCACACACTCACCCATCCACCGTTCCATCGCTGCACCCTCGAACCCCCCACTCTCTCCCCTCTCCCAGTTTAGAGCCTGCATAGGTTTGTGTGAGACTGTGTATGTGTGTCTGTGTATGCTGAGTGCAGTGGCATAGTGGTTAGTGCACTGTGCCATGAACCCATGTGACCTGGGTTTAATTCCTGGCCATGGTTATATCCGATTAGCACGGTTGGCAACGTGCGGTGCCAAAGAAGTTCAACATACATCGTCGACAGTAGCGAACTCTAGTTAACGCCGTCCTGGCCCTCCATCCTGAAGTGAGTAGCTGTTGCATGTGTGACTCTACCAGCATTGGGGAAGACAAAGACGACAGGGTTGTGTGCTCACCCCACCCCGTGTATGGTACCATTCTGGCCTCAACAGGCGCTCACTCACTGGCAAGTGCTGGCCCCATCAGCCTGTGCGGCCATGCGGTGCGCCTTTGTCTCCGAGTGTGTGTTTGTGGTTTCCTGGTTCAAACAATGCATTCGCTTCTCGCTCAACTCGAGCACAGTTTTCAGTGTGTCCGCTGCAAGCGCCATCGCCTCTTCTACTTCTTCTTCACACTCGCGCCCACTGCTTTACACCTCAACGCCGCGTCCGCGCCCCTGAGTGCGAGCGAGCGAGCGAGCAGCTGTAACCCCCCCCCCCACACAGCTCCCACTCCAGGTAGCTTCTACCTCCAGGCCAGAATAATCGGCCATTTCCCCCACAAACACTCAACTCTTATCTCCATGTGCATGCTGGCAGTTGTCGGGAGTGTAGAAACAAGAAGGCGAAGAGGGGAGGGCCGGTGGGCTGGTGTGGGAGAGCGGCTTTTGAATGCGCACTGGTGGCCCGCATTGTACAACTTTTGTTGGGTTTGGGGGATGGATCGGAGAGAGGCTGGGGAGGAAGAGGCTGGGGGGGGGCCTTAGAATGTGGGAGGTTGCTCGCTTAGTTGGAGTTCGTGCACGTGTGTGTACGTATCTATGAGTGTGTGTGTGTGCCAGTGCATGTCGGTTTGAAAGCTTGCGTGTTTGCTGGCGTGTTTGCCTGTGTCAAAGGGAGGGCAGCATCGTTTAACCTCTGCTATGGATACGGGATGCGTTGGCAGTGGTACGGTCGCACCGTCAATGCCAAAACCGCGTTTTTAGAAATATCGCCGTCATTAGCTGCTTCGCGTCGGCTCTGAAGAAGAGAGCTCTGAGGAAGAGAGCTCTGAGGAAGAGAGCCGTCGCGAAGCCACCGAGGCGACGTTCGCTGCCGAGTGGCCCTCGACGGGCGCCGAACCCGCGCGTGGTCCGTGCGCTGATTGGGACCTGGGAATGGGACCCCATTGTGACGTCAGTCTGGCTCAGAGCTGCGTCGGTGGCCGTTGCCAAAGGCGATTTGTGCACGCGAGTTGGCGATTTGTTAAAATTAGCAATTTTTTTTGGAGCGGTACTCCTACTGATACTCCTGCTGTTGTGGAGTGACTCATGCTGCCAGCTATGGCTGCAAAGTTTGGTCGTACATGTTATGTATAGCGTTTATTGTTTACATTTGAATCACAGTTCCTATGATCACTGTTACATTGTTTTTATAGCTTTATTTTGATGATTTCGAAAACGTTTTGGTTTCGCCATATTTATTTGTGGTAGTACAGAGTTAGACTGATAACTTTAATCTAAATTGTCTTATGGTTGTTATTGTTTGACTTGCATCCCACTGGGATTTTGCACACAGCGTTGAAATGCGGTGCTTTTTCTGGAAGACTTTGCCGCTGTTTTTCCCCTGGATTTTTCTGTTGCGCCTAGTCACTTTAAGATGTTCTTGTTCATGTTTTTGTTTGTTGCGGTTGCACCCGATTCAAGAGCCGCATGGCTCACAGGGCTATACCTAATACATGAAACTGAAATGAAACTGAAACTGTATGATAAAAAAAATCTTTAAATGCAGTTACCTTCATTAATAATGGAAACACAATATGGAAAGAGTGCCCATATATTAAACTCACCAGGTTCTCCATGTCAGGGGCAGTAGTCCATGACATTAGCATGCCCGTTTGGGGATGACAGTGTGGGGTTGGGTGAGTGGGTGGATGGATCGGTGGGTGGGTGCGTGCATTGCGTGGTAACTGCAGGGCGGCTGGTGGGAGTTGGTTGTACGAGGCGGTGTGGCTGTGTGTAGGGTGCTGTGATCCCTTTAGCAGCGTTTATTGACCTGCTTAATGGTGCCCCTTGCATACAATGGATTTAAAAGACGAGACCTTAGAATTCACGGTGCCCATTTCTTATATTGTAATACCAATGCAAATTGTTTACCCATGAAAGCTTCGTTGAGTCTTCTTTAGGAGGGTCCTCCATTGTGATATTTGCCCCAAACCATTCATGGATGTTTTGCTTCATGAGGGAGGATAGCAGAGTACATGGAGATAACCTGCCACGTATGGGGGGGTGGGGATGGTGTGACCATTGACACTGCCATCCCGTGTCCATCTTTAAATCCCATAGCTTACAATGCCCATCTAGCAAGACCTTAGTGGCCTGCCCTCCAATTAGTTAGCAGGCTGAACTCTGCTTAGCTTCTGAGATCTGATGGCGGCGTGCTTTTGAGGGTGATTTCCTAATCTCGCCATAACTTGTATGTGTAGCAACACGCAGGAAACAAACCATTAGCTAGAGTTCAATAAGAGGTCTTGTGCTTTGTTTAAAATGTAATTTCAAAGGGTTGCTGTCTGGTAGAATGGTCCGGACTGGCCCTAATAAGGTTGCTGTTTGTAAAGCCTCTTTAATGAGCTGCTGTTTACATTTCACAGCTCTCGCTGGCAACGTAAATTCAGTTGGAAAACTGAAAAGCCTCTTAGGCTTGCTGTGACGTAAGAGTCCCGTCTAACGCCATTCCCAGAATGTATCTTGAGAACTTTATGCCCTACTGTTACGGCTGCATTTAAGGACATGTTGGCAGTATATAAAAAAAAAACAGCGGCTGCATCTCATCAAAATTAGCCTCCACTAAAAAATCTATAACACGAGTGTTTAGATTTCGTCTGTTCTTTACATTTGTTCTGTTTAAGCCGAAGTATCGCTAGGTGTCGGCATAGAGGGCTCGGGTAGCCGTGTGATTGTGAAGAGATTTGTCAGTGTCCACGAAGTGGGGTGACATTCTTGAAGAGGGCTGGCCTCGTGCAAAGGTGATGAGTTACTGTCCCAAGCGCAGTAATTCACAGGTCACTTAGTGATATGAAGCTGGTTTGAGGCTATAAAATAAACAGTTGATATTTATCACCACCAAGCCGGGCCTGCGTGTGATCACAACCACAGAGAGGAGGGGTGGCTCTTGCCAGAGTTCGTCTCGGAATGGCACACGGTGGGACTTGACGTAACAGCGCTCCGAGGCCGTGCGCAGTGGACCGTTGCGTTCATAATCACGCACGCAGGCGCGGTGGCATGCCTAATGAATTACCTATTCACAAAAGCTTCCTGCCGAGAAAGAAACGGGCCATGGGCCGTGGGGGGGGGCGCGGCGGCATAAAACAATAATCCAACGGGCCGTTTCTCACTCAGCTGCGACAATCCGGCACACCTGCCCTGCGAATCAGATAACTGGAATTGGCACCGGGCACCCATTTATTCTTCACCACTGGAGTGTTTCGATTGCCCGCTTGTTGTTTTTTCTGACAGTCACTGTGCTGCACCGGGTTGTTTTTATAGTTGACAAATATCAAAGGGCGGACGGTGAGCTGATCTGCCATTGCTAGAGGCGATGCCATCGCGATTGGTTGGTGCACTCTGCCGTTCCGTGCGGGTGGACTTTATCCGCTGAGCTTGAGTGATGAAATTCGCAGTGGGCTTGCAGCGCTGGATCCTTCAGCCAGTACACCGAATATCAGCCACGCATAGCGGAGGAACGTGCCTTTCTGCTTCTGGAATGAAGCCGATGCAGATCGCTGTGACCGGTTATCTGTGCACTGGCTAGGTTACGTATTCATGGCTCGGGCCCTGGGGGATGGGACCTGTGAAGCTTGTCCACTCCTGCCCGGCCATGTGAGGCCAGTTCGTGGGAACACTCACACTCAGCGTCTCAGCTTGTGCTCATCAACACATTGCCCCTTTTTTATCGTCAAGGGGAATCATTGTTACATTGCAAGCAGGATATGAAAATGTTGGGTCCATCAGGACCTCTGCCTCTGAATAGAAGATTATTATTGCCATCTTTGTTTAGTCCTACAGTGTTTTACATGTTATTTTTTTAAACATTTTGCTTGGTAGTATTGTCATACAGTATTTGTAATCAAGATAATGCCCAGTGCTGTGTAAGCATTTACTGGTTGCCCGCATCTCATTTTTGAATCGGCCAATTCGGAGAACCAAACTCGGCGTCCTTGCGCGTGACGTCTGTCATAGCCGTGCGCCGCGAGGGGCCGTAATTGATCTTCACAGAGGCACAAGAGTAATTTATTGCAAACAGAAGCCCCTGTGGCGACTTGATGAGCTCATCTGGCCACTGCAGAGCTATTTAATGGAGTATTGTTTTGAAATGGCGACACTGGGGATAATGAGATTTGGAAACTCTTGGGTGCAAGGTTTGGCAATGTTGGTGCCTCGACGCTTTTGCGTGTTCTTGGTAAAATGCGGCAGTGGTGGAGGCGGCGGTGGCAGCGACTCCTCAAGCCGTACCAGCTGCTGTGGCTGCGTTACAAAATAGGTTTTGAAAATGACGTCGCACAGCGCTGCTCCACGTGAAAACCTACAGCGGTTGAAGGCCGATGGCAGAGTCCTTCATTCGCACGCAAAATGCACGCACGCACGCACATGCGCACGCATGCGAAGCCAAGACAACCGGCGTTGTTCTGAGAAACACCCAAGCTGGCAACACTGTGCTGTGAAGTATCAACATCATTATCCACCAAGATCAATCTACTTTTGGATGAATGAATGCCTCCCCAAGTCGTTGCCATCGCAAATGGTTCTGTGATGTAATAATCCAGAACCTGCACCCGACTCACTCCATCTCCACGGTGCCAGAAATCTCTGGGGCGTGTGCTATTTCTTTGCTGCCGTTCAGTCTATTATTTGGTCATAAAGAAGAAATAATCAGGGATGTAACACATCATTGGTTCTCCGATTAAATAGATGCTGATGCTTATGATACATGCATTGGAGCATGAATGTAATTAGCGTTTATTTCTAATTTGTGCAAATTTGACAGCAATGGCGTAGCGGGTAATGAATTGCACTAAAAATGTGGCATCCTCAGTTAGATTCCCACCAACTTCACCAACCTGCACTAGCCAGAGTGGTGAAGTATAGTCAAATCTCCATGACTGACTCGGCCAGGGGAGGCCTTCATCCAGCAGTGGGTTGACAAACTAAATATATTTATCATTTACCGTATACGAAAATAATATTCTCACGTTATATTTATGGTCTTGCCCCAAATGGAACCGAACAAGAGAAGACTGCACACTCGAGACATAATTGAGAGACAAATAATGGGTTCTTAAATCAATCTGTGACCCTGAATCTTTGATTAACCAATTTATTGAATCGTGGGTGTGCGGAGGTTTGAGTGAACCATTTGCATGCCTTATAAATTATATGGCAGGAAACAAGATACAGTATAAGGTTATTAAAACAGCGAAAGGGTAAAGTTTAAATGAAGTTTAGTCGATGCGGAGGAGAGATACAGAGTGGGTTTACGTGCGTCACCCGTGGCAAGTGTAGCCAGCTCGCGGTGATTGAAAACCCGGTGCGAACTGGCGTTCCACTTGAACTTTCGTACTCACACCTGGCATTGGGAATGGAGTGGGCAAACGTCGTGATGGATCACCATGCAGACTCGGACTCGCTTAAACTCTCGTGCTTGGCATTGGCACTAAAGTAACTGAGTTGGTAAGGACAGATCGGCAGATGTGACCGGGCTGCCAGAGCCATTGTCAACTGCCTCCCCAGGAATCCCGAGCTCATCCTATAATTGCGTGCGTCTCCACTCCGTACTTTGCGGAGAATCACCGTAACGGGCAGACAACATCAAGAGAGCCGGCTTGACAATCTGGCGCCCACCGATTAGGCCCTGCGGCGACGTTGTGAGCCTCCTGCCTTTCCTGCCATCGAGAGACCACGAGGAAGGAAGCACCAAAGAGTTTGTTGTGGCAATACCCTCAACCCACACTACGTTCTGGTTCTAATTTTGTCCTCAATAAAGTTATTCCTTAATTTTATTTTAAGTCAATGTTGACTACGAGTGTACGAAAATCATCTTGCATGCCGACGATTTACAACCAACCACCAAATATCCAACCTTGGTAACTATGGTGAGATGAAATGAACGAGTCTGAATGAATATGTAGATTTAAGAAAGTTAAGCAACGTTATTAGAGAATGCAGTGCATAGGTGATTGACTAATGTGGAGATTACTTTCAAATCTTTATCGAGTTCACCACTTGGCTGGCCTAACAATATGGGGGGGGGGGGGGGAATGCCCCTCCCACCCAACATTGAACCAACTCGATGTACGACTGCTTTGGCCTAAATGAAATCCAAGACTTGACTAAAACCCCACAGGTTGTTGTCGATGAGGCTGGGGGCCATTTTCTTTGTCGTGGCTCTGGCCTGAGCCGCTCGGTTGGGCGCCACGGTGGCCAGATGTTGACTACCTCGCTTGGTCTACAGGAGGTCGTGGGCTCGATCCCGACCCTTCACGCATGCTGTATATTTGGAGTTTGCGTGTCTCTCTCTCCCAGCGGTCACGTGGATTATTCTGCGGGTCCTCCGTTTTTTCCATCCACATTTAGAATCAACATGCGTTTAGAGTATTTGGTGGTTATGAATGGCCAGGTTGCTTTTGAAAAAGAGCTATACAGCTCAGTGGGCCTTACCTGGTAAAATATAAAAAATAGTAGTGGCTGGGGACCGTGCTCGTAGCTGGCTTCGCCTAACCAAGTGACTAAAAGGAATAAAAATGTGACTGAATTAACACTGCTGCCTGCCTGAGCTGAGGGATGCATCTTCGCACTGGACGTCCTCTGCCCCTTGTCGTGTTATTGGTCCCTCTTGCAATCTCTCCGCCGTGCGATGCATGATAAACCTCACCCCCCCCAACCCCATAAGACACATTGATTTGTGAAATAATCCACTGATGAGCAAGAGATGAATTAGGTCAGGATTTTTACGTGACGTCTCGCTTTTGTCACTTGATTAAGTGATTTTAAAAAGTCTGGCTGAATTCATCACGCTAATTTTATTGTCGCAGCCCTGCACCGTGAGTACAGCACAGAAATGCATTTCCTTTTATTCTTTAGTATTCTTCATCTAGCTCCTTGGCCGTTTCCTTCACTGACATCACCTTGCAGTGGCATCTCCACATCTCCGTCCATGGCTACGTCTTTTGACTAAACAACTTCCGTCCCGTGCAGCGTTTGATGCTTGACGGCCACTCAGATCCTGCTCTTTCGCTTCCCCTCGCGCCTTCTATTGTGCTCCATCACCATCCTTCACAGACAATCGCCATTTATCCTGGTCAATTGAAATGTTTACACGGCTTATTAGTTCATATATACACTCGTGGCAACATTAAATATGTTGTTGTTGGTCGCGGTGCATGTTCTTTGATAGTGAGTAAATCATTCCCTTTGCCAAACATCCGTGTACAGTCGTGCCATGAGCCTTGGCTCAGTATGAGTTAATGCTTTGCATTGGAAAAGTGTCGCTGTTAGATTTATGTAATTGACCGGCCAATATCTGGATTAACAAAACATCAGTTTGCAGGCCAAGACTGGAATATTATTCATCTGCCACACGTCTGTAGCCGGACATAGAGTCCGATGCTGCTGGTGCGAGTAGTATTTAGGACAGACACAAAGGAATCCCCCCTTTTCAAAGGCCCTGCATTTAGAAATGCCTTAATGTATTGGTAAGAGCCGTGTATCAAGTGATTAGTTCTATAATAGATCAAAGCAGATCCTACTTAGTGTAATAGTGTGATAAGAACTCAAGAATTAGGGCACTACAGTACAATAATGCTGTGTTGGGGAGACGCGATGCCAAAGATGAGCAGCGAGTGAACGCATTCTTTGATTTAGCGCCGCCGCGTGAGGGACCGTCTTGACGCACATCACAGAGTCGTCGTTTGCGCTGTGCGAGGGAGGCTTGTGTAAAAGAGTTTAACGGTAAGGCTTCTGAAGTTGAAACCTCTCGGCTTAAACCAGCAGCACGACAGCGCTCAGCTCCATTGGCAGCACTGGAAATTCCACATTTACTTGGCGGGCACCAGTCTATTCATGGGTCAATCACTCTTGACTTCCCACAAAGTGGTACTCAGGAGTATTAAAATATAATAACGATAATCATACATTTCAGCCCAATTTCAATCAACTGCGGGATGAAGGCCTCACCACACTGCCAGTCATGAGGTTTGTTTGACCATAACTTCACCACGCTGGCCAGTGTGGGTTAGTGAAGGGTTGAAGGAGGGGTTATCTTTGATCGGTTCAGAGATCACTCGCCACTGATGTTAGACATGGCCACGATTACCATTCCAGTCGCTGGTTTCACAACACAGTGTACTAACAAACTGCGTCACTGTTCTGCCCGTCATTCAAAGATAATATACACAGTAAATGGTTAACATGAGCAGTGTGAATGGCCGATAATGATCCATTATTAAGTATAGGAATTGATTAAAGTCTGCTCTTGCACCTGGCTGATTTCAGTGGCACGGCCCTGCAAGTGGGTCTTAATCTGAACGAGTCTGAACTGCCCACGCAGCTGTGCTGGTCTCTGCTCGCAGGTGTCAATATGGGGCGAGTCAATGATTCACGTTTAGTGCCCACAGCTGTCAGACTTACAACCTCCACGCCAACTTCCACTGTGTAAGGAGGCACGTAATCAATGACCCTGTAGAAAATTCTGCCACGCCACTGTTTTCTGATGGGATTTTAATCCCTTACATGTACTTAATGGTAGACCCCACAAGAAGAACCTCATTTCAATGTAATGCCCAAAACAAGTGCCTGTGTTGAAGCACAGCAGAATATTGCAAGGCAGACACGGCTATCTCTCGCACCAGTGGGGAAATTAATAATAGCAAAGTGCAACTAAAGTGGCCTATGGACCACACGGTAATGCCACTGCCCGTTTTCTGTGATTGGCGGGAGGCCGAGAGCAGTATCCACGTGAACGGCTTATTGCAGCCAACTCCGTGGCGGAGCCAAGGGGGGGAGATGCGGGTGAGACCCCCCCCCCCATTGAGACCCTAAATTGGTATTTTATTGTAGGGCCCTCCTGTATTTTAAAAGCCTGACATTTTGGGACCGCATTCCCTTGGGAGGTTTATGGATGTGCCTCTGAGCCTCCTTTGCATCGTTAACCAGATGGATGAAAAACACCCACTCTGGCCTTGGTGAAGCCAGTGACCTTTTAAAGGGAAAGACAAGCGACTCTGTGGCCTTTGATCGGTGTTGATATTGGCCTGAGGTGGCCCAAAACACTGAAACCTTGAGCTGTTGGAGAAGATACTGATGATACGAATGATGATGATTGATGATGGTGAGGATGAGATAGCGTCGCACAGCTGCAGGGTTTTAAAAGTGGGTGATGCAAGCAGACAAGATTTAGGCTTTGTCTGAGTCGTGGCCAGTAAGAGGGTATTTTCTTGAATTGGAATTTAAGCCCCACCTGTCAGCGTGATGAGACAACTCGGCGTATTAAGGGGACGGCCTGTTTGACAGGCCGTATATTGGAAAGTGGTTGCAGCTCTTGAACAGGTTGTTATTTCCACGTACCATATTTAGCATGTAATGATTTTAAATATTTGTATTTTTAGCAGTAATCGTCGTTTTAAAGATGTGTACTGTACTATTTTTAGGCTTAATGTGAAGTTTTGTTTTTTGTTTCTGCTCTGCCCAAACTCTGCTACTCGTAACTCCACCCTTGTGCATCTTTTGATATTTGCCAATATTCTCGTTTCAAATACAGATTCATTATTTAAACACTGCATGTGTCTAATGATTGCTAAACAAGTCCCATGTTGATCAACTTAAGAGCAGTCTCTATTTTACGTGAGACACGGATCCATCTGTATAGTCTACACAGGCTATTGGAACAAGTGCTGTTAGCAAGCCCCTTTCTAGGCTGGCAACAGCACACGACGAGGCGGCATGGTGACCACCGTACCCACCTTTGTCTCGCCACTGCTGATGTTTGCACACCATGGTCGGGGATCTAACTTAAGTGCCCAGCTTCGTAGTGGAGTGCGCTAACCACTATGCTACCACTCACGAATAGAGGGACACGCATACACACAACTCTATTCGCCACTAAGTAACGGTGACATCACTACGGCGCTTGTGCCAGGCTAGGTGTACCTTGAGGCCACGCAAAGTGTCGAAGGTTAGCTGGCAGGAGGTCACAGAACAGGCTCGGGTGCCGTGGGTTGACTGACTGAGATGATTGGCAGATGCACCACCTGTGCCCCCTACACACATAGACACACACAATCTCGATCTTTAATTTTAACCTCACTAGATTGGTGTTTAGAAATCATCAGGCAGACCGTGACAGGGTGCAAGGACTGGAGTTAGAGAAACCCTTAAGTGAAAGTCAGATGAACAACAAATGGACAAGCTTGTTATTGTTTGTTATTAAACTGAAACCCTTTGCCATGTGGTCGTAACCCAACACATATCGCCCTGCGTGCTTTGAATCCGGCTTCCCTGGCCGTTTATCTGTGATTTTAATATTTATGTACTCCAACCGACGGCACGCTGCCTGAGCTCCCATGTTCCGATGTCCCAACGTCCATGGGATGTCCCCTAATAGATCCTGATTCAGAGTGTTTTTTGTTTGCATTTTTACCACAAGTATTGTGGTTAATGCAGACATGATTCCTTGTAAAAGGTTTCAGTTTGGTGTTTTAACAACTTAACACCTGTTTTGTTGCCAGATTAAAGGGGAAAACTTATTCTCAGATCCTGATTCTTTTCAGCAAATTCTCAATCGTGAAACGTTATCGCATATGCGTGATTGTCAGCAGTAATAGCTGAACTATTGTGAACATTACAAATAGAACGCAAAAAGGAAAGAAATCTGTTATGCCACTTAAATATTTTGCGGCTATTAAAATGTTTGAGCATAGTAATTACTGCGAATACGGGCAATGAGCTATCTAAATTTACAATTGCAGCATTAATACGTTTATCAGCAGAGGGGTTATAAAGATCATCTGGAGTAACACGTTTATGGGAAGCTCCGACATGGATTATTCAAATTGGGAAGTAAAATTGCATTATGGTCTCTTAAAGCATAATTTGTTTCTGTGGGAAAAAATAATAATTCTCCATGATGTCCAATTTATTGCTGTTACAGAAATTCTACGGTAGGTGCAATGATTTGTACATTTTTCATTCTCTTAGAAACCCTATTTGTGCCTTGAATCTCTGACTTATTATGTTTATTAATGTTGTTAACTTTCACGTGGCTACGGGGATATGTTAAGTGACTGAAACATAAGTGCATCATACTTGTCTGTACCTACACGTTCTTGCCATACTTTAGGCACAATTGTAATTGATCAAGACTCTCTCGGTAGGTTTTATATAATTTTGCGTCGAACTAGGGCCCATATTGGCCCACCCTCTGAAGATCGGCAGTTTACCAGCATTGATTCAAGCAAGCCTGACTGATGATTAGACACCGTGTGTTGAAACCGGTCCAGAAATGTGCTGGTCATGAATCAATGCTGCTAAAATGATGCACTCCAAGAAGGGCGTGCGGCTGATGCATTGTGTTAAGAAATACATGGAGAGACGAATATGCGATGGAGTTGATTTGTCAGCTAATTTATTTTGTTATTAAAATCCATACGCTCACGAATTTATCTACTTTATTTCCAATTCATATGTTTGCAGATTTTTTATGAACCACAAAGGTAAAGATTTAATCAATTCGTGAATAAAATCGTGATACAATATAATCACCGTTGATCAAATAATAGGAGGGCTGAATTGTTACATTCCCATGCATGTTTAGTATACTTATTTCGATAAAAATCTGAAACGGAGATTTTCAGCCCTGTGTCAACTCACTGCTGGATGAAGCCTCTCAGGTAATTGGAGTTGTTTGACCATAAACCACCAAGCTAATCGGTACGCGTCTGTGGAAGTGTGCTGCCAAGGATCGGTTCAGGTAGCCACGCACCACCGGTGTTAGCCCTGGCCAGGAATCGAACTTAGGGCTCTGGATTCAGAGCGCCGGCACGCTGACCACTGCACTGTCCCATGCCTCTGCTCAATATGCCAGTGCAGGCTTAGTGACGTTATCCGGAACACAAACACATGGGCATCGTGCACAGCCTGTGCTTGGCTCACGTTTGCGTGCGTGTCTGCTCTTTACACACACGTGCGTGCGCACTGTACCACTCCGACGCTGCACGTCCACGCCGGAGTTTTTACGCCAGGGACAGAAATTGCAACAAACGAGCGAGCCGCATCGTTACACGCGCGGCGTCGTCGCACGCTCGGCGCTGCTGGGGGATGTTGATGGCTCGCGCTGGCTAACGACGCTTGCGTGCTCTCCTCTATCTCCTGACACGCAGAAATAATTTTTTTGAAAAATACTCTCTGTACATTTATAATAGACTAGCCTTTTGCCCGTCCTAGGACAGAAGCTGTAATATTTACGAAAACAATTGTATCTTGTGTAAATTTAATGGCAGTGAATCTTGCACAAACTACGTCATCAAACACTTAACTCAATGTCACTGTAGCACTGCATTTAATTCACCTTCAATTATTTCTAAATCACTGCTCTGATACTTTATTTTCTTCTGCTTTCACTCGCCGGGGTTGTAATCAATTTGAATTCGATACAATGTCTGGAAAATCACGGAGAAATGTAGAAATTTTATCATAATTTAGAAGCAAAAATTTTACCTACCTTTTGTTTCAAGTGCTGAAGAAATAAATAAAGACACCAAATACACTTTGTTGCTGCGAATAATTATTTGATTAACTTTAAATAAAGAAACGTCAAATTTAAAGCGAATTTGCGTAAAAAATGTCTTGCTTGTGATAGTAATGACGGTGGGGGGGGGCTCTTTCTGTAAAGAAACGTCATATTTGAAGCGACTTTGCGAAATAAAAAATATCTTTTTCGCTCGATCTCCTTTTGCGTGAGTGTAAAAATCCACCCGCCCATGATTATTGTATTATTAATGAGGGGGGGGGGGGGGGGTTGCGGCATGTGGAGTGACGTCACGTGCGTTACACACATTTCTGGGCTATTATAGTTAAGAAAGCAAGTTTACTTCATGTTCTGCTCCCCAATTGCATTGAAAAGGTCCCCCATTAATATTTGAGCACGTTTGTGCTGTGTAACTTAATGCGTCTGTGTGTGTGCTCGTGCTCGCTGTAGTTACATGCGTGCCTGCGTGCGTTCTCGTCAGCTTTGATTTTGTTTTTGAGATGGGAATTGCTTTGCTTTTTTTGTATTCCTCCACGGGATGCTCTGACGAGATTTGACATTTCATTATTGGTACGATCCCGTTGGTGCCTTCCTAACGTGGGGTCGCGTGCCACGACTTGCAGTTTTAATGAGCGCGCATGTGCATTGATGACAAGTAAGCAGGAAATTTGCCCCATTTCACGGTGGTGCAGCGCAGAGCCCTCCGTGTCTGTTCCACATGGATTTCCACCAGCTTCTCTCCGGTTGTCGGTATTGGCCAGAAATTGCAATGCTGAAAAATGTTCTTAAAATTACTCTTAATTGGGATTCCACATTGCGACATCCCCCTCTTACTGTGAAAACTTGGCAGGACCCTCCTGAAAGAGAATCTTGAGACTCATTGAGGCTTTCCTGGGATTTCAAGGGTAAATAAATGGGACGGGGGTAAGTTTACGACTGTGAGATCAGGAGGCCGCTGCTTGAAACCTGTGGTTCCAGGACACCGAGATCAGCTTTCGGGCCTTGTTGTCATCCCCTGCTACGAGTAAATACCCAAATGGTGTTTACCAGTTGAGCAGTAACAAAGGAACCCGATGTTTAGGTTATTTAAAAGAGCAAAATACCGAGATGCAATCTTACTCGGTGCAGTTCATTCAACGGCAGACGAATGTGAAATTAGCGTTTCAGCAAGCTTTGTGTCTGATGTTAAGTTGACGTGCTATGCACAATTTAGAATGAAGAGAAATCTGGCTGCTGAATCTGGGTGTAATTTACGTGTACCCTTTGAGCTGCAGGTTTATTTAAAATGTATCTCCAAGTGGCATCTCAAAGCAGAATACTTTCTTGGAAGAGTGGGGGTGTGTCGAGTACTTCTGCATCATTGCTCAGCTCATGTGAGGCGGCAACGTAATTCAAGTTAAATGTATTGCGAATGTCTACACCGACTCCACATTGGCCGCTCAGGTATTGTTGAGCTACGACCACATCAACCCTCAATGTAGTCCAATATCATCAGATCTCAGAAGCTAAGCAGCAGATTTAAGCCTGGACAGTGCTTGGATGAACGACAACCATGCTACTGCTGCCGGGTTACTCTGTCCGCAGGGGGCAGGGAAGCAAAAATCCATTGTTGTACTACAATTGCCTGCGCTCCCTGCTTTCACCAACCTGTACTGACCAGTGTGGTGAAGTATGATCAAATAACCTCCCATGACCCACACAGCACATGGAGGCCCCCCGTACAACATTGGATTGACAAAAGGGTTGAACACATACAATGCATATGTTAGCTTACGTTGAACAAATTACACAGTGGCTTTTCATGCTGGCCGCTGTGTATTTCACTATTATTTACGTGGCCACTTGCAAAGGGCACATGACGACCACACAGGCAGTGGGGTGACGGTAGCGGCCGGGGAATAAATCCAGACACACCAGCCCCCCTCCCCCTCGACCCCACGTACCACCCTTCTCACTGATCGCTTCATGATTCCACACAATTTGGCCTTTGTAAAAATATTAAAATGCTTTGCAGCGAACCGTTCAGAGTGCAGGCTACGCCACCGCAGAGTGGAACGAAAGGCCACTGAGATCTGCGCTCACTTCTCGAGTCAAACAATCGCGAGATGTTCAAGTGTCAATCCGTCGTGAATTTCAGACATCGTGACACCTGACAGCTCTAACCTAGACTGTCAAGATATCGCATTGATTTGAGTGCCAGTGACCTCAATCCCCTCTAATATAGTAATTGACAAACCTTTTCGAATCTACTGCTGGATGAAAGCCTCCCAAATGCTCTGTTAGTGATTGTTTCCTTTGAACATACTTCACCAAGCTGGTGAGTGCAGGTTGGTGAAGGAATGGCGCCATAGCAACGGTTTATACATCACACACCACTGATTTTAGCTTTGAACGGGAATGAAACTTCGGTCGCCGAGCTCAGAGAGCAGTGTGTGAACTGCTGCGTCACCTCTCTGTGCAGTAGCAGCAATTGTATTCTTAAAATCTGCTGTCAATATTAACACAATACGTGGGCGCATTATCATACGACAGCAACATTTGTATTTATTTTTGGAAAATGTATTAATAAATTATTAATAAAGCATACGTTGGTATCTGGTGCCACGTATGATTCTTTTTTCAAACTAGTCTCATTATTTATCTTAAAGATAGCAACATCTCTGGATTTCTTCGCATGAAGAGGCAGTGGTGTTTCATAGTCTGAGTGCGGCATACACAACCGTACGTTCTGAGATAGTCTCAGAGTAGATCAGATGTGATGAGTGTACGTGGAACGATGCATCGAACCATCAATTACAAAATTATCATGCTCACGATACATACGTCAAACTGCGCATCTCGGTTTCTGAAGATTATATGCAAATGAGACGGTGAAGTTGTTGCAGTTGTTGGCCTGTACCTTCCCACCTGCTGGGGAAATGATTCCTCAGTGTTCTTCTGTTCCTTCCTTTCATCAGTCGCTGTCCAGTCACGACCTCTGAACTCGTGGCTTTCAATGGTGACGTTACAGATGGGAAATAAATGAGAAACAATACAAACAAGTTGGTAAAAAACAAGACATTGTAAAATTTTTTATGGAATCGTGGCTTTGGATCCTGGAAATCCATCGACTCACTGGATGTGGATTGTAGTGGCCCTTGAGCGCTGTTAAATTACTCCTGCATGCCTCGTGGGTAGGAAGCGAACGGGACCACATGTTTGTGCTGTGAGGCGCTCTGGCGTTCCGTTCTGGCCGAGGTCGTAAATGGAAGCTGTTTCCGCACGGCCAAGAACAGGGCCAGCTCCCACATCTCAGCCACTCCTGTCTGCACTATTACCAAGGGCTCAAGGGCTCAGCGCCAAGAGGCGATGCTTTTAATTTGTATCCCCTGCACACGTTGCTGCAGTGGAAAACGCTTTGGAGGAGTCGTTGTACGGGCGATGCGGTCATTGTGCATGCCCAGCGCATTTCCTCTGCTGGGACTGACCTCTCTGTTACATTAGCGTCGATATGCAGTGCCTAGTTTGTCGGGAGGCCCATTAAAACTTTTCTTAATGGAATTCGTCTGAGAGGACGTGCCGCCACCACCAACAAGACGGAGCTTTGAAATCGTCTCGTATGCAGCGTACTCGGTGGATTGTTGCATCGCAGGATCGTTAGGAAGGCGACAGCTTGGGGAGGCTTTCATCCAGCAGTGGATTGATCATGGCTGCTGCTGCTGCTAATAATGAGATGCCAAAGTATGTAAAAACATGTTTAAAGCATTTATCACATGTTTGTTTAAAAAAATCCACATCCCCCCTTTTCTATGTTGGCATAAGGAGTGGTTACATTTTTTAAATAATTCATTGAGGACAGTCATTTAAAGACTACAGTATTGTGTATTGTATAAACACTTCACATTTTTTTGATTTTGCTCTTAATCCAGGGTATAGCTCTTAACACTGCCTCTTGTGTTATGGTGCGTGTTGGGGATTCTTTCTGTGAAATGCCACAAGGGCTCGCATTATAGTAATGTACTCCTACCCTTGATGCCACTACAAGCGAGGTTGTACTGCTTTAAAATTGCTATGTCCCTAACGTAAACAATTTAAAGACCTTTATTACATACGCTTTACCACTCGAGTGTTTAACAAAGTAGGAAGGTGTCATGGCGATGACTCAAGAGAAGTGTGTTGAAATCTAACACTCGGGGGCAAAAGGCTCTTTCCACTCTGGGGGGTGGCGGGGGGGTCCATTCTAAACAAATCAGCCGCCAACCGTGAATTGAATCAAACTTTGAAAGCGTGAGCAAAATTGGCCCTTGTGGTAATGGCAATGAACTGGTTAAAGTTTATCCCGAGCCCTTTCAGTTGACCGTCGGTCTCAAAGCACGCGCGAAAATGGCCTGTGAGGTATTTTTTATTTATTCTGATCTTCTTGTTCAAAAGCCTTTTCTACTTTTCTCTCTGTGGCTTCAGGGCCACCTTTTAAATGTGCCGAATTCCCAATGAGAGTACGCGAAACGCTGCCAAGTCCAGACATGCTCACGTTTTCGCCCTGTTTACCCAGTCGGCATCGAACACGCATTCAGCGGCAGTGGCAGTTAGCACGGGATTATACCTCTGTGGGCTTCCTCTCATCAGTATTACACAGCTGCAACCCAAGGAAATTTTAATAACGCTCATGTACACCCAGCTGCCTTTTGGACGAACCTTGAGAATAAGTCTTGGCTTTTACATGGTCTCCTCGCCAATGCCCTTTAATGCAGGGTTTGGCACACAAGACAAGAAATAACTACGCCTGTGTCGTTGTTGTTGTTTTGTTATTCCAGACGTGGCGTGCCTGTAAGAGCTGCGTAGAGTCATTCTAATTAATTTTCTGCTATTAACTCTCAATTGTTATTGTTGTATGTCATGGCAATTTGTTATTGCATTTTAATGCGAGGCATGCAACTGTACGTGGAAATTTTTACTATAATAAATCCTTAAACTTGTATCCCTATTAAACGCTTTAGTTTTAATGCATATCGCCACAGCGTAATGGTTAGCGCACTGGACTCGCAATCAGGACTTGATCTCCCTGCGCGGCAGTTCAAACGATGCGGCAAGTTTCGTAAATCTCCCGCGCTGCCTCTGGTCCACCCAACAGTATAAATAGGTACACCGCAAATTAGTCTGTGTGAGAACTGCCACCAAGGCGTTTGGGCAGTGTGAAAGAGTTGGCCAAAATATCCTCTACAGGGGTTCTATAGAACGCCGTAATGGGGAGGCCCTTTCAGCCAGCAGTGGCACAAGCAAACAATGGCAGGGCTGCTGCACCTTTATCATTATTTACTGTATTGAGATGTAATGCTGGAGTAATTGAGGTTGTCAATTGCCTCTTCAGAGGTGGCCTGAATTTATTGAAAGTTTTATTTCACTTTGTTTTTTTTCACTGGAGCGGAGAAGTAAAAATAAGTAATGCTGAGAAGTAAAAAAAAGCATTGCAAAGTTTGGGAGGGCGCTTGGCCCTGCAGATGTGGGACACATAAACTGTCTGGGCCATTGTTCAGCCATTTCATCACATCCTTACTGCTGCCACATGTGGAAATTTTGAACCAAAGTTAAAATTAAATCATGTGGTTTACTGGATGAAGAGTGTTAAAATAATATATTTCTTTGGCACTTCTTTGATATCCAATTTTTATGTTTTTCATTTCGAACATCTTAATTTTATGCTCGAGTATAAAGTTCAGACCTTGTATTAAGAAATTATTCATTCCAGCTTGTGGTTTAAACTTTCACCATTTCTGATTTTCGGTATTGTATTGTGTACACCTGTAATAAATAATTCTTAACATAATGTAACAAATAGCTGAAACGTGTGCAAAGAAGCATGGGGAGGTACATGCATTCGTGGAATTGCACCGAGAGACAGACGAACACGTGGATTAGAGAAAAGACGGAAGCCAGAGAGACACATCATTCGAGTATGGAGATAAGTGAATGGGCTTGGGCAGGATACGTCGCTCGAAGAGATGATGCACGGAGGCTGAGACGAACGACAGTGGCAGCCTCAGGAGGGAACGCCCAACCAGAGATGGAGCTCTGAAATTTATAGTGCAGCAGCTCGATGGATCGTGGCACCGTGGTTTTTTGTTGCCTTTATCCTCTTCGTTAGGTTAGTGGTCATTCCTCTCCGCCCGGTAGCCAGGACATCAGCCTAATGATCCTGCGCATACATTTCTGCAGAAAGTAATTTCATTTGCGCTGTCAGGTACCCCGTAATGTATTCAAAAGCGCACAATAGCGGAGAGGGGAGGGTGACAGCAGAAGTATTGAAGAAAGGCCGTTTCCAATTTCGCTCCCATAAATTATCCCTGATGTGTGGGGTTGCTGCGCCCAGGTGTAAGGTGCAGACTTCCTCCTATAAACGCGTCCCTTCTATTTATGAGGCTGCACTGTCGCGTTTGTAAGAATCATCGAGCACCCTTGCTTCCAACCTCTTCCTCCACCCAGCCTCGCTACTCCCCTCAAACCCACCTCCAGTTCTCTCCCCCCACACACACTTCAACATTTTTTCATAATAATGTTCTCTAATATTTAAGGGCTGACTCGCAGTGCGCATTCACTCACGCAAAAGCATGTACAGTACTTCATGGATTCGAAGCCAAATTTTAACATGAGACATTTCCAACATCCTTGTGGCTCCACGAGTGTTGTATTTATACAGTATGTACACATTCTTTTACGTTTGTACAGCATTTAATGGAAAATAAAAAGGTAGTAATGCAGGCTTTTGACATTCCGCTAATGGATGAAGGCCTCTCCCGTGATGTTGCTGGTCATTGGGGTTGTTTGCCCATACTTGTCACCATGGTCAGTCCGAGTTAGTGAGGAGAAAGACCCCGAGGCCGGCTCAGGTATCACTTGCCACTGATGTTAGCCGTCGCGAGGAATAAAACTCGCAGGTCGCCGGGTTCATAGCACTGCACAAACCACTGCTCCATCACGCATTCAGGTGTTGCACTTAGACGCCGTTTTATTGTTAAGTTTGCCACGGTGTTTACGACAGCCGTGCTATGTTCGATGTTATTGCTGCTGTTTAAAATCCCCGCATGTGAGTCTGCCGTGTATTTTTGTTGGAAGGCCTTGATGTGTTTTTACTCGAGTGTAAAGAGTACAAGACAGGACCACGTACCCATTCCATTTGACTGCGGCTTGCGATTTATTTGTTCCAATTCGCTGCTTTTGACATTAACATTTGGCATGTAAAATCAGGACAACGCAAGACATTTCCCAGTGAGGCGTCCACATTTAATGGAGACATTTTGTTTGGTTCCATCTTGAGCTGTTGCATTCCACATCAGTGCAGTAAATGCATATTTTATCAGAATGCGATAGTTTGCATTGATTGTGCTTGCGCAAATGTTACGTGATGCGGTGTGCACTGTAATGCTGTGTATGTGGATTTTATACTGTAATGTACAGTTTAAGCAATGGTGCCCTTTGGCTGTGCTCTCTTTACCATCTCATGGTTATTTTTGGAATATCTTCACAATTTATTCTGCTTGGACTGTTGGCTTCGAGTTGTGAGCTGAAAAATTCTCACCGAACTGCATCAGCACGGCTGCAGCAGGGATTTTTCAGGCAACTTCCTCCTAAAAATCCTTCAAGTGGCCTTGTTATCCTTTACACTCTAGGGGTTGCATGTATGTATGTTGAACTTCTTTCACACCGTACGTAGCCAATCGTGTGGATTGGACTTTTCCATGCGTGCTCTGTATGACAGTGAAACTGATTTTTTTTTATTCTCAGAGCTGGGAGTTTTCGCCAAATTACATGCAACATAAAATTTAACTTAACTAAAATCTAATTGAACAGGATGAGTTTCTTGGTGTGTACAGTCATTGATAACCAGGCTGGAACCATCACATCCGGTTTAATCACGAGGGGCTTGAACTCCCCATTCGAATCCACCTCGCCACCGATATCTTACCGTTCTTACGTCAGCTTCAGCAAAGTGTTGGCTCAGACTTCACCTATATTATCTTACACACGGAGCAGTTTTTTTTCATTATGACTGAAGTACAGCACACAAAGTGTCATGCTTAAATGTGAGCGTACCACGAGAAGTTTAAATCTTACGTGTGACCTTTATCTGCTGTCACACTGTTATGCGAATGGATGAATAAAGGGGCCTCTGAGCAAAGCTGCTGGCTCTGAAATTCAAGAAAAACACATTTCTCTTGCTAGGTCATTCGCAATGTGGAACATTAAGTTCTGCTTGCCCCACCACCACCACCCACCCAGCTCTGTGTACATTCTTGGTTGATCTTGGTGATAAACATCCAGATTTTAGCAGACTGCACTTTGTATTATTCTAATATGATACGTTCCAGGGCTTTATTCACGTGACTATGTGTTGTGGTCGCTCACATAATGGTTTACCTAGATGAGGGTATTAGCTATGTTGAAAGTTACATGAAAACGCGAAACAGGTGGGCCGCGAGAAACCAATTTGCTGCCTATGCGTGCATTGAATGAGCGTAATGGTTTTTTAGCACCTGTATTAGAACTCTTACCATTTCCTTACGAGAAAGTCTTTATGTGACAAAGGATATTGGATTGCTATGAATCAAACATTTAACTCCGCCAAATGAGAAATCGATCGGTATTGTTAAAGTGTGCTGTAACCAGACGCGCTCTGTGTATCCCGTCCGTGATACAACACTCCGAGGAGCTGGGAAGCGCTTGACAGCGAGAGCCCCTTCCGATGTGCTGTTTCTCTGGTATTGCACCACGTGTCGCTCGACGTGATTCATCACGTTTCGCTTCTTGCTCGAAGAAGGTCCCAGCACGGGGAAGTGAAACGTTGGGACACCGTGCCAAGCGGTCACAACCAAAAAACGGATCGCAGAGCTAATACAGCACAACTGCACACACAAAAACCTACGCAGCGGTTTGCTACGGGTATCGTACGGAGGTGTACAAGCCCAGCTGTGTGTAGTCTGGTCCCCGCGGTTTGTATTACGCTGGTAAATAGTATTTGCCCGCAAGTGATTGACGCCTGGGTACTCTTTTGCAGGATCAAAAAATAAAACCGTGACGTATTCTTCAGAGATCTTACATCAGCAGGTTCGTACACCTGAATGGCACGTTATTGCACGATAATAGTAACGAAAATGTAATATAAACCCAAACAAATCATTAAACCGATTCACTTGTATGACAATCAAAGGATTTACGCACACACAACTGTTGACTGTCTAAATGTGGCCACCAAGTGTGTTGTAGACGTTTGTTTGACTGCGGATAACGTGAGCCTGTTAATGGTTGTCTGGGGGCACAGCGTCCCAAGTCCTCTGTGTAACTTTCCGATGGCTGTAATGCCCATATTCGCTTTATCTTTGTCTGCCCATCTTGGTACAGTGGTTTGACTTTGGGCAGGAAATCATTAGGCAGGAGTGACTTGCAGTGGTATTTTCCACCGCCCGGCGCTTTCACCAGTTGAGTAGACTGTGTCCAAATATGCTTTACTTTCCGAAGGCCCTTTCATTGCAGACGGTGACAGCACGGAGCTTTGTCACATTGAGAGCTGGCAATGCTAAAGTGAGAAGCTTTCGTTTGGTCACTTCAGAGGGAGGGGTGCGGGGGACGTTATTGGGATGGGGACGGTGAAGATGCGACTCGTTACACCCCTGGTGACCGTGGTCTGTGCTTCTTGTAACAATATACTCTGGCGATGCGAGCGCCTTCCTTTTTATGGTTTTGGGTCAGGTGGCATTCCTCTTCAGAAAGTGGAATTGCAGGCCAGACGTCGCAATGACCACTGCACCTGCCACTGGTGCTATTCCCTTGTTTCGAGTTTAATAACCTTTTGCAACCGATCGCTAATTTCCTTTCCTGAAAGCCACGCTTGTAATGATATCCCGAGAGAGTGGCCATAATACCCCAAAGGGCCCTTTGAAGGTTGGGACCTCTGACCCCTGACCCGGATGTCTACTGGTCCGTGTGTGCAGCATCGCGGCGCATGTGCACAATTGCTTCTGCTGCTTTAGAGCTCTTGGTGTTCATCTTGGTTATTTTACAACGGGGCATTAAATATTACACGGTCATTATAGATGTTCTATTCTATTTCCATTTAATTGTCACTTTGGAGGATTGCTGCTTTATTCCCAGCTGCTTTTTTTCTTATAAAAAATGCTACCAGTGTAATCTACTATCGCAGGGTTGCAGTATTTAAATAAGTTGTGAACTGCAAGAACAACCGAATTACAAGAATATGGTTACTGTACCGCCACGGCATGCAAATTAACGCTCCTTAGAAAGTACAAGCATCACGAGTAAAACTAAAACCGCCGCTCAAACAACGTGGTCAAACTAAAACGAATGAACCGTACAGCATCTTATTGGGTACACGCATGGATAAGTAATGTGGAAATATATGCTTGCCAAGCAGACTCATTGTTGGTGTTTTGTAACAGATCTCCTTTAATGTGGTGGATCTCGGCATTAATTTGCTGTATGTTTGGGGGAGGAGCCGTGCTCATCTGCTTTGCTGTTTGCAGCCACTCTTATGGCTGCCAGCCACCTCTGTGCCACTGCCATCCTATCTTGGATGTTGCTCAACCTGCTGCCACCACCGCAAGCCGCTAGACTACGATGTGCGTGCTACGAGGAAGAAGGGCGCATTGCTGCCCCTCCCGCCCCCTTAACTTCAAAACCCCAGACTGAGAAAGAAACGGGAGGGAGGGAGGGTGAGGCAGTATGGAGAGGAGCAGAGCTGGGAGAGAAAGCAGCGAACAAGAGGGGAGAGAAAACAAGAGAGAGAGGAAAATTGTGCCCTTTTTCCTTTCGTTGCCTCGTGCCTCCGGTTGCCATGGAAATTGCTGGGAGGCCGATTCACATCCAGCGCAGTTAAAGCAACGCGGCCAAGCAGAGGCTCTCCCCGTGACACTGATGGATTTAATTTGTGCCGTTTGAGGGTGAAAATTACCCCTAATGCATCCAACACTTTTCATTACAATCCCTGCACTTCCCACGGTGCCCGCTGTCAAACCTCGAGCAATTATATTTTATTTTTTTCAATTCCTGTGAGAGCGTTAGTTTGAATGATAAATCAGTTTACAGTGCTATACGATGTTCAACACTGTAATTGTTCAATGTCATTAATCACGCACATCGCTTAATTCCTCACACCTCGTGGGCCCGTTATTTAAACTTACTCTTCCGTATGCGCTTTCGTTAGCCGCACGAGTGCCGCTCATTCCCCGCGTTATCATTTTCAACCACCTTCTTTAATCGGCTGAGTAATGCATTTTTAGCACCTTTATTTAACCGCGAGTGCTGATTCGCGTGACACTTTCACCGTTTGGCTTACGCGCAGTGGTCCTCCATATTTCTCAGTAGGAAATGTTGAAGGGGTTTCCGTGGAGCAATTTACCCCCCCGCTGCGACACAAACGCAAGGCCAGAGTAGGGAGAGCAGGCAAGCGGTGACATCATGGATTATGACAATTGTGTGCTCCAGCATTGGCGTGCTGGACAATTCCAAATTGTAATTCTAATTATATGGATATTACAAGGATGGCCTAGGGAGATTCCATTGACCACAACGAATTGACCACACACGGACCGGTTCTTCAGTGCCTCAGCATTGAGGTCTCCACCCAGAATACATTGCGGACGAATTACTTTTGGCCTCTGACTCAGTTGCACAGCAATGATGGCACCACAGTCTTGACCTCTGTGGCCTCAATGCCAAGGGGTAAGCAGGAAATGTCGCTGCCTCAACATCCGTGAATCTACGTCAAAGCGATGTGCCAACTACGCTCGCTGCAGGCATAATGTTCCACTGGACAGGTCACTACCACGAGCGAGTGTCATATTTCTTGATGTCAAGTGAGTTGTGGGCGTTGCCCGATGCTGCTTGACGTCAGGTAGCCTAGCCCCGCTTTTTGCCTGGAGGAAAGTGAGTTTCACCTTATGATAGCAATGGCATTTGTGTTTACTCTGCATTGAACTTCTCAACTTCGGCCCTTAACGTGCCATCGTGAGATGGCGGGAGAGAGCTCTGTTTCTCGACATTGGAAACAGCAAACTTAGCTCCTGCAGTGAACAATATGTGGTCATGTGAAGTAAAGGTTTTATTATATATCTCAAAAAATATTGTGTACCTCGGCAATATAATCACTGCATCAGCAGTGAAACATGTTCACCACCTGACAGCCCTCGTTTCTGTTCCTCAAATTGCACATGTGGCACATCGTCACTTTGCCTGAATGGAAGCAGCAGACACTAGTGCTCCCTTGCCGAATTCCCTCCAAAATATCGATTGATAGGGTTATGCCCAGTGGGCGTGGAGGGATGATTAGCAGCGCTGGTTGTTGGCGTTTGTGCCTACGCAAACAAGA
This sequence comes from Lampetra fluviatilis, assembly GCF_964198595.1. Lineage (NCBI taxonomy): Eukaryota > Metazoa > Chordata > Hyperoartia > Petromyzontiformes > Petromyzontidae > Lampetra > Lampetra fluviatilis. The sequence goes on along the minus strand of NC_136300.1, from coordinate 397,118 downwards.
GAAACTAATTTGCCGAGTGACCCATTCCTCCGTGGAAGCTCAGCATTGCTGACGTTCTCCGCATATCCCGAGATATGTGCTCCCCTCGAAGGGGTTAACGTCTTCCTAAATAAAACGCGGCAACAGCTGTCAGACTCTTGTCTATCATGCACGACCCTTAAGCAAACAGTTGTTGGGCTAAGATTATCATGCCTCAGTGGCGCTGGCTCGAATAAGGCACAATGATCTTGGGTCCAATCGCTCCCTATACCCCCCTCTGGCAGCACTGCTATGCATTACTGATCTCGGCCTGGGTGCTAATTTTAGAAAAGAACGATCACTTGTGATAAACTGGAAGGAAAAACAAATGAAATTGAATCGTTTGGACCACGCCTTGAATGCATATTTGCCAAAACTGATCCCCCAGCTGCAGCCAGGTATTAACGACAGCCCTGTAGCCAGTCGAGATGAAGCAGGTGAGCTGTGTACTTGAGCAATAATACGTAACAATACTAACTTACATCCCTTTGTCAATCCACTGCTGGATAAAGGCCTCCTCATGCCTTGTGGTCATTCGTGTTATTTGATCAATTCTCTAGCACGTTGGTCAGTGTGGAATTGTGAAGGGGTTTGTGATGGGGGATGACCTGCTCAGATATTACTCGCCATTGATGTTAGCAGCGAAAGCCTACTCAGGTTGCTTGGTTCGTAGTGCAGTGTGCCTACCACTATGCCACCACTCCCCTCCATGTACTTCAGTCTGGAGCCACAATTGTAATGGGGAGGCCTTCACCGAGCATTGGATTCGCGAGGAGTTGTAAATTATTATAATTATTGTTACAACAAACTACAGTAAGATGGGGAAAAGAATCGTTGGGCAAGTGCTGTAGCACAGCGAAAGTAAATTATGTTTCAATGCCAGGGTTGACAGAATATAAAATGTGCGTGTGTGCTTGTTTTTGTTTTGGTAATGAAGTCAGTTTCCATGAAACGACACTTTCATGGCACACTCTACTGCACACGCACACATGCACGCACGCACGCACGAGCATGCGCACGCACCCACACACTGCACAGTTGTGCTGCAGACACACAAATGTGTTCCGACTTGCCGTAAGTGTGATTCCATCAAGCCTGGAGCTGCCCCCCTCCCCCATCTCTTAGCCCTGCTCCCTTCCCTGGTATCCTTGGCAATTACATGAGGAATGGCTGTCCTGACATTGGGTATTGTTCTCGGAGAAAACTGGCCTATACAGGATCGTGTGAATGCACTTTCTCTCCACCAGCCCAGACACAATGCAAATACGGATCAAATAGGTTTTCTTTTTTAAGCTTTTTTCCCCCGCTTTGTTGTTTATTTACGATTTTTTTCCAGATTTACCGTGTTCCTTGTTTTGTTCAAATGAAACGTTATTTTGTTGTGAGATGGTGGATGACGTTTTCAACTTCTCTTTGGAAAAAAAATAGAATGGTGAAAAGTCTCTGCATGTTTCACAACGAAACGCTTTTGACATTGATCATCATGAAGGACGGGATGAGTAAGTGCTGGGGGTGCCATGTAGTGGCACAACGGTGGAGGAATGTTGATCTCCCCTGTCCAGACACGATGCCTTGCGACATCTCAGCCGCAAGCATGCGCGCTTCAAAGCCTGAAATGCGCAAAGAGAAATCCAAAAACAGTCGACTCATGTCGTAAACTAGTGGTATCCTTTCCACTCCCTCATTCGTGGATAGTTGGCATCATTTAAGGCTAAGGTTTCCTGAATTTGATGTCTTTAAATTATAAAATGTACTGGTGACAGGAGAACTGCGCATTGATCAGTTTTTGGAATTCCAACCTCATCGTTCGCAACGTGTGACATTATTAGGCGGGTTTAAGGCGGGTGGACAATTTTGTGGCCTAAACAAAACCTCTCCCTTATTTCCATTCTACCAGATGCGTGTGCGACGTACTTTGCGTGTTGCGCGTACTATGCGTATCAACTGTATACACGTGAAATGTCAATGTACTACGCAGGGCTCTCGTATTTCATAGCCGCGTGCAAAAAAACAACCACAGTGCTGCTCTATGTAACCCAATCCTGCTACTGTGATACTCCTGACTAGCATTTATGTCAGCCTGCGCTATGATGTCAGCATTATTCCAGGGTTGATTCCTGGGCCTTCCATTTTGATGTGGTGGAGAGGCTGAGCTTTCAAGCATCAACTTCAAAGAGAAGGATGAGAAGTTTCAAACAGCCCCTGGTTAATTTTTCAAGCTCATTGCAGACAGCGTCAGATAGACATGGGAACATACGTGCAGCTTACGAGCTTTGCCTACCATTGCATTGTGGGCTGCATCTGCAGCAGAACGTTGGCGGCTTCAATGGGGTAAGATGAACCAATATAGAAATTAATTTCACTTGACCCAAAACCTTAATTTTTCTGTGCGGATGAGATGCCAAGAACGCAGAGCTGTGTGTGAATTAAAGGGAAACAATACACAATTGAGCAGGGCTCCATCGTGGGTAGGGGATGTGTTGCTTAATCTTTTTAATCCCAGCTTGGTGGATTTTAAGTATTCTCACGCCACATGAGATTATACGATAGTCCTAATGAATGCCTTATCGGTTTAAAAGTTAACATTAATGTGTAATTTTCATAGCAGGCCAATGGAGCAGAGCAGATTGCTGCTCAACGTTGGTGGAGTTTTCAACGTAGGGAATTAATCCAGCGATAGTGGGGGGAACATTGCCCTTTTTCTCATTCTCCCCTGGTGGCAAAAAACAACAAAAATCATCAATTGATGTGCAGGTGGGTAGAGGGCACCGCTTATTTTCTAGGAAAAATGACTGCATTCCCTGAACTCTCCCGCTTGCTGTGTGGACGTTTGCCTTTGAGTGATGGCGTTTAATGAAACAAGTGACACGGTAGTCACAAGTCGTGCGCGTGATGCGTGGAAGAACGATTGCATTATGTCCTACTCAGGGCTTTATATCAGCCGGGTCTGTCCTGGTCGATGAATGCAAGTGTATTTCTGCACCCGGCATACCACGTCCAGTTACTTATTGTCATGGATGTGGCTACTAGTCGCTTCGCTCTCTTGGCCGTTTTCAATTCTAACCACATTACAAATTTCGTCCACGCGCTTTCCTCTTTCGTCCGATTTCATCCCAAACCTTCCGCGCCGGTCACGCCACGCGCCACATTTTTTGTTCAGTCTTTGAATAGAAGTCGTTCGGTGAGCATGTCTTATTTGTGTTTATTCATATATTATTAATACTGTACTTGTTTCTGTGATTATACTGTCAACAATTCATCGTTATTTTTTGTGATAACAGTATAATACTACAGTGTTCATAGTTATTTTCGTGATTATAAAACAAGTGTACAGTATTCATACTGTGCTTATTTTTGTGCTTTAATATATTTATAATGGGTCCTAAGTGTGGTAATAGTACAGCTAAAAGAACCCATGAGGTTCTCAATTTGCAATAAAAACTTGACATAGCCAAACTTAAAGAGCAAGGCATGTCCCATGCTGATAGAAGTAGCAAGCTCGTCGTACCTCGCCTAGCTTGCGACTTATATTTACTGTAGTTATCTGCATGTACGTTTTTCGCCGGCCAAAACAAGTGTGCAAGCTAAATAACGGCTCTGCTTTGACATTCGTCCATTTTTGACATGCGTCCATGCTCTGGTCCCTAACCAGACGAAAGTGCGAGGTATTCCTGGATGTAGCTCAGTGGGCCTTACCTGGTAAAATTCAAAATTGTTTAGTTTAGTCGTACTCTAGTCGACCATCGACCTGGAAATTATTGTTATAAAAATCTGCACATTTTTTCAATAATTAATATTACCAAATAATGATGAATAGCAATAATAATTAATCACCAAAATTAAGTGTGGAAGATGTTCAGTGAAAACTTGAGGCGTAGTTTTACCACTATGGGCCAGCCAGCCAGCCTGCCACCACCAGACAGCAGCTACGGGGAGCAGGAGGAGGCACGGTGAGGCAGCAGCTGCTGCCTTCCCAGGAACATGTTTTATCTCTCGGTTTGACCCCATTGCCCACCAGATGGAGGGAGCAGGTTCAGGGCTCATTGTTCAGGTGAGCAGTTAACCCACCCCGGGGTATATTTTAAGGACATATGCAGCATAGTTTTACACTGCACAAAGCAACAGTTACAAGAGCTGCTATATTGAATAAAGAGCTGCTTTAGTTACCATTCTTATTTTCTACCGACCGGATGTAGATTACACACGGACCAAGTCGGCTTAACGCTGACTATTCTGCCTGTCACAAACTGTAAAACATAGGCCGAGCGCAAACCTAATGCGGTAATTTAGTTACGAGTGTCAACACAAGTTCGTGCCATTAAAATGTAATTATTTTGGACGTGCCAGCTATGTGGAGAAAGCATTTTCGTTTTTCTCTAGGCTCAACGAAGATGCGTGGGTGCTGCCCACGCTTGGCAATGGTTTTTGTTGGTATGTGAACATCATTGACGAGCAGGCATAGTTCACCCATCGTCGCCTGAGAAGCATCGCTGTGCAGTTCACTCCAAACTGCTTGCCTACAGTAAAAGGATATTGCTCAGTATGGACATTTGCGATCGTACAGTTGTGACTTCATGCCCTAAAGTACAACAGTTCTCAAATAATCAATCGGGGAGTAGAAGCGGAACTTGGAAAAGAAGCAAACGACACAAAAAATCGGTTCCATGATCGCGATTGGATTGTTGCGTTACACGTCGTGGGGGAGGCCGTGAAGCAGACTTTGGTAACATCTCGGAGTTTTGATGCTAAATCAGATTGGGCATCGTAGTCCCACACAGGTGCCAATCCTCCTTGAATGGGACATAGCCGAGACCAGGTGGCAACTGCATTTCCCTGCCCTCCATAGCGGCGAGCTCCGGGCAGGGAGCTGCCCTCATTTCCGAGTCATCTCCGTGAACTCTGCGCGCAGAAAAGCCACCAAAGTTGCATTCAGTAGAAAGTTTAAAAAATAATTCCACCCGCCCCCCTCCCAGGATGTGCATTTGATGCAAAAGCGTGCGCAGCCCACGCCGCGGTACAGTGCGCGACTTCCTCCGTGCCGGTGTTTACACGCCTCGGGAAGGCGCCTCCCAGGGTGGGGCTCCCACGCGGTCGCCTTCCTCTCGCTCCACATGTTCCCAGCATTGACAGCAGCTGGGTGGGAGCGCAGACGTGGTGGTGGTGGTGGCGGGGAGGTGCAAGCCGGAGAGGGGGAGGTGGGGGGGGCATGAGCGATGTCCCGAGTTTGCTCAGGGGGGTGACGCCCCGAGCCACGGCGTGGCCGGGGGACCCAGAGATGTCACTCACGCGCGCCCCTCCATTGTGCTTGTTTATCGTATTAGTTTCAGCGGTAGCACTTCCATGGTGGGGGGGGGGGCTCAGATTACTGTGTAATCCCTGCAGAAAAAAATGAAACACTTCACACTTCATTTACTCAAACATAGACCCTCCACGCCCCCCCCCAACCGCATGTGCTGGAAAGCGCTGATACGGCCGTAGATATGCGGCGTTCGTGCCACCACCGTGAGATGCTCTGGCTGCGTCCGTGTGGAAGCCCTCTCTCTGTGTGCCCAGCCTAATAATTACAGCAGAAATTCACCAAACGAACTGCAAAAGGTCACCAGATGTCGCGAGATACACCTGAAGTCGTGAAATAAAATGTCACTGGAAAGCTTACAAAGTATTACACAGAGTAAACTGGTAGAGACAGGGTCCTGATTGCATACCTGGAATTGCACGTGAATTTGTATTTAGTCCTCGTCCCAGATTGACGCAAGATTCGTCGCTCGTCACTGAGACAACATTTTGCTTGATCGGCAACACCGCCGAGTTGGCAACGCTGCTGCCTCCCTCGTGTGCTGCGAGCTGGGCCCGGTGTGAAGAAGGGGGCTGGTGACGTTAAATTGGCCTTCACAGCTATTGTTGTTTCTTGCCCGACGACGTGCGTGTGCGTGTTCTCCAGGAAGTGCACACCGAGACTTCCTTTCTGTGGGGAAAGGGACGGGCTCCTTGTCCGAGGCGGGAAACGACGCCCACTTGGGAAAGCAGCTCAGCGCCACGAATTGTGATAGATTGCACTTGGGACAATTAGTCACTTCATTGCCAAACTGCTACAGGATCCCGAGAAAAGAAGAAAAAAACACGACCTACCTATTTTGTTTCTTTAAATCGCATTATTCCACTTCGTGTGTGTGTTTATTTATTTGTAATCGGGCAGCAGAAATAAATGTTTTAAGGGTGGTCATCATTAATATTTTAGGGCTCTTTAGTTTTCCACTCCACATTCATAACAATTACCCTGGACGTCGGGTGCGAATGGGTGGCTCACGGTGGCTTGGGCAATCCGCTTGGAACCCAGCAGCAACCTGCGAGTTTGATTCCCAGCCACGGCTGCCATCGGTGGCGAGTGATATCCAAATCTGTCCTGGATTACCTCGTGTTCACCAATCCGCGCTGAGCAGCATGGTAAAGTATGGTCAAAGTTTAGTGAAGTATGTTGTGCGCAAAACACCCGCCAATGATCCCCATGGTGTGCGGAGGCCTTCACCCAGCAGGGTATCGACTGAGGGCTTTGCATCACGTGACGTTTATCTGGTGTTATTTGTAAGGGACGGTGGCTATGTGCTAAATGAATGTTGATGGAGGTATGTGCTCAGGTTAATGCCAGCGCCTCCACTGTCTGACTCCAACTCTGGAGCCTCAGCCACCCGTGAGACAGCTCTGTGCCCAGCGGGCCTCATTATCAACATCCACGCATACATTATAACTTCCCCAAATTAAGGAAATCAATTATGCACTTCCCCCTCCCCGCCAATTATGCTTGGCCGCGTAGTCTCTTGAGTGTGTGGAAGACAGATGGATGATGAATCTCTCTGCATCGGTTGTGACGAGCGAGAGGCCGCTGCTTGCTTGTTGCTTGAAATCTTCACTCCCTCCTGATTGCAGCTCATCAAGCACCCGACAGGAGGGTTGCGCTGTGCATTTGTGGCGTTCGAGAGCCACCCACATGACAATGCCAGTGCTTTTATATGTTCGCAGACTTGAGGCGCCTACCTAAAATGACTCAACATAATGCCATCTGATGCTTCTGCTTCTCTCGTGGTTTGTACGGTATTGCAACCAAGTATAAACAAATTTAACTGATAAACATTTTTGGTGAAGTGAAGTCAAATGAGTCATATTGGGGTATCAGGTTAACTTTTTGTCTCATTTAGTCTTTTTCTCAACGCGCTTCCCTGTTTATTCATGGTGAAGGGCAGGGGCCAAGTCCTGGCAATCATTCTTCGGCTCTGACAAGGGGGCACCATTTTCTTACAGTTTATTTTAATTCCTCCCCAGTAATTGTTTTACACAATTGACTTGTTGAGAGTTCAAGATTACTGCTGGGTAATTTAAAAGGTTTTTTAACCCAGAGTGGGGGTTGGCTCGGCCGTTGGTGCAAATGGATCGACGTCGTTAAGCCCCCCCCCACCCGGCGGTCTCGTTCAGCCGTCATCAATCACTCGGCTATCGCCCCGCTGCACGACGCGCGCGTAAACACGTACACAATTACGCAGCAGCAGCAGCACCACCGTGGTGGGCAGCCAGCCAGCCAGCCATACTTGCGCTGGAAACTGAACTTCTCCGGCAGAGAGAAGGAGGTCGGCACCCCGGTGGTGGTGTCGCGCGCATCGACGGCAGGCACCGTGAAGCCACTTGGGCAATGAATTGTTTAGCCGGCGTCACCGCGGTTTGCAGTTCCACATTGAAGGAGCCCAAAGCCCAGAACTGGGATGTATCAAGTTGCAACTGGTAAGCCATGACATTGCAGTGTCTGTCTGCTGGTTATGAATTCCTCGTGATTTTTACAGCGGTTTAGGGGCAACCATAAAACATTTTTAAAGCCCTTTGACATGTTATACAGCGTCTCGGCTTGAAATGACGGTGTGATGGGTCGGAGGATTATCCAGAGCGAGGGTGCGGTATTTAATAGCCCCCTAATAAAAACCGAGACCATTCTAAGGCCTATTTCCAGCAGGTGTGGCTCACGGCGCGACACGTGCAGCAGCAGCTCGAGCGTTGATGCGTGGCTCGGGCTTGAGTTGCTCTGCGCTTTGCCCTGCAGGGGGGTTCAGCGTTGGAATGCAGAAACTCTGTCCATGCTTCATTTGACTCGTGTTTCACGTCATCGTTCCTTGTAGAACAAAGTCCAGTTCATCCCCAATTCTACAAATGTTATGTGTGCACAAACATAAAAAATGCACAGGCGTACGTTTATATATTCCAGATTACATATTCTGTTTGCTAGATATGCAGTTTGCTTGCTTACACTGCATATGTGGCCGAGTGGTGGCATAGTGGTTCGCTCGCTGTGTTATGTGGCCAGCAGCTGTGAGCACTGATGCATGGCTCAGACTTGAGTTGCTCTGTGCTGGGCCCTGTAGGGGGGTTGGGCATTGGAATGCATCAAATCTGTCCATGCTTATTGTGGCTCATATTATAACTCATTGTGTGTGTTTTTTTTAGAACAGAGTCCAGTTCATTCTCAATTCAGGGCCACAGTCCCATCAACTGCCTGCACCACTGTGCGTAATTATCCTCCAAGCGGTGTGAAGGAAGCCCATGCATATTTCAGCGAATCAAAGGAGCGACTGTGCTCTCGGCTTGCCCAGCCAGTTGAGATAAGCCCTGCTTGTTCCAATCAAAGCCACTCCCCTTTTACTGTTGCAATTCTCGAGTCACCCCGTGCCTGGGCGGGGGGGGGGTGAACGTTGCCCACGGGTGCATTGGCGAGTGCATCAACACGAGCACGGATCTTAAGCACAAAACCCAGGTGCAAACATCGAATATTTGCTCCATCTGGTGTCTCCATATGGAACGCATCGGCGCTTTGCGGTGCATTAACGCTGGCCGGGCCCTGTGCAGAGGACACCTTTTTTCATTCAAGCAAGCCCGCCCACACGTGGCCTCTGATTTATGAAACGGAGCGCTGCACTCCACTGCTGACTGTCGCCGCTCCCCTGGCCCCGCCGGACGAGCCCACGGATCCCTTCCCCCTGGGGCCCTCGTGTCAGGGTCACGACCGCAGCCCCAACCCTGAGCGGGGCCGCGTGAGCTTGTTTAAGGGGGAGGCATACAAACTCGGGGCGCAGGGCGAGCCCAATCAATGTTAAACAAACTTTAAACAAATGTTAAAAGCGAAACGGATACAATCTGTTTTTGTCTGTCTTGCCGTTCTCCTCTCTTGTTCTCGCGCCTGACGCGTTTCAGGATAGGATGTTGACGGCCGTCGCTAAGTTCTGCTTGCGTTTGTCCGGCCTCCCGCGAACTATTGCAAACACTTTGTAGATCATCGATTAAAGCTTGAAAATGTCAAGAATACTGCAGATCAGCCAGCGTGTGTCTGTGTGTGTGAGAAGTCATTGCAGCGTGTGAAGCACAGACGTCACCACAGCTGCACATGGTGGTGTGTAGATATTTGACCCACAGTTTTTGACTTGCCTTTAGCAATATTGAAGGGGGGGCAGCCCCCAAAGAGGTCTGGAGTAAATTAATGAAGCCTGCCCAGCTCTCACACAAGACAAGGGAGCATTACAAGTCATGGTTTTTACAAAATACAATTGTAAAAATAACTTTGCGGTGTTGGGAATTCTTAAGTGACGTCGATCAAATCATTTCTCCCATTTTCCGTGCTGTCCCATGGCAGCAGCTCGGCACAAATCAAAATCAATTAAAAGTCCCAGTCATCTTCTGCCCATGAGTCACTTCTTAATGATAAATGGCTTGTCTGAATGCGCGGAGTTTTCATGAGCATTACACAGTGCCACTCTGCTCGCAGGCAAGTTCCGAAGCGATTAAACTTGATGCATCTCAGCCGTGTCTATCTGAGCCCAGGTTATTGCCCTCAGGTTGATGCAAGAGACGGTTTTTTTTTTCATTATTTTCGGGTTTGTGGCGAGGAGCGTGTGTGGGGAAGAGGGAAGGGCTTGGCACAAACAGGACAAAGGTCGGCAGTTTGTGCAATACCTCTCTGTCTCGACACAACAGGTTTTGTCTTTTATTCCTTTCACTCTCTTCGAGAAATGCGCTTCGAGAGCTAAGGGGTGGGGGGGGGGACAAGGTGGTGGTCGAGTGGGGAAAACGATCCTTTCGCAAATTACGCTGGAGGCACGTTGACAGCCAGACATCAGGGCTGGGGTTTGGCACCGCCGCACGGTCTCAAACGCGTCCGTGACGCACCACCACCCTGTAACCACAACGTGGCCACGACCAGCGGTCACGCTCCTCGGTGCCCCGTTGAATTTCTCGGGAGAGATGAGGAGATGTGATGAGTGGTGGGCTGAGTCACACTTTAGGCATTTCCTCTTGCACAGTGTTCAGAGCAGCAAATTTTGTTAAGCTTGGGAAGGGAGACCAGGGATGGGCAACTAGGCTATTGCTTTCGGTTTTTACAAGGGTTTTATATATTGCCATTCATTGTGTGTGTGCAAAAGTGTGTTAGCTTGTGTGTCGTGTCGCAGTTAGCACGCTGCACTACGAATCCGATGACCCAGGTTCGATTCCCGCTCACGGCCAAAACCAGTGACAATTTTCCTGAACCGGTCCTGTTGCGAATTGTGAACGTCACATCGAGGGAGACAAAGACGGCTGGGCGTGGTGCTGGCCACTCACCCCCTCGTGTGCTGTGCCGGCCTTTATAGGTGCTCGCTAACAGCACTTGCCCCGAAAGTCTGTTAAGGCTATACTGGGGTCTTTGTCTTTGCCGTGGAGAGGGGTCATGTAATGATTAGTGCATTGCACTGCGAACCTGCCAACTCAAGTTTGATTCCCGGTGCAATGTGTAATGATCAGCTCTGGGGAGACAAAGGTGGCTAGGCATGGTACTGTGCCGGCCTTCATAGGTGCTCACGAACAGCACTTGCCCAAATGGTCTGTTTAAATTTAAATGGGAGATCTTTGTCTTTGTGTGCCATACTATCTATTGAAGTCACATTTAATACAAATGCTGAACAGCAGGCTTGAATTTGTGTTTTTGCGCATGCTCATGTGTAAGGAGCAGTGCTACAGCAGTGGGTGGTGCAGTGCACTGCAAGCCCCCCCCCCCCCCACTTAGTTTTACTCAACCTGAAATGAGCATCTATTGCATTCTTTCAAAATCGGTACATGGGAGGCAAAGGCGGTCTGGTATGGTGCTCCTGGCCACACCATTCCCACGTGCCATATGCCAGCCTTAATAGGTGCTCGCTAACAGCGGCTTCTGCCGTCTGTGCGTGTAAACACTCTGGTTTCAAGCTCTCTCTGTTCCCTGCGAGCAGAAAGGAGGAGCAGCATTCCCAGTCATGGCCATGCGTCAACGCACTTTCCCATTTCCCGCAAGATGTTTAACCGGGAAGCCTGGTGGGACCTCCTACCCAATTGTGGAAATGGGATCCAATTGCGTGTCTGCAGCACAGTTCCTTACGACTCCCACTATTAAACAACATAGCGAATATTTAGATATTTCAATTCCGCCACGGAACTCGCCGTGCGTATCGCCCCCGCGGGGGACCGCGAGGCCCTCGGAGCCGCCGCTCAGCGGGAGCCCTCCGGCGCCTCCGGCCCTCGGGCAAGAATATAATTTCGACTTAATGTTATCGCCACTGTGTAATCGCCGAGTCTTCTCCCCTGAACTCTTCTTTGAATAATCTACGCATCTGGAATTTACTCCGACTGTCTGGAACGGGGAATGGCACAACGCAGGCCGTCCTTTTAGTGTCACCAAAACATTCAGTCAAGTCGAGTTACAACTGGTTTCATTTTATATCACGATAATTATTTTAAATCTCAAAGGCAAGGCATGCATCTTCGTTATCATCTGGTTATGATCATAGTTTTGACATCTTAAAAAATGAAAAATTATTTTTGAATGAAATGTATGGCAAGGCTATTTTAATATAATGTGATTTACAGAATAGGACACTAACGTATTACATCGGTGCATATTATCTGCTATGATTTATGGATCACAAACATTGACATTGAATAACCAAAAGAATGCAAAAACATATTTGAGTGCACTGAGAAGCATGGCGAGGTAAGTGCTCAGAGTTACCCTGTGAGACAAAAGGAGGAGCAGCATGCGCATGAGAGGGCACGTGATGGCCGATGGGCTTGGCTAATGACAGATTGGCAGGCAAACAAATGAACCACAATACCTTGCTGATCTCGTCAAGGAGCATAAACCATCACGCAAACTCTGGTCATCCTCGCAGTGGCTTTTGGCTGACCATCGAACAAAGACGACCACGCATCGCACGCTTTCAGATGCGCTTCTGCGGCCATCTGGACATTCTTCCGATATTAGGAAGCCACTGGAGCTATGCACTATCGAGATTGAAAAGTAATTTCTTTTTAGAACTGCTTTTTGTGTTTAGTTGTCCTTCCCCCACACTTCCGATTAGCATGGTGGGCTACGTACGGTGTGAAAGAAGTTCAACAAACATACATACAAACGAGGAAACGCACCCAAGAGGATGTCCACCGTGAAAATGGAATATTGACATCAATTAATTTGCAGCTACAAGATGATTAGTTATATATATTGATAATTATCAATGATGGCTTGGGGGAGCCCTTCATCCAGCACTGGATAGACCATGGCTGGTATTGATAAATAATTATGTTTAGTGGCACCCAGGGGCTTCTGATGTGTCAACACCTCTCGGTTGCTTGTCGAGTCTCACCTGTCCTGCTAAAAGTCACGGCTCTACTGAAAGACGCCCCTTAAGATCTGGCACAGGTGCAGTCTTCTGTTGCTCGTCAACGTCATTTCCTTATGCACGCTAAATGTTGGCTTTATAGTCACAGAGTATTGTTGAATGCAGGAAATTCCATCTTTTGTGTGCATTCTGGTGTTCATCATATTTCACTGCCCAGGCGTGACCTTGAAATTGACAAACTGAAAAATAAAAATCTGATATTCGCCGTGCCCTTTGTCGAGCGAGCGCAGGGTGCGTTGAGACGTGAACGCGTTTGCGTTACTCGGAGGCCTTTATTTATTTCTCTTCTCTTGAGGCTATGCCAAGTTATGAACATTTCAGCATTACCACAGTGGAAGCCTTTCTCCGGGGCAATATATATAGTAATAAAAATCACAGTTGTGTAATAAAAAAAAAACTAAAAAAAATCACGTTTGGAAACCCATGGAATATGTTAATAATTTGTCATGAGATCGGCGGTGCATTGAATGTGAAGGCTCCACATAAGAGAAGCACTTCTCCGGAATGGGCTGCTTATGATTGATGCATTGCTTCGCTGGTGTCCTTCACCCCAATAGTACAGACTGTCCATGAAGGTATCATCCTTTATTAAATAATGATAATTAGGCAACAGTTTCAGCGAGGTCGATAAAACTACACACACATTCCACACACACACAGAAGCCACACACTTGGTAGTACGAAGGTTGTATCGTACGATTGTATCGAACGAGTCTCGTCCCTCTTCACCTCCGCGCGCTCGTCGCGGCGTTGGCGATGCACGTCGCATTTAGATTTGAGTTCCCCACGTCTTCTCCAACTTCTCGGTTCTCATTCATTTCCAATGCTTCTGTCACGCGCTGGATCAACGATCGTCCAAGCTTTTCGATTAAAACAAACAAATGCAATAATATAAGGAATATGTTGGCAATATTTCAGCTAGCAGCTCAAACTGCTGTCCAATTATAATTCTTCAACAATAGATGATACCATGATGGACACCTTGTATATCCAATAATCAAGGAGATAGATTATTGGATTAGTTATTGGCTGGCCATTAAATATGAATGAATCTACCACACATCCATTTGCCTTCCTTACTCGTGATGAATACGAATCACCTCGTGCATCTGGTGCATGGCACTAAATATGGCATTGCGAGTGGCTGCATTCGGTGTGTGTATGCGTCGTGAACACACAGCCACTTTGAGCCTCCTGACTGATCCCATGTACGGCGTTATTCCGCATTTAAACTTTAAAAGCAGCTCGCCCTTCTTGGGTTATGTTTAAAATGAAGCAAGCTGTCTGAGTGCCACGCACTAACCCTGTCTCGTCTTCACTGCCATAAAGCCACCGTATATGTTCACCAGTGCACAGGCATCACTATTGCCTGCTACTTTCTAACCACAATCCACCAGCTGTGGACTTAGAGTCCAAAGCTAGTGCTAACCTCCGATTAGCACAGTTGGCTACGTATAGTGCGAAAGAAGTTCAACATACACACGTACAGTGACTTACTCTTGAGCCCAAGGGAACGGCTCACAACACCAGCCCATGACTTAATTCCATAGAGCTCTCGGCCACAATGGATCAACCACTAATCCGTCACTGCTAGCATCTTAGCCACACTTAATTGGCTACTCGAGGGGAATAGTGTCGACCTGTGACAACAACGTGTTTCTAAGATTAGCATGCTGGGTCACCTATTGTCTTCCAAGTAGTTCTGAACACACGGCCAATGCATACAGTCCGAGCATGATGAAGCTAAGTGTCAACAAATGTGGGGCCCCCAAAACAGTATTTGAACATTCTATTCGGCCCTCGGCAAGGAAAAGGTTTCCTTCCCAGGCTTAGATGCCAGACTGGGTTCACACTTCCTGCCTTGCATTGGACAGACACCCAGTTGACTTATGCGCGGATCATTTGCTGGCTGCTCAAACCATGGAGATATTTTCTTAGGCAGAGGATTCCCAGCCAAGGCGCCACCCCAGTGCGGGAGATCACAGGGACCCGGGTCACGATACCCCTTGCCAAATTGTCATTGCAGACGCAGGGTCCTGACCCAGCCTTTGAGCCAAGGACCGGGGCTGCCCTTGCTCTGGTCGCGTGTCGCGCTCGGCCAGAGCCATGACCTGACAATCAGGGGTATCGACCGCCGGGCTTGAAACGTCGGTCCTCCGAAATAAAACTCGGTATAGGGATCGTGATCTGTTGATGAAAATGCCTTCAGCAATATGATTCTGTTTTGTCTTTATTATAAAATTATTATTGGTTTTTGCTATTTTCTTTCATATTTTAATGAATAAATACAATTTTAAATCAAGGTTAAAGATGACTCAACCAATTGTTTTTGCATAACTTTGTAATAACAAACAATCTAGCATAAACTACATTGGTGGAAAGAAAATCTAATTGCCACAATTCAGCTTTCCATATGTATGTCTGTGAACACCAGTCACATTACTCTTTAAAAAAAATTGTACAAGGAAAAGCAGAACATTGAGATATAATTTTCTATAAAAAAATATTTAACACGAATTTGATAGGTCCAGTCCATATGTATGTAAACAACTCTTAATAGCTTGCTTGTTTAACATTTGATAGCGTAGTGCTCTGTCTCTGTACAGTAATGAATCCTGGGTGCTTGTAGAGGACCTCTGAAGCGGAGAAGCGTTCGATGCCGTGGCAGGCAGCGTTCGATCGATGTGATGGGTTCAGAGGGGGTTGGGGGGGGGGGCGTTAGGGGGGTGAGGGGGGGGGGAGCAGGAGGCTGCCGGTAAGTGAGAGTTGCATGCGGACACGGATGGAGAAGCTGGACACGAGAAGCAAAATGAGCTATTAGCCAGGGCGGGCTCGTGTGTCCGTCACGCCACGTGGGCTGACAGCTTGGTACAACTGTTACATCCTCAACACAATCGTTAGCTCCAACGCCATCCTCAATGCCGACCCCAACGCCATCCTCAACGCCATCCTCAACGTAGACCACAACACCATCCTCAGCACCGCCATTCACACTGCTATCACACTCGTCATCATTGCGCTTGTCTTCAGCTCTGTCTCAGATGACGGCGGTGTAATATAAAGAGCACATGTTGCTCGGGATGCACACTGGCCACGTCTCGTGCTCCTGGCTTTTTTTTACGTAACATGACAGGTTTGTGACTCATGCAAATGGTTTTACATTTCAAAAGGTGTACATTTCACGGTGTTGGAAGTCAAGGTTTATAAAAGTTAATGATGCTGAAATTGAATTTCCACGTCGGGTTTCTTGGTGCAACTTGACTTGACATCTTGGATATTTTTCGACGTGTCGGTCCTGTCAATGGGTGAATTGGCTGAAAGTTTTTGCAAAATGAGACACAGCCTCTGGACGGAGCGCGTATCGCGCGATGCGATGAGCTTCGACTGCAATTACTTTTGGAGGAAGTGGATAAATGCAGGTTAAATGGGGCTTCGTTTTATACATTACAATTTTCTGATAATTACTGAGCTGCATCATCAGCCCTCGGGGATGCTTTGGCAGGCGTAGTGCATTTGCCTTATTTAATTAATCGATGTCTACTTAAAAAGAAATATATTTTTGATAAAAACGCATTTAGGGTTTGGCCTAGAAACCGGCATTGCAATATTATAACTATGGCTGCTGCTGGCAAGGCAGTGCAGCAGAGAGCGTGGAATTATTCCTAAAGGCCCGTTTAAAAATATAATAAAACTGGAGACAGCCTTGCACTGTCAAGGCCACACGAATGGGGGAGGGCACATTGATGTATTAGTCAGGGCACCTGGCCCTTCCGCCTGTCCTCAACTCTCTACTAGTGCCTTGGCTTCAGCTGGCTACAGCACCGCAGTGCTCTCCACATTTAGCACACTTTATTGCAATGCAATTAGTTAATTATTTTAAAAGAGCTCGCGTATTACTACGTGTTGCATGAACCACTGGAACATTTACTCATTGATAGTATGATTATTATTCATATTCAAGTTGCAGGCTGGGTGAGAGTATTCAGAGTGACGTGCACATGCCCTCGTTTGCCTCGCAGTCCGAACGGCTTCCACGAGCTCTCAGGTTCATTGTCGTGTTTATAAAGCAATCACACTCCGTGTGCTGTACGAGTGACGAATTGGCATGTTCTTTTACGTGACAACCCTTACTAGTTGGCCGTGTCGGGTGGTGGGGGGGTTTTAATGACACATTTATATATTTACACGATCTAACCCCAAAAAAACCCTTTTATGGACTCCTTTGTTGAGTTTGGGAGTTTATTGGTTTAACACAACACAAAAGATCACTTTTCCCTGACCAGGTCGGGGCTTTAATTACTGCCACTGTAAGCTGGGCCAGGTTCAATCCCCAGATACCGGGCCTCGGTGTATGTAGTCCACAGTAACGCTCGCACAGCCGGCATTGTCAAAAAAAGTTCTAAATTTTCACAGGAGCACGATCGGCACTGGCGGTGCTCTGCTGTTTTTTTCCGCGCCTTGAAACACTGTCTTGTTTTTCACCACACATTTGAATAAATGGGACATTTCTGTTGTTAGACCGGTTAATTTCCATATTCAAACGTGCGTGTTAAATTACGGTAAACAAATGTATAAATAGAAGTTCTTTACCACCTCTCGCACAATGCAGGGTACAGTACGTACGCTTTGCTCATTGTTAATCTGAAAAGAACCACCAGCTTTTGAAATCACCTATGGATACGCTGCCATCATTCTCGTGAGCTAGTAAAGGCACCGGGCGTGTGTTTTACTTCTTCCTTGGCTGAATAAACAAGCGAACAGGAGGCAATGGATTCAGCTGCTCGTGCCACTTAGCTGAGAAAAGTCATCCTCTCCCGCATTCCGTCAGTGCTGCTCTGTAAGATGGACCAGTGGGGCGTTTTACTTCGCCTTGTTACGCAGAAAGACGGCCTTGCAACTTGCATATGTTTTGTTTTCGAGATTGTGCTCTATCACGCTCTGATGAACCTTTGGGTTGTGCTATGCGTTGTTCGTCACTATGTCCGACGTTTTGCTCCCGAGTGCTGGGAAGACCTTCTTCGGGAACGCCGTTCAGCACTGTGAGCGAAACGTCTGACATCATGCAGGATGACACGCGGCACAACCACAAACTCGCCGGCGAGCCGTACAGCACAACAGCATGGAGAGGCTTCGGCTTCACCTCCATGTGAATATTTTAAAACGTGTTTGTCTTGAGTCTCTGCCCAATGGTTGGGGCATTGAGAGGCTGCCGAATGCCCATTACCCCTGTGTCATTTAGGAATGCGTAAATTGAGGGGAGGGTCGCAGCTTCCGTAGATGTTACAGTTCAAGGGCAGCGCGTTATTTGTTTGATTAAATCGTGAAAGGAAAATGTGACTTTTGCGAATCTCCCCAGAGCAAGGAAATTATAAACAAACACTCATGGGTGGAGACACGCAGTGGTTACCACGATGAGCAGCCACCGCAAGTTCTCGTGGCAGTCCGACGAGATTACGGCAGCAATATTTGGGGTGTTGTGGTGGGGGAGGCTTTTCACAAAGTGAGCATGTTAGCACATCCGACATGCACTCCCTTTCGGTTCTTGTTTTGTTGGTTATTTTGCAGGGTTTCACTGGCATGTTTCGTGTCGCTTTGATTCATAGTTGGGCAGAAATTATATGAATGTTTTCTGATATTTAACAAATCGGTGGAGTTTTGCCAATTTAATATTGAAAATGCAGCTTCTAGTTTAGGTTTTTTTTATTCTTTCAGTTTTATGAAATAAATTCCAAACCGTGGAAAATGAACGCACAGGATATAAATGTGTTTCCAGGAAAGGAAAGTGAATGCCATTTCACGTTAATTTGTGCGAGGCGCTGCCTTGCAACGGCTAAGTTTTATGTTAAGTTCATTTCAATTATTTACGTGCTTGTTTGTGTGTATTTTTTTAAGTGTAGAACTTTTCTGGCTATGATACATGCCAATTTAAGCGAGGACTGTTTTTCCCAGAGCTCTGTAAGGGATCTTCCCTCCAGAGTGATGGAAGGCATTTCCTGCTGAAAGGACATTGGGAGCGGATCTAGCCTCATGTGAGTTGTGGCCAATCACCCTGTGGCTTCCGCCGAAAAAAACAAGTTTCAAAGTTATGCGGTCTTTAACCCTCGATCAGATCCAGATGCCTGCGAGGCCCTCATCAAATATGCTCTTAATCACGACAGCACAGCCACTGATTCTCAAACAATCCCCACGAACGTAGTGCTTTATTACGAATAGAAGAAAAAAAAAGAAAATACCAACTCGAGAGAAATGTCTGCGTCAGGGTAGGCTCCATTCATAGCTCACCCCCGCGCAATACGGATTCGCTCTGCTCTAGGACCTTACGCTGATTTCCCCAGTGGGCCTCATATCCCCGCCACATTAAAGGTTAAGATGCGCGTTGGGACATCTGCACGCTCGAGATGGATCGCGCGGTGAGGCCGCGGCGGTTGGGAGGTTCTCCGAGTTGTGCCCGTTGTTAGTCCTCGGCAATGCCGAACAGCTGGGTTAAGCTGCCCCTGCCGGCCGAGTGGCTTAGCACAGCTGCTGGCGTTGAGACGCCTCCCCCCGTCCTCCTGCCGCCCCCCCCAATCCCCCTGCCCCCCCCATCCCTGGGCAGTTTGCCTTCACTACTTACACAGTGTTCAGTTACTGTAACCCCCCCCCCCCCACGTTTATGCTGGGGGTGGCTTGCTTTATGAAAAGTAGTTTCAATGTTTGCCCTGTGGTGTTGTGCGCTGGGTTGGTTTCTACTGCCGTTTTCCATAGCTGCTTAGGTGTAGTGTTTACAAATATAATCATGTTGTTCTGAACGTCACTGGGGGGTTCACGGAGGTGTTTTGTGGACTGTTGTTGCCTTGTGCGGCACAAGTGCATGCAACAGAAAGTGCCGGAGCTACGTATCTCCCACACTCGCGTTGCTTACTCGACGTGTAATGAACCCTGCTTTCTGACGTGATAAATTGGCATGATTCAGGGTCATGAATCAATTCAAACACTCGGTTATCTGTAGCTGCAGGGGTCATGTTAACCTATTACATGCAACATATACGAATTGTAAAACATTATTGTGATATTAACAATGATATTAACCAATTAATCGATGCACCGTTACACACTTTTATATGCACATTGTTCGGACATATTACATTTCATCAGATGTACTTCTTGCCTAGTAAATTGCCCCACAATCAGGAAGTTTGGAGGAAGTTCAGTCTTGCGAGAAGAAACTAAAAATGCTTGAATGGTCTCAAGGTTCTTGTCATGTTGCTGATGTTTGTGTGTCGCCCTGTGTCTCTGTGCGCGTCGCAGGAGCCACGAGGGAGATCGGTTCGGCCCTCACGCGCATGTGCATGCGGCATCGCAGCATCGAGACCAAGTTGGCGCACTTCACACAGTGAGTTTCACGATGCCTTCACTCTTTCTGAGCACAGGTCCAAAGGGACACCAAAATGCCCTAAAGCAGTAAGTAGCAAACGTCGCTATTGAAGGGTGTAAGAGATTAAACGTGAATACATTTCTTGAACTGAGCAAGGTTTGTACGAAGAGTTACGCAGGATCCTCTCATTTTAAACCCAACAAACGGCAAGAAAATAACCGCGCCTCACTGTCACTGGAAAATAAAGCTCATTATTCTCAATCGCACCTGGGGGTGGAAACCTGACATGACGACGTGCACTGACGTTCGTTGTGGAGAGGTTTTTTTTTCCTTTGACCAGAGGCATTGAGACGGGTAGGGGCAGCGATCTCTGGCCCTGCTGTCGTGTCCGCAGGCGTCCGTTTGTCGTGGCGACTGTCAGTGTCGCCATGCGCCACTCGCTTGCCTGGGACGAGGGGAAGGACAGACACTGTCTCTCAGCTGCCTGGGACACGAGCTGAAGGACAGACACTGTCTCTCAGCTGCCTGGGACACGAGCTGAAGGACAGACACTGTCTCTCAGCTGCCAGGGACACGAGCTGAAGGACAGACACTGTCTCTCAGCTGCCAGGGACACGAGCTGAAGGACAGACACTGTCTCCTAGCTGCGCTCCCTGTGCGTCTGCCGCCAAAAAGCGGATTGACCGCCTCGTCCAGAAATCTCTGTTCGGCAAATTCATCTTTGATGCAAAATAGCCTCCTGAATTCCCTCATCTCCAAACTCCGCATGATCTAAATGCTACTGGCCAGACCTCTCAACCGCACTTATTAACATGACCACAGAAACCCAATTTTCCAATCCCCTCCCTCCACTGGCTGGCAACTCGATTTTAGTTGGAGTTCAAGGTCTCTCTTTAAGATTTTTCATGGACTCGCCCATGTATATATGTAAGTATTTAGAACTTCTTCAGCAGTCTACGTTGCCAACCGTGCTAATCGGAGGTGCGGGGGAAGGACAACAAACTAAACATAAAAAGCAGTTCTAAAGAGATGAGTTTGCCTATCTCTCACCTCTCACCTTTCTTCCATACTCTTTGCTTCAGCAACCGAGGCTTTTTGTCAAAGCCTCTACTCAACCGATGTGGGGCATTATTCATTCTCCTACACTGCCCAAATAGCTTGAACCTCCCGTCCCCCAGGCATTTAACTCCAAGCTCAAGACATTCCCTTTTCTCTGCCTAAGACTGGATGCTTCCTTCTAAAAAATAACCATTCCCACCGTTTCTGTACAATATTTTGTGAAGCAGTCATATTTAGGCACGATGGTATATAGATTCAAATTGGAATGTATTTATGTAGACACTGAGTAGATATTAAATAGTTTTTTTTTTCCATAAGTATAACTTCTATCCAAATACGGAGCAGATATATTAAATATCCGGAAAGCTAAGCCTCCGGAAACGTATTGATATATCTATACACAGAAATAGATCGGCATAGAGATAGATAAAATAAATGCATTGGTGTTTCGGTAGATGAAAGGATACTGCTGCTTGGCTTGGGATTGGGTATTTCTCTCTGTGAATTGTAAATTATGACCAAATCACCCAGAATGCATCTGATCTCATCAGATCTCATCAGATAAGCAGGGTTGAACTTGGATGGTGCATGAATGGGTTAACACCACGCACAAACCTCCATTAACCCACACTGGCCAGTGTATTGGCAGTGCCATCAAACAACACCCACAGCCTGCACGGCACGGGGAGGCCCTCATCCAGCAGCGGTCGCACTCACTACACACAAAGTGCTTGCAACAAATGAACCACAATACGTTGCTGATCTGGTTAAGCAGCATAACCCATCACGCGAACTCCGGTCATGCTCGCAGCAGATTTCGGCTGGCCATCGAACAAAGACGGTCGCCGCATCGCGCACATTCAGATGCGCTTCTGCAGCTGTCTAGAAAAACGCTTCCTTCCGATATTAGGAAGCCACTGGAGCTGTGCACTTTTAAATAATCATTGAAAACAAATTTCTTTAGAACTGCTTTTTGTGTTTAGTTTGTTGTCCTTCCCCCGCACCTCTGATTAGTGCAGTTGGCTACGTATGGTGCGAAAGAAGTTCTACATACATATATACAGTGCGTAGACGAAATAGGCTGTGCATGTGCATATGCGTGTGACTCGAAAGTGAGACATCACCTTGCGGCGGCTCCCGTGTGGCCCCACAGAGCACTCGCCAGCAACCTGCTGGGCCCTCTGCAAGAGAAGCTGGAGGAGTGGAAGAAAACAGCGGCTCAATTGGACAAGGACCACGCCAAGGGTAAGCCGTTTGTTCTCTGGACCACACGTCTGTTGGAACAAGTGCAATTAGCGATTGCCTATTAAGACCAGCATGGTACAATAGTGGGCATTGTTGCTAGAATTATGCCAGGCTGCTTTAGTCGTAGCAGTAGAGGCGTAACGAATTGTCACGATGCAGTGTCATGTGTCGATTCAAGAATCGATGCATTTTTTTTTACATTGCGGTTGATGTTAGGATTATCTAGTGGCTGCCGGGGTCACGTGAACCCATTGTATACAACATGTTAACTTAAATACTTTTTTAGGCTGATTCGATCAAGGAGAAGCTCAGGGCCAGGTTCCTGTGCCATGAGCCGTGCTGGGCATTGTAATGAATTTTGCACCAAGTTTTTCTCACTCCTTTGTTTTGCCCCTTCAAATTGACATTTTCCTCTTCGGGGGGTTGCGGAAGAGTGTGGGGGGTGTCTGTTGTAAAAATGACACGGAGTCTTAGTGGGTTACTAACAAAGCTGGCCTACCTACTGAATATTTCTCATTTACTCTCCCAGTGGTTTCCATGTCACAGATAATTTAAATAATTACTCAAGTATGAATTGGGCAGACATTCCCAAATGTAACCTTTCCTTGATTAACAAACAAAATAGTTGTGAATATGTGACGAGGTTAAAAAGGGTAAGTTATCGTTGTCATCAACATCATTTATTTATCCAGTATGAAACAATTCCCTGAGCCCCAATGTAAAAATATTTAAACTGATCCTACTGGAGTTTGCTGCAAGCACAAAGGTTATTGGCAGTGCCTTACTCCTGCCCGCCTTGCGATGCAGCCACACTGCACAGCACCATAATTAATAAATGTTGCTGTGAGGCAGGGGTAATTTCGAGTGACATGTCTTGCCGCAGTACAGCAGCGAAAGCAGGGCCAGGATTGTAAAATGAAGCGCGCACGCTCTCTGCTTCCTCGCCACAGAGTACAAGAAAGCGCGGCAGGAGATCAAAAAGAAATCGACAGACACCATCCGACTGCAGAAGAAAGCCAAGAAAGGTAACACGATGGTGAAATGGGGAGGGGGGCGAGGGTGAGGGGGGCAGGCAAGCTGTTGGCACCATGCTCCAAAGGGGACAAAGCCAGGATTCAGTAAATAACGGGGCACCCAAAGCTAGCTCCGATGTATGTTTGCGTATACTTTCCGTGCATATAAATAATGGCCATGATATTATTCACTCTCCTTGTGATTTGATAGTTTTTGACGGAAGGGATGGCAAGATGAAATAGAGGCCACTATTGGACAACAACAGGCATCTAAGAAGAAAATGGGGGAGGCCTTTTCCCGGGAGTGGGAAGTTACGTTCTGACAGCAACAACAACATCGGTTTGGCTCCCAATTCGAGAACACATTTTTTATATATATATGAAGAAACAAAAAATGTGTAGCGCATCCAGTGACTGCAGCGGTCGCATGCACCCATTGGAGAAAAAAATACTAAAATCGGTTCTCACACACGATTGTAAGCGTGTATCTTCAGCATAAGAATCTGTTTCAATCGATGATTAATCGGATCAACGTAGCACGGCCAATGGATATCTGTTGCCATTCGCAGTCATGGCATTGCCTTTCGGTGTCATCCATCGCTCGATCTGAGCGCAAATTATTCCTTGCTTTGCCTAATAGCAACACACTGGATTGGAACCATTTATCAATTTCAGAAACCTGCTGTCGAGAGGAACCCAGGGGCATAAACAAGAGAGGTGAGGTGTGGGAGGGGCAGTGTGTCTCGGGGTGCCCCACTCTTTCTTGGCTTCTTCCCTTAAGGACAGCGTGTTTTCTTTCCCCCCCCCCCTGCGTCTTAACACAAAAAGAAAACAATGGTGCAGTTGTTCTCTATGGAAAATAAGAACATTACTGCCACTGGTCTCATACACACATTTATATATATACAGTACAATGCTGCATATCCAACTCACGGATATGCAAAATCTCCGGATTAGTGAAGGTGGAAAATTACGGTTATGCTATTCGCAAATAGGTTATCAGACAAAAATGAAGCTCAAAATGAGCAGCTTTAAACGTGGGAAATTGCCTTCATGTACTTTAGACATAAACGAATATACAAGAGAGTGACAATATATTAGTCGATTTAAAAAAGTCAGATTTGGGAACATCTCTAGCGAATGACGGACACACTGCGCCGGGCGTGGCTGGCTAATGAGTCGTCGGATACATGACGGCCGGATATGCGACATTGTACTGTATACATTCTCCGTTCCGTTTCCAACTTTGACCCAAAATACCCATGACAACTTTGACAGCTGCATGGCCCGCACGGGGCGTTTTGGGTTGGGGAAGTGCGCGACAAGGGCGTCTGTGTGTGCCTGTCGCGAGCTCATGCGCCGAACCCCCTTAGCAGAAGAGCCGTTACGGAGCTGACCTAATTCTTCCCCCTTTTTTCCTCCCCCCCTCTCCTTCATTCCACTCTCTTCCCAGTAGAGATAATAGGTAAGTTCTGGTCACGGCACCAGTGCCACCTTTCCCTGAGCTCTCTCCCCCTTCTTTCCCCCGTGATCCCACTTCTTAACCCTCTCCCCACTCCGCTGCATGAGCGTTTCTCCGTGTCACGGTGCGCCTGGCGGCGGGTGGACCTGCGTGTGTCCGCACTGCCCTCTGCTGCATGCGGTGTCTCGCACTCTCATCAGCAGCCTACACACTGCTGCCAATGCGCTATCATCTCGGCCTTGGTTTCCTTAGAGGTGGCAGCCCCCTCGGTCAGGGGAAGCCATTTCAGCGTCCATCGCGTTGATTGCTTGGCTCTCCATTGTCCAGCCTTGAGATGGTGTCTGTCTCTACAGCAGTGCTGCTAAAATTCCGGTACTCATGACTTCCCCATGGGTCAGGTTGTCAGTGATTGCAGATCTTTTCTATTTATAATCATGTCCAGGATAAGCAGGACTCGGTTCTGTATCTTCACGTTAGGCCATCCCACACCAATATTATCCAGCAGTATTTGTTTAAACAAGCCAAATTTGGACCAGTTTTTGTCCTATTGGGATCTCATCAACAGAATTAGACTTGTTCTTATTTTTCTATTTGTAAGCTAATTAAGCCGCTATATGTTGCACTCACCTGGTGGTTGGTGATCCGTGGAGAGATGATACTGTGGGGGTTGCAGGCATCGGAGTTTGAGAAACGCTGCCCTAGTCAATGGTGCAATGCAATAGGTTTGCAAAATTAATTACTGCACCCTTCATTCCTCCTCCGGCTCTGCTGCCTTAGTGGTAAATATTTAAAATTTGGAGCTGCAGTGAATATTTTACTTGAAGACGGAAAAAGCCTTTGATTAAACAAGAATAACGTTATTCACAAACCCACACTAATTAAGCATTGCCAGTGGCTTTAATCTTACCAACAGATTAATAGTTACATTCATATCCGATATGGAATACTTTTGAGGTGCATTTCTGAAAACTTGGTCAGGAGAGGGTTTATAGTGGCTTTTTAAAACTACAGTGACATGTGATCGAAGCTGTGGACCAGAATAGTTTGACATTTAATAACCCGTTACAACCTCGGCAAATAAACTTAATTGCTCTGCGAGTCTTGCTTACAAGTGCAAGGCGCCATGGTTGTGAGATGTTAACTACTGCGTCTAGTATACAGGAGGGCATTGGGTTCTCAGTCCCTGCCCTGACGCCTCTATATTTGGAGTTTGCACATTAAATTTGCTCCGCGTCCTCCGGTTTTCCCCTCCACATTTGGCTGCTATACATTTCCGCACGATAAGCCACTTCGTTGAGTTATCATTTGTGGCCAGGTCGCTTATGAAAAATAACTATATAGCTCAGTGGGCCTTACCTGGTAAAAATAAAATGACAAAGTAAATTTACAGCAGCGGTGCTGATGAATGAGAGTGGTGAACGCCACCCTGCACCGAGTCCCCCGATGCCCCTCATCGTGCCCATCGCCCTCCGGCGAATGGCTGCAACTGATTCAAAACCAACGGAGTAAAAACAAAAGTAAAAGCCTTCTCGGGCACGAGGGGCCTGAGCTCGCGAGGGGGGGGGGGGGGCAGCGCACGCCGGCATTCGGTCGCGTGCAGCCGCCTCGTAGCCGGGCTCGTGCGAGAGGGCGCAGGTTGTGCATGCGGAACGGTCATGTTGGAGAGCCTTGGGGTGGGAGGGCTCATTGCGGTGGAAAGCCTCGGGGTGGAGAGTGACGTGATGGTGAAGCCTGTACTATGGCTAAAAGCCCTAGGGTAAAGAGTGTAATGGTGAGAAAGCTCCAGGGTAAATAAACCAACCTTGGGTTAAGGACATAATGGTGAATCGCACAGCGCTAGACGACTCTGTGCCATGATAGAGGTACCCAGGTAAAGGACAGTATGGTGGAAAGCTCCATGGTGGAGAGCACGTTTGCCACTGTTAGCTCCACGTCGCTCGCACCCAGATTGTAAGCACATCGGCTCTGCACGTGCCAAGTCAATTTTTTTTTTACCTCGATTAGCGGATTACTTCTAAATGAAATATGAATATTTATCATTGTAGTTTTTCATTGATTATATTTTATTTACGAGTTTCATTATTTTTATAACAGTAATGGAATTAAGATAGCGATCAATACCTGAGCGGAGCTCTGTTTTTATTTCTTGGTTATGATTTACAACGTTGCGCTACGAAAGTTGTAATAGCATAGTGCCACGTACGGATCGACGTATCGATCCGTTCGGGTCGCGCTGTCCGGCGCTGACAATTTACTGTTGTCCTTTGTCCCTTCTCTCCGACCTTTCCCTTCCTCTCTGTGCAACGACAAACACCCCCACTCTCCCGTCCCTCGCGCTCCCTCCCTCACGGTTACCTGGCGGCCGCTCGCAGGCAACAGGGAGGTGCAGCCGGCACTCGACTCGGCACTGCAGGAAGTGACGGACACGTACCTCCTGCTGCAGGAGGAGGAGAAGCAGGCGGTGCGGCGCGCCCTGCTGGAGGAGCGCAGCCGCTACTGCACATTCACGTACATGCTGCGTGACGTGCTGGTACGAACCACACAGACGAAATTCCCCCCACGTACAATAAAGTGATTGCCAGGCAAGAGCTGTTAGCGGGCACCGATGAAGGCCGGCACGGCGCACGAGGAGGTGGTGTGGATAGCACCACTCGCGGCTGCCTTTGTCTCCCCAGTGCCGATGTTTACACACTGCACCGATAACTCATTAAGGACTGAGGCGGTCAAAGGACGGTTCAGGACCGGTTCGGATATTCGCCACCGGTGTTGGCCGTGAGCGGTAATCGAACTTGAGTCGCCGAGTTTGTAACGGAGTGCACTCGGCACAATTTCTGCTCCCCACGAACCGCACACATACGCACACACGTACGCACACACGTACGCGCACGTACGCGCACGCACACGTACGCACACACGTACGCACACACGCGCACGCCTATGACGGCCTGTCACCAAATCTCACTGTGCCTGATCCTGGAAGTGAAGCAGCATGGTTTTACCGGGTTTGTACTTGGGTAGGAGATTGCCGAGGAATACCGGATTGTTTGACCAGGAGATGGCAGTATAACGATGCATTGCTGCATCTATTTCGTACAGAGGACTGATTGTTAATCCCACAAATACGTGGACACTTTTTGGGAACTCTGCTATCCTTCCTTATGCCAAATGCCAATTAATGAAATTGGCCAAACATCCCGATGTAATGGGACCTTCTTGAAAAGAGTTTTGAAGACTTTGAGGATTCTTGGGTAAATACATGGAATTATTGTTAGGAAAGTAAACAATTATCCACTCCCCTGATTCAAATCAAATATCAACTATTTGAAACTTGAATACGAATTTACAAATTATCTATCTCCATGCATGTTTTGTAAGTGTAACAATCAATTTGAATCCATGAATCAATACATCATTAAATGCCAAATTATTTTTACTCGTGAGCCCGTGGGATACATCTGCGGAACTCAAGGTATGCTGCTGGCGGCCAGTATTTGATTGTATGCTTCTATTACCTTAAATCAACAGGAAAGCTCCATTTCTGTAGGCTCCTCATACTTCCTCTTTATGCCCTGCCCCCTTACTCCTCAGCCCCTCCCTCCACAGGGTTTTGGTGGTGTTGGGGGTGGTTGTGGAAGGGCGGGAGTGCAGGGGCAGTAGGGGTAGGGGTGGGGCGGCTTCACGACCATGACCAATATCCCTCCTAGAGCAGCAATATAACAATAGATCACATCCAGCACACACCTGAGCACCAACTCTTCCCCCCACCCAGAGCCTTTCACCCATTCCCGCTCACTCGCTCGCTCTCTCTGCGTGATCTGGCCATCACGACGGTCGTACCCACCGAAAACAAACCCAACGAGCAAAACGACGAATCCGTTTCACGAGCCGGAGTGACGTTTCCCCCAGACCCATGAGGTGGCCATGCTGGGGGACGTGACGCACCTCCAGGCCATCCTGGACGACCTAAGCTCGCTGACCAAGGACCCGCACGCCCTGCCGCCTGCCAGCGAGCAGGTACGGCTGCACGCTTGGTGTTGTCGATCAGAGCAGAATGTCGCGGTGCGAGGAAATGTATTTCCAGAGTGAGAAATCCACCGTTTTAATGTTGTTCTGGTGCTGTGGCTGAGCGAGTCTATAATAGTCTATTCTTGAGTCTTTCGGTAAAGTCACGTAGATAGGTTCAAAGAAAGTAACAAGAATAACAAAATGTTTTCTTTGTTATTTTCTTTGAACCTATCTACGTGACTATACCGAAAAACCTAAGAATATGAATTCCTGCAGTCACGAAAGCTTTAAGTCTATAATAGCAATTGTCAGTTGTTAAAATAGCAAGTTATAGGGTAAAGATTGAGGATGAACAATTGCAGGAATTCATATTCTTGGGTCTTTTGGTAAAGTCACGTAGATAGGTTCATAGAAAATAACAAAAAATAACAAAACCCATCTTCTCGGTTGAAATTGTGTCTGTCTATAAATATGGATGGCTTCATGAACGAATCTTTGTTGATAACCAGTGGGCTTGCAAAGTACCATCGTCTTCGAGAATTACATTTCGTGTGAGCCAGCTGCATTAAAACAATGATCAGCCACGGCCGAGGTATTGGTCCTACCGTGTTTCAGATCTGCCTTGTGTTCACGAACACGGTCCGAGACATGTCACTTAGTTTCCCCAATGTAACCACTGCCGCAGACACAGCTTAGTTTGTAGACGCCGGGGTATTGCATGTCAGGGATCACATCCTTCACAGATGGGATCAGATCACGAATCTTATGTACTGTGTTAAATCGAACCTGGATCTTGTGTTTGCACATTATTTTGGAATTATTTTTAGTGACCGCTGCTATCTATAGCAAGGTGATAGTTTTGATTGGGTCCTCAGAGGGTTCTTTCCAAACGGTTGGGGTGATAGCTTTACGGATTGTGTAGTCTGAATATCCATTCGTCTTGAGAGATTGGTGTACGTGTTCCAGTGCACTGGCTAGGTGATGACGGTCGAAAATAAATCGAGCTCTATGGTGTAGAGTTTTGATGAGGAAATTCTTCTGGGATGGATGGTGGCGGGAGTCAGGTTTTAGGTAGGCATCCGTATGGGTAGCGTTCCTGTAGACAGTGTCCCATTGAGCCATCTGGTCTCTTTTCGAGTTTATTCATTGTCAACATTTAGAGTCATAATTCATTACAGCCTTATATTGGTAACCTTTTGTCTTGTTCTTACCATCTCCTTACCATCTCCTTTGTATTGGTTGTGTCCTCTCCATAGCCCAGATTGTGATATCAATAAATAATTTGTAATACATCGTAAATAATAATATATTCTCACATTCCGAACGTACAATTTACAATTATACGTGGAATTATATAGCAATCTTCCTGCGGAGCAACCCAGGGAGCTTTATAATTCAAAAAGTAATTAAGCCATTGCCTATTCCAGCTGAAAAATAAGCAATGAGTTTTTAAAGTTGATTTTAAAGATTCGATTGTGCCAGCAGCAAATCCTGATATGACTTGAAACAGATTTCCAGTGAGAGGCATGGAGCATAACAACTAAAAGGCTCTTGCCCACCACTAGAGGAATCTATATTTATCGATAAGTTGATGCATGGTTAATGTTTCTGGTGTCCTTGCCTGCAGCTCATCCTGGACCTGAAGGGCTCGGACTACAACTGGAGCTACCAGACGCCGCCCTCCTCCCCTAGCACGTCTGGCTCTCGCAAGTCCAGCATGTGCAGGTGACACCAAAGACAAAGATCCCTGTATAGCCTTTAACCTACTCTTGAGGCAAGTGCAGTTAGCGAGCACCTATGAAGCTCGGCACAGTACACGAGGGGGTGGGTGGCCAGCACCACGTCTGGCAGTCTTTGTCTACCCAGTGGCGATATTTACACATCGTGACAGGTACTCATTTGAGGCCGAGTCGACCCAGGGGAGGCCCAGCACCGATTCATAAAATCGTCACTGGTGTTGGCAGCGCACTAACCGTTGTACTACCGATCCCCACTGCAGGTGACACCTTGAGTTCATGCACACACATTTTGCCTTTCTTTAATTGTTTTATTCATTCATAAAAAACGAAGAATAAATTAAAGATTCTGACAAAAGGTCGACACCGACGCTATTGTGTGGCGCAGTGAGAGAGGAGGGGGGGGAGTGAATTCCAAACGAACAGAGCCACGACAGAGAGGTGACATTCATCTCGTCTGCTTCGAGAGACGGCCTCGATAATGTGCTGGCCACTCGAGGCAAAAATCGGAGGTTGTGTTTCAGGGGCCCGCACCTCGCAATAATGACTTTACCTGTCTAAATCGATACACTTTTATCGCCAAAACGATCGCTAATGCATCGAGCGCCCGAGTTGTGACCTGGCCGCGGTTTGGTCCGGGGCGTCTGACTTCCTCGGCGTGTCGTGTTCCGCGCGTGTCGCGTCCTCAGCAGCCTGAACAGCGTGACGAGCAGCGACTCACGCTCCAGCGGCTCGCACGCACACTCGCCGAGCGCGCACTACCGCACAGGTGGACTGGCGCCGCCGGCGCAGGCGCCATTGCGCCTCTCCTCCGTCTCGTCAGACTCGGGATTTACCTCCCAGGACACCGTCTACTCGAAGCCGCCCTCGCCCATGTTTGGCCAGGTCGGTTTGCGACGATGGGTGTGCGTGTTCTGTATTGATGGGCAGCGCGCGTGCTGCTAGTGCAGCCTGTTTACTGATGTTATATGTGAATGCTTCTCTCCCTGTTGGTAGAAAGTGCCGCGGCTGGAGCAGATAAAAATCTAAAATCAATTAGGGTGCCATGGTGGCGAGATGTTAACCACCTCGCCTGGTATGGAGGAGGGTCGTGGGTTCGATCCCAACCCTGACGCCTGTTTGCATGTTCTCCCTGTGGTCACGTGGATTTTCCCCTGGTCAGCCGGGTTTCCCCTCCACATTTAGCTGCTATATAGATTGGTGGGCCGAATCTGGTAAAAGTAAAAAATGGTAAGAAAAATAAGTAAATAGTCATTGCGGTGAGGTGTGTTTTAGATTCACATAGGCCCTTCATAGCATCTGCTTGCCTATTTGATATTCTTAGGTTTTTTCGGTAAAGTCACGTAGGTAAAACATCAAAATTAATAAAAAATAAAATAAAGATCACGACGTTTCGGAGGCAACACAAGTCTCCGTCATCAGGTGGGACCGTCACAGCCAGATTAGCTGCATCAAGTGAGGCAATGATTCAAGATGTAATCCCTTAAAAGCGAGTTGAGGGGGGAGGAGAGGGAGGGGGGAGCTCATCAGAATGTGGTAGCCAATGAATGGAACGTATCAGGAGGGAGGGGGGGCGGGGCCAAAAGGGTGGGCGACGGCGTGGAAGCGATTGTGCGCAAGCGACAAACTACTGCACACGCCAACGCATTGGACAGAGAGGGGGGGGAGGGGGAGGCCTGATACACATGATAGAAAAGAACGGAAATGTCCATGTTTATACCAATGCTGGCTGAACAATGAAGAGATTACTGTTAAACACTGGGGATGTTAACACTCGGTAAAGTAAAGTAAAATAGTGCCTGTCAGATAAGATGGTCCAAAAAAGTGTAATTAAGTCTTTTTTGCGTGGTTGATAACATCTTTACAATGATTACTAAGTTTGTACCCATCATCACGGTTGAAATTATGTCTGTGTTTGTATATTTGTATGGCTTCGTGTACAAACCTTTGATGGTAGCCAGGAGGTTTGCAGAGAACCTTGGTCTCGGAAAAGACAATTTCATGAGAGCCCACCGAGTTGTAGCACCGATCGGCAACGGCCGAAGAATCAGTTCTGCCGTGTTTCAGATCTGACTTGTGCTCGCGGACACGATCAGAAACATGACGTTTCGTTTCTCCAATGTAGCAATCACCACAAATGCAACTCAATTTGTAGACTCCAGGATACTGTAAGTCAGGAACGACATCCTTCACAGATGGAATCAGATCACGGATTTTATGCACTGTACTGAATCGGACTTGGATCTTATGTTTGTTTAGAATTTTGGAGATCTTTTTGGTCACGCCTGCTATGTATGGTTTTTTGGACCATCTTATCTGACAGGCACTATTTTACTTTACTTTACCGAGTGTTAACATCCCCAGTGTTTAACAGTAATCTCTTCATTGTTTAGCCAGCATTGGTATAAACATGGGCATTTCCGTTCTTTTCTATCATGTGTATCAGGCCTCCCCCTCCCTCCCTCTCTGTCCAATGCGTTGGCGTGTGCAGCAGTTTGTCGCTTGCGCACAATCGCTTCCATGCCGTCGCCCACCCTTTTGGCCCCGCCCCCCCTCCCTCCTGATACGTTCCATTCATTGGCTACCACATTCTGATGAGCTCCCCCCTCCCTCTCCTCCCCCCTCAACTCGCTTTTAAGGGATTACATCTTGAATCATTGCCTCACTTGATGCAGCTAATCTGGCTGTGACGGTCCCACCTGATGACGGAGACTTGTGTTGCCTCCGAAACGTCGTGATCTTTATTTTATTTTTATTAATTTTGATGTTTTACCTACGTGACTTTACCGAAAAAACCTAAGAATATGAATCCTTGCAGTCACGAAAGCTTCAAATCTAGAATTGCCTATTTGAGTTTGTAAATGAGCTCCTAACAAGTGGGTTTACTATCTGTTCTTTATTTGTTAATTTACCTCATTGATAATCATAAACTGGGCTATATGTAATGAAAATTATCATAAACTGGGCTATAAATAATGTAAATTTGCTATTTTATTTTTACTTAATTGGCAGAATAAATGGGGTAAATCGGCGGCATAATGGTTATCACATAATGGTTAGCACCTGTGAATCTAAAGACCTGCGCTCGATTCCTGGCCACGGCTATCTTCGGTGATGAGTAATATCTGCATCAATCAAACCCCCCTTCACCAGTATGGTAAAGTACAGTCAAGCAAACTCCATGACAAACAGCAGTGGTTTGACAAAGGGTTGTACAATTTTAGTTATAAATGTACGGAGAGAAATACCATCTTCTTACGTAAAATAAATTTGGAAAATTTTTTAATTGGTCTATGGGCATTCTGGACCAATGTTATCTGGCACCTACGATTAGCACGTTTGGTTATGTACAGTGCAAAAGAAGTTCACCATACAATTATTTGATTAAGCAAGTAAACTCTCGATTAGTTGAGACTCGGGGTCTCATCATCAGCGTCATGCCCAGCAAAATTGGACCAGAAGAGATACGGACTTCCTGACAGTTCATACGGAATTCCTTGCCATTCTTATTCATTGCACTCCTTTCAGCTGGCCCAGAAGTCCATGAGCCTGGCCGCGGAGTCTTCTGCCAATGAGGGCAGTTTACCGGCCTCGGCACTGCCCCAGCAGGTAAGCTGCCCTCGTTTAGTGCATCGCATTCTCCCGTGTTAGGTGAATACCGCCACCCCATTACATTTAAATCCTGTAATTATGTCGTGGCATTTCGTAAGGGTAACTGTCAGAGGGTATCCTATGTTCTATCACAAGCTTTCAGGTGCTGAAGGTGTTTTCGGATTGACCTGAACTACGGCCGCTTGCGATGACTTTGCAAGTCTTGTGATGTTGTGAAATGTTGTCCCTTGCTGACATTGACTTGCTGGCTCTGCTAAACCTGTTGCTTTTTGTCAAGGTCTTCGCGTCTGCCGACAGAGAGCATTGAAAGGCTGCTCGTGGAATTTGATTGTTTTGTTATTGCAGTAGATATTGTTTGGAAATTTCCTTGTGAGATTCTGAAAAATTTTCAGATATTTTAGAGTCTGATTTTTATAAAATTGAATTGTTTCCCATAGGCTATAACAGACATTGTTATTGATCAAAGTGCAGTCTGCAGTCAGCTCTGAATTGATATTTTAGAAGTTGGTGCAAGTTTACAGAATTGTATAGTCAACTGTAACAAATGCACCAACGCTTGGTTATTTCCACTGTCGGCTGCTTGAGCTCCGAGGGACGTTACGTCAAAGTGAATGTGTCGCTTTCAGCGTCGTTGGTTTTGGTTTCTGTTTGATTTGTGTGTTTGTCTTATTGTTTTTGTTTTCCCCCCCGGTGTTTTTGTTGTGTTTTCGTGGACAGCAGCTCTCATGCCATGATCCTCCGCGCTCATCCCACAGTGCCTGCTTCTCCTTCCCTCCACTCCCGTGTGACGCCCTCCCGGTCACTAACCTCAGGCCGACCCCCCACCCCTCCAGCCCTGCCCGTGCCTGTCACCCCCATAACCCCACCGCTAATAAGCACCCACCCCCACGGCTCAACGACTCCCCGCCGCTCTCCCCTCTCCCCCTCTCCTCCCAGGTCCCCAGCTGGAAGGTTGGTCCTAACCCCCCCGTTCCACGTCCCAACCGAGGGCTGCCTCCCGTTCCGTATTTCGTAGAATCTGCCCATCGCCGCTCGTCGGATTCAATCGCGTCGCTACTCGACAACCAAGCCTCCCTTGATTAGCCGCCATGCCAGGTTTTGTTAGTGCTGCTGAACAATCAAGCTCTCCAGGGGTGGGCTGGTGTGTTTTTGATTTGGATGGGATGTTCACTTACAGTGAATGTTTGTCTTGGCATCATTGCTGATAGCAATTTCGTATTGACTTGCTGCAAAGGAAGGTCACTGCTTCATATGGTACGGGAGGCAGCCCTACCCAACCCTACTCCCACCCACCCACTCACCCGTGGCCGATGTAGAATCATAACGTGAAAGTTTTCCGCGTCTCCTACCGGCTATCTAAACGGAAAAGTCACTTTGACATCTCACCGCATTTTACCTTTGGCCCGGTTTGCTCAGCAGCCGTAACAATAAGTGACCAAGCACCGCCTTGTTCCACGCCAACTGGGCATTAAGCTGAGTCATAGATGTTTTTTTTTATTAATGCCGCTTAAATTGAAATGTTCTAGATCTCTGAGCTAAAATATATATAAACATCTGGCATATAAGCCTCATCCGAGCCACCACGCCAGGCTGTTACAGGGCTTGTATGGTGGGAGTGACAACAGATTGATCGCTCTTAATAAGTCTCTCGCCACATTTAATTAACAAGAAGGAGGCATCTGTAACAGTGATACAGTATAATACCCAGTGTCCATTGGACATTCCTGCTTCACCGCAGTCGAGGGCGTAACATCGTGTCTTGTAGTCGACCCAGCGTTAATCTTGCCCTGCCCCCTGATCCTGCCATCCAGATCCGCCACTCCACCACTTACTCGACCCTCCAGCCTAACTTCACCACCTAACACATCATCCTTTTTCTCCAGTGTTTCCTCCACCAAACTAAGTGCATTTTTCAAAAGTAGTAGCATGCAAACGACACGAAACTAACCATATTGCAAGCACGACATTAATTTGCATTGTGGAAGTCTCCTGCTCGAACTAGATTTCTGCTAGGCCTTAATATTGCACGATTTAAATATAAATTTTCCACATCCAATTTGTTTGTTAATTACTGTACCATTTCTTTGTAAGTTCATTTCAAAATGTTTCACGCAAATTATGAGAGATACTCTTCAACTAAAACCTATGATTAAAGCAAGCACAGTATGTTTAGTTATGTCCTGGATTATTAAGCCAGTAGCAGATGCCAATATTGTGCTCGTCCTCCTGCATCCACGCTGTGCAGGACTGGGTGAAGCCGGGACCCTACGATCTGCAGGTGGCAAACACTCTGGCGCGGCGGAGCGAATCCAATGAGAGGCCCGCGCCGATGACCATGCCAGCAGAGATGATGGCACCGCCCACACCAGGAGTGTCCGCTGGGCCAATCATGCCAGGGCCTGTCCACAAGGTACAGTGTCCACCCCATCACCTATTGTCCACCCAACGAGGTGGTGTCCACCCCATGATTTATTTTCCACCCCATGAGCTATTGTCCACCCCATGAGCTATTGACCACTACATGAGCTCTTGTCCACCCCACAAGGTGCTGTCCACCTTATGGGCCAAGGTCCTTCCCGGGCTAATGTGTCAAAGTTTATACAAGTCAATAAGTAAAAACGCGTGTGTGAACAGAGGTATCTTAAGGTTTTCATACAGATGGAAATATTAAGTTTTTAAATTTTCTCCACTTCCCACACTTCATGAGTTGCCTTACTCAGGCTTGTGCCAGAAAAGCCATCCTTAACCAGCTTGTGGTCATAGATGGACCGCAGCAATAGAAGCCAGGGGATGTGGAGTGGGTGAGACTCATCCTTCTGCCCAGAAAAAACCTCAAGTCTCTCCGGCTCATTCCCCTGTGATTGCTAAAATTATTTATACGCTTGTCATACTTTACTAAAATATGTGAGATAATAATTTATGAAATTTGCATATTTTCTAACGTCACATTTTGGCTAAATGAAGCGAACAAAACTGTGCAAACGAGACCGAGAAAAAAATTATAACAATACATACTCGACTATAAAAATGGGACAGAGATCCGATTGTTGAATCAAGTGAGGACCCTGAATTGTTCCAATTCCTCAAATGACTGGGAGCGCGGTTGCCTCCCGTGCTGCTGCGTGGCCTCCAGGCACCGGGGGACATGGCGCGGGCGATGCTGGCCCAGAGCCTCCTCTCGGGGGGCTCCCAGAAGAGTAGCCAGGAGACGCTGCCCTGCTCCAGCGGCTACGGCAGCCAGGCCTCCACTCCGCGGTCTGACGACTCCATCTCCATGCACGGTAGGGGGCTAGCCATCGAACAAAGGCGGTCACCGCATCGCACGCGTTCAGATGCGCTTACCGCGGCCGTCTGGAGCGGTCTTCCTTCCGTTATTGGGAAGCCACTGCAGCTGTGGACTTTTAAATCTAGATTGAAAACTCATTTCTTTCTAACTGCTTTTTATGTTTCGTTTGTTGTCCTTGCCCCGCACCTCCGATTACCACGGTTGGCTATGTACGGTTTGAAAAAAGTTTCTACATTTATACATAGATCCTCCCTCCCGCACATACACTACCTCCATATCTCCCTCCCCTCCCATGTTCCCTGCCTCTCTCACTTCCAAATCTCCCTCCTTCCTATGTCGCAACATTCATGTAACAAAAAGAAACTGTCGCTACATATCTGAGATACAGTGTAGTGTGAAAGCCTCAAAATGTGTGTTCTGTTACATGTGAATGAATGATCTATGCTCTCTTCCTTCACCAACCAGCAGTGATCAGTGCAGTGAAGTATGATGACACTAAAACTATTTTTAAAAACTATTTTTATTTGACATGGTAAGGCCTACTGAGCTATATAGCTCTTATTTAGAAGCGACCTGGCCACAAATGATAGCCCAATGAAGTAGCTTCTGTGGAAATTTATAGCAGCCAAATACTCCAAATGTATGTTTCTAAATGTGGAGGGAAAAACGTGAGGATCTGGAGAAAAATCCACGCTACCACGAGGAGAACATACAAACTCCAAATATACAGGCATCAGGGTCGGGAACGAACCCACGACCTTCTGTATACCAGGCAAGGTAGTCAACATCTCGCCACCGTGGCGCCCACAAACAAAAAACAATCCCACGACCCACACAGCATGGTGAAGCCCTCATCCAGCACTGAGATTGACGGAGGGCACGTGCGTGTCTGTAATCCGCAAGGTGGAGACTATGGCTACTACACGATGAATGGCGAGATGGACCGGGCAGCGCAGTCCGACTTTGACAAGTGCGCCACCATCTCGCGCAGCAGCGACATCGCGCGCGCGTACCGCCACATGTTCCAGAACAAGCGCGGCGGCTCCGTGTCAAGCGCTGCCGCCGACTCGGCCGCCGCGGCGGGGCTGGCGGCGTGCGGCGTCGCCACGATCCGCCGCACCCCCACGCTGCGCCGCACCGCCTCCAGCGGCGGCCCCATCCCTATCCAGACGCCAATGATCCCCCTCGTGCGAGGCCCCGTCGTGCCGCCCGTTCACGTGGGCGGCACGACGGGTCGGGGCGGCGGCGGCGGTCGTGGAGGCCGGGAGCAGCAGCATGATGGTGGTGGTTTGATGTCGCCTAAGCACGGCATGCTGCCCGGTAAGGGACACACCCCCCCCCCACCTCTTTCCTTTGTGAAGTGCGTGATGTCACACAGTAACAGCTGGCTTGTGGCAATATATACCATTGATCATGATGACCAATGGTTTTGTTGGTGAAAGCAACGTTGCCAAAACGCCACTCCGTAAGGCTGAGACCAAGGCAGGTTTTGGCTCTCCCCATTGTGATGAATGTTGCGAATCGGAATGACTGCGTGTCACGTATCGCGCACTCCCCCGCAATTCTGTAATTGTAACGATTCGAGGTTGCTATAGGGTTTAAGAATTGATGCATTTTTGTAAACCATGTGGTGAATATATCGCCTCCAGTGGCTACAGGGGTCACTTAAATCAACTACTTATTTTTAATATTGTTTACGAATTTTTTATAATTGGCACGCTTCTACGCATGAATAAATCATTTATTAGTGCATCATTATATCGTAAGTATTGGTAATAGCGGAAGTATGGACTGTGGAGAGTTCTGAATTGCTGTTGCCCAATGTTAAGACAATTTTCCTTCAAAGGTAAAGGCTCTCACAAGGTGGCAGCAAACGACTGTCTGAATCTACACAATACATTATCACAATCTGAATTTATACTTATTCTGGAGAAATCCGATGAGCTATAAATCTCTTTTTGACAGATGTTCAGTAGGGGCGGGTAAGAACGTTACAAGAACAAATGTAAATAATATAGTACCGACTAAAGTAGATGTGAAAGTATTGTCACCATAACTGTTATTCTTCTTTCCAGAGGGCGTCATCATTGTTATTATTATGCTGGAAAGCCTCACTGAGTCTCAAGACTCTTTTTCAAGAAGGGCCTTCATTTTGACCAATCCGTTCATGGGTGTTCACTTAGAGAAAACCCTGGGAGTTTACAGAGATAACATTCAAAGCTCTATACAGATGGATTTAATCCATTTGCTGTGCCACTGTTTCTTAGACATTTTGCAGCCCACCAAGCTCTCATTGAAATAGCACTTTTAGTTTTTTTTGTACAAAGCAACCGCACGCGGTGTCCCACACGTGTACGTTTTTGTGCACGCAGCTCGTGCGCCACACGACCGAGTGCGCTTCGTGTGTGCATCCCGCTAAATCCCCCGCTCGTGCCACGTGTCCCCTGCGCGTGGAGCAGCGCGCGCCAGCGCCTCCAGCCGCAGCGGCAGCGAGGAGCGAACGGACGGCGGCGGCAGCCCCCGGCACGTGGCGCCGCCCGGCAGGTCGTGGTCGCGCAGCGGCAGCGAGGAGGCCCTGGAGCGGAGCCTCTCGCCGAAGCGTAGCACCCCCAGCGGCAGCAGCAGCAGCACGCCAGGCACCCCCGGCACCCCGGGGCCACGCGGCTGGCAGGGCGGCGGCGGTGGCGGTGGCAGCAGGAGCGGCAGCGAGGAACGTCTGGAGGAGCGGAGTCTTTCTCCCCGGCGCGGCTCGCACGGGCCCGGGCGGGGCGGCTGGTCAGCCGGGCCGCCCCCGACCTTGATGAAACCATCGGCCGCGGTGATAGCGGCCGTGCAGGGAGGGGGAGGTGGCGGTGGTGGCGGAGGCGGCGGCGGCGGTGGCGGCGGTGGCGGCGGCGGCGGCGGAGGCGGCGGCGGCGGTCTCCAGCGGGGCGGATCGCAGGGCTCGTACTATGCGCAGGCCGAGGAGGAGCAGCGCATGGCGCAGAACTACCAGAGCATCGCCGAGAAGCTGGAGGCACTCACGGCCGGAGCGCACGCCCTGGCCGAGGAGCAATTTCCGCCTACCGTGCCGCCGCCCGGTGCTCTGCCCAGCTCCCTCCCCGAGGAGACGGACACGCTGAGCACAATCCGGCGTGGCGTGAGGCTACGGCAGACGGGCTCCAGGAGCGACCGCTCGGCGCCAATGTTCGCTTACTATGCCCTGCTGCAGGGGGAGAAGCGGATAAAGTGACGGTGGTAGGGAACGCGGGGGCTAAACGAGCAGATGGGGTGGACAGATCGGATGAAGAGTTTAACGAAGGCAAGACATGATGTGAAGGAGAGAGAGGCACAGAAAGAGATTGTTACTGGAGGAGGAATTGAGCGGATATGTGGAAGATGTTTCCAAGCGACGGGTATGTCGGTGAAACTTTGTAGAGGCCCCTTTTGTGCACTTTTGTGCAGTGTTTTAAGGAAGGACCCTGAAAAAGGCCTGCACTGGGGTTACCCATCAAATTTGTTAGCGTGTGAAAATTCATCCTGTCTTGCATAACGTAACCCACGTGATTTTGAGCAACATGCATTTTACGGCTTTCAATATTTTTTACTTTTAAATTTGTGGCGAGACAGCTCCTAAAGTTTTATCCTCCTAGAGAGGGAGGTCTGTTGAAAATGAAAGCCATAGGAGTGGGTTTTAGAAGCCAAAATTCTGACCGATTTACTTGAGGTGGCTAATTATTAACGAGTGGAGTTTACTTTCATTGAGGCCAAGTATCCATAGACAGCGTCTCCAAAATGGAGGCATGAATTTTGTATTGATAGTTTTTTTCGTGATTTAAAGCTATATTAATACAACAATGTAATGCAGCAAACACAAGCGATGTAGATATATAAAATGAGTGAACGTGGCTTCGGAAGCGCACGTAATCTAACACCACAACCTCATGCGCACTATTAAAATAATTATTGCAGTGGCATGAATCACG
Organism: Lampetra fluviatilis; assembly: GCF_964198595.1. Lineage (NCBI taxonomy): Eukaryota > Metazoa > Chordata > Hyperoartia > Petromyzontiformes > Petromyzontidae > Lampetra > Lampetra fluviatilis. The sequence continues at coordinate 355,647 of NC_136300.1, read as the reverse complement.
ATTTTTCAAATGTCAACGGACAGCTGAAAATACTCGCGGCACGTCTGGAAATGAAATTGCATCGAGAGTAAATGGCTTTATTACTTCAATATTGACGTGCCGTCAAATTACCGCAGCATTCCCAATCCCAGTAGTGTTTGCAACCACCTCCATTTTTTCCCCTCCGACTCGACCCAGCGAACCTTCATGACCCCTTGCAGAGACTCGGTGCTGAACGGGCACATACACATTGGTGTGCAGCCCTCGGTCGATCCACTGCAGGACGAGGGTCTCTCTGCGCCGTGAGACTCTTGGGGGTTAGGGTTAACCGTACTTCAGCGCATGCCGGTCACTGCGGGTTGGTGAAGGCAGGGAGCATTGAAGTGCAGTGGAACAATTGAATTTACTTCACTGCCCTCTGCTGCCAACAACGTAGCTCCGCGTGCGCCTTGCACAGTTTAAACGACGAAGGTGCACATCGTAGTGGGTGATTCAGATATTGGAAAATTGAGGAGAGATTGGATTGACTGTGTATATGTGTGTGTGAGGCAAATAGTGGAATTTCATCGATAGTACCTTGTGGATTCTCGAAAATGACCTAATAAATGTCAGCCGGTCAGTCAAGTTAATGCAAACGTGCGTAGGGAATGGCTGAAATATGTGCATTTCATCAATGATGTAGAGTTTCGGTGTGAATATTATGCCAAAAGCGAACGTTCTTCTCAAGCATGATTTATTTATTTATTTTGTTGCTCGTTATTTTTTTAAATGGGGACCACGCGCAGTGGCTGAGGTGTTGTGTGCTGGCCGGATGTCGCCCGTGACAAACCACGGCAATAAACACACGGATAGCGTGCGCCGAGTAACAGCATGCGATGACTGTTCCTGTAATAGCCTGAAATAACAGTTACGTGTGTTGATGCTGTCTCAGTATTATAAATTGACAAAGGTTGAGTATTCCTAGGTTTAACTCTTTACGAATGCAATCGGTTGGTGTTTGTAAAGTGAATTGCACAAATCTTACTCCTTGTGGCGGTTAGCACAAATATTTTGAAAATAACTTAAAATTTTTGTTCAGGGATTCTACTCTAGTGATTTTATTTTCGTAAAAAATGATGACGGTTTTTCTATTTTCTCTGGCACACAACTGATATACTTTTCATTGCATATAAAACACGTGTGGCTAGTGTCACTGAAAACAGGCCTCGGTATATTTCTTTTCTGTTTTGGCATTTTATGGGCACACACACGTATATAATAATAATAAAAGGGTGGTCAAAATGTTTTAAGATCGAAATGCAAAAAAATACTGGGGTCAGATAAAACTGCTTTGACAGCAGCATTTAGCATTAATATCTGTCTTCGTGTATCTCGGCATCAAATCGGTTAGATGAATCATTATATAATTATACATGGTATATATATATTTTTTAAAATGTTTAGTAAAAAAAATCTCTAAGACAAATACCCTTAAACGTTTATTTTGAACATTGTTCTGAAAACACTTTGACCACCTCTTGCGTGTATATTTGTTATATGTACGCATACATATATGTATTTGTTAATACATATGCATACAGTATATCGTTTAGGAATTTGTCTCTCGTGTGTACATTTACGTTGGTTAGTGCTGGATCACCTTGGACATGCAAGTAGACTCTGCCATCCTCTTCTATGAGCCAGAATTGTGTTTGCGCGTTGTCACATGCTCCGTACATAGCCCCAGAGGAACACGCGGACTAACCCCCAGGGGGGGGGGCCCGTGTGCGTGCTGTGAGCCTGCAAGTTTTTCACGAACACATCTTCCGAAGAAGAAAAAAACTGCACTACATTGTCCCTCCTCTGAGCCTTAACTTGAGTTGCCTGTTGAAATACTGTGTGGCATTTAACCTATTGGGCTTTAGCTGTAACTTTATCGGAAGAGCTAATATATTAACACATGGTTCTTTTTTCAGGCTTCATTCGATACATAAGTGACTTACGAACATATAGAATTGTCTTACAAATGTACTCGCGTTAATAACTAAGAATATCGTATTTTTAAATGTATAACCAGAGCCTGTGTTATAACAGCCAATTTAGTAAACGTCACAGCTCCAAGTAGTCGTCCCTTCATTTTGATGTGTGTCATGTATGGCCCCATTTGTTAAATTGATTTTCACGGTAGCCTAGAGATTGGCACAGTCTGATTTTTGGGAATACCCTAATTATAGGCCGACAGCAAATACCACAAATCGCCGATGGCAATTTGTCAGTGGCCAGACGCCTTGACACGTTAAAGACAATTCTCATTTTCGTCACCCTTTTTTCAACATAATGACACGAATGCACAATCTATTGTTTTTCGTTGCGTAAATTTCCTCGCGATTGGCAGCGTTGCGTGGTGCGGCCCACCGCTGCCCCCAGTTAAGAGCCAAGTCCCAGAAATCAGACTGCTCGCCCCGTACACTTCACCCATCGGCTCGTGTGCCATCCGACACGGCAGGGTCCACACAAACGGTCCTGTACCTCGAACAAAAAAACACCCTTTTGCCAGTGGCATATCCAGTGGTGTTAAAACGGCTAATGCCGGTATGCTGTGTGAACATGGGAATGAGCGCGGAGAAGCTGTCGGTTTGGGAAAGGCAAAGCTCAAACACACAATTGCTAATACCGATTTTGGTAATGCAGCAGAATGCAACTTGTCCCAGGTGTGGAATGTACCGCGTGGGTTGAGGGGGCCAGCCGCAGCAAGACGGGGAAGGGGACAGGTTGGGGGTGAAGAGAAAGAAATGGCCCCCCTCGTAGGATATGCCACTTCGTCGTTTGCCGTTACGATCTGCTGAGCGGCGAGCGGCGAGCGGCGAATACCAGTGTCACCTCAAACAGTTGCAGTGAATTGTAAATATGTAATAAGTAAAATAGAAAAAAAGTAATGGTTTCAATTTAATTAATTCTCTAACTAAATGTATAACTAGAAGGAAGTAACATTAAGGAAAAACATGCTTTAAAGTTGCCTGCATTACGAAATAATTGTGATAACCGCTTTTAAGTGTACAGTCCAGAAAGTGTCGTCACCTCGGGTGTGTTGCGTCAACTTCGGGAGTGACCGAAGCAAGCGGGGGAGTTCCACTCGGAGGTGAAGTGCGGGGTCCTGTCGTGTGCATTTCCATCGTGACTGACATTAACACAGTGTTCCCAGGCTCACACGTGCTTGTATTTAAAAGGCAAGTCTCTAGTGTGTTTGTGAAAATAGTGCTTTTGTATGACGCACTCAATTGTTGGCCAAATATTCAAACCCAAGAAATAAAGCGCTACTATTGCACACATTACTACGTGGGCTATCTTACTTTTGAAATCGCACGAATGTCACCCGTGTATGTGTGTTTGGGAACCATTGGCGTAGTGGTTAATGTGCTTCGAAACGAACCTGGCAACCGGAGTTCAATTCCTTGCCACGGTTAAAATCGGTAGTGAGTGATATCAGAACACAGTCTCTCCCAGGCCGACTCGAAAGTAAATGAGTACCTGGTGCAATATGTAAACATCAGCACTGGAGATACAAAGGCGGCCGGGTGTGGTTCTGGCCACACCCAACGTGCACCGTGCTGCCTGTATGGATGCTCGCTCACATAACGTGCCCCAATAGTCTATGCATGTCTGTGTGTGTGTAGATGTAATCTCAAAATGCAACAAAACTTGTATTGCAGACTCCAAATTTGAGTCTGAGTTGGAGATCAGTATTGAGGAACTAGAAATTCAAACACTTGATAGAAATTAAGTTTACTTAAATCGTGTTGAAATAAGTTAAAAGCTTAAAGGAAACAAAGCATTACACATTTGCAGCACATCACATTCTATACTATGATAGGGGTGGCTAAATGTCCTGACTCTACCAGCCACATAATAGAATATGTATATTGCCATGAGCCACAAGACCCACGGCCGGTTCGCTCGTGCTGGTTGGCTGTGCAGTTTTGAATTCAGAAATCTGCAGGAGCGCCCGGGAGTACGCACGTCTGGCTCTGCTGTCAGGGGAAAATGTCCACCTTCGGCAGCTCTTTCCAGTTTCAAATGGAACTATATTGAAAAAGTAAACAAATATTCCAATCTCTATTGAGTTGCACTTGAACAGCCAGGGAGCCACCTGTGGCTTGCAAGCCACGGTTTGGCCACCGCTGTGCCATTTAGTTAACTCATACTAGACAACAGGCACGATTACATAAACATTCACTCATATTCACTGCAGCGTGGTTTTGATTATTTGGAAAACATTTTCCAGCCGTGTGTATTTTCCTTTGTGATGTTGAACACCAAGTAGGTCTCGAAGTTTGGAGGCATCGTACAAAAAGTAATATCAGGGATCCCAGCTGCCTGTAAAACAACGCAGGCATTACCACCAACACTTGTGCAGTACTCGAGTTTGGTTTCAGACGACCACTGCCTTAAGCGATCACCTCAGAGACTGAGGGGTCTCTGTTCGGATCAATTCACAGAAACTGATTTCAGTTCGATTCAGATAGTTCAAGCAAGCAAGACACCAACTCCATAAAAACATTTTTTTTGGAAGAGCGCGATTTTTAGTTGCGAGAGATTCAGTGATTCAAGAGAAGCCTTGCATTCTAGTGAGCAAAGCTTGTTTATGCCACTTAAAATAACGTTGCAACTTTTAGACACCATCCTCTGTTACCAAATAATATGAATACAGCAACATTAACAGTGGAAGAGTGGATGGATAGACTCTCAATGAGCAGTATTCAAATCTCGGGATAGCTATGCTGTTCAGCACATATAAAAAAGCTATTTGTGATCATTGTTGTGGTTAATGTGAAAAATTTCCTTCCTCGGCCATTCTGGCACACTACTTTGTGAATGTTCCGAATAGATTATTTATCTCGTGAGAAAATACCGAGACCACAATTGGAATACACGTGTCGAAAGATAAAGAGAGAACTCAATAGCAATAATTATTTATAAATAACTACGATTTGCAGTACTTGTAATTGCATTTAATTCGAGAGGCCTACAATTTATGGAATCGATTAGGTCGGTGTTAATTGTGGTCAGTGGTTAAGCTAATATTGGGATTTTTGTGTAATTAGTATTCCTCTCGTGGTGACATTTTCATCCGATGTTTCTCATCATTCATTGTCTTTGGCAAATGGGATTCTTTGATTTGATTTCCGCTGCAGCCTTTGCTCACCACTTTGTGGAAAAAGAAATTGAGAATGTTCTTGCCGACAGCAGCCGCTCACCAGTAAAGTACTTTTGTACTTTAACGCAACGCAGCTGCGTGCCCTGCAATTCACGCGCACGTCGTTTTCAATCTCGCCGGACAGAATCGATGGGTGTCTGCTACTCACAGTTAAATGTGGATTTCATTGTGAAGTAGATGTTGTCGATCATATTCTTTGGGGTTCTGAATGACCAGCTTAACGACCGGATACACTCCTCCACCTCATCTTCCTTCTGCACGCACCCACACACATATCCATTTGTTAGACATTCATCATTATAATCCTGCCACAGCTATGATATTGTGTTTCTATTATATATAATGTCATTGTTTTGGACTGTTTTCCCTTATGAATTGATATTGCATTTTCTCGCAATGGAATTAATTTCCATTCGACTGTATTGGATTTAGATCCATTGCATTGTATTGAATCGCACTGCATATTATTGGATTGCATTGGATGGTTCTTCCCATTGGATGTGCATTGCATGATAGTACTTCGTTGCATTGCATAGTATTCGATTGTATTCCAATTTATTTGAATGGGATTTAGTTGCTCTGCATTACATTACATTGTATTCTATTGCACGGACGTGGATGGCATTCATTTGCATGGCAGTGTGCACTTATTGCATTGTATTGGGAGGCCCACGTCGACCACGCTACGCCGCTGGTCCCGCCCAATTGCATTGCGTTGAACCGCGGTGCATTTCCACCGCAGCTGTGAATCGCGGTACCGTGAGCAGGTGGGGGCGCAGCAGCAGCTGGTGCCGCATGCCCAGGATGAGCAGTTGTAGGCGCCGGGTGTAGTCCCACGACGGGTGCTGCCGGTGCAGCTGCCCCATGAGTTGCTCGAGGCCCGACACGCTGGCCGAGGCCCAAGCCAGCTTCTCGTCGCAGCCCCGCATCCTCTGGCGTCCGTTCGCCGCCGCCCGGGATCACGCAGGCCAAGGGGTTCACGGTTGGCACGTACGGGAGAAAGAGGCGCAGGTGCAAAGTAAAATGACGTTCGCTTTTGGTCGGTGCTTCGTGTGGTCTCGTCACCACTATTTGTGTCCTCAGTGTGTGTGTGTATACCTCGTCTTAATTCCAGGTAATGCGACTATGCTTTGTTTTTTTTATATTTTTTAGTGTATTTACTTTGCAGTTTAATGAATTGCATTTAATGTAAATTGTGCAGCTAAGTCAATGTTACAGCACCAGCAACGGGCCAATTCTTTTCTGATTGTGGGGTTAAGTCGAGGCGAGCCTGGATATTGCTTATATGGTTCGATTGCCATAAAAAAAAACACCTTTTGTTATACTGCTTCGAGGCTGTGTGGATTACTAGCCCTGGTTCTACGTGGGTAAAATTATATAGAAAAATATGTTATAAACGAGTCAAATGTGTATGAGACTCCCATGAATTAGTATGTAAAGTCGAAAAATAAGTTCATAGAGCCGTTCGTGAGAATACAAAATTGGAGCCATTGCTTTTGAGACCCTTTATCAGCAGAGGATAGGATAGAAACTCACATTGTTGTATTGTACATTAATTCCAATTATATGCTCCCCACCTTCACCAGTATGATGAAAACAACTTCCATGATAGGGGAGGCCTTTATCTGGCAGTGGATTGACAAAGGACTCAAGCTATAATTAATCAAATAAAAGATGGGATTAAATTTATGCAACTGACCAGTTTCTTCAAGTTGAGTTTGGTGATGTGCCTGATGAAGAGCTTGTAATTTTTGGGGAAATAGTGCTCCTGCAAAACAAACAACTTCACTCTTAGTTTATGTAAACTGATGGCCACATTTTACTCCTATTACTATTTTTATTTCACAAAATCAACACCTTGGACTCATAGGGCAAATGTAGAAACACAAAACCACGCTTTGCTCCATAAACAATTACACAGTCACAGTCTTTTGTAAAGATCACGTGAATGTGACCAGATTATCTGGCACACATGTGAAGATCATCCCTCGAGTGTAATTTAACAATGTGGCTGCATCATGTGGCTGTAATACACTCTTATTTCCTGCTAGAGCATTCCGGATTAAAATGGATTTTGCCCAAGGTTTCAAAAAAAACCCAACTTGCTCGCCTAACTGGCCTCGTATCCCCATGTCACCCCGAGTCTAATGTCTTGCCACTGCTGACGGCTGGGCCTGCACTCGAGGAGGAGCTCTAGAGAGCTCTAGAGAGATATTTTGAGAGGATATTTGGCCGACTCTTTCATGCCGGTCAGATGTCTTGGAAGGGGTGGGAGTTACTCCCACGTCACCCCACAGCACACGATCTGTCAATCAACCAACTGTGGTGCACTCATTCATACTGCTGGGTGAACATACGCGGAGGGATTTAAGAAACGTGAACCATTGTGTTTAAATGCCAAACAAAGAGATGGAGCTGGTCACCTTAAAAGGTCCAACATGTTAACCATTACACAGCGGCCGTATCTCAGCAGCAATTTCCCATGGTACAGGGGGGGGGGGAACCGAACACTATTTCCCTGGGCCACTTTTCTGCCAAACAACTTCCGAAGTTCTTTGCCCAAGGGTATGTCCTTGGCTCAAGTGCTTTCAATCTCATCTAATCACTCTTCGCCTCCAAGCACCACACTCTGTACTGTTCTAGGCTTCTGATATTTTTAAGGTGACAACATCACATTCACCGGATGCAATTTAACATCTCGAGGACATCAACTTATTGAGAATGATAGGTGACCGTTGCTGATGGCCTGAGGCTTAATCTGTTACCAAGAGATGAGAGATCCCAAGGGTCAAAGGTCTACCTCGTAGCGAACAACCCAAACTATAACCAATATTTCACGGTCAGGAGTTCAAAGTGTTCGACATCACCAAGGCAACCGACTGAGCATGACACACACACGGCTGTGCAACCAACCCAGGTGCTCTGCATTAAAATAAGATCCCGAAAATATAACAGACAAAGGAGGGTGGATTTGACTGCAAATGATCAGGAACCGGCCACCCCCACCCGCACCCCCACGTGTGGCTTCTCCCCTGCCTTGTATCTCAAGCGGTTGGAGCGATGCAGCTCGGAATTGAGCGCCTCGAGGTCCCAGCACTCAGACTCGGTGTACGGGGCGCCCCACTCGCCACCCGTGCGGGAAGCGAGGCAGCAGCACAGCAGCAGCAGGGCCGCGACGCGCACCGCACGCTGCCGCTGCTGCCGCTCCTGCGGCATCGCGCTGCTGCTGCTGCCACCGCCGCCCAGTGAATCCTCAGCGAGCCGACCGATCGGCCGGCCGGTAGAGCCGCAACGTAAACCGACAATGAGCGCACGCCTACACATCGGAACAAACAACAGTAATAGTGAGGAACAACGAGACTACGGTGGCAATACTCATCGCATCAAATTCCAAGTGTTAAAAACCTGGTTTGGAGGTTGGCTCAGACAATAATCCGTTCGATGTACATAAAAGCGGTACCAAATTTGTGGGAAAGTCAACGGTGGTCGTCCGATGGATAGGGTCTCCCCCGCCATAAGAATGTGCAATTTTCACCACTGGTTCAGGGCAGTAATCGGAAGGAGACCACCACCTTAATGCTTATTTGAGCAGGATATTCCTTAGACTTGTTTTTAAAGGTTCAGCCATCGGTGACCAACCGAGACCGTAAACTCGCGATGCTTTAGAACCTGGTTTAATCATGGGTGGCTGAAGCCTAGTTTTTAATTCAGTATCTCAGAATTGTAATACCAATTCGGTGCTCTAAGCCCGAGCCATCCGTCCATTAGGGCCTCTACATTTAAACGTCAATCCACCTGGTGCCGAAGGTCAAGTGAGGGACATGTTGAGTTTAATAAATATCGGCAATATCATTAAAACACATCAACTGTACGATTTGTTCCACTGTGGGTGACGGATAGAAGGAACAGTGGCACATTGCTTAGCGCACTGCACCATAAACCCAGTGACTTGGGGTTGATTCTTTGTCACGGCTAACTCCAGTGGCGAGTGATATCTAAATGGATCCTGAGCACCCCACCTTCACTAGCCTGCACGTGTGAAGTATGGTCAAACCCCCTATGACCCAAATAGTATTCAGGCCTTCATCCAGCAGTGGATTGGAAAATGTCTGTATATTTTCACTGTATCGCAGTTATACTAATGCAATGTGAAATTCAGAATAAGTCAATAACAATAGTACTGTACTGAAATTCCACAACCTCTGTTTAACGACAATTACATGCTTGGAAATTATAATATGAACACAGTAATATATACACGCGGAGTGATTCGTTATTCATGCTAAACCATGTTACATACATTTGCAGTCAATTTATATTGTTGCTTGCATATCGTTCACTTGTGGTGATACATCAAAGCAGGATGCTATTTTAATTGGGCATACTGTGTTCGTAATTGCCCGAAGCTGTCATGAATAGAGACAGATTTATGCTTGCTCTGATAGCGCTAGCTGGGTATGCTGCTGCTGCTTTGCTATTTACCTGGCAAATGTATCATCCCAATTAGTAAAGACATCCCTGGGTGAAGCCAGGACACAACACAACAGCAGATTAGGATGCCCAAGAAGCAATACAATGAAAAATGTCAAAACAGTGTCCTAAACATTTATCTTGACCACGTAATTTTAATCAGTTTCCGTATGAAACGTAAGGTATAGCTTAAAAAAGAATTAACAAAAATGACTTACCTTGGCTTCTTCAAATACGGTCAGTGGTTAAAAATGTCCATTGTATCTCCCCGGTGTAATATGTCCACAGTCTTTGACAGCGGCAGGTAAAGAGAAGTGTTTTAATAAGTGTAGTGGACATGCTATGCCAAGCTCATGAGGATCCAGCCAGCAGACTTGGCCACCAGATATTGCTCTGTCTCGTGGAGAGTCGAAGGGGGGGAAAAAATCCCTGCTGCCTTTTTTTTAATGCAAACCTGCTTGGAATTAACTGGAATTTGAAGCCAAGTTAGGGCTTCTTTATGTGACGGCTCTCTTGTAATGTATTGAACTTTATGCAATTAAATGAATAGTCCTCGGTATAAATTACTCATTACGGTTACGCTAATGCATCCCTCGATCAGTCGCCGGTGTTGCGGAAGAAACACTGGGCCGGCCTATTTTAAAGCGCTTTAGTAGTTATGCCGTAACTTTGCACGTCCACATTGTATCGTAAATCTTCCACGGGACTTTTAATTCATGGGGCAACGTGTGTGTCCAGATGCAGCTGAAATAAATTTATTTTTTGGACCAGTTCCCCCAGATGTAGCCTCATGCCATATCATAAAGCAGTTTTCGAGTCAGCTGCCCTTTCACAGCGATCTGAACTTTTCTCATTTGAGTGTGTATATATGTTCAGCTTCTTTTGCACCATACGTAACCAACAGTGTTAATCGGAGGTGCGGGAATTTTAGTAAATCTGCAGTACTGGTGTGGGTATAACATCGGATCACATATGTTTAAATGCAAATAGAGAATAAGACTTTTCACATTTTAGAAAGGAAGGTATTGGCAGTGCTTCAACGCTTTGTACGTTAGACCACTATGCAATTGCGTATACATTGGCATGTGTTAAAACTGTTTGAGCAGATTTGAAATTTCTACATCACACAAGGCAGGAAACCACCAGTTCACAAGAACTGCATTGTGACCATTTCATGTGTTATGCTGAGAGCTGTTTGTACACACCTGGTGCGTTGTAGCGTGTTGTTGAAATGTAGTGTTTGCCAGCCGGCACTCGTTTTTCTGTTGTAGTGGGTTTTCTCGTAATTTTACAAGTTTGTAGATTTGAAATTGTCTCCTAATATGTAATATTGTACCTTAGGCTTTATCGTTCTCTCTTAAAATATGTCTGTTGACGTGCTTTTGTTGGCCTGTCAATTTCCTTAAAATGTCTTAAAACCAATATTTGCACGAGTGGATTAATAGTCATGCCCATCGTGTTCATTCGTACGAAAAGGAAAATCAAAACTAACCCACCGTTAATTTCCCTGTAAAGTTTATGTACATTACAGAAACGTAATGCGGTGTGGATCTGAGAATGATGTCTACCTTCACTACAGCATACAGAATAAATGTCACCAAATATAGACTTTCCCTACCACATACAAAGCATGTTGCTCATTATACAAATGCATTCGGTTCGTGCTTTGAAGTTTTGCCAACGATAGCGGCACCTCATTAGCGGAGGAGCAGCAGCAGTGGTCGATACCCCAGGTTCATCTCGAGCGGAGAGAGGCAGAATTTCATTCCCAGCCCTCTCTCCTCTTACTCTTTTTTGGCTGCAAATCAGCTTTCCTGCTCTGAAATAAGACGGCAATAAAGAAAATAAATAAATAAAGTCTACTAAGTACTTTAATATCTTCCATATAGGTTCTACACCTGCATCTCTGTCTTATGGATCTGTGTCATTGGACGCCTTGAAATTGATTTTGCCGTCTGTGTAGTTGTAAGTAGTATTACAATATGGCATTGCAGCTTCTTGTCGGCCTTCTACAAATAATGTATCAGCTGCGGAATAATTATTGTATTGGACGAGTCACTGCTAAGCAAGGGGTATCATTTTCAAATGCCTGCGCAAACAGGCTCATTAATATTTTGTCACGGGTTTATGTGAATCATTATATGTTAAATAAAGCTATGCAAAATCGTACGTGGAAAATATGCATTTGAATACCTATGTATGCACACAACTACGAACACAGTATGCCCAATTAAAATATAATTCTTCAGTAGAATATTGGCCCATCGGTAGACCGTAATTAAATAGGGCTAAACTGAATATGGTTTGACTGGGAAAATTATAGGTACAAGAAGCCAGGAAAAGCTGAAAATAAAGAACATTTCACATTTTAATAATTGGATGCAACTGGGAGTATATCGTGCAAAGATCTTGAGTAACATTATGAACATCTAAATGGAAGGCCATGGGCACCAACGTCTTTGAAAAAGGACATGGCACAGAGAGAGAAAATTGAATTACGTTGAAACTATGAGATACTATACAAAGAATCGCAACCACAATACAAAGCACATGTATAACGCATCTAAATGTGGCCATATTTACAGATATACTGAATAGTGGATAGGTGATCCAAATACAAATTTAGAGAACATCAGAATAACAGGGCTTTCTATCAGTGGAAACAATTGTTATTTCACTGAACCTTTAGGGCCAATGAGGGAAGACTTTTGTTTTATACTCTTTGGTTCTTCCGGTAAAGTCATTTAGGTAGAAAATTAATAATAAATCACGACGTTTCGATTGCCCCACAAGCAACCGTCTTCAGGTGGGAGTGAAGACGGTTGCTTGCGTGGCGATTGAAACGTCGTGGTCTGTTATTATTATGTGTCTACCCACGTGACTTTACCGAAAGAACCAAAGCGCATGGATTCCTGCAGTCACGAAAGCTTCAAATCAAGACTTTTGTTTTGTAATGTTAAGCACCACCTCGAATGCCTTGCTGTGCTTCGGATTGTTCTCACTGTGGTTATTGTGAATTCATTTGAATACAATTCCCCTCTTTAATACAATGTGAATACAATTCTCCTCTTTAATACAATGTGAATACAATTCCCCTTTTTAATACAATGTGAATACAATTCCCCGTCTCTAAAATAAATAAATTAAATAAATTACATTTTCGTTTGGATGACTGTGGGATGTTCTTGCGCACCTGGTTCAGGTAATGGTTACATTTTTCGAAGGCTTTAGTTTAATCGCTATCAGAACGGGCTTGTCACTAAAAAAAACATTGCAAATTGATTAGACTGTATTCTGGTTCTAAGTTCTAGAATTATGCTTTAGAAATCTTCCTTGTTTAATTTTTTATGTATAATTTATACAGATATAATATTAACCTTACATCAGTGATAAACCCGGCGCCAGTGTGAATATTACATGGTGGTAAAGTTATCGCTGGTAAATGTTTACGTGGCATGCAGAATTTAATTATAATTACATACACACACGAACACATCGTCATACATCTGTGCATACATACCTCATGGAAATATATATTGGCAGCTAGTTCTCCTTCCCATTTCTGGATTTAATGAAATTGTGGTTGGGGCCAATGGGTCTGCTTCCAATAAACATTCCATATGCGAGGCTTATTGTTTCATGCCGTTCTATAGCATGAGGCTTAGGATATTTTTCTAGATCTTTTTCAACTTGAATGTACTTTTGATAGAAACGTTTACGCCTAAGTATTCCCATTGGACAACTTAAATACATGATTTGTGTGTCGTGCCCTGGTATGCACTGCTGGCAGACGCTGTGATGAATTGCGGCTGAAAGTGGCCATTCACCGCTGCACCCGTCAGGCCCTCGAGTCACGCCCCGCGATGCAGGAGCCCTCTGGGTGGAATTTCAGGGCCATGAGACTCCACTGCACTGTGGTACCTTCGTAAGCGCGCCGCGGTGGCGTGATGTTAGCTACCTCGCCTGGTGTACAAGATCCCGATCCCGACTTTGACGCCTGTATATTTGGAGTTTGCGTGTTCTCCCTGTGGTCGTGTGGATTTTTCTCTTTATCTTCTGGTTTTCCCTCCACATTTGGAAACACGTATTTACAGTATTTGGCTGCTATAAATTTACACGTCAAAAGCCACTTCGTTGCGCTATCATCTGTGTCCAGATCGCTTCTGAAAAGTATCTATATAGCTCAGTGGGCCTTTCCTGATAAAAGAAAAAATCGTTTTAGTAAGTGGCGTCAATTCAGGAGGCGAAGGTAAAGGTGCAGCCCTGCTCACGACATTGTTCGAGGAAGGGTCTCCACTGCAGGGAGCTCTAGAGAGCATCACTAGAGGGTATTTGGCCTATTATTCAATGCTGGCCAGACGTTTTGGGGGTGATGGGAGTATCCACACTTTACCCTACCACACGTGACGTGACCTGCCGATTGACTGTGGTGTACCTATCTTTACTGCTGGGTTAACAGAGGCAGAGGAATTGAAGAAACTTGCCAATTTTTTCAACCGCCCCACCCGGAGAACAGGACTGGACACCTCTGCGTTACAAGTCCAGTGTGCGAACTACCACATCACGGCAGCATCCATACCATAATTGATCATAAAATAATAAATTGGAGTCATAAAAAAAACTGACAATGTACCTGTTATTGGTCAAACATACCAGTGCTGAAAATGATCTGCAAATTACTCAATTAGGATTGCACATATCAACATCGCCCCCTACTGTGACAACTTGGCAAGACCTTGCTGAAATATAGCCTTGAGGCTCAAGCACAGTGAAGCAAAATCACTGCTGTATGAAAGTCTCCCCACATTGTGGCATAGACATTGTATGATCATACTTCACCACGCTGGTTTGAGCGGCTTTGTAAAGTCGAGAGAGGGCCGAAACTGACTCATATCACCCAGTTCATGGGGTTCATAGCTCACTGCACTAATAACTGTGCCACCATTTTTTAAACAAAATAAATGTAGGATTTTAAATAAAATGCACACAACTATTTTAAAAAAACATATTTTGGCCACAACCTAAATACCCATGCGTCTAAAATGTAACTTATATATAAATAGAAAAGTTAAATAAACAGTACATACGTTAAATAAAAAAAACACTATTAGGAGGCTGCTGAAGTATGCAAATTTTAATAAAGAAAATTACGAAAGTTTACATTTGGCTCTAGGAATTCAATTGCTCTGCTTTTATGACGTTGTTTCTGATTGATGACGATTGGCCATGATGAATAGATGACATATACGCTTGATCACAGTTATTTATGACAGACTGTATATGCAAGCACTCATACACACACCACTGGAATCAGCTTTGGCACTGAACTCGTTCCAAGAATGCACATGTCGCAATGCATTATGATGACAAATGCATTTATTAAAAAATGTGCAACGAAGAATTGTAAAATGGGGTAAAGCGGTGAACAAATTGCGTGGACAATGTTCCATCTCTGCCGCTATTAAATGAAGGCGCTGGTAGGTATGCATGGATCGTCGCCCAAAACATCACACCACACGGTCATTAAATACACAGCGCTACGCTGGCTGTGAAAGATATCTTGGGGATATACAGGGCTTGCACTTAGTTTTGCACGTGTTTAGACTGTAGCTGAACAAAGTCATCTGGAGATGCCACGTTTTAATAATGCTCCTACTGAAAGCAGGGCTTCTAAAACTCCATGTTTCATAGCACAGGGCTTAATTTCAGCTCCGTCAGTCTGGTTAGCAACCTGGAGAATATTTCCGCACCTCCCACATCACATCCGGTATACCTGTTGTTATGGCTGTGGCTACTAGTCACATATTTACTTCAGTATACCAGCAAACTGGAAAACATTTCCCTACCCGGAAACCACATCCAGTCTACATCTCGCGATGGCTACTCGTCATGTGTTACCTACTCCAAGTTACCAGCGACCTGGAAAATATTCAGTGAGAATCTACGTCCTGATCATCACCCACAGTTTAAAGATTGTCACTATGTTGCGCGCTTTCAGATGCCCTTCTGTGGTCGTCTGGAACGTTCTTCATTCCAATATTAGGAAGCCACTGGAGCTGTGCACTTTTAAATAATCTACATTGGAAACTAATTTATTTAGAACTGCTTTTTGTTTAGTTTGGCGTCCTTCTCCCGCACCTCCAATTAGCGTGGTTGGCTACGCACGGTGCGAATTCAACATACACACACCATTAAGTGTATTTTCACATGTACCAATCTTTTATATTCCAATAAAAATGTGTGTTGCTCACACAGGGTTGCTTAGCACAGAAGAGTTTACCAATGCGGGCCATGAGCACTGGAGTCGAAGAAACAGCACTCGAGCTCAGTATTTCTCAACGCCAGTCCTTGTGACCTCCCCACGGCACAACTTTCCATTTCCAATCATCAGGTGCATGCAGTGTGCAGTGGCTTAATTTTCCCACATATAGAAAATATGCATCATTTAATGTACATGCCTCTATCAATCCACTGGTGGATGAAGGCCTCCCCATGCCCCGTCAAAGTTGGGGAATTCGTTTAACCATACTTCACCTCGCTGGTCAATATGGGTTGATGAAAGGGAGTGTCCATGACTGGTTCAGATTTGTCTCGTTGCTACTTTTAGCCTTGCGTTGGGAATCGAACTCAGATTGGCAGATTCACAGTGTAGTGCACGAAATACAAAATCTTTGTAATCATTGACTGGAGTTGAGCAACCCTGCTCGAGACCCTGCACTGCTGTTGTATTTGCAAAGGGCCTCCATGACATACCTATGACAGCATACTCTATGTAAGAAAATGTATTTGCCAGTAATCCGTTATGCCACATGTTTGTTGTATTTGCTCAATTGCCATGTACACAGCAACTACCATAACACGTTAATAGTGTGAATAATCGTTGCTAAAATAAACAGAAAAAGGTTCAAATGAATGTTTAAACAAACTGACTCTGTAGGCAATAATAGACTCCAATGTCTCTTAGCTCAACATCAAAGGGATAATAACACTGTACTCTACTAGTTTGCCTGCGTTTGCTGGATTTCATCCAAACGCAAGCTTTGCCAAACCATGCAGCCTATGAAGGGGCCTGAAATTACACCACAACCACATCGCTGAATGTGTCCAATCTCATCAGATTTTGGAAGCATGGTTGATTCAGTTAAGGCTGAGGTTTGGTTTTTTCGTATTTGTTGCTGCAACTTTCTGTGAACGAATCGGGTGTCATACCGCAAGTGTTTGTGGCGATGCAGAAACATATTGAGTTAACCCTTCAATTGTTAGCCAGAGCGACAATTCTCTTGTTTCTACTTTATGACCAAATCAACCGGGAATGCGTTCAAACTTGTCAGATCTCTGAAGCTAAGCAGACTCGAGCTATAATAAGGTGGAGCTCTGAGCCCGACTATCGATTCCCATGCACGGCTAACATCAGTGGAGAGCTTTTATCTGATATGGTCCATGGAGACCCCCTCCAGCAGCCCGTAGTGCATCTAGTGTTCGATATATCAATGTGTTTCTTTAGACGTCCCATCCGTTCGTTTATTAATATGGACTTTGCCTCAGCCTTGCCTGTGGTGTCACACTCGGTCACTAGGGGGCGTTGTATGCAGCTAGGAAGGCTTTACAATTGTGGTACGTATAGTAGTTCAACACATTCCAGCATTGTTTTTCGACAGGACAAATATTATTGGCGATTTTGGCCGGCTGATGTAAATTACAATGTCGTTCTGGACGGGAAAAAATGCTGAAATTTAGCAAACACGTTGTAGTCAACACCACGCGTGTAACTCTAAAACTCCAGAACACTTGAATTTCTGTTTTGAGCTCTTAACCTCGTGACTGAGAAAATTACTTTAATTATTTTGCAGGGTCAGCCTAAGGTTCTATATTGTTTTACCGTTCATGCTAAACATTTTAGTAAAAACAATCCTCATCAGTAAACTAAGTCATTTGCCTTTCTCTGCAGCATGATGCTAAAACTGATAGAAAACAGTGTTATGCTTAAATCTTGACTTAAAGCTTTCGTGACTGCAGGAATTCATACTCTTGGGTCTTTCGGTAAAGTCACGTAGATAGGTTCAAAGAAAATAACAAAAAATAACAATCGTCATCATTGCTTGTGTTGCGATCGAAACGTCGTAGTTTTTTTGTATTTTTTGTTATAGTGTTATGCTTAATTATTAATTTAGTTTAGGTTAAACCGTGAGGGTATAATGTAATATTTTAATTAAAACCCTTCACCACCCAAATGAGCCAATCAAATCAAGTTATCACGTGGACATATATTCCAGCTGATTTGGTTTTTCAGCAAACCGGAGCGTTGTAAGTCAAGCGACATGATGACAGACTGGACACATTCATGTGGCCTCGTCTTTCTCCACTCGTTCCTGTCCTGGGTCACCACTCCACAGTCGTTCAAAAAATCGACATACACAATCTCACCGAAAAGGGAGTAATTGACTCGTGATTGAAATCAGCTGAAGCCCTCTACTGGTTACTAGTATTGGGATATTCAGGGTCCTTGTAGTGGAATCTATCCATGTTTTATAAATGACGAATATTATTGTTGTATTATGTTGTACTTTCACGATGGAATATTTATGCCAGTGTAATATTGTTTATAACTGTGATGATGGAACGATCTAGACGCGCGGCGATGCTTGGTTGAAAAGTAAAACTCACGAGAACTGGATAAACCTTCATCTCGACAGTCCGGGACACTCACAGTTCCTGCAAATAGTTTGTTCGGGGCTTTGTTTATCAAACCATTTCATTACCATGTGATGCTTAATATTATTTTTTATCTTTTGTCATGAAAACTACAGTACTTTCTTAATATTCAAAGGCTGGGCTCTGTTACCATGACACTCCTCTACAATTAGTAAAAAGCACAGCAGGTTGGAGGGAGGTCATGACTTCATGTCCAAGATTGTGTCAGAAAGGGAGGCTATAAAATCGATCACGGAAAACGATGCAGTCATACAACACCACGAGCACAGGTCAGCCTGTACCCCGCAATGTGAGCAGCCCATGTTCTCAGTTTCACAATGAAGCATCATCCATATTGTCTATTTTCGACCTTTCTCTTGCATGGATTCACGGCACACCATCACACTGTAACTGTGTGTGTCGTGATGTTTGCAGTTATCCCGTAAACCACAGGAATGTTGTGGCATGTTCTCAGTCAGCAGCGCCGTGTGTTATATGCATCGGACGTCACTTTGCTTTACGTAACATCAGATTCAGTTTCAGATGTCAAGGGATTCTAAAGACTGCATTCATGCCAAAATCACGACGCTAACATGGCCACTCCCACATGTTTGAAAAAAAGACCCATCAGGCTTACATATAAAGTGGCTTCCTGTGACGTGTTGGGTCAGGGCAGCCTTTGTTGGGAGCTTGTTAAACAATAGACGCTCTGCCATTAGCCGCAAACAATGTAAAATGTGAGTTGCGCCGCCAGCTTGCCTTGTGCTCAGCTTAGCCACGTGCCGCATGTCTGCGAGGTTTATGTTGGGACTGCGATGGGTCGTGTCGGATTAACCCTGCGTCTGCCGGTCTGTGTGTGTTCTTGCAGGCCCGTGCCACTGCTCTTGTGTCTGCTGGCCACGTGGGCCTGCGGCTCGCCGGTCGAGCTCTCGGCCCCTCAGGGCGAGTTCTGCTCGCCGGGGTTTCCTGGGCCCTATCCTGGGAATGAGACGCGCGTCTGGCAGGTGCGAGTGTCTCCAAGCCATGCCATCCTCTTCAACTTCACCCACATCCACCTGCCCCCCCTGCGCCTGTGCAGGTTCATTCACATCAAGGTAAGTCAAAGTAGCTTCCAAGATGATCTACGTGTTTTTTTGTTCCATGCATTATTTATCAATAAATTGTTGTTGGTGTCGGCCTGAAACTTCCCACTGCTATGCAAAGGTCTCCCATATTTTCTTCATCCATTTCGTTGTTTTCTTCTTTTTCTAATCTCTGATTTCAAAAGCCAGGCAGATTTGGCTAAATCGCTTTGGACAGAGGTCGGCCACCTGCGACTACGGTGCCGCATGTGGCTCTTTAAACATTGAGTTTTTTTTACCGAATTCGAAAAAATGGCTCTTGTTAATTTGGTTGCTGACCCCTGGTCTAGGAGAAGCAACTCTAATTAAAAATTCATGGTGACCCAATCTGAATTGGGTCACCATGCATGGTTGAAAAGACCCAACACCCCCCCCCCAAACCATGGAAGGAATGAATAAATAAATTAGCTTAGGCAATTTAATAAGGGTTGGTTAAGATGTTTTGTTTTCCTACAGACTAAGACATATAAACGATAGCTCCAAGTGGCAATGCACATATTTCCTAAAAAAACATTGTTCTTAAAACCAATCCTGACATTGAGCATTCCGCAGTAATGTATACAGTAAATTACCCAAATATATATTTAATATAATATTTAAAATGTAGCAATGTAGATGTAACATGAAATTGAACAGAAATGTACAATAAAATACATCCAAACATAAATATAAAACATAACATACTTACAAAATAATAATAGTTAAGCATTATTATTTTCAGTGTTCTCCTTGGATTGGCCTCCACTCAGCAAACGCATCATCTTAGTCCCTCCATGATGATTTTCTTTCTCCAAAACCCCAAACCACCCTTGGATGCAGGTGCATGCGGGAGGCCAGCTGGTGAAGACTCTATGCGGAGGCGAGCTGAGGGCAGAGCGTGGCCAACGTGCCGCTGGTGTCATCCGAGTGCTCGGTCACGAGGCCACGGTCACCTTCACCGCGTCTGGTGGCAACCGCGGTCGATTCACAGGCTTCTGCGTTCACTACAGGACTACAGGTGCCGGCAGGCACATGCCGTTCAAGACAATGACACCCTGGATGGAACAAATATCCATCATTATACGCCCAAGCATTAAAGGCTATAATTGTAATGTTTGTAATATTCTATTGCGGTGATTGAATGATGGGTTACATGATTGCTGCAGGTCTACCATGTGGCCAACCCCTGCCCATCGCCAATGGGAGGATGGAGATGGATCAATACTCCAGCGTCCGCTACACATGCAATGAGCCCTACTACAGCATGGCCAGTGGGAATGGTATGTTCCATTTCACATATACACGTGTATTTACGTATTATAATAACAAAATAACACTCTACGGACCATGATCAATCCACTGCTGGATGAAGCCTCGCTACACCGTGTTGGTCAAGGGGGCTATTTGACCATATTTCACCACACTGGTTAGCACGTGTTGGTGAAGTAGGGGTTCAGGACTGGTTCAGATGCATTCTCCGTTGATGTTGGCCATGGCCGGGAATCAATCCCAGGTCTGTATGTATGTACTGTATGTTGGATTTATTTCGCACCGTACGTAGCCAACCATACGAATCAGAGGTGCGGGGCAAGGACAACAAACTAAACACGAAAGCAGTTTTAAAGAAAAGGTCTCTGGATTCATAACGAAGTGCACTAATAACTACACCATCACTCTACACAAAGTCACGAAAACCTCTTGACAATTTTTATGCACCATTAAGAAAGTATCTTGTCGTGATTGGGTACAGCCTCTTTGAACTGCTGGTAGTCTATTTTCCTGGAATTATTCCCGCGTATGTGGGGTGTGCCCTCCTGATCCTCTTTCTTCACTCGTTCCTTTTCTGGGCCACCTCTACGTCCACTCCACAGTTCTTCATATCCTGACAGGTTGTTGCTCACTGCTAATTAAGAGTTCAGTATGTCTTTAAGTTTCATATAACCCATATTCAGCAGAATTGTAAAAAGGCAATAAATTGTTACTGTTTGTGTTTAATGTTTTGTTCTATGCAATACACTATGAAGGGCAATTAATCTGCAATGAGACTGGACAATGGGTGGATGAGATGGGAAGTCCCAACCTGCCAGGCTGCAAGCCAGGTGAGAAAAAGTGGGAGGCCCAATTCTCACACCGTACAATTCTCGTTGTGCCATGAAACGGTGTGATTTTGTGACTGACTGACCCAACCTCTGCGTGTGGCAGTGTGTGGCCTGGTTCGGCATGCACGCAGCAAACGCATCATCGGAGGACGCTTCTCGCACCGCGGTGACTTCCCATGGCTGGCAATGCTGCTTCTAGACAACCACTTCATGGGCGCGGGCGCCCTGCTGGGTGACAGCTGGATTCTTACGGCAGCCGAGATCTTCACGCAGGACTACGGCCAGGTTGACGTCTACCTCGGGCTGGTAGACCGCCGCGGGGTCCTCGCCAACGACAGCGCGGTGATGAAGGTGCACGTGGAGAGCGTCGTCCTCCACCCGAATTTCAGCAGGGACGAGGAGGATGCTCACGACCACGACGTAGCCCTGCTGCGTCTCACCGAGCCTGTGCCGCTGAGGAAGGACATCAGCCCCATCTGCCTGCCCGGTCGTGACGAGGGTGGCGGGGTCAGCGATCAGCCACCGGGGCCCGGGCACGTGGGCTACGTGGCCGGATGGGGCCGCATCACCACCACGAAGCTGCACGGCGCCACGCCGCGCTGGCAGCGCTACGTGGCGCTGCCCGTGGTTGCCCAGGACAAGTGTCGCCGCACGTACGCGGACATGGAGTTTGCGGGCAGGACGCTGACGTACACCGATAACATGTTCTGCGCCGGTGTTCCGGGAGGGGGGCGTGACGCCTGCAAGGGCGACAGTGGGGGGCCCTTCGCCTACAGGGAGCCACGCTCGCAGCGCTGGGTGGCGGCTGGCATCACGTCCTGGGGTGTTGGTTGCGGCCAGAAAGGCCACTACGGTGTCTACACCAATGTGTCCAACTACGTGGCGTGGATTGAGGGAGAGATGCAGCAAGGAGGGAAGGGATAACTCCTCGTTTGGACCGATGAGTTCTTTTTTTTACTTTACATTAGCTATGATATAAAGTAGAACTTTTGCGTGACTTACTGTAGACATATTTAAAGGAAGCTATATTTAGACGAATATAAATAAGTGTACTATGACCTGTGGAGAATAATTTATATCTCCTCCAACGCACTTGTGAATCTGTGAAGTGTGACCATTGCAATAGGCCAGTGGTGAGGAACATTTTCCTTGCTCAGGGCAAATTGGACTTTCAAATACCTTTGACGGGGCATGCATTAACAAACACCTCAGTCACTTCTGTTACTGCAGGGCCAGAAGTGAATAAGCATTACATTATAAAGTGTTAACAAGGATAAAATGTTCCCCTCTAAGACAAGATTTGTGTGGCTCAAACGCTTGCAGTGCAGGATACGTGTTGTTTGTGGGCAATTATGAAGTTGCACGAAATGACGTCTTGGGCCGACTCGGGGCCATGGGTTATAGCAGTGGCGGCTCCTGCAAAATCTCTCAGGGGGGGCAAATGTCTGGATGATTGATAAGGATAAGGTCCACCCATGCAATGGATAAATTAACAGCTTAAGCATATAAAGGCAACTTCACTTCTTTAATATTAATGAAAAATAAAGTGACTCTTACAATACATCTTGTTTGTTTCTATACTCACTATTAAAACAAACCACTCAAGTTTCTTTTATTAAAGATTCCACTAGGTGGCGACAAATTATATTGTTGGATGAAACGTGCTTACGTATGATGACGTAAGCACGTATGATGACGTAAGCACGTTAGGGCGAGCCCTCCCGGAAGCCATAGAGAATGCATTGCAGCGCCTCCATTCGAAAAAAATCATCTTTGAATGTAAGTCTATGGGACCACTCGGGGCGATTCTCAGCTGGAGGGAAATCGCCCAAAAAGAGGCGGTACTCCACAGAACGTAGCATGACGCTGATTGGACTATATCCAGAGGCACAGTGACGGCTAGCGTGACTCTGTGGTTGAATGACATTGGTGGTGCGTCGCCCAATCGCCCTAATGAAGAAACCGCCCCTGGGTTATAGGTTCCCTACCCTGCACGAGGCCAACAATATATAATTATCAAAGTGTGGAGTGACATTTACATTTTTTCTGTCGTGAAAAGCGTTGCACTAAAAGAATACAGAAATGTCTACTACAAAATACAGCGTGGGGTGTTTGCTGAAGCGGTTTTGACTTAGTGTGAATTGAACGCGCGATCCTGTTATGGTAACCAACGCCCTTTACATGTCACAGCAGGCAATGATTGTGTCAGCTTTATCAGACATTTAAAAATGTTTATTTAACGACTAAGGGTGTTGATTTCATTCCACTGTGTGCCGTGTGTTGGTACCCAAATGTACGTGAACCACACTTTGTGCATTATAAACTGAATTGTACACCATCCTAACAGTGGGTAAAACTAACATGCATTGCGAATCAGCTCAGCAGTGAAGAGTCCCCGACTCCTACATCCAGCAGATGTGGGCATTGGATGGTTCATCCGACAGCAAATATGGCACGTGTTATTAAGCTACTCATCAGTGGATAGAGCATCGCTCGTCATTTATCAGTTTATGGGCCATGCATTATACATCCATTCATGAATGCACATGAACATTCACCAATGGATAGGTCACGGCTTATATATCCAGCAGTGGACAGAATGACTGTCCAATCCAGCAATGGATGAAGCCCGACACCTCCACCCAGCAGAGGACAGATCCTAACTACTCCATTCAACAGTGGATTTCGAGCATTTAGTAGTTGATAGAGCATGCCTCATACAGCTTGATTGCTCCACAGCATTGACTAGTACCTGACTTCACCCATCAGTGGATAGAGCTTGCCTAATTTAATATGGCCGCACCCTCCAGCTGTGGATGAAGCCTCACTGCTCAACTCCAAAGTTGATAGAGCCAGACTACTCCATGCCGCAGCGGATCGAGCATGCGGCTGTAGATAGCGCATCGCAAGACCGCTCCGCCCACGTTGCCGCAATGCACGTGGGAAGTAAGCCCCGCCCCCCCTGCGTGGCAGCTTCTGCGCATGCGTGCTCGGTCCCGCCGTGCGGCCTTGTGAGCAGGAGGTACGGGCGAGACGCGTCTAGTGTGGTGGTTACGCGGGAACCGGCGCAATCCACAAACATCCGCGCCTACATCGCCTCGCGCCGTCCATGATCGACACGGGAAGGTAATTGAAGCTCTGCGGAAACATTACGAGCGACGATGCAAGCGATTGTCCTACGATGTATTTACACGATTTGTTTTAAAGAGTCGAATGCCGGCCCAACCGCGCCATCGCCTCCCGTCATTCATTAGGCAACACGCGCCGAGCGCTGTCTTCGTGTTATGCGATATGAGCAGTTACGTTTCTAAATGTATGAAAAGGTTACCGTGTAAAGTCGCGGTAACCTTTTTAGTTAACGGTTTTTCGATTTTTAAATCCATGCACGTTTAGAGCTCTTGTGTAAGTGGTTTACGGGCCTAACTCTATCAACTAGCTGAGCCGCGCGAGGGTCACGTGGTCGTGGAGCCCACGGTTATTGAAGCTGATGGAGCCCCCATAGTAACTAGAGTTACTAGACACACGGGTGGGTTTTAAGAAAATATTGTTCAGGTAAATTCACATCGTGATTCAACATTAAACACGCTCATACACTCCGCATATTGTACAACAACCCCTTTGTCAAGCCACAGCTAGTCGTATGTGCTGTATGTAGAACTTTCCACCGTTGGTGGTCGTGATGTCCTGTATTGAATTGTCAGCTAGAGCAGATTGCCTTTTTGAGTTTGTCAACCAGCAGATTCAAAATGTGAAGTTGTTAATCTTCTTTCGCAATGTGTGGGTCTAATTTATATTTTAAACCTGTGGTCAAATGTATAGCTCGCATCGTAACTTTAGCTTTCATTGTACCGATTTACATGACCTCATCAACATTATTCCCCTTCGCTAAGTTGCGTTGAGCAACTGGGAATTGCACTTGTGTAACAGTTATTTTAAATTACTACAGCGCAAGTTATTTGGGTCAATTATGCGATCAAAGTGTTTTACAGCATAGTGATGCTCGGACCTTTAAATGTCTACACGTGTATAAAATTGGTCAAATATATAAGTTGCACATGAATGGAACAAACTACCAATATATTTTCAAACTACTCGTGAGAATGTGTTGAGCGTCGCCATTCGAGACATGCAGATCACCTGAAAATGTTTTCTTCATCTAGGCATAGGTGATGCACATCCGATCAGCACGGTTGGCTACGTACGGTGTGAAAGAAGTTCAACATATATACAATGCTTATGCTGGAGTTGGACATAACTTTGTGTGGGTCATGTCTCCACAGTGCTGTAATCGCGTTGGTGTTGCCGTGACAAGTGGTCATCCAAGATGTTTCTCTACAATCTGACCCTGCAGAGAGCAAGCGGCATCACACACGCCATCCATGGGAACTTCTCTGGTACGAGACACTGAAAGTGCAGCTCCACAACCTTGGTGTAGTATCTGCTCCACATTGCATTGTGAAAGCAATGTTCATTCGGAATTGTTATATTAAAACATCAGCATGCTTGCATGAGCGAATGTATTTTGAGCTGTCCATTTGGATCAATCAACATATATTGAAATGCACATATGGTGTCATTTTAGTTGCATCTCAAGGCGCTTTGCAAAATAATTAAGTTAATGGGGGGTGGGTAGGGTACGTTAGAGAGAGGAGAGACTAACACTGGTATCACCCAGGGCGAAGCAACCAGGGCTCAGCATCAACAATGAGCCTCAGTGACAGCCAGGGCAGCACCTTTGAGTTCCAATGCATCCTCTGGAGGCAATGGATATGTGATCCTTATGGTGGTACCCCGGAGTACCAAATAATACAAAATGGCCGAGGCAATTAAATATTTTATATCTGGGACACTATTTTTTCCAGGGGTGTACTTAACTCAGCGACTGGGGTGCCAATCAATCCGACATCAGTGCTACTCCGCGATGTCGAAGCGCCAAACATTAGCATAAAAAATCCGTTATTGAAAAATTCTACTTTGAATAGTGCATCATGTACAGCTCGTCGAGAGGAGTCGATTGTCGCATCGTCGACCATCAACAGACTAAAAATGACTGCATCACGGACATTATGCGAGAGCCGGGGTACCATATTCTTGGTTCTTTCGGTAAAGTCACGTAGAGGGGAAATAATTAAATAATAAAAATAAAACAATTTCCTCTTATTTTATTATTATTTCCCTTCTACGTGACTTTACCGAAAGAACCAAGAATATGAATTCCAGCAGTCACGAAAGCTTTAAATAAAAATTTTGCCGGAGTACCGCCATAAGGTTCATATGTTAACCCCTTGGTGTAACATCAGTTTTAAACACACTGGTGTTAGCATACATTTGAAGAATACATTAGGAAAATCTATTATTTGTCTTCAGGGACCAAGCAGCAGGAGATTGTCATCTCCCATGGCAAGATTCTGGAGTTGTTGCGGCCTGACCCCAACACGGGGAAGGTGCACACCCTGCTCACGGTGGAGATCTTTGGGGTCATCCGCTCCCTGATGGCATTCAGGCTTACTGGTGGCACCAAAGGTACGTGTTATTACGTGTGCGATTTAGTGTTATGTAGCCATAAGCAACCTTTTATTATTGGCAGTTACTTGCATAGCTGGAGAATATATTTTTTATGCTGAAAATGATGCACAAATATTCATGCCTTTTCACTGATTGGCTCAGCCATGAAGTGTATTATTCTTATCTGATTCAGCATAAAAAAGTTGTTGCGGTTTGATAAACTGAAGTGTCTGGCACGGTAAAAGTGACGGCTGTATTGTGTTGTGGCAGACTACGTCGTGGTGGGGACCGATTCGGGCAGGATCGTCATTCTGGAGTACCAGCCATCAAAGAATGCCTTCGATAAGGTGCACCAGGAGACCTTTGGCAAGAGTGGTTGCCGACGCATTGTGCCAGGCCAATTCCTTGCCGTCGATCCCAAGGGCAGGGCCGTCATGATTGGTGAGTGAAGGAACTAATAGGAACAAAGATGGTCACATACTCAATTAGTTTGGCATGCTTCGTCTTGCCTAATAGGTAATTTCAACACTTTACAATTTCAGGTTGAAAGCACTTCTACATTAGTGTTGTCTCTATGGCTGTAACAAGAGGGTGTCATAACGCTCGTTAAGATCGAATAGGAACGAAACTTTAAAAAACATTAAAATACAACTTTGCAACTGAGAATGATGATTTGTATACATTCATGCCTTTTCTCTGACCAGGCTATGCCTGCTGAAGAGTGAATTGCTTCTGACTCAGTTCATTTATATTGGGATAAACAACATAAATAACATAGGCTTTTGACGATAGACTGGTTGGGGGGGGGACCCAATGATGTACTCATCTGCTGAGACAACTATATTGGCACTATCCACCTGTTTGGTTGCAACAGGAGGGGCAGCACTATAACTTGCAAACGTGATCCAATGTGAATACATTTTATTTTAAAGTTGTGTTGTTATCAGGGACTATTTAAAACTTGAGAGACAAATGACCAGTCAAAAAATGGCTTTTTAAAAATACGCAAGCGCATTTTTCCCATTCTAGCTACCCATCGGCTTCGAAACTGCTAGTTCATTACTTTCAAAGACAAATGCATATAAAAAATGGTACTTTATGCGTATTCATGATTTTTTTTTATTCTTGTCGAGGGATCTAAATAATGTGCCTTGTGTGTGCCAGGCGCTATTGAGAAACAGAAGCTGGTGTATATCCTGAATCGTGATGCTGCTGCCAGACTGACCATCTCGTCTCCTCTGGAGGCTCACAAGGCCAACACACTGGTGTACCACGTCGTGGGCGTTGATGTGGGCTTTGAAAACCCTATGTTTGCCTGTCTGGAGATGGATTATGAAGTAGGTGTTCATGCACCGCAGAATATGAATTTTACACATGCAACGAAATGTATTTGCCTCATAATGACCATTAAGATTGATATATTGTCATTTTACTGCTATTTGTGGACAGTAATGCAGTGAGCATTGCAATTGAAGGTCTCAGCAAGTTCGGGTACGATTGAGTCTGTCTTAATGCATTTTTAGGAGGCAGATGTCGATCCCTCTGGAGAGGCCGCTGCCAACACCCAGCAGACTCTAACCTTCTACGAGCTGGATCTGGGTCTGAACCATGTGGTGCGGAAGTACAGCGAACCCTTGGAGGAGCATGGGAATTTCTTAATCCCTGGCAAGGCCCGCACAACATACCCTTTTTTTACATCAGCATAACACCCAAACTACATGCCCATTACCCGAAAATGTTCACCCATTGCCTCGGCATTTGTCAGGTGTGACCAAAGTGTGGATTTTTCATGAATTTCTGGTGAATTTCTTAAAGCACATTGGATTTTTAAAATGAAAATGTACAATAACTGGTGCTTAATAGTACAATTAAACTCTGAAATACATAAAAATGCAACATTGCAACCAAATTAGATTTTTATAATTCATGCCTTTTCTCTGACCAGGCTATATGCCTGCTGATGAGGTAATTGCTTCTGTGATTTAGTTAATGTCTTGACACAAAAACAGTATTTATAAAAGATATTTGACTATAGGCTGTTTTTTTTACTAGTTCCTGGTGGTGCGGATGGACCCAGTGGTGTATTGATCTGCTCAGAAAACTACATCACTTACAAAAATTTTGGAGACCAGCCTGACATCAGATGTCCTATTCCGAGGAGACGGGTGAGTTCATCTGAATTTTAGATTGAAGGAACTACAATTAAACAATGAATCTCAGCAGCAAACTTTTGAGCGGTTGTGGGATATAGCTATTAACATCTAAATATCTTAACGGCAAAACAAATAGTTGCATTAAGCTGAATATGATGAGTCTTAATTTCATGCCTTTTCTATGACTGGCACTGCCATGAAAAAAACGTTTTTATCTGATTCAGCTTGTGTAATTATATTCTAACAAAATTATATGGAGTTAACTTTTAACGTGAACAATATGTACTAGTTAATAGGTGCCATTTTCATTTGTTTCTGAATTCTTTAATAGCTAAATATTTTGGGTGTAGTGTGACACCATTTAAAAAAAATAATAACTTTCAATCTGTGAATGAATTTTCTCTGCAGAATGACCTGGATGATCCAGAGCGTGGAATGATCTTTGTCTGCGCTGCCACTCACAAGACAAAGTCCATGTTTTTTTTCTTGGTCCAAACTGAGCAGGGTGACATCTTTAAAGTTACGCTGGAGACTGATGAGGACATGGTAAGAAAATCTGGCCAAGTATGAACACAAAAACATGTTCATGTTTTCTAATCGGTACAAGCAGTAAAGGTCCGTGTGATATGAATTAGGTTGTTCTCTCTTGTTACAGGTGACTGAGATCAGGATGAAGTATTTTGACACGGTGCCTGTGGCAACTGCCATGTGTGTTCTTAAAACCGGTTTTCTCTTTGTGGCCTCCGAGTTTGGAAATCAGTGAGTACCATTTCATATATTTTGGTTTTTTCGGTAAAATCACGTAGGTATAGAATAAAATAAATAACGCGACTTTACCGAAAGAACCAAAGAGTGGATCCCTAGAGTCACGAAACCTTCAAATCAATATTTCATATTTTGGTGCTAAATTCAGTGTCACTTTACCATACTATTATTTGTGCTTTGGACCAACATAAACATGTCATTCACAAATTATTTGTATTTTAATGTCTTTAAGAGGAGATTGCTTTGCGCTAGTGTTGTCCGTCTGTGGTTGTAACAAGAGGGTGGCATCTTAACGCTACCAAAGATGGTCCAATGTGAACAAAACTTCACTGAACTCAAAATTCAACTTTGCAACTGAGAATGATGATTTGTATACATTCATGCCTTTTCTCTGATCAGGCTATGCCTGCTGAAGAGTGAATTGCTTCTGACTCAGTTGATTTATATTGGGATAAACAACATGATTATAACAGCCAACTTTTAAAGATATTCTTATTTTCAATGGCTTATTGCAGGGACCCATAAATGTGTGAATATTCTCAGAAAATTACATAGCACTGTCCATAAAGGCACACTACCCTTAAATATTGCTTGTTTTGCGTCACCTGAAAATATTCAGTTCGTGTTTATATAACTGGCATCTTAATAGAGAACCTTACATTTTGACTGGTTCAGCTGTCATAGCATTTTCCATTTATACCAGAGCTACTACATAACAATGTACACATGAATTACAGCTCACTCATTTACGAGTTATTTTTTTTCTCCAGTTACCTGTATCAGATTGCCCACCTGGGAGATGATGACGAAGAGCCAGAGTTCTCTTCGGCCATGCCGCTGGAAGAAGGCGACACTTTTTTCTTCCAAGTACGACTTCTCAAGAACCTGGTGTTAGTGGATGAGCTGGACAGCCTCTCTCCGATCATGGCCTGCCAGGTGACTTACTGCACTGGTCTTTACAAACATTGTTTTAAATTTAGCCCCTCGAGTTGTGCAATCATATTCAGCCATTGTGTAGCCACTTGTGGATGAAGATCTTCCCATATTGTCACCATCCCTCATGATACAGTGCTACCATCTGTCTCCTATCATGAACTGAGCTCATGGCTCCATTTCTGAGGTGGTTGTGCTCTTGGATGCATTTTGTTGACTGGCATTCCCTGTCACCAGTGTCTTCTATCGGCTGTGATCTCATCAAGTGATGTCTTGCCCTAGCCCATTTACTTATCATTGTGAATGTCGTGTCTCTGATTTTTGTTTGTTCCCTGGCCTTTTTTGCTTCTCTTTATGCTTCGTTGTGTACTTTTGTAGATTTAATCAATAAAATATTTGTCTACAGATCGCGGATTTGGCGAACGAGGATACACCTCAGATGTATGTTGCCTGTGGGCGCGGACCACGTTCTTCCTTGCGTGTGCTTAGGCATGGGCTTGAGGTAATCACAATTAGCCGTGCGGTGGTGGCACATGCTTTTAATCCAGTACTGGTGGTTATAGTTCCAGAACACACACATTGTCAACTGCCCTTCCTGTGGGTGGTGAGGTGCCATGAACTTTTCTAATGTTCCATCTCTGGGATAGTGTTTCCCCTTTGCATGTGTGGGTTTTCTCTGGCTTTCTCCCAAGTGAATATACACATGAATTTGCTGGACACATCTTAATATATAGATAACTGCAGAGTTTGGACAATTATTGGCACCAGCTCACCTGGCTGGCTTTTCCACTTGTCTTTTGAGTGTTTCGCATCAAAATAAAGCAGAACGGAGTTCTAAGTAGTTAATATTACACATATTTTATCCAAGTAAAATGTTTTGTTATTCTGCATTTAAGACTTGACAGCATTGTGTATGATTTTAAGGAGCTTGCACAAGTGTGCCCCTGTAGGCTCATTCGTATTGGACTGTTTATATAGCTTGAAGGAGCTTTTTTAATTTTAAAATATTTTAAATCCGTACATGACAATCTTATCGTTTCTGCTAACAGGTGTCTGAGATGGCTGTGTCCGAACTACCTGGTAACCCAAATGCCGTGTGGACCGTCAGGAAGCACATTGAGGGTAAGTTGAGCAGAAAATAGCCAACATTTGCAAACTAGAAGTGCACATTATGCTTTATTCTTAAGCAAAAGTGAGCTTTTTAGGCAGTGTGATATTTCAAAATTTGTTCAGCAAATCCCTGGGTGATTGAACAGTCCAAAAAGTATAAGCTAAAAAAGTTTTAAAGTTTCTTTTGATTTAAAATGCATCTAAAAGTTGGACTGCAAAACACCATTCGGTTTCCAAGCTGTGGCTGGTGTTGCCGTTGGGTGTTTTTAGTATCTGCCAGACGCATTATGGCTGGCACTTGGTCCTCCCCCCCCTACCAAGCCTTTGTTTCTTTCCTGTAGGTTGCCCTGACTGCCACTCTGCAATATAGTTATGTATATTTCCAGTCGTGAATGGCAAGCCAATTTAAACATGAGGGAGTTTTATCCATAAGTCTGAAGTGTCCACTCCAGAAATATGTCCAGCTTCTATCCAGTTGCCTCTTGTGCATTAAAATGTTGTACGTCATAGAGCTCTTTAAGTTTGTCCCAGAACGTTTTCCAAAGACTGGATTTATATTTAAAATGGAAAAAGGCTAGCAAAATTGTTGGCATACGTTACATATTTGATGTAAAATCATTTCTTTTGCATTACTGATATCCAGGGAGCTATTTATTTTTCATTTTTTCCTCTTGTAATTATTATGCCAGGTAAGTGGCATTGAGTGTGGATGTTGGTGTTTTAAAATGCATTGTCATAAAACTAATGCCAAATGCATATTGACATTTTCTATTGTGCATATTATGATGATCTTAAAAAGATGTTATGTTATATCTTTAACTTTATAGTCGGTCTCATATACAATTGTCTGAAAGCACTTGTGTATTTATGCAATGGGGGATGTTGAATTTTTCAACACACGCCTCTTGGATATGGTGCTTTGTGTCCACAACAGAGGAATACGACGCGTACATCATCGTGTCTTTCGTAAACGCCACGCTGGTGCTGTCCATCGGAGAGACTGTGGAGGAAGTCACAGACTCTGGTTTCCTGGGCACCACACCCACGTTATCGTGCTCGCTGCTTGGCGAAGATGCCCTCGTACAGGTGTGTGCGCAGAGGCTGGCTTTTACGGTTGCATGTGAAATAAGTAATGCAAGTGCACCGAGAAAAAATCCCATCGCGGGTCAGGTTGATCCTATCTTGTTAAAATTTACATTGCAAATATTTCTTCAAGGAAAGGATTTTGCGTAACTTTGATTGTTTGGGACAGTATAAAATGCACACAGGCAAATAATATAACATGCATTTACTATAAGTATTTCGATTTTTTTTCTCCACCAAAACATTTTTTGAAAAATATAAAAATGTGATAAACTAAAGTGTTAATTTACGACGAACGTATTAACAAATCACAGTAAATCTAATTGACGTATATTGGGGTGCACCTCGAAGAGTGAGGGTGAGATGGAGGGGTATGGTGGGACGAGGTATGAAGGGATAGAGTGGAGGTGACTATGAAAGAGGCACAGAATAGAAGTATGGAGAAATAAAATCTGAACAGCTATCCCAGATGCAATGGGACTTGTGACTTGGAAGAAGAAAAGGTTAGGTGAGTATTTTTTTAACATCCTCTGGTGCTTTTCCGTTCAGGTGTACCCAGATGGCATTCGTCACATTCGTGCAGACAAGCGAGTCAATGAGTGGAAAACGCCAGGGAAGAAGGCGATTGTGAAGTGTGCAGTGAACCAGCGGCAAGTGGTGATCGCTCTCAGTGGCGGAGAGCTCGTCTACTTTGAAATGGACCCGGTGAGTTGGACTGCAGTGCATAAGTTGTTATGCTAGTGT
This sequence comes from Lampetra fluviatilis, assembly GCF_964198595.1. Classification (NCBI taxonomy): domain Eukaryota; kingdom Metazoa; phylum Chordata; class Hyperoartia; order Petromyzontiformes; family Petromyzontidae; genus Lampetra; species Lampetra fluviatilis. The sequence goes on along the minus strand of NC_136300.1, from coordinate 321,821 downwards.
AACTAAGAGGGTGTATTTAGTATGCCAAACGCATTAACACATCTATTACTAGAACAAGTTAAAAGGAGCATCTTCAGTGCATACCTGGGATCAATACATTACAATTATAGCAGGTTTTTCCGATGAAATAGCATTTTTATTGCAGTTAATTGAAAATTACACTTACATTCGGTCTACATGGGATTTGGTTAAGAATTAGACCACTGCAAACACAATCTACCAAAAATGTAAGCGCAAAAAATAACTGTCCTGTCTGTGTATTGTAAAGTCTGGACAGCTGAATGAGTACACGGAGCGGAAGGAGATGTCTGCGGACGTCGTCTGCATGAGCCTGGCAAATGTCCCATCCGGGGAGCAGCGCTCGCGCTTCTTGGCCGTTGGTCTGGTGGACAACACCGTGCGCATCATCTCTCTGGACCCTTCGGTAACCCGAGTTCTAAAATTATTACTATACTAAAGTAACATCTTTCGCATATGCACGGTTATCTCGCATTGATTAATATTTCCTGGGTTTGGAAGTCCAGGTAACATGACATCTGACGTGGCTTGCTCCCTCGTATGCTCTTTACAGGACTGCCTGCAGCCGCTGAGCATGCAGGCTCTCCCAGCCCAGCCGGAGGCACTTTGCATTGTGGAGATGGGTGGTGCTGAGAAGCAAGACGAGTCGGGAGAAAAGGGTTCTCTTGGAGGACTCTACCTCAACATTGGCCTACAGGTATGGAATCTAGCAGTGATGCATGCATCTGCAAATATTATTTTTAGCGCGTAATTGTATTCGCATTGCTCGTTACTTACTAAATAACCACTGTGGTCGATGGTCAATTTTGTGCTCCACAGAACGGTGTCCTGTTGCGGACAGTTTTGGACACTGTGACAGGGGACTTGTCCGACACCAGGACACGATATCTGGGCTCCCGACCCGTTAAGCTCTTCCGTGTCCTCATGCAGGGACAAGAGGCCGTAAGTTGCCTTACACGGAAGTTAGTGTTTAACATGGGTTGTTTTAATGGATATGTATTTCTGACTTTGACACTGAATGTCTTGCATCGTATCTCCTACTTGGCAGGTGTTGGCCATGTCCAGCCGTTCCTGGCTCAGCTACTCGTACCAGTCACGCTTCCATCTCACCCCGTTGTCCTATGAGACGCTGGAGTATGCCTCTTGCTTTGCATCCGAGCAGTGCCCTGAGGGCATTGTGGCTATTTCTACAAACACCCTGAGGTCAGGTGCTTGTAATATATTTTACACAACTTATCACTTTTTCTAGTTTGTGTTGTAACAATTGTAGAATTAATTATATCTTGGTGAATTAATTGTGATTTACCTTACCGATATGCAGGATTTTGGCTTTGGAGAAGCTCGGTGCGGTGTTTAACCAGGTGTCGACGCCACTGCAGTACACGCCACGCAAGTTCGTCATCCATCCTGACAGCAACAACCTCATCATCATCGAGACGGACCACAACGCTTACACAGAGGCCACCAAGGCTCAGCGCAAACAACAAATGGCAGAGGTGCGAAAAAGTAAAACCAAAATTAAATATGGATTGGACCGATAAAAGTTAGCCAGCCTTGGCATACCAAAAAGCTCTGCTATGGAATGATTGTAAAATTTACAAAAAGGAAGGGAAGAATCGGCTAATTCTTAATGGCTATTGAGACCTCTTGCATTCATGACTTATCCTCTGCTGCATATTTATTACACCTATATTGTGTTGGATTTCACTTTAATCTATTTGTGATAATTATGGGAGGCACTTAATAAATATACCCTAGGCTGGTCCATCTTGTGAATGAAATAAAAGCTTAAATATTCCTCTTGTGTTTGCTTACATTAATTGTGGTTACTACAATACTTTTTTTCTTCAGGAAATGGTGGAGGCAGCAGGTGAGGAAGAGCGGGAGCTGGCAGCAGAGATGGCTGCTGCCTTCCTCAACGAGAACCTACCTGAGACCACGTTTGGCGCGCCCAAGGCAGGCAGCGGCCAGTGGGCCTCTGTGGTGAGGGCCCTCAACCCCATCCAAGGCAACACGTTAGAGCTTGTCCAACTGGAACAAAATGAGGCTGCCTTCAGGTACAGAATGTCACCAGTCATTCAACATATATTGTCATTTAGGTTGGCTGGATTTCTCAAGGGGCTAAATTACTGCATCAGCACCAAGCTGGCACTGCTGTGATCCTGGGTTCAAATCCAGGCAACCAACCCCTCTTGAAGTCTGTTTCTCAAGGGGAGTGAGTTGATAGACCCAGCCAACTCCTCTGTGAACGCACACAAAATAATCTTCTGTTACCTTTGTTTTTTTTATATTCGGCACATTTTCACTCGGAGCTAAAACACGTTTGGTTTGATTGCAATGTGCCAATTCCCTCTAGGGGCATGTGTGAGGGTGCACCACCACCATGTGTATGGATAGCAGGCAGTTTCAGGGACATCAGAAGTAGTCATATGATGTCAGAAGGACTTTAATATGGGATGATATGTATAGGACATTGTGCAAGAGTGCTGAACGTATGTGTCACGACATGATGCTGATAACAAAATAGGAATAAATCTTGACTTAAGGCTTCCGTGACTGCAGGAATTCATACTCTTTGGGTCTTTCGGTAAAGTCACATAGATAGAAAAATAATTAAAAAATCACGACGTTTCGATCGCAACACAAGCAATCGTCTTCAGGTGAAAAAAAATAACCCGTAAAAACAGTTTTTCACTATAAATCCTTTATATGCGTGGCATCGGTTTTATTTAATTATTCATTTCTGTTTTTCTTGAGTAAGAGTTTCATTTTTATCACATTGGTATTTTAAATTAAATATGAAAAAAAAAAAATCCTGAAAAGTGGAAAATTTTGGAAAAACAATTTCACGCAAATAAATTGTCACGCACAACGAGTCTGTGTGCAAAATGTCAGCTCGATTGGATCACGGGAAGTGGGTTAAAAAACGACCGAAAGATTTGCACGGTCGTAAGCGCGCAAGCAAGCAAGTGAACTTAATATAAAGGATTTAAAAATACAATGGCCTGTGTTACGATCGAAACGTGATTTCTTTAATTTTCTATCTACGTGACTTTACTGAAAGACCCAAAGAGTAAAACTAGGAATCCTAGTGTGGGAAGACGTATTGATTGTTCCATCATGGTAATTTCGCACATTGCTGCTTAATAATATGCTGTAATTAGTACAAAATTGTATTAGTTGAAACGGCGTGTTATATCTTTAACTGTTATTTGAGAACCTTTGGTAAAAGGACACTTGGTTTAACTTAACGTGTGCGTGTCTGCAGCGTGGCCGTGCTGAAATTTTCAAATGGCGGAGACGATTGGTACGTGCTGGTGGGTGTGGCCAAGGATTTGATCCTCGCACCACGTTCTGTGGCTGGTGGATTCATCTACACGTACAAGCTTGTGGAGGACGGAGAGAAATTTCAATTTGTTCATAAGGTGTGCAGCCTGAAATGACAAGTTACTTAACAAACTACACGTGCACAATAAATACCACATTTGGTTCAAGCGATGTATTTCTGTCTTTGCAACACATTTGATTGTTGTAATCAAAATACATTGTAAATTGTTTATACGATACTTTGCTGACCATGTCCACTCGCCTGCAGACACCAGTTGAAGATGTACCAGCGGCCATTGCACCCTTTCAGGGCAGAGTACTCATCGGGGTAGGGAAACTGCTTCGCCTGTACGACCTGGGAAAGAAGAAACTGCTCAGGAAGTGTGAGAACAAGGTAACGGGGCATTGCAAATACTAATGTGGGTGTTTATTCTGAGTAGAATACTTGTATTGACACTTGTGTTTGTGGCTTTCAGCACGTCGCCAACTTCATTGTGGGCATCCACACGGTGGGGCAGCGTGTGATTGTGTCGGATATCCAAGAGAGCTTCTTTTGGGTGCGCTACAAGCGAAATGAGAACCAGCTCATCATCTTTGCCGACGACACGATGCCTCGGTGGATCACCACTGCCTGGCAGCTCGACTACGACACCATGGCTGCCGCAGACAAGTTTGGCAACATCGCTGTGGTGCGTGCAGCAAATGTCTATAATCGCTGAAACCTTAATGACAACCTAAGGCTTAATGACGGTACTTTAGGTAACTTAATGGGTTCATGTTAAAAAAACATTGAAGAAATAGAGATGAGATGAGTTGGCCTTGTTGACTCACCCAGTTGTCGTTCTCAATGTCGCTCTTGGCTTGTGGTTGTCGTGGCACTAAACCTGCATTGTGATCATGTCAAGTGGTAAAGTGCTTATTATGTTTTCAGGTACGACTTCCTCCAAATATCAACGATGACGTGGATGAGGATCCCACGGGAAACAAGGCGTTGTGGGACAGAGGAATTCTCAATGGCGCCTCGCAAAAGGTGAGTACCCCCTGTTTAAAATGTCACCGTGGCTTTGAGGAATTTAAATTATCCCACTTCACTTTGAACACCATCTTAATGTCATCTCAGGAATGATTAAAGTTGCGCTAAAGGTGCATGTTAAAATGCACTTCTGGTATCAGCTGTGCTGAAAGCTGTCCTCTGTTTCAGGCTGAAATCATAATGAACTACCACGTGGGAGAGACATGCCTTTCGCTGCAGAAGGCTACACTCATTCCAGGTGGTTCTGAGTCCCTGGTATACACGACTCTGTCGGGTGGGGTGGGCATCCTGGTGCCCTTCACCTCGCACGAGGTAAGGTCTTTGGGTCCTTAATTGAACCCAGCTTGCTCACATCACAATTCATTTCCTCGCTACCATACGCTAACAAATGAAATTGAACATGGCTTGATTGAAATGAGATCTCTTCTCTCCATATTTGCCTTAGGACCATGACTTTTTCCAACATCTGGAAATGCACATGAGGGCAGAACACCCGCCCCTGTGTGGCCGTGACCACCTGAGCTACCGCTCCTACTACTTCCCTGTCAAGGTAGGTGCTCTTCACGTGCTCGAGTGCACTAATAATTCTACATGTACAAGAAATGCACACCTACGTACGTGAGCACATGCTGTAACATGCTTACGCAAAGTGAACATCCACTCAAACCAATACTTAAGTAGAGAAAAGTACGTACACTAATACAAATTCACACTTTGAAAGTGTAGACCTGATCAGTGTGTAAATAGAGGAAAAAACTTGTCTTGGTTTTTGAATTGTAGGTGAAGTTTTTCCCCCCATACTTTGTTCTCTTCACCCACCTCCCAACAGAATGTGATCGACGGGGACCTCTGTGAACAGTTTAACTCGATGGACCCTGCAAAGCAGCGCAGTGTGGCTGAGGAACTGGACCGGACACCAGCTGAAGTCTCCAAGAAGCTGGAGGACATTCGCACTCGATATGCTTTTTAGAGGGACTGTGCTTATTGTTACTGCGCGGTCCACACGCTTCACCTGGTTGAATCTGTTTTTTTACTTAAAGTAGCGCTTGGTTGTGACATAAAGTGTATCTCTGTTATACAGCGTAAAGAATTAAATGTAATATTTTCATAAGGTATGGTGGACGATCGCATTTGTTCAATGTGATGGATATTTTTTGTTCACTACTTTGTACACAAACCTTGTAAGGAATGGGATTACGTACAAAGTAATTTATTGATAGTTTTCATGGAGCTGGTGGGATTTGTAGTAGATTTTTTGTAAATAATGTTTCATGCAAAGCAGTGGAAGAATCCGATGTACAATTGTTTTTACAGCTGTTGAAAATAAATTTACCAAACTATGCTGTTGGTTTGAATTCGTAAATACAGTTCTATATTAGATTACACCAGTCAATCGAAGCACTGATTGAACTATCGATTCTGGAGCTTGTGATTGATGTCTTAAATTGCATTTGTATCTATATTTAATTGTACTTCACAGTAAAATGGTTAAATAGGATCGCATCACCCTTGCGGCCATTAGATGTTTATACCGTTTGGATCATAATTCATTTTGGAAGCCTTTGTTTATCCTTTGTGGGAAATTACAATTCCAAAAATTATTCAAAACACGTAACAGGGTTAATGTAAGAAATGTAAACCTTTACCATTGATAAACAGGCAGCACACGTGCTGGTTAAGGGTGTTTTGGAGTTGACACATTCTTGAAAAATTTGGTTTATAATTTACTTTGTTGTTGACGGGAGTACCATCACCAAAGATGAGAGATAGATTTCACTGTATGCATGACTGGTTAAAACACTTGTAGGTTCTTGTATATCCTTGTAAGATACTGAAAGTAGTTAAATTGTTTAGCAGGGATCTTCAGAAATAGTTGACCAAATTTAGGGACGGTTAATAGTTTTGGCTTAATCCACGCAGACCTGACATCTGAAGCGAGTCGCCACAATGTATTCCACCACACTTAAGTATATCCATTGATACGCCTGGTGACCATGTACAGAGCATGTGTAAATTAATTGCTTAACTGATGCATCGATGAGATTGAATAAAAATGAGTTTACAACAAAGTGTTGCTTCCGAATGCAAACGGCACTCATGGTAGACTTCACGCGCAGTAATGAAAAGGTATCAATTCTTGAGCTCTGACCCTGAATCAAAATTCATGAAATCACTTGGGGGGGGGGGGGGTGTGAAGTGATCCACCCCAAATAAACATGGACTAAACATTTTTCCAAGAAGTAATGCACATTTTCATATTTTTACAACTGCCCAAATTTGTCAGTTTTATGTAATTCCATAAGCAACCGCCAATTTTAAATTTTTTACACATTTAAAACGCGTCAAATTTAACAAGCGGTTGAATAAAAAATTATTAAAGACATGGTAACTTTGTCGAATTCTTGTTTAACATTTTGGAACTTGAAAGCAAATTGGAGCTTAACTTGAGACGTGTCTGGTGTCCTGTGGTTCATGCTTGAGCGTTTGATCGTGTGCTCAGCGACCCGTGTTCCGCGGCAAGGTTGGGACGATGCAGCGGTGTTTTTTTTAAATTGACCAAAAGCCACTCCATTAAATACAATAATTAACACATTAACGGAACACTATTAAAAATGAAATAAAACCAAGTTAAACAGACGGTTAAGTGACGGACATCAACGTAAACCAAATAGAGAATAAACTGAAGAGGAGACAAGTCCAAATATCGACGCTGCACCCCCGTCAATTGGCTGAGCCGGCTGAGTGAACCTGAGCGTCGCGGGTTTGAGTCGTGGCACACGCAGTGGGTGAAGAGAGAACGCGATGGTGGATAAAAAAAACAACTTTGACGGCACCAAGTCCGTCCGGAGCAGCGTATCGCTTCAGATGCGCGCACACATCAGATGCGCGCGCACACATGAGATCAACAACATCAACAGCCATGATCAATCCACCGCTGGATGAAGAAAGGGCCCCACGTGTGTCTTTTTTTGGTTCGGTGTCCCACGAAAGAATGAAGGTGGAGCGAGTCTGAAGAGTGCCGTCGAAGAGAGAACGGGAAGAGCATGATCCCCTGCGGTAGGTGGCGTCGTCGTCCAGCAAGAGTTTGGAGGGTTGGGGGCGTTTTCCAAAGTCTCGGGCCAAAAATAGGGGAGGAGGGAAATTGAAAAAAACCCGTGGAGTTCGCTCGTCGCTTGGCTTTGTTCGTCTGCTGCTGCCCTCACCACCACCACCACCGCCGCCTGCACTCTCCCCTCATCTCTCCCTGGGTCCCGAGAACGCTGCGACGGACGCCTGCCTGGCCCTGCCGCAGCAATGGGTCGCTCGTCCTGGGCAGACACAAAGAAGGGTGCCGGACACCGGCTCCGCCACCACCACCTCCTCCACCTCCTCATCATCATCAGCACGTGCCTCCTGCAAGTCGCGAGTGAGGCCAGCGGCAGCAGCAACAGCTCGTTAAGCGCAGAGGTAGGGTCGGTGGTGGTGGTGGTGGCGGTAGTGACACCGATTCTGGGCTTCCCCTAGGTTGACTCGGCCATAAACGAGTGCCCGCCTGATGCTGTGTGCAAACATCAACACCGAGAAGACAAAGGCGGCCGGGAGTGGTGCTATCCACCCACAGCCGCGTGTACCGTGCCGGCCGTCGTAGATGCTCGCTAACAGCACTTGCCCCAACAGTCTGTGAAGGCTAAACAGGCTAATCAGGGGATTTCGTCTTATCGTCGTCTTATGTTGTTGTTGGTGGTTGTGGTGCTGGTGTTGTTTGGTGGTTGTGTTCGTGGTGATGGTGGTGGTTGTGTTGGTGGTGATGGTGTTGATAGTTTTAGAAGTTGTCAGCTCTGAGATGTAACCTCCAACGCGGCACCAAACACGAAACACGCGGAGGGATGAGGAATGGGAAATGAGGAGGCGAAGGGAGCTTCATCGCGGCTCGTTGCGCGCGTTACTTTGCGAGTTGCAACTTTAGTTGCAGGAACCGAGTAGTGTCACGTCGCAGTGGTTGTGTCGGCGCAGCGAGACTCTATGTAACCTGCCGTTGTCTGCGCGCTCATTGCATTGCGATTGCTTAACCCGGCCACATCATCTTGAATGCACAGCTATCCTGCCAGAACGCCCAAGCCATGTCCCCTGTCCAGGGAAACTTCAATGTTGTCGGCTTAACGCTGCCAGGTGGCCAGGAGATGACAGGACAAGCAGTGGAATGTTAAATCTATCTGTGCGGAGCGTTTCAGTGTTTTCCTGTTCTATTCCATGGTGGATTTTTCTCCGGGTGCTGAAAATTATCCTACGCAAGGCCAAATACTCATGATTGGAATTGGCCAAACATCGCAATATAGCAGGACCCTCCAGAACCAAAATAAAAAAACTCCACATTACACAATTGGGCCTGATGATCATTACATTTGAAAAAACTTTTCTAATAAACAGTTTTTTAATTGGCCTCTCTATTTACCTAAAAGTAGCTATTGAGTAACTGACACATCCTTCATTAATCACAGTATTATTACATAAACTAATTTTAAATGTAACATTCTAAAACGTTGCTGACACATTGAAATGCGGGAAGAGGTGCTCTTGTATAAGATTTGTCCAGAATAAAAGTCTTAAAACTCGGTGAGGCTTTCCCGGGTAGATTAAGGGCATGTGTGATACATTATTTCTATTAAGTGAGAAATCTAAAGCAGGGCTTAATTTCAGCTGGGTCTGTCCAGGAAAGCAATGCCCATGACACAACCTGGAAAAAATATCTGCACCCAGAACATCATAGACTGAATTTAGTAGTGACGAGCCTACTCCTGTCTACCAACAACCTTAAATATTTCAATGGGAGATTAATCAATGAATGTCAGCAAGGTGTCTCTATCAACTCCTAATGTACTGCTCCGTACAGCATCTTGCTCATTTGTTTTGGGCTGGGCAGACTTCTGCAATGCCCCAAATGGGGCTTCAGCACAGATCACCACCACACCTCTGCAGATAATGTTCCACTCAGTGCTTGAGGCATAGGGACACTTAAAATTAGCTGTGAGAAACACATCAGAAATTGACCCCCACACCTCCATTGCAAGCCGCAAAAACGTTCAATGCAGATGCTTGTTTTTCCATTGCTTGACCATTTAGTTAACACATACATACCACTTTTGTATAATAATAATAATGGTCCTTATATGTCCAGGATAGCCTGACTGAGTCTCAATACTCTTTGGTTCTTTCGGTAAAGTCACGTAGTTAGTAATACAATAAAACAAATCACGACGTTTCGATCGCAACACAAGCGTGACTTTACCGAAAGAACCAAAGAGTATGGATTCCTGCAGTCACGAAAGCTTCGAGTCAAGATTGAGTCTCAATACTTGTTTTTTAGGAGTCCTTGCATTGATATGTTTTGGTAAATTTCATTAGTGGATTAAATGTGCAAATATATTATGAATTCTTTACATGTCCATTATAACCAGGTCAGCATCTACTGCAACCAAAGTTATTGTTTTAACAGAGAGCTCAGTTAAACAATTACATTTTAATTACAACGTGTAGAGCAAAAAACAAAGTAAACATTTGTTTTGTTTAACCACCTGAGAACTTAAGAGACCAGGGTAGTCTTATTTGTAAGAGTGACCTGGGGCAATGTTTGTGTGGAGTCAAAATGCAAAAGTCACAAGGTCATCATCATCCATGATATATTCACTGCTGCATGAAGACCTCCCTCACGCTCTCATCATCTCTCATGGTCTTGTGTGCAGCAATCCATCTAGCACTTGCACACGAACCAAATTCTTTGTTCCAGCACAGTGCCATTGGTCTCCATCAATGGTCATCGTCTTTTCCAGCGGTCAGAATATTTAACTTTATTTATCAAAATTGTTATGTGGACTGAAGAAATCCGATGAGCTATGAAGCTCATTTTCACAGATGCCCAGGAGCGGTGGCCAGCTCAAGCCCACTTTTCTTAACACGTAATATAATGCGTCTAACTTGTGTATGTTCTCTAAGCCACATATTCCTCTTCTAGTATCATTTCAAACCTATCATCTCCATGCTTCTTTTCACACTTTTCAGCTTTTGTCCCATGTTTTTTGTCACAAGGTGGCGAGTTAAAACCCCTCCTGTCAGTATCATCATTCCTCCAAAGTGAGTACCATGTTACTGAATGTCAACAGTGGTTGTCCTATGAATAAACTTGACCCCACCATAGAAATATAGAATTTCCATTTACAGCTCTGGTTTTCTACGGAGATGAGCATACCCTTGCTGTTTTTAGCAGGGAAGATTATTATTCTTTATGCATTGGCTTAAGAGGGCAGCAATGGAGTCCATCGCACACGGCTGGCAAGCAAATAATTACAAAGGTGTGACTAACGATCATCCCAGAATGTCGTAAGCGGTTCCTGTTTGTGTCTTAGTAGCGTTTGTTTAGTTCAAAAATATGTTGTGAAAGCAAAGAATAAAAGTATTGCACCCAAACTTACAATAATATCACGTGCCTTCTCCCAAGTACAAGGCCAGATGTTCCGAATTGGCCAGCACGTGGCTATGATTAATTGTGGAGGTTTGAGCCGCTTATGAATATGCATGATGGGGGAGCTTCAGTTCGTTTCTTTTTGGGAAGACTTTAACAAACAACATTATGCGCACGAATGCACCTGCCATGACGGGACTTCAGGCAATTCTTGTCGGTGCAAGTGTCAAATCGTGACTTGCCCGCACAATGACTCCCACAATGCAAGGCGCTTCCTCGTCAGTGGAAAATTCCCAAATTGACGCACCTGTAAATGACCTGTGTTTGTGATTCCGTTGGGTCATTAATTAAAAATTGGGTTCTGGGGAAAAGAATTTCGACTTTAAAATATATCCAATCATGTAAGGTTTCATTTAGTCTAGTGAATACAGGCATTACGAACATGTTTTTGGAACATATTCTCTGCCAGCGTTTAAAGTGACATGTTTATGTGACCTCGGGCATTGCTATTTCTTGGTTTTGTATAAAATGCGACGCGCTTGTTGACGGAGCGTTGTGATGGTAAAGGTGGAGTGGGGCGTATTCCACGGGAAACGCACAATAGAAATATGATTGACGAGGAGCGCAATTATGATATGTAAAGGAAATTGTGAAGGCGTGTTTTTGCTTGAAAGGGCAAAAAAACACATTTTCCATTGCCAACATAAATTAATTTTAAAATATGTGTCAAGTTTGATGCGTGTTGTTCCCACATTTGGGCAATATTTTCTTGAAGCGCTGCCTTTTCAAGCAGCATTAAGATAGCGCTACAGTATTGACGTTGGCACGTTTAACAAAAATCGCGTACATTGAGGAAACGTCTGTGCATGTCCCAGTCCCTGGCGGAGAAAAAGTCAATAATGGAAGGCAAGACGAAATGGAACATACATTGGTGGCGTTGGCCGGTGGAATTGTGGGGACGCTGGGAGTGAGAGCGCACGCCGTCGAGGAATAGGGAGGAGCAGGAAGGGAGCCGTCTCATTCCTGGCGTGGCGGTTCGTGCTGGACAATTGCCCCGAGAGGCGGCACAGAGATGTGGCTCCAGGTGGCGGCTGGTGTCGCGGGCACGATCCGTCGTTTGCTCGCTCTCTTTCCACGCCACTCTAGCGCAGCGGAGGAGGAAGTGCTGCTTGCTCTGTCCCTGTGGAGCGCCCGGGGTGACCGGGATTGCGGCTGGGGGAGGGCGCAGCCAGCATCGCTTTCACTCGCACTTTAAAAAGCGCTTCGTAGACATCGCCGCCGCACGCTGTGCACTCAAATCCCCCAGCTAATGACCGCAATTACTAAAATAAGCCTCGGCTCGCATTCCTCGTTAGCTCTGCGATGAGAAATGCACCCGGCATTCGTGCTTGTGGCGCCTAAAAGCATCGTGTTCATCGGGAGCCTGGCTAGACAAATAGATTCGTGATGATTTCTAATTGTCATCACAATAATAATAGCAATATCGTGATGCATTTCAGAAATAAACTATAACACAATTGGCACGCAGAGGCAGAATTCTGCATGTTGTTGTCAAGGCAGTCCCTGTAAATGTTTTTTTCTGTTTCCCGATGATATTTTTATCCAAGTGGTGGTGGTCAGTGGAGTGCAGCAAGATTCTCTGGCACCGTCCTCCGTGCTACATTCATGGCGAGATCATCGGGGACACCGACCCAGCACACAGTACAGTGCACGAGGCCACTTAGCTAAGTGGCAGCACGGCGATGGGGGTGGGAGGCAGAATACAGATGGAGTTACCAAGCGCTGTGGTTTCTGTAGGGAGCTAAATGGATCCTCAAAAATTGCATTCTATTGATCAGAAATGGCTTTCTCAGTAGCAGATGCTGCTGATCCTATTAGCTTTGGTAAACGAGGTTGTCCTTCAAGCTGGCTGACTCAAGAGATGACTCGGAGAGGAAACGGATGTTTTCCATCCATTCGTCATCAATTTTATATGCAAGGTAAAAACAAATGCATGAGCAATATTCTGCAACCGTTGGCATTGCTTACACAGTGAGTAGTAACTATTGGCTTACAATGCCAGTCTAATGCTGGATGAAGGCCCTCCACACATTGTGTTGGTCATGGAGGTTGTTCAATGACCATGGGGAGTGGTAGTGCAACGGTCAGCGCGCTGCGAACCCGGCGACACGAGTTCGATTCCCGCTTACGGCCAACACCAGAACCGGTCCTGGGCCTCCCCTACGTCGACTCTGTCTCAAATGAGTACCTAGTGGGATATGTAAACTTCGCCACTCGGGAGACAAAGGCGACCAGGAGTCGTGCTGGCCACCCACCCCCTCGAGTGCTGTGCCGGCCTTCATAGGTGCTTGCGAACAGCACTTGCCCCTACGGTCTGTTAAAGGCACTTTGGGGGGGGGGGTGAGGTCTTTGTATTTTATCAACGACGCTGGACATTATAGGTTGGTGAGGGGGCCAGGACCAGTTGAGGTATCGCTCGCCAGTGATGTTATCCATGGTCGGCGATCAATATCCGTGGGTTCATAATGCAGAGTGCAAACTACTGTGTCACCGCTCCACCTAATCGCTAAATACTGTACACGTATGTTCAGTGGTGCGTTGGTGCAGCCATTCACTGCGTTCTCCACGATGATTCTTGCTACCTGCGTTCGATTTTCAGCTGTGGCTAACAATTGTCAATCGATGTTTGAAGCCATTCTGTGCACTCCTCTTTCACTAACCCGCACTGACAAGCGTGGTGAAGTATGGCGAAACAGCCCCCATGACCTACACGGCATGGGGGAGGCCTTCATCCACTGGTAGATGGGTAACGGCGCCTGTAAATTATTACCCTGCGTATGCACGGATGCATTTAGGTGCACTAGAATGCCACCATTGTGTGCCGGGTCCCACCGAGTCTGCTGACATTAATTGAAATTCAGATGTGGATGTACAGCCACTGAGGCATGCCCTGGGCATTGGAAAATGCCCTAGCTCTGTGTGAGGCCAGTGGCTCAAGACAAAGGGTGCCCTTGTGCCAATACGCTCTGGTGAGCCACTTGGATGCAGAGGAGCTGAGCAAGACATGGGGCTTTTTTATGAAATAAAAAAAGTTAAAGTAGTTTCCCATTCCTGCGATGATTGTGGGGCTGTGCTCATCCTTCGTTTACAGCTCTGAGCCAGTGTTGGAATGGCCACATTCCTATGGCCAAGGCATAGCTGTCCATATACAGTACAGCCCGTTGTCAAGCCAGCGCTCGATGAAGTCCTCCCCCACACAGTGCCATGGGGTTTTTTGTCCATACTTTGCCGTGCGAGTCAGTGTGGATTGGTGAAGGAGGAATGAGAGGAGGACCCAGGGCCGGTTCACACATCACTCTCTGCTCATGTTAACCATGGCCATGAGTCAAACTCAGGTAGCTGGGTTCATAGTGCAGTGCACTAACCACTGCATCAACACTCCTCTCCTGCCTATTGTCCCGTTCATGGTTGGCTACGTACGGTACGGTGGGAAAGCAGTTCAACATACATACAACATTATTAATTTCCTTCAAAGTCATACTCTTTTTAATGCCCCAAGAGAGACGCCGATGATGTGACTTAACATCCCCAAAGGAGATCTGAACTCACATCCTCCCAATCCCAAGCAATGCTACCACTGACCACTGGCACTGCCCTTGGTTCGTGACACAGTCGTTAATTCACCACATTCACAGGATGTGGGCGACCGAGTCAGGGGGAGAGGCAGTGGCGAGTTGCATAATTTTAAATAAAGTTTAAATAAAGTGTCCTGATGGCAATACAACGTGAAGCTGCTGCAGCTTTGCGTGGTACAGTGTCACTCTTCATGCTTCCTTGGGCTTCTTAAAGCAATAACGCTGACCTACTTTTTTGTAACTTTTTTGTAACTTTTAATTTATATATTTTTCACGGTGTTCTTTCCCTCCAATACTCACACACACGTGCAAGGCATACTCCATAATATGAGTTGCCTGTTTTCAACATTTCAGTTATCACTCGTAGGTGTTCAGTCATGGGGGAGAGCGGTAACACATTGGTTAGTGCACCGCGATATGGACCGAGTGGGTCTAAGTTAGAATCCTGGCCACATTTGACATCAGTTGTGAGTGATATCTGAATTCTTCCTGGGCCTCCACTGCACTCACGTGTGCCTCATCAGTGTGGAAACATTTGGTTAATAAACACACCGTGACCAACAGTAGTGAGGCATCATTCAGCAGTGAGTTGACAAAGGACTGTACATTACTCGTCATTATCAATATCAAGAGTGTAACGATGCATCGATTAATTTATTGATGTCACTTTTTATGCTCACGATAGATGCATTGGTTGGCGTGAAAAAGGATCAATATTTTCTAATTCACGACAAGCTACATTCACCATAATGTTATGAAAATAAATAACTTTTTCAATTGAATCATGACCTTGAATTGTGGCAAATCATTGGATCACCGTGAGGGCAAATTCCTGCACCACTAATAGAGATCTTCCGCTTAAGCTCGACATTTATCCAGAACAATGTGTGCCCAATTTGCAAGCAGCACCACCCCTCATATCAGACGTCTGCCTGTTTCGGGTTTTGATTTTGAACAGTACCAGTAAAACAAATGAACTCGCAACCCGTCTGCATCTGGATCATGCGAACAGAGACGTTTTTCTAACACCACATTTTATCCCTCATCAAGCCCGCAATTTTACGCACGATTTGAGATTAATTTTGAACACATTAATCGTCTCTCTTTGCGTTCCCAGAGCAACGAGCCGTCATTGGGCCAACTGAGGCTCATTGAGCCGCGATCGTTCACTTGGGGTGGGAACGGGGGTCAACTCACCGACGCCGCAGTTGTACCCAGTCCCCTTTCTAGAGACGAAAATAAATGAGAATTTTTTTTTTCTAAGAACCAAAGCGAGGCTCGTAACGATTAAAAGTGCAGTGCAGATATTTTTTTCAAATATCTGGACTCTGCTGCTCAGAGGCTCCGTAATGGGGAGAATGGAGCCAGCACCGTCCTCGGAGCCCCGGTGCCTTGCCAAATGAAACAACTGCTGCATGCGAGATGTTTTCCATCTGCCGCTGCACTGATTATGGCTGGATCGCGTCCCAATACCGAATCCCAAATGCCACGCTGTTTTTAGGATTTGACGTGTCACGTGCCTTAACGTGGCTTGTTCGTCACTTAACCACCGCTGTTCCACACAGATGTTTGCGGTAGAGTTGTACCTGAAGTGGAGTTTTGTGTGTATGTCTGTGTGTGTAGATGGGGAGCGGTAGTGTAGTGGTTAGCGCGCTGCACTATGAACCCGGCCACCCGAGTTCGATTCCCGCTCAAGGCCAACACCAGTGACGATTATCTGAACCGGTCCTGGGCCTCCCCTAGGTCGACTCAGCCTCAAATTCGGTGTGTAAACATCACCACTAGGGAGACAAAGGCGGCCGGGCGTGGTGCAGGCCACCCACCCCCTCGTGTGCCGTACCGGTCTTCATAGGTGCTCGCTAACAGCACTTGCCCCAACAGTCTGTTCAGGCTAAACGGGGGATCTTTGTCTTTGTTAAAGGAGTGACTTCCAAAAAGAGGAAACTCATTTACTTTGGCCTCACAAAACCCACACACCCTTGTAGGAGGTTTATTAGCAATGTTACAATTTTTATGGCCTCGATTCTCGTAATAAAATCCAAGAGCATTACAAGCTTCAGTGCACCGGTCGCAAACACGGCGGTGGTGAGATCTTACCTCCATTGTCTGGTATAGCGGAGGGCATGGCTTCAATCCCGACCCTGACAGCTGGTATTTTTGGAGTTTGCATGCTAACCCCTTGCTGGTCGCGTGGATATTTCTTCAGGTCCTCCGGTTTTTCCCTCAACATTTAGAAACATGCATTTAGAGTATTTGGCTTTTTTAATTTCTGCATTATAAACCACTTAGTTGAGCTATCATTTGTGGCCAGGTCGCTTCAAAAAAACAGCTATATAGTTCGGTGGACCTAATCTTGTAAAATGTAAATACTAAATAGTGTATAGTTTAATTGTTTGGTCTGGTGGAGGGACGCAAATGCCTGCAGAGGTGCACTTCTGCCACACCTCCTACATGCAATACATCATTTGATGATTGCATGTGCTCGTAATCACTGGGTAGGTTTTGACAAAACTTGTTTTTGTAGACAGCTACTTGTAAACAAAACTGCCAAAACGTGATCCCAAACTCTCCAATGTGTTTCCGGCTTGTATCGTGCGTGTGTATTGTTCGGCCCAATGTCTGACGTTCCAACACGGTGCTTCTGGAACTGAATATTCAGTTGAAGAAGCCACCACCACCAGCACGTGGTGGAGCAAAACATTAGACACCGTGTCGAACAACACGCGGTACAACCCGAAATGTATGGGAGAAGCTGTACAGAAAAACCGATTCCATTCTCTCCCAACACTGGTAGAAACATCTTTAAGATAAGGTTATCCAAACAATGCAGGCCCAGCGCTTGCCTTTGTTTACAAAAGGTCGCATCCCTCATGGCCCTGCAGAAGCCATCCCGTTCTTGCACCAAAAGTGGGTGCTGCTGCTGCTTCGTAGTTTTTTTTTTATTAAAACGTAGCTGGAGAGAATTGTGAGTTTGCACCAAGCTGTGTGCCTTTAGTGTAACGAATAACACGTGTGTGTGCGATAATGGGCCTGGCCTCGATTCACCACCCCCCAGACATGGGGCTGTGAGCATTGCATCATATTTTGGCCTGTGTGTGTGTGTGTTTTATTTTATTTGAAGGCATTACAGTTTTTCATTTGATACGTTTTATTTTTGTTGAAAAGTAATACATATTTTTCTCAAGAAAAACCATGAACTAGTATGGGAAAACTTTTGTATTCTTTTTTTACTTTTTGGATTCTTTGTCTGTCATGAAAACTAAGGAATGGAGATGATTTTAAACATTACAACCAATGTAATCATCCAGACACAGGTGTTTGGGTCTTTGTTTTTCAACCAGGCAAATTTAGTACTGCGAAGTGTCACGCCTTTTGTGTGCATTCAAGCCTCGTAAGGAACTTCCACACGAGTGCACACCCAGTACACCTCATCCCCATACCCCCTTTGCCCCCTTTATTGCATTTACCAGACTGGTGCGCAAGTCCCATTAGCGAACACCTATTAAGGCCTGATGTTTACACACCACACCTGCAGATACTAATTTTTAGGCTGAGTCAGCCGAGTGTGTGGTGTGGGGGCACCTGGGTCTGTCCCCGTGATCTCCTGCCGTGGTGCCGTCACGGCTGTTGTTGTTGTTGGGGAGGCCCAGCACTGGTGCAGATTTCACTCGGCACTGATGTGTTAGCTGTGGCCGCGACTCAAACTCAGGTTCACTGGGGGTTTAGCGCAGTGCGCTCACCACTTCATTCACTGCTTCACCGCCCTGCTCGCTCCCCACAGCCACATGGAGACGCACACAACTCCCACACACTCGCTCACATTGGCGTACCTTGGAGTTGACAGCCCCGGCACTCTCTTGTAAACATGCCGCTACACACACACACTCCCAAGCTCCATACATGGCCACGCCTTCACACCCTTCGCTGGACAAAACGATTGCTACTCTGTACGTTTTCACAGTTTTTCTGTAGAGCTGCCCAATGTATTTTCATGTTGCTTGACATAATGTCCGACGTTTCGCTCCACGTACCGGGTAGGATCTTCTTCTTCGGGAACTGAACTGTGAAGTTCAACTTGTGGCGCAACTTGAAAAATCCCCGCCGGAAAACGGTCGCATGTTGTGGCTGGTCGCTGTCCTACTTCTGGCTGCAGGTCTCTTTGCTCGGAACTCACCTTTGTGCCGACGTGTTTCTGGAGTCAATCAAGTTAAACTGTTCACGAAAAAAAAACTTTTCCTTGAAAGAGTTTTAAGTAAAGGCAAATGAGCGCAGTGTGGTTTTTCAGTCGCTTAAAAAATGTAAAAGGAGTATGCGCTTGAGTGTTGTGTTGGATAGTGATGGCACGTTGGTGAGATGTTGGTGAGACGTTGGAAGCTTAGTCAATTGGTCTCTTCTCAGTAAAGAGATTTATCAGAGTGTCTGTGGCAGGCTGAGACGACTTGGGCTTGTCAGAGCACCCGCAATGGGTAACGCTTAGCAACCAAACTGCATGGAAAATTAGCTTCACGTGGCTGTAATTTTGTTGGCCTCGCTTAAAATAATGTGGGATTTATGGAAAATTCACACTGCCTCGTTTTTTCCAATCACAGTGCATAAGTAATCCCCGTGTGTTTTATTTGACAGTTTGATTCCTTTTTAAAAAGTTCCGTCGTATATCTTTTTTCCTGTCTTCATGGTGATCACTGTTAATGTTTGTGTATGTATATTTCATAATAATGTTATTAGACGATTTTTCTATAGTTGTTGCAATATGCTTCTTCCCAGCGCGTAAAATATATTTATTTCAGTTTCAGCAAAACTCATGGAAGAAACCTCACACGGAGTTCAATAACTTTCCAGCATGACCCACATTCCCCCGAGCTCCATCATTCACAAATAATAAAGACATTCCCGTTGGGGGACTGGATGTCTTCTGTGACTAGGATCCACTCATGCATGAAAATTTGAATCATCTTCATTATTTAATCATCATCATCATCATCTCCTATGGTCAATCCACTGCTGGACGAAGTCCTCCCCAATCCACCGCCATCTCTCATCACAGCAAATGCAATCAGTGTTTACAATTAATTACTGCTGCAACTAAATAAATTACTAGCACAGTGGCACACAGTGGCACACAGTGGCTCACATGCTGCGCTATGATCGTGGAAGCCTGAGTTCGATTCCATCAAAAGGTAGCGTTATTGAAGAGTGATATCTAAACTGATCCTGGTCCTCCCCTTCACTAACCTGCATTGACCAGCGTGGTAAAGTATGGGCGAGCAAACTCCATCACCAATATGCAGTGGGCCGACTTTCATCCAGCAGTGAACTGACAAAGGGCTGTAAATGATGATTTTTGATAAATATTCATGCTAATTTGACTTCGTTCATTAATCACGTTTTGTGATTATTTATTTGGCCACAACACAGGACACGCAGATAACATTTTCCACGAAGACAGACCCTTTGTTTAAAATGCATGGGAGACACGCACCTCACTTCCTCCACGTTAAGGTGACCTCGCCGAGTTTTGCTGAAGTTCACTGACCATGTCACCCCCGAGGTCACGGTTGGATTTCCTAAACCTGGAGGCCGGAGAACGCTTGAAAACGAACGGGCACCTGCCCTCCCAGTCGAGCCCCCCCCCCCAGTAACCTTCCTGTATGTTCGCTATTGTTTGCTTAACACCTTTTTCTCTTAACGCCTTTCCTCCTGCCTGACCTACTGCCCTATGCCCCCCCCCCCCCCCAACGTGCCGTCCACCAGACGTGGTTGCAGCAGTATGGGTACCTTCCGGCGGGCGACCTGCAGATGGCCACGTACCGCTCGGGACAGATGCTGTCGGAGGCCGTGTCCTCTATGCAGGCCTTCTACGGCATCCCAGTCACCGGCACGATGGACGAGCTCACCAAGCAGTAAGGCTCACGCCCATATCAGCACTGTTATCATCACTCTGCTTTTTTATGCATTACAATCTCATAGCTAAGAAAATAAAAATCACTTACAAATAAAATTGAAATTACAGAATAAGTTGTACGTGCACCCTTCGTAGTTTTAAATATTAACATGTCACATGGATTTAAATGATTCATAAAAATGGAGATAAAAAAGTGAAAGAATTGAGAAAAAGATGGGAATGAACCTGATTTTGGGAGGAACCTCGCTTGTTTTGTGTGCTGTAACTTGACACTTTAATTGAAAAACTGGAGATCTGCCTTAAAATCCCTGAATTCTGGAGCCAATTGCCACTGTGTGTGAAGTTGGATAGTATTCTGATAACCATGAACACAACTTGGGAATATTTATGTTTTAACTGTTATTCATTGCAAAGCATGAATTGCATTGTGTGGCTCTGATGCTGCTTATAGAGGTGCTTTGGCTTTGTATGTCGTTTGACAAAGTGATGACACACATTCTTTATATTAAGCTTCTTGCAGTGAGAACAATGTGCGTGCAGTTGTAATGTAATCCTGTGTGGACTTCAGGACCCTGATGGTGCTATTGGGCCGTAAACCAGAATTGTATTTGCCACGTTATTAAGAGTAGATTGCATAATACAGTAACAGAATACCCATTGACACAACACACTGTAAGGATTTCACTCAGCTGCATGTAGATGGTTGTGTGTAAGTCAGGTGAAGATGGTTGTGTGTAAGTCAGGTGAAGATGGTTGTGTGTAAGTCAGGTGAAGATGGTTGTGTGTAAGTCAGGTGAAGATGGTTGTGTGTAAGTCAGGTGAAGATGGTTGTTTGTAAGTCAGGTGAAGATGGTTGAGTGTAAGTCAGGTATAGCTGGTTGTGTGTGACTCAGGTGAAGATGGTTGTGTGTGACTCAGGTGAAGATGGTTGTGTGTAAGTCAGGTGAAGATGGTTGTGTGTAAGTCAGGTGAAGATGGTTGTGTGTAACTCGGGTGTAACTGGTTGTGTGCAACTTGCCAGGGCACCTTGAGGATTGCCAGGAGTTCCTGGGTTTTAGTGAATAGGCACCTCAAGCATAGTCTATCAGTCCATTGACATTGGTCATTTATAGAATTCTATTATGTCCAATTTGTGTAAATAATGTCTTAAATGTAAAAATAAACTGTATAAACAAGGCAGAACAAATCAGAAATAATAAAAATGAGATAAATATATTTAGTCCTGAATCGAATCACAATCCCACATCTTGGTGACTGTTACTGGTGAGGCGATGTCGCATGCCGTAACTCTCATAGAAATTCGGAATCCATTTCCAAAACTCTCATTAATTAGGAAATTAATGTTGCATAATTATTTAACGGAAAATATTTACTTATAATTCATGTTCTATGTTAAGCTTTTATCTTGTCTAGGCTGTGCCTAATTTGACGCTTTGTACAGTCATCTTTTATGAGCTGTTTACCTCAGCTCTGTGAGTCAGGTGAGCTCCAGGCCTCGGCAGTCCCGTGAGTGATGTGTGTGGGCGTGCCACCACGAGCTCTCTGTGGCCTGGAGATCCCACATTCCCTGCTTCAGGCATTTACTGCCTTTTCACCCATCGGGCACATTCCGTTTGCATTCAAGATTACAATCTTCGTTCCAGTGCTTGTGAAAATGTTTACAAGCATTTTTTTTGCCACCTGCGTTACATTTAATATTGTAATAACAAAACATGTAAGCCAGGCAGAAGAACCCCTCCTCTTGGCGCTCAAAATTATGATTCTCACGGGCCAATGGAAACACATTGTTTACATACGATCGTGAGTGCCCATTGATCGCACGTTGATCTTTGATCCTGGGCAGACCCTACCGAGGCTGTAAGAGTGAATGCATTACCCCACTGGAAGAATCCTCATTCCCGACCAGTTATTGAAGTCAGAATTCATTTGGGATTTGCTTAAATTAGGCTCCTTTGAAGAGCTCTACTTTTCAAAACAAGGCTGTGGTTTTCTCCACTCACTTTTAACTGTCTTTTTCACATCTGTGTTTTGCATCAATAAAAAAAAGAGACATGCTAAGCATTTTGAGGAGTATAAATATCCCATACTTGTGTTAATTAGTGTGCTGTGTTTGTTGGCTATGGGATTTCACATGCGGTCAATTGAGTTCAGCTGTCGTTAACATTCACAAGATTGATTTCCTAACCATATATAACAGAAATAAATAAACAACATTTCCACCAACGTAAAAGAATGGTAACAAGTCTGGCCGCGCGTTCCAACGAGCACACGCGAGTGAGCACGTGATTCCCAAGGGCTTCCCAGAAGTCGGGTGTCCCCTGAGCCGGTGGACTCGTGCTCTCTCGCAGTCTCCAATGTGCCACGGCTGGCGTCAGCGTGGCTCGGGGCTGAATACATCACGTGACATTGCTTCGCTGCCAGAGCGCGACGCTTGGCAAACCCAGACGGCAGCGGCTGTGAGCGGCGGCGAGAAGCCCCTGGGAGTAGTGTGGGGTGAGGCAATGGGCAGCACATGGCGGGGGTGGCAGATGGCCTGGACACGTGCGTTCAGTTCACGCTCTCGAGTGTGAGCGCCCTTGCTGCGACGGGGGGGGGGGGGGTTCCCGAATGCCGCTGTGCAGTTGTTCTACGAGAAGGCACAATGCTGCACTGCAAAGCGTTGTAAATGAAAGTAAGCTTTGTAAGAAACCATTTTTTTGGCACGCCACATCACGCGCAGAACAACCGTGTTGGGCGTGCTGTGGTCCAATGCGTCTTTCACTTGCGGGCCGCCTGCCACACGTGGCCAACACGGCATTTTGGGAGGCAGATGATAATAATAAAACAGAAGATAACTCAACTATATTTTCGTGACGTAGCGTGTCATTGTGTGCCGTACAGATGGATGCAGAAGCCACGGTGTGGAGTACCGGATCGATACGGGACCACCGTAACGGCCGGGTCCCGGCACAAGCGCTATGCCATCAACCACCTCAAGTGGCATCATCAGCACATCACCTACGAGTGAGCAAAGCTATCACCGCACTCACATGAAGTCACTACGTCACAGTTTTCCAATAACTCCTGGATGATGGCTTTCTCTTGCCTATCGATCATGGGGGTTGTTTGACCATGCTCCACCATGCTGGACAGTGCGTATTGGTGAAGGAGGTGGCCCAGAGCTGTATTGAGAGATAATTCACCAGCGATGTTAGCTTTGACCATAAATCTTAATTCTGGTCGCCACGTTTACAATTCACTACTGCAGTATACTTGTGAAATAAAGCATGGGATAGTGAAGGCATTACCTCTAAATCAGATTGAGATCATGTTTAAGAGCAAAGTCCAATGTCACTGGGTTCGATATCTTTATTAGCTCGGCACTGACTGGCATCCAGCATGGGGCTCGGTCCCGTGTGTACGAGTTTCAGGGTTGCAAAGATCAATTCATTGATTCATAGATTATGATGCTCATTCTACACCCACTGAATAGTGCATGCAAGAATACATTGTTCTATGTTGTGATGGATTGGGTAAAGCAACTCATCCAGCCACCAGAGGCTGCTACATTCACCCCAATGTTTAAAAAAACTTATTTAATGAAAGTGTAACCCTGAATTACGGCGATTGGATCGTGGCAGGTAAAATTATTATAAACAGTATTTCATCACGTTTTTTTGTATTTTACCTTGAAAAAAATGAGCAAAAGTGTATTTTGTATTCTATAATAATGTACTTTCGTGATAGATAGTTGGCTATCCTTGCGGAATTTGAATGTTTTTTCCTCATTTTCTTGGGATCTCTCCGAGGTTGCCTCCCACACTCAACAATAAAATCACGCGGAGTTCGGCAACAATCCCAGCAGGAACCTCGAGAAAAAACGTCTTGAAGACTTGCCAAGGCTTTCCTGAAAAGCAAGAATGTTTTTGTACAAAACTCGAATTGCAGCAAAAGCTTGCTGTGCTTACCAAGTAGTCCCACATTCAATACGTTTATACAGGGATGTTCATCTTTCTAAGCATTTGTTTGATGTCCATTGGCTATGAATAGAACACTGCTAATATGCCAATTAATTTAGCAACTTAAAACTTTCAAAAATTATCAGGGCCCTGGAGTATATATAATGCGACCCGACAAATGTTAAGTCAATTTATTATATGTATGCTGAACTTATTTCACACCGTACGTCGGCAACAGTGCTAATCAAGGGACCTTGGTAGTCATTCTGAAGTGGTCACACCCCACTACCACTGCTGTGCCCCCCTCTTATACACCCCCAACCAAATCCCATAGCAGCCAACCTGTGTCTGGGGGAAGGGGTGAGGCCTACAGAAGAAAGGGCAAAGCCAAAATAGGAAGAGGAGGAGGTGGAATCAGGAAGGGGGGTGGGGCTTAAGGAGTAAGGTGGCGGGGCATACAAATGAAGGAGTTGAGTCATAAGAGGAAGAGCCAGGTCTTAAAGAGGAAATCAACAAGAGGTGTATTTCAGGTAATGCACCCATAGAATAACATTCGTGCAGCAGGCAGCAATACCTTTGATCCCGCAGATACGGCCACAGGTCAACTAGTCCATCTCTACGCTCTGCTTGAGTGCCCTAGCTTCGCCCTCTCTGCTTGACGTCCTTGCATTTACTCTCCCGGGTTTTTTTTCCCTTCCACAGCATCCAGAACTACACGCCCAAAGTCGGCGAGTACGAGACCCACCAGGCAATCCGGCACGCCTTCGACGTGTGGCAGGCGGTGACGCCGCTCACCTTCACACAGGTGTCTGGTCGCGACGGCTCGGGCAACGACGCCGACATCATCATCTTCTTCGCGTCGGGTTACCACGGCGACCGCTCGCCCTTCGACGGCGTGGGCGGGTTCCTGGCGCACGCCTACTTCCCCGGGAAGGGCATCGGAGGGGACACCCACTTCGACGCCGACGAGCCGTGGACGCTGGGGGGGCTCGACTACACCGGTGGGTGGAAGTGGTGTTGGGCGTCTGTAGAGATTGTTGTTATTATCATCATCATCATCGTCATCATTGTCATCCTCGTCATCATCCGGTGGTGATGTGGACAAGCGCTAGTGCATTTGCTGCTTGTTGCAGAGGTTCACGGTTTGAATGCAGCAGTCGCTCTGGTTATTACTGTGGGTTTTTTAACGATAAGAAATATATACATGCTGTCTGCTTCACAGCAAACGTTAAAAGTCACGTGACATCATTCGTAAAAGAAAGCCATGTTGTGCCAGCGTCACAATCCAAGTTTGGCAAATTTGAAAAATTAACTGCAAATTATTCTATTTGGTTTATACTTAACAATCATCGCCCCTAATGCAAAAACCTGGAAAGACCCTCCTGAAAAAGAATCATGAGATTCAGGTCGGCTTTCCTAGGAAAGCAAATCCACGATAACTCTACTGCAGGATGAGGGTTTCCCCACACCACCGAAGTAACACCGGTTATTTGACCATACTCTACCACCCTGGTAAGTGCAGGGTGGTGAAGGTTGAAATCTTGGACATGGAAGCTTAAAAGTACAATAGAACATGACGATCTCTTTAACTTGAACTTCAGTGCTTCCAGAGCCTTCCTGAAGGAGCTGAATCTAATGTCGGGAGGTTCATGGGGGACACTGCTTGGGGAGTGGCTCCCCTCGGGGCACCATGCCAGGAGGTTATTACGAATATTAACAATTCATCACGATCATCAATCATCATCATCATATGTTGGTAGGTGAAGGCGTCACCACGCTCCCACCATCTCTTACAATCCTCCAATGTCACTATCCATCCTGTCCATTAGCTGATCTCATTGCTCCTTAGCCTTGGTTGTTTTCCTCACCGAATTAACGAGAGAAGATTATTTAAATAGCTTTTGGTTTATTTGGAGCACATCAGCATGTGTCCTTGGTTCCTGTAAATATGATTCCTGTTGTTTTGGGCTTATCAATGTGTCCTGCCTTGGCCCCCAGAACCTCTTGGAATTTGAATGAATGAAACCGGGCACCGCACAAAAGATGTTTCATGACAGAAAGGGGGCTCATGCCTCTGGCAGTAGCCCATGAATACCACTAGAACCATCACGCCTGAGTCCAGAACAAACTAAATTCCTGACTATAACTACTTTGAAAAAAACTCATAACTTGGACCACAAAACTGCTCTGCTCTTTGGCCTACTTTAACTTAGAAAACCATCCGTTTATTTTGCTCAGTTAAAAAAACTTACAAAAATGTCATAGTGGTACTGCTGAAGCTCATTTGCATTGAGTGTGGTTGCACTTTAGTCTGCGGTATACAATCAAAGTTTGCCATGGGAGCGCAGGCACACTGTGGGTCTCTTAAGTTGCTTTTCATTCACATGTTGACCACATTTGAAGCCTCTTGTGTGATCTAACAGTTAATTCTGTAGTAAACAAACATGAAACCTATAACACATTTAGAAACAGACGCCCTTGCCAATATTTTGAATTAAAAATACCCTGACAAAAAGGCACGTGTTAATATTTACCATCGCTCTGAATTATTTAAAGCAAAAACAAAAGACACATATCTTGTGTAGACAGCCTCTTGTCCTTGGCACTCTGTACAGCCAGACTCCAAACCCAGACATGGGGGTCCGACGATGTTCCTTAACAATGATGAGAAAACGCCACTCATTGGAAATTTCCTTGGATGTTCAAAAGTCGTTGCCACCTATGCCAACAGTCCTGGGAGGGCATCATCAAACAACAGCGGTTGGGGCACCGGCTGAGAGTGACGACTGGACAAGTTTTGTTGGCCAATAACGGCATTGTTTCGGCAGCGAGGACCACTGAGTCGGGTTTCCGCTCTGCAGGGCGTCTCACACTTCCTGCGCCGACCGTTTGCTCCGGGCGATACATCCTGTTGCAAGCGACGTGGCGATGAAATCGGGTGGCACCTTATTTGTTATCGGTGAGCACAGCTTGAAAGCGGGGAGGCCGCTTATTGGGAGCCCAGTTTCCAATGCTCAATCCTGCATTAGAAATGTCTATTTTCTCTATGAAGGGTATGTTCTTTGGTTCTTTCGGTAAAGTCACGTAGGTATCAAATAAAATAAATTAAATCACGACGTTTCGGGCGCAACACAAGCGTCCGTCATCAGGTGGAACAACTACAGCAAGAAACAATTGCTGAAGTGGGCAAAAGGGCTGCTGTAACAAGAGGTTATCTAGGTAAGAGAGGGGGGAGGAGCCAGGGAGGAGCGATAGAGAGGGGGGCGAGGGGTAGGGAGAAAAGGGCGGGTGGTAGGGAGAAAAGGGCGAGTACAACAAAATGTGCGGAGGGGGGGGGTGAGCGGGGCTTGGAGTAGGAGGCTGAAGAAACTGTAGATGCGGATATGAAGGCAACACCATAAATTAGTTAAGGTTTTACCTGGTTAATAACATCCTTCCAATGTCTTCTTCTTGGTTCTTTCGGTAAAGTCACGTAGAAGGGAAATAATAAAATAATAAAAATGAAACATAATAAAATACAATTCTCACAACGTTTCGGCCACAATGCAAGCAGCCGTCCTCAGGTGAAGAACAGGTCTGTCGGAAAGACAGCGTCTGAATGAACACCACCAAGAAAAAAAAAATCTTCCAATGATTGCTCAATTTGTATCCATCTTCTCGGTTGAAGTTATGTCTATGTTTATATATCTGGATGGCTTCATGAGCAAACCTTTGATAGTAGCCCGAAGGTTTGCAGAGTACCTTGGTCTCGGAAAAACACTGTGGGCTCTCATGAAAGAGTATGGATCCCTGCAATCACGAAAACTTCAAATCTAGATTAGGGTATGTTCTGTATTTAGGTGCGGTTGTGCACCCTTTCACCTTGTAATCGTTCACCTCTTTCATGTGCCCTGAGTCAGGGCTTAAATTTCCATTTATATTTACCGGGTCACTGGTAGTCTGGATTTGGTAGCACGTGGCTAGTAGCCACAACTATAGAGGGAACTATAGTAAATGGTGTGCTGGGTGCAGAAATATTTTTGGGTCGCCAATCCAGACAGACTCAGATTTTTTGTATTGGGCCCTACCAGTAGTGAATTAAATGTCAAAGCCACAGTACAGCGTTGCATTTCTGATCACCAAATATCCACCCTGATGAATTAACTACCCACTCCCAGTGCAATATTTGTGTGTGGTGTTTCTATATTTTTCGAAGGATGTTCACATATCAGACCTCTCCGAATATATGATGTTTTAGTGTGCTCGTAAAACTCAAGGAACCCTGTTGTGTTGTGTTTATTGGGCTCGTTGAGTACTATATTCGTTTTTTTCTGCGTGCATAGCATGATCTTGCGAAGCATATAGCAATATCCCACCACCATTGGTACCTCATTTGCCAGTAAAAAAATATGATAAAAAAAACCAATTATAATATCCCACCACTTATGGTGACCGCAAACCAATATTTTGGACAGTCTTTTGTCAGTATTTCTGTGATCGCGCCTCTTAGCACCGCTTGTCATTAGACCACGTTGAGGCTTTTCTGAGTGGTCTGCACTGCCAGCCCCAGAGCAGGCATTGTTCCACAGGGCAATGCTTGCTTAGAGACCCCACATGGCTTTGGAAACCTGGAAAGGCTCTAAGATATGTGGAATATTTGTCTTGGCTGGAAATTATAATCTCGCACATCTTGGCCTCTCCGGACGGAGAGCGATTAACTGCCTTGCAGTGAATATCGTTTGCCGTGAGAGATTTTTTTACTCAGTGCGCAGTGCCTCTTCATTTTTCCAAGTGGACAGAATATTTTAGATTTAAAGTTGCACAAATATGCCATAATGTGCAAATTGAACAAAGCACATTGCATTCAGTGGACAATGAATAATCTCATAGTTCTTGCAAACCGGTGCATTTGGAGTAACTGGTTAACTCTTAAATGTATCATGATCATTATCATCAGCTATGATGAATCCACTGCTGGATGAAGGCCTCCCCCGAGCCATCACCATCTACCACAGTCTTGCAATGCATCAATGCATTCAGCACGGGGACACAAGCTGGTTTTATTGCTCCATCTTTGCCGTGAACGTGCTCTCAGGTTTGTTGCCTTCTTTGGCTGCCACTCCGTACGTTAACCTTGACCACCTCGACGTTTAAGCGTCTCAGTATATTTTGCCATGCAAAGCATGGAAAATTAAATCATCAGTGAGGCATTCTGGAAGATAGCCACTGGACGTTTGTTTTGGCCACTGACGTTGGCTGCCTTTATCACAAGAGCCACGAGACTCTTCACTTGCCTGGGCTGGAGCTGGGCGCAGCAAGAGTTATGGCCACAAATCTTCATGCAATTTATATCTCAATAGATTTACTCTGATGCACATTTGCATTTTACAGCGCCTGGTGTCGTACTTTGTATTTTGGGGAATTGTGTTTTATGGTCTAAAAAAATGTGCATCATAAAAGATACGTCTTATGAGATTTTTGGTTAAACATTGCAAATGGCCAATGGCAGTGGTCAGCATATAAATCACATGGATGTCTTGATGGGGTGAGAGAAGGAGGATGTGGTTGAGGACAATAAGAGCTTTAAAGAACAATGCTCCCTTACCGCACCCACAAATAATTTTTCTGGTGAAGGGATGCCAACGGAGAGAGGTCTCTGCCTACAAGCTCTTCTCACAAGCGTAGAAACCCCAAAGACAAAAAAGATCCCCGCGTAGCCTTAGCAGACTGTTAAATGCAAGTGCTTTTAGCGAGCACCTATGAAGGCAGGCACGATACAAAGTGGGGTGGGTGGCCAACGCCATGCCCGACCCCTTTTGTCTCCCCAGTGGCGATGTTTTTACACACCATACCAGGTACTCGTTTGGGGCTGAGTCGACCTAGGGGAGGCCCAGGACTGGTTCAGATAATCGTCACTGGTGTTGGCCGTGAGCGGGAGTCGAACTCGGGGCGCCGCATTCATAGCGCAGCGTGCTAATCGCTGCACCACCACTCACCATAGAAACCCCTCCACCCTCTCAAGCAACACCCCATCACTCACTGACAGCGAGGGAGTGTGGAGTGCTCGTCGGCTTAAGGAACACCAACGACGGCAAAGTGCACCCTCCGCTTCGCGTTTCACCAAACGCAGGCCTCTCGGTGACAGGCGAGGCTTCGAACCCCCCTCGGTGGAATTCTCCCTTGACGAAAGGGCCCGCCCGACGAGCTGCCACTCGTTTGTGTTCACAGCTCTCCACAAAGACGCTCTTGATGTGGTTCGTGTCGATTTTTTTTTGCTCAAGTAAGGCGCGAATGCGATGGCCTCGCCACAAATGCAAGAAAGCGCACTCGGTGACGCAGAAAGCTGGGAAACCCAACAAACCAGTCGAATGTTTTCTTATGTAAGCACGGAGGAGGGGGGGGAGCAGATCCATTCACCGAACAAAACCGCACGCACCGCGTCAGCTGTGGCCTTCTGTGAAAAGATACGAAGGGCCCTAGAAACACACAGACCTCCCACCATCTTTCCCTCCCTCGCTTGGCGACAAACGAAAAAAAAACTTTAAGGGAGGTGAGCAGCTTCTGTTCATTGTTGCATTGCTGCGACTGCGTGTGAACTGGTAGAGGTAAAAAAAAAACAGACAAAAACATTAAAGGGAACTTGACCTTTAATCAGTGTGAGAGTTTGACATGATTGAACAAGACAAATGTGGTCATGAACCTTGAAGAGCAGTTGATTTTTGGCGGTTACACATAACCTACCTCATGCATATTCCTATTAGGCTCTGTGAATTTACAATAAACAGAAATGGGTTCTTGGTATAAGACTACCGACAGCCGACCTCGATTCCATCGCACGACATCTGGTTTCACCACTCAGGAGGGTAATGTTTCCAGATTCGTCAGGCTTAGGTTTTAATGACTCGGAGACCAAAGAAAAATCTTGGCATGTACAATGAACCCCCATGGTTGTGTCTTAGTGGAAGCCGCCATCCTCTAGAAGGGCAGCCTTTAAACTGGCCACACCACATAACCCGGTCATTACACTCGCCAGCGACCTCCCGCGATGATGACAAAGCGCTCGCAGACATAATACCACGAACCCTTCACTGACCGATTGTTTCGGTTGCTGCTCGGTTTACAGAGGGGATGAAAACAAATCCATTGCAAGTTTTTCAAAGTAAATTACACCTTAGCCGCAGTCCAAGGCATGTGCAGCCGTCCTGCTTTTGTGTGCTGCGCTTGATATTTCCCGTACCTCTCAGATCTCAGAAAACTCCAATATTTTTGAGTAAAATATTCCCAGCAGGGAAATGAGGAGAAAAAAAGAAACCTGCTGAATGTGCAGTTGGTAAGTTACAGGGGACTGTGCGTGTGTGTGTACGTGGATGGGTGTTGACAGCATTTGTTGCCGAGCGCCTGGCAGTGATATGAATGGGCGTCCCCTGAATTGTTTTTGTTACATTTGGCAGCGTCTCCGCTTGCGATGCTTGTGTTGGCACCAGCGCCAACGCCGCAAGGAGGACGCGTTGACCCCATGGCCAGTGACCACTGCAGGCCGAATGTCGCTGACCCTCCCTTCTCTTGTCTCACCCTCTGGCCTCTCCCCTGTTGTCACCCCCCCTCCCCACAACCCCCACTGCACCCCCACCCCCGCGGAATCAGGTAACGACCTTTTTATCGTCGCCGTGCACGAGCTGGGCCACGCGTTGGGCCTGGAGCACTCCAACGACCCGTCGGCCATCATGGCGCCCTTCTACCAATACATGGACACGGATGACTTCCAGTTGCCCTACGATGATTTGCTGGGCATCCAGCAGATCTACGGTAGGTCGATAAGGCCTCGTCCTCCTTGCCCTTGCCTAGCCCTCCAGAACCCGCCAATTGAATACGCTCGGTCCTGTCACACAAAACACAACCCACCGAGCCCGTTCCACAGTGACTGATATAGATGGCGCTTCCGACACCAGGAAGCTCCTGCGATTGATGAGCATTTGTTTTGGCTTCGTAGGAGGGAGATCCTGCCTGGGTGGGTGATCTGACCAGAGAAGTGGAACAGAAAGAGGGAGCAGTGAAGGAGGCTTCGACCACACAACTGGAAATATTCATGTTCCCCTGGCTGCTCTCTCCACCCTTACACTGACACATCTCTGTTGACTTCTGGAGTCGGAGAACCGTGCCTCCCTATACACAGTGGCCCCTCTCAACACGTGGAATTCTCAGGGCACAATAGCATGCCCAAGCACATTCTAAGATGAGATGGAGCCCTAACGCTAGTTAATTTAACCCTATATCCCAAGTTGTAACTTTAGCCCTAACCTTAACCCTGACCTTAGTCATAACTATAACCCATTGGGATATCAGTGCCATGAGAATAGATGTACAGTCTACCAGAACTAATTGGGTGGCTGAGCGGGTTAATACTGTGTCAGACCGCTGAGCTGTGCTGCTGAGGTTCTGGGTTTCATTCCAAGTTTCAACTACCTGTAATTAGACCGGATTTACTGTAGTGAGATAATATTCTTGGCTCAGCCACCCAATGACCACACAAAAGAGCACGTCAGATTAATCTCTCAGAATATATATTTTTAAAAGATGTGAAAAAACAATCTTTATATGGCACATTAAAGGTGTGCCTCTTGTTTGAATAAGAGCCTCTTGCAGTGACTTCAGAAGTCGTGATATGGCATCATCAAGTTGGTGTACTGCTCGCTGTGAAAGTCTAAATCTCATTTCGGCCTCATCTCTTTTATGCCCTGTCTTGTACTCTTCATTCCCAATCTTCTCTTTCTGTCTCTCCTTCTCCCTGTGCCCAGTCTCATGTTTTATCCTTCTTCCTCCACCGGAATAAACTTCCCCTGTATATGAAGCGGTCCTCCCCTGAACCTCCTTCCGATGCTCTCTCAAAGCCTCACCTCCTCTCCATTGCCCATTCCGTTACTCTTCCTTCCCCTTGGCCCTCCTCTCAGTCCCGTCCCTCCCATGCCCCTTCGTGACCCCACATGCCCTCTGTTGCGGTCACTCATTCCTCGGCCCTTGCATGCTGCTGCCATCTAAAGCACTCGATTTTTGTTCCCGCTTTTTAACGATGTAAAGCTCCTGGTGCTAAGGCGCTCTCTCTTTTTATATCAAAATAAGATACTCGTGAAAAAATACATTGTCTCCTGCCCTTTTAATTTGTGTTTGTTCTCCGTTTCAAGTGTTCTGCGGCCCGGGTGCACATTCAACAGGGAAACCCTCTCTGCAGTCACCGCTTTCACCTGTGCCCTCCGCACGCAGCTGCGTTTCTTAAAGGCGAACACGTGCTTTTGATTAGTGGTGGAGCGTACCATGTTTACCAGAGGGGGGTGAGGCGGATTTGATGTCGGGGGCCCTTGCTCCATAGGAAGCGCCTCTGTGGTCGTTATTTCTCCGGCTTCACGGAGCGTAATGGGAATAAGGCGTGAGGGCTTTTCCGGTGGGAGGGGACTTTTGGAGTCTTCCCAACCATTATACAAAGTCGCACAGAGAAAGGTTGAAAAAATACAATCCTTTCTCTAAATTAATTCACTGATTGAATCCCAACTTGAACTACTGCAGACAAAGCGGTGATCCTGAGAGGGAGGATGGCAGGCCTCTACCACATCGCGGGGGAAAGACAATTTGTTGTGGACAGCATTTGTGGCCATGCGGAACGGCGTGTCCATGTGTGAGCATGTGCATAAATGCCTGTGTGTGTATATATATCATCGGTGCTTGCTTACAGCACTTGCCCTTAAAAGTCTGTTTAGGCTATATGGGGGATCTTTGTCTTGTTGTGAGCATGTGTGTGCATTTTGAGCGTGTGTGTAGTTGTGCGCATGAGTGCATGTCTTAGCATGTGTTAGTGTGTACATGTGTGTGCATGTGAGTGTGTGTGCATGTTATAACTCGTGAGCATGTGTGT
Source organism: Lampetra fluviatilis (assembly GCF_964198595.1). Lineage (NCBI taxonomy): Eukaryota > Metazoa > Chordata > Hyperoartia > Petromyzontiformes > Petromyzontidae > Lampetra > Lampetra fluviatilis. The sequence continues at coordinate 287,649 of NC_136300.1, read as the reverse complement.
GTGTGTCTGTCAAGCGGTGATGCAATAGATAGCGCATTGTGATATTATCCAGGTGACCAATAATATCAGTGTTATCTGAACTTGATCTGCGCCTTCTTTGGGTCAACTCAGGATTATAATTAGTACCTTGTGCAATGTGTCAACATCATCACTGGGGAGTCCAATATGTATGGCCAGGCATGGTGCTGGCCATTAAAAACCCCCTTGTGCACCATGCCAGCCTTAATAGGTGTTCACTCACGGCACTTTGCTGCAAGAGTGTGTGAGGCTTTGCGTGTGGGCCGTGTGTGTACGCCTGTATCTTTGTGTGCGCGTGTATTTATATGTTTGTGTGTTTTTTTTCTGGTCGTGCGAACCAGGTCCCCCGACCCACCCGCGTCCGTCAGTGTCTCCGGGCAAACCGAATAAGCCCAACAAACCCAAACCGCCCAAAACGAAACCGGGAGAGGACGTGCCGCGACCCGGCTCGCCGCCCGACATCTGCAAGGGCGGCTTCGACACGATCGCCATGCTGCGCGGGGAGATGTTTGTGTTCAAGGTGCGCCTCTCGCCTTGCCACATTGCCAGGGTTTATTTATCCTACCCGCCCGCAGTTGCGCAACACGCGGCGATGACATTAAATACAATGCAAATTATATTTTTTCCCCCATAAAATGCAGTTATGGATGCTGTCGTGCTGTGAATCATAAGTGGAATGCTGGATGTTATTTTCCAAATTGTGTCTGAACAGGTGGCCAGGTGGCTTAGTGGTCAGAGCACTGTGAGCATGGCACTGCTGAAATCCAGGGTTAAAATCTGAGTTTTATGGGCTCACGCTTAAATCAGGTTGGCTTGGTTTATCTTTTATCATTGCCTAAATTCCAGCTCTGGGAATTATATTTATTTGACTCTCTCAGCAAGGTATCTAAGAATATTCGCATGACAAAACAAGGTCGCTGAAATAGATGTCACAGGAAGTTCTGTAAAACCCACTTCTATAGGCTGCTCACAAACACATGGGATAGCGCTGCTCTGTGAGAGTTCTGAATCTATTATTAATTACATAAAGTGAGGCTGATAGTGTGCATAACGTTGGTACATTTCCTAAATATTAATCCAGAAAGGTACAAATTTGAGTTTGCTTGGAAAGAGACGGAAAATGGCCATGCCACCTGAACTGATTTATCCCACAGCCCTTCCCTCGACAATCCAACAGCCAGAGGCGTAGTGTGGCAGGAATGGGCCCTGGCACAAGATATTAAATTGGGCCTCTGACCAACTTCCCCTCTCTTTGTAGCCTGAAGTCTGGACCCCTGGTGCAGTTGCCCTGCCTGCACACACTCGATAGCTTCGCCACTGCCAACAGTCCACAGTTTAACAATCCGACAGACGGGCAACGTCGTGAAACCCAATACAGGCAGCATTGGACTGAGTTGAACCCTTGAATTCATTCGTAGATGTTGTGAGGTTTGCACTTTATGGGGATTTTTCATTCATAATGCTTCCGCACAGACGTTGCGGACTTGCCACGAGATCCAAAGGGACCTCAATCAAAGCGGCAATTTTACAAGACCGAGCTCAAGCAGTCGGCCTGTTTGCTCAGGTGAAAGGGACGTGTGGTGCGGTGGCTTTATGCGCTGCGTTTATGATCTCAATAATTTTTCCAGCGCCTTGGGTTCCTTTCGCTCTCCCCTCCGCCACACCATTGTACTCCTCTCCATCCCAGCAATGCACCGCCCTCCCAAACACCGCCCACACAAGCAGGTGGTGCAAGTGGTATTTTTTACATTCTTTAATGCAGCTGCGTTCCGCTGAACGTGGAACCTCCTTTCCTCTCACAAGCCGTCCTGGTCAACGTTTCAGATGCTGAAAAATTGGCACGTCCCTCACTCATGTGCGTGCTCGATGCCCCGCGTGACTCCCTAACCCTATGTTTAGCAATGTGACAGAAATATTGGGGGAGTTTCTTGTAAATCCGGTTGCAGCCCCAGACTGCCAGTTTTGTTAATTCCATGAAACTCCAGTTCACGATACTGCAGCACCTTTTATTGTAAAAAAATAAAAATTATCCTAGCTTTACAAACACAAAGAAAATTTAAATTTGTGTAGGCGGACATACCTTTGGCTGAACAATGAAAACAAATATCTTCAGAAGTGCCAACATTAAATAGCAGCATTGTATTCGTTGGTTGAGCAGCTGTACAAAGCATAGTTATTTTTAATATCTCGAACTGACAAAAAAACACTGGCTATATTTCATCCCACAAAATGTACTACAACACACATTATAACATGAATCAGATGCTCGCCTGATTCTAAAGATATGAATTAATTAATGTGTATGGATATGAACTGTCGCTAATGAACACAAATGCATTCTTCATTGCCAGTCTATTGCTTTATATAAACATTTTAGTTTTTATGTTTTTTATTCATTCCGTTTGTAATTTGAGAACCAAAGTTAGTTCGAGGATGTGCAATATACTAAACGTCTGCCAAACTCAGGTTTGTCTTTTTTGAGAGGCCGTGACCCTATCTGGAGAACATAGAAAAACATTTAATGGAGGGAACGAACAGCTCGGCATACACCGGGCAACCAGCGCCTCACTGCCATCTGCGAGTCACAAAGCAATAGATATTTAGCGAATACCAGAGTCCGTGTGACAGTGCGTGCTTGGAAAAATCAAAGGGAGAGATTGTGGATTGCATGGCAGGCATTGTCCATTGGTGCAGACAGGTGGCAACTCGGACATGGCCAAGGTAACATGACAGCTCTGAAACCTCTGCCAAAGCTGTTTGATTCGTAAAGAGGTGAACTGTCAATTATGAACATTGTGCTTTTGGAGATTTATGATTCTTGCAGCTCATGGACGGCCTTCATCCCCATCACTCGCCGCACGTCTTCGCACCACCCAACAGGCTCCTCACCACCGTGTTTCGGCATGCTCTCAGTGTCGCACTCTACGCCGCGCTCACTCTTTGGAATGTTGTTTTATTCAAAAAATGAAAACGGAGTTGCCAAAACCATGTTGCATTGTTTATTTGCCCAGGAGGCCTCCAGGATGTTGCATACTGCGTAGCTGGGGTGGTCCGACAGCGGGAAGGGGTTCTGCTATCCACCCCCACCTCCCCCCCCCACCTCGTCTCAACACTGTCTTAATGTCTTCTTCTTCTTCTCACTCGCCTTCACCTCCTCCGAACCTCGGCCGCTGCAGGACCAGTGGTTCTGGCGTGTCAAGGACAAGCGCGTTCCAGAAAACTACCCCATGCCGATTGGCCACTTTTGGCTGGGCCTGCCCAACAACGTGGAGTCGGCGTATGAGAGGGGCGACGGAAAGTTCGTCTTCTTTAAAGGTACCGGATTTGCCGGGTGTTTTTATTTTCGCGTCTGTGAACGCACCTGCCAGCGATGATGCCTCTGTAGAGACGATGGCCCCAGCTGCTTGTGTTCGCCCCTGTGATGTAAGGCGGGGGGAATGCGCCCAGCTGGCATCGTACCTACACGACGGCGCTCAGCCACATGTTGCCATGGCCCTCGGTGACGTCCTTCCATTCGGCTGCCGCATTAACATTTCTCGCGGGACGCTTCAAAGGGATTTAGCGTCTTGGGGTTCAGATGGATGTGCAGCTCAAAGAGATGCTTTGCGTTATTTTTAATCCACTGTCCTTATCCCTCTTGTGTGTAAAGGTGACATATTCACTCCACGAGTCCCTCTTGTTCATCCGCGATTATGGGTACTTCTGTTTCCCTTTCATCACAAAGACTCATCCTCAAGTATTACACTTTACAATCGCAATCTTCACTTTCACATGCGGCAGCAGAATGTTTTTTTTTAGAATTTTAGAATTCAAGATGTCCTTGAGCCCCCACAGCTTGGGGTTTAAGATGGATATCGGAATGTCCATCATAGCTTTCCTGTCTTGCAACATGTTGTCTATGACCGTCGATGGAAATAACTTTCAGCTTCTCAGGGCTGAGAATGGACAACTCTATGACAACAGAGTAACAACAGGAATAAAACAAACATAAGTAAATATCAAGGATTGCAGTAGGCGCGTATCGGATCGCCCTCGCAGCCATATGAAGACATTTCACAGGGAAGCTAACGATCCAATTCGAGAATCGTTCTTTTTACATCTGATTTGGACAGAATCTTTTGCTTTGTTTCTCGTTCGCACAATCTTGCTCGCTCCGCGAGCGGATATGTATCATTCACGCTTACTTTGTTTAAAATGTTGTATAAAATATAAATAATCGATTCCCACATACGACTCAATGTTTGTATCATAAGATTAGGAATCGATTCCTTTAATTGAATCAGTGCATCATTGGCAAGCGAACGTGCTCTGAACAAAGCAGTTTATTCATTGAGAACACGCACTTGATAACATTTTCCATAGTTTGAAAATGCATCACTGTGCTCTAGGCTAACACGCAGCTCGTGGTCGTGTGGTGTAACCTGTGTAACCATGTGTAACGCCGTATTCGCTATGACAAGTCTTCCTCTCGGCACCTTGAACCTTTAACATGGCAATCTCATCTAACAGGCTCTCATTAGGCGCCTCCATACCAACATGCGGTGTCCTTTTTAAGTACCCATTTATCATTAAACGCATGCCATTGCTTACAATCATAAACGGACATCGCATGCAAAAGCCAAAGACACGACTGTCCACACCAAGCAATCCAATACCGACATGCGACGCTGCACAGCGCTGAGCCAGGGCAGGATGCAGGGCCAGGAAACTCCACTGACCCTTAAACGTCACCCTCGTGACCCACAGACCTCCTGTGGGTCACGTCAGATCCTGACCCCTGGTACAACAGGACACAGGACGCAGCGTCCTCCCGGCGGCCTTTCGCCTTACCCACCCCCGCGCTTACAGAACCAAGCTGGCATACTCACCCTGTCCCCCCCCCTCTGTTCCACCCCCTCCCCCACCCGCCATAATCCCTGCCGCAGGCAGCAAATTCTGGGTGTTTGACGAGTCCGTGGCGGAGTCGGGATACCCCCGCAGCCTCTCGGAGCTCGGCAGCGGCATCCCCAACGATCAGATTGACGCGGCCGTGTGGTGGGAGCCCTCGGGCAAGACTTACATTTTCCGCGGAGACAAGTGAGTGGGTTCGGGTTCACGGGGGCGGTGGCGGGCGCTACGGGAGGGCCGCATCACGTTACATCGCGAAACGTTTATTCATAACGGGATTGGCCAAACATCTCAGTTTAGGACCCTCAAAATAGAATCTTGAGGCTCATTGCGGCTTTCCTGGGTGTACATGTGTAAATGCACTCCTGGACACCTATGAAAAAGAGCTTTATAGGTCATCAGATTGCTCCAGTATAAATAAAGATTCTGATGTGCAGCCATTTTGTCATTCCACTGCTGGATGAAGCCGTTCTAGTGGCATTCGAGTGCTAGGAGTTATGTGATGACACTGCACTACACTGGCCAGTTCAGGCTAATGAAAGTGGGGAGAATACTGTACATGTGGACACAGAGACACTGGATGACAATGGATTTTACTGCACTGCCATCTGCTGCCCAACATGCAGCCTTATGAGCCCTATGACAACCTGTTGGTGCATGGTGATCACCCATCCAAGCGCTGGACTCAAATCTGCTTTAGTTTATAAGATCTTACGTAAATGTATATGAATATATATTACTAGCCTTTTACCCGTCCAAGGACGGGTGTATTGCAGTAAATCTGAAACTTGCAAGCGAAAAGCAAACCGCGACGTGATATTCATTGCATCAATGCGTGTGCAATTAGTAAGGCCGCGGTGACACAGACCTATTTCATTTTAAGGTTATAATCCCTTGTTCATCACGACGTCCTTTTCACTTTGATGTCTCTTGTGTCTCAAGAGCGTCACGGAGATCACGTGACATGAGGGTTCTGCCTTTGTAGTGAGGGTTGTAAGTTGATGCCGAGGAGGGGGAAGGAGGCGCCTCGCCCGCCCCATTTGGAGTGACGTTAATGGAGGGAGGACGTCACCTGTTCATGATTATTAATGAGGGGGGGGGGGTTCTCCATGCGGAGTGATGTCACCCGCTCAAGATTATTAACGAGGGGCAGGTCCATGTGGAGGATGTAACCTATTCATGATTATTAATGAGGGGGGCTGGTCGACGTAGAGTGACGTCACGAGAGTTAACGACATTCCTGGGTGATTAAATTAATTAATTATTAGTGGAAGTGTCCATCTAGGCCTTGGCAAGGTAAAGTAATTTACATTTTTTACCGGGTAAAAGGGTAAAGGGAAAAGGTGTCGACCATGCCAAGGGGTAAGGTTAAGGGTAGGATAAAGGTAGCGTGGAAGAATTAACCGGTAGGGTAAAGGTAGCGTGAAATATTACCCGGTAAATACCTTGTTTACCGCGAAAAGCTCCGTGGTGCAGTCCGTGGCCTCCATTTTAAATTGCGATCATTGATGTCGGACCAGATGGAGACGGGCCACGTTCTTGAGGTAGAGGATGAGGTCGAGGATGCCAGCAACGGCATTTTCGGGGTCGCTGCGAACAGCAATCGAAAGAGGCAGCGGCATGCGTTCCCGTGGGAGCACACGCACCATTGGATGGAGGGTGATCCTCATGTGCAGCAAGGAAAGCGGCAGTGCGTGTACTGCTGCAAGTGGTTTTCCTCCCACATGAACGCGTCGGGGTGGAAAGCCCACCTCAAGAAGCATGGTCGACACCTTTACCTTTACAACGTGCTGGCCCCAGGCAGCGAGGTCGGGACATCGGCGTCGGCGAGCCGCCTAATACAGCATACACTGAGCCGGCCAGCAATCCCGGATCGCCTCCTGGTAAAGTTTGAGAACGTGGTGGTTGATTTTGTTATCCAAACTGCAATCTCTTTGCAAGCCTCCGGCAGCGACAAGTTCAAGACCTTGGTCCACACATTGACGCAGGTGAAGTACCGGTGAAGACGCTGGACACCCAGGTTGAGGCACACGTATATTTATTTCAGCTTATCGGTACAGGACAACACTAGAGGGGGTAGCGGCCCCCTCACCCGGATAACTGGGGATACCCCCTAGCTAATCTCACCTATCCCCAAGTCCTCCTCTAACGAGCTAGGGGAGGCTAACTGGCCCGACACTGGTGAGTCGGGCTACGGTCTCCGGAGTCCCAGGGTCTAACCCTGGTTCACGGAACCACGCCTCTGGCTCGCTCCTCTGCAGCCCTGACAAGGGCGGCGTCGAGGGGAGTCCAGGGCTCTAGCTAGAGGATCTTCACTCTTCCTCCTTCGTTCCCAGACTGAGCCCCGAGCTCTCTTTGTCCTCCCCCTTTATACCCCCCATCAGGATCACAACCCCCCAGGCTGCCTGATGCGGACGTCGCTGCGGGCACCCCCCCCGTGTACTCCCGTAACTCCGCCCACTGTGTTTGTTACCCATTGGATCGTATGCACTTACAGCCCTCCCGTAACAGCCCTACATCACCCCCCCCATTACAGCTCGCAGCCGTCCCGGCTGCAACAATTCCAAATAAAGGAACAATTACCCCTCGACCCCGTGTGTGCCTCATTTTTTCAACAAAATGCAAATAGCAGAACAACAACAAGAACAACAACCATACCCCCGAAGGGAATGTCCGACGCACCCCCCCCCCCGCATAAATACGAAATCCGTAAGCACGTATGTACAACTAGCCAGGAACTCCCCCATCACACACAGCACACCCACGACACACAACGCACCCACAACACACACACCGCGCCCACACAACACAACACACTCAGTGTGCAAGGAGCACACCACCGACGCAGCATACAGTAACCATGACACGTGAAGGAAAATAAATAAGAAAAGTTTTTTTTTTTCTTTTTCTTCCTGCTGTATATTATAAGAGTCTGCGCATTTTAGCGCGCGTCCTTGCCGCAGGCCCGTCACACGGGGCAACCCCGGACGGCGGACCATCCGGTGGCGGCTGTCCCATTCGAGGTGAGGTCGCGATTGAAGTCGCGCGACTGTCGGCATCACCTGTGGGGGTTCCAGGGCGTGAGCCCGTCATTCCCGGTACACCTGTGGGTGGGACAGCCGGCAACACATCAGGCGAGAGCAGCGACGGACCCTCCGAGTCGGTCGACCCCCCACATGCTTGGCCTCGCGTGCGTGGCGTGGGCCCCCGCACCGCAACAAACGGCTTCAGCCTAGAGGGGTGTACAAACCACCGGCGCCTCCCCCATTGGATTCGAACGCACTGAGGCCTCAAAACCTCAATAACCTCGACGGGGCCCCGCCACGGGCGTACGAGTTTAGAGGAGGTCGCGAGTGGTACCTGGGGACAGTGCAGCCATGCCCTGTCCCCCGGCTTCCACTGCAGCACGTGCGCGCGAGCCAGTCTGAGGCGCTCGTTCGCCTTCTGACGCCTGTCAGAATTTAGCCTCGCCGCATCCCGCGCCTCAGTCAGTTTGTCAAGGTTAAATTTAACGTGATCGTCCAATTTAGATTTGCCCAGCGGCACGTGGATCTGCAACTGTGCCCGAACAGGTGGGTCGGGTTCGCGGCCATACATAAGAAAGAAAGGTGAAAACCCCGTCGCAGCATGGGGAGCCAATCTGTATGCCGCTAGAACCCCTTGAATTTGTAAGTCCCAATCAGCCTGTGAGTCCGAAACTTGCTGCGACAACATAGACGTGATGGTGCGATGCAGACGCTCGACCATCCCGTCCGTTTGCGGGTGATAGGGGGAGGTTCGAATTTTTTTCGTTCCCAGGAGATCACAGACTTGTTTTAGGAGTTTCCCCGAAAAATTTCTACCCTGGTCGGTCAACAACCGCTCCGGGGCACCTTTGTCCATGACATAACCTTGGACAAAGGCGTCGACGATGGCTGCTGCCGACTGATTCGCCAGGGGCCAGGCCATAGGCCAGCGCGTAAAATATTCGACCCCAGTAAGCAAATATTTATTTCCCCTGGAGGTGGCGGGGAATGGCCCCAGAATATCCAGTGCGACCAGTTCATTTATTCTGGAGACCTGGATGGATTGTAAGGGCGGGTTCGACTCCCGTGCCGGTGGTTTGCGCTGCGCACACTGAGGGCATGCCGCCAACAGATCAGCAACATCCCTTGTCATACCCGGCCAAAAAAAATTCAGCTGAAGCAAGGCGAGTGTTTTCTGGGTACCTAGGTGGAGGAGGCGCTCATGAGCAGCCCACACCACCTTACCTCGTAGGCCAGAAGGGACCACCAGCCGGTGACGCTGGGATTTCCCGTCCCAATGCATAAGCAAGCCCGCATGGGTTTCCCATGCGTCGGCATGACCCGTCACACGCCCCCTCTCCCCGGCGCGACGACGCAACGCGAGGAGGGAGGCATCCTCCAACTGGAGGCGCCCCCATTCATCAACGGGCAATCCAAGCAGGGAATCTCTCCCCTGTTCGGCGATATCAATGGGGACTACCGTTTCATCGTCGGCGGCCGCCGCCAGGACCGGAACCATCACGTCCCCCACTGGCTTGCAACGCCCCGACCCCAGGAGACATGCGCATTCGGAGGCGGTTGGCATCCGTGACAGAGCGTCAGCGTTGGTGTGGCGAACGCCCTTACGATAAGTGGTTTCAAAACTGAAATCCTGGAGGACCTCCAGCCATCGGGACAATTGTCCCGATGGCTGTTGAACCTTCAGGGCGTACTGCAGTGCCGCATGATCTGTGCGGACGGTGAAATGCCGACCGTACAGATATGGGCGATACTGTTGGATGAAATAGACAATTGCCAACAGTTCCCTACGGGTGACACAATATCTTTGCTCCGTTGGAGACAACACCCGACTGCCGTACGCGACCACCCGTTCCACGCCGTCAACCACCTGGGAAAGCACGCCTCCAATACCCGTGTTGCTCGCGTCGGTATCGAGCAAAAACGGCCTCGAAAAATCTGGGTAAATCAAGGGAGGAGCCTTCACCAGCGCGTCCCGAAGGGAGCAGAAAGCAGCTTCCTCATCCTGACCCCAGTGGAACCGAACCCCTTTAGATGTTAACGCGTGTAGGGGTTTGGCAATTGTTGCAAAATTAGCGACGAAGCGTCGGTAATATGATGCGAAGCCAATAAAACTCCTGACCTCTCCCACCGAGGTGGGAGTCGGCCAGGAGCTGACACACTGCGTTTTGGCGGGATCGGTAGCAATACCCGAGCGCCCTACGATGTGCCCCAAATAACGCACCGACTCGCGTAACAAATGGCATTTTTGGGGCTTAAATTTCAAATTAGCAGCCCGCATCTTTAGGAAAACCGCCCGCAACCTCTGGAGATGTTCATCAAAAGTTTTACCAAAGACAATAACGTCATCCAAATAAATCAGGCACGATTCCCATTGCAATCCAGCCAAAACCAATTCCATCAATCGCTGGAAAGTTGCCGGCGCTGAGTGTAAGCCCATCGGCAACCGGTTGAATTGGAACAGGCCGTGCGGTGTACGGAAAGCAGTTTTAGGCTTAGAATCATCGTCCAGAGGAAGCTGCCAGAATCCCGAAAGTAAATCTAGTGTGGAGAAGAATCGCGCTCCCGCCAAAGCGTCCAGCGATTCGTCCATCCGTGGGAGCGGGTATGCGTCGGCAACCGAAATTTTATTAAGGCGCCGAAAATCCACGCAAAACCGCAACGAGCCGTCCTGCTTTTTAACCAGGACGATCGGCGCTCCCCACGGGCTGGTGGAGGGAGAAATGATGTCGGCGGCTAACATGTCATCAACAGCCGATTTGACATGGTCCTTTTCGGCGGGACTTAACCGAAACGGATTTTGGCGAATTGGCGCGCTGTCACCCGTGTCAATATGGTGACGCAGCAGGTGAGTGCAACCCAAATCATATTTATCACGACTGAAAACGTCGGAAAATTCCCTCAGTAGCGTTCTAAGCTGTTGGCGCTCTGAATTTGTCAGGTCCGTCGATCCCGCACAAAGCGCGTCGATCCACCCTTCATCGCTGTCCGAATGTGGGAGCATCCGGGAAGCAGTGCCAACGTGGTTCGCGACAGGTTCCTCGCAGGGCATTGGCGTCGCGTGAGCGAGCACCGTCCCTTGAGGAACCACCACCGTCTGCGATCCCACATTTAGGACCGCGATGAAAGGGTCCCCGTCCCCTCTTACGACGGTCTGGGCCGGAATCAAATGAGGCCCATTAACCCCGGCCCTAGACGGTCCCAGCAAAACACCCTGATCCCCTATGCCCTTAGCGAAGGGCTTACGAAGTTTCAGAGGCACTAGCATTTGAGCTCCCGGCGGCACACGAACAGTTTCAACGACGAACGCCGGTACCGTCGCGAACGCCGACCGAGCCGCCGCAGGGGATGGCAGGAACGCCATGCGCCGCCCCGATGGAAGCTCAATGCATCCTTGGTCGATCAAAATACGAATGGGCATTTTACCTAAGAAATCCGTCCCCAGCAGGCACGGAACCGCCAGCGAGGAGGAAACGAAAATCGGCCCCGACAATTTGATGTCCCCAATAGAAATTTGCGCTCGAATCTGTCCCATGATGCCGAGAGAGCCCCCGTTAGCGGCATAGAATGGGACGTTAACCGGCAGTAAAGGCCGGCTTTGTACGGGCAGAATATTGTAAATTAATTCCGAAATGATTGTCGCCGATGCCCCCGTATCGACCAAGATGCGTACTTCTACCCCGTCAATGTGTCCGACTACGGCCGACGACCCTGACGACGCGGCTACCACGCGATGGGCCAACACGGACCACTGTTTGGGCTCGATTTGAGTCCCCGCAGTGATCCGCGTTGGCCCCTCGCAACGCGACATCGGCCCCCCGTTTGTTGTGGTGCGAGAGCGTGCAACGGGTAGGTGCTTTGGCCAAACATGTGTGGTGCCGCGACTCGCCGGGTCATGTTGCTGGAGCTTGGGAGGAGGAGGCCCGGCGTCCCGTCGAGCCGTCGTCCCGCGCTGTCGAGGAGAGCGGCACCCCGAGGCGACGTGGCCCCGGACGCCGCAGTTGAAACACCGCGGGAGCCCCGGTGGAGACGACGGGCGGTTGAAACGGCTTGACCCGTCCCGGGCCGACCGTACTTCTTGCGCCTGTTGCCGTCGATGGTCGACGGCGAAGAGCTCCTCCGTCGGAAGGGTGGCTGCAGCCACCGCACGCCCTGCCGATGCCCTGCTGGCTTTCCGCCGCAGGGACAGAAGGTTGGCGTGAAGGAGGCGCGCCGCCTGAAGAGAGGTCATCTCGGCGTCCTCCTGTGCGACGACAGCGATGTCCAGGTCGTCTGCCAGGAGGAGTATTTTCTCCGTGACCATCGCGTCCACGCCATCGTCGTCCATACGGGGAAAAGCCGTCTTAGCCAGCGCTAGGAGGCTCGTCCTGTATGCCAGGGGCGACTCCTTCTCACCCCGCTTGCGCTCGTAGAACCGCTCTCTGCATTCCGCTGAAGGTCCATAGACCCCGGCCAGCAGCTGTAGTGCCTTCGGCAGAGTAGACCGCTTCTCTTTCGGCGCCGATGTGAGGGCGGCGAGCGCGTCTGCGTCGAGGAGCGCCGGCAGCGCGCAGAGGGCTTCATCGTCGGACCACCTTGCCATTTCTTGGTGGGCGATGAAGCGTCGCTGGAAGCCGCCCCAGTCGCCCTCTGCACCAACAAATTCTTTCAGCGGAGGCAGCCGTTGTTGTAGCGCAGCGTTCGCCTTGGACGTCTGTAGGCTGCTATCCCCGGGACTCGGCTGTGCGTCGGCGCGAATGGCAGATGGAATCGCCTGTCGCGGATGTGATGACGCTCCCTCCGCTGGAGATGACGCAGCTGTCCCAGCGAGAGCGGTGTCGGACCCAAGGTTGAGCCCGGCCACGCCCTCCGCAGCTGCCGTGACGATGGCGGGAAATTCAAAGTTTGAGTTTTCAGAAATGGCGGGAAGGCGCTCAGGTTGACGACTCCCCTCGCCCCGTGGTGGACCACCAGCCCCCAGCCGCGTGATGTTTTCCAGCGTGGCGGCAGCGGCGTACAGTAGCTCCGCCAGTCTCTCGTGAGCCAGCCGTAGCGCGTCTGGCTGCGGCCCCTCTTCATGCCGATGCCCCGGTAGGAACGCGTCGGCCCCCGGCTGCGCCATGTCTTGGTGAGCCGCCTCGGGCTCAACGACTTCAGCAGTGTCCTCCTCCGGTACTCTGGCTCGAGCTGTCTGACGTGTTTCCATGTCCGTAGTACTTCTGACACCAGATGAAGTACCGGTGAAGACGCTGGACACCCAGGTTGAGGCACACGTATATTTATTTCAGCTTATCGGTACAGGACAACACTAGAGGGGGTAGCGGCCCCCTCACCCGGATAACTGGGGATACCCCCTAGCTAATCTCACCTATCCCCAAGTCCTCCTCTAACGAGCTAGGGGAGGCTAACTGGCCCGACACTGGTGAGTCGGGCTACGGTCTCCGGAGTCCCAGGGTCTAACCCTGGTTCACGGAACCACGCCTCTGGCTCGCTCCTCTGCAGCCCTGACAAGGGCGGCGTCGAGGGGAGTCCAGGGCTCTAGCTAGAGGATCTTCACTCTTCCTCCTTCGTTCCCAGACTGAGCCCCGAGCTCTCTTTGTCCTCCCCCTTTATACCCCCCATCAGGATCACAACCCCCCAGGCTGCCTGATGCGGACGTCGCTGCGGGCACCCCCCCCGTGTACTCCCGTAACTCCGCCCACTGTGTTTGTTACCCATTGGATCGTATGCACTTACAGCCCTCCCGTAACAGCCCTACACAGGGATACAAGGGCCCGTCGACCCACACCATCATTCACAGGATTGTCGAGCATCACACGATCACGCTGCCCATCGTCGGGGCGTTCTTCTCCAACCTGGATGTCACCATCTCGCTCACCATCGACGGTTGGTCGAACCGCAACCTGAAGGGATTTTGGATGGTCACGGTGCACTGGATCGACACCAAATCTGGTGCGTCGAAATCCATGCTACTGACGATCCTCGATGTGCAGTCCGGAAGGGGTGTCGGCAAGCGCGTTGGCACCGCTCTGTTTGAGCACCTCCAAAGCCTTCGGGCACAATGTCTCGACCATGCTGCTCGCTGTCACCAGCGACAATGGCTCCGATGAGATCAGTGCTGTCAAGACGTTGTTCGCCCTGGTCAACGCGGACGCCAAATATGAGCAGTTGCGGGCTTGCCACCATATTCGCTGCGCGGATCATTCCGTCCAGATCGGCGTCGTTCAAGTTCTCAAACTGATCAAGTCGACCAACGCCGAACTGCGCGAGGCGCTCGTTAATATCAGGCGCAGCAAGGTCGTCCGGCAGTCGTACCGCCGCGAGGCCGAGATCGCCAAGCTCACCAGCAAGGAGCCGACGCACCAGAACTCGCCAACCAGGTGGAATTCGACGTTTGACATGGGCGACGACGCCATCAAAAAGTGTGTCCCATTGGACATTATCATGGCGCGCTTCCAGGATGTGATCGGCGTCGGTGCTTTCTTTGAACTGCAGTGGGCAAATATCGAGGGCGTGACAGCATTTCTGCGAATGCCGTGCCAGGTCATGACCTCATTGACGGCGGACCGCAAGTCGACATTGGATCTCGTGCCAGTGACGATGGAGCACCTGATCCGTCATTGCGATCACGGTGAAGCCGTTCTTAGGGGGATCGATGAGTCCTTGACCACGATGGGGATGAAGGCCGAGCTGGTGCGGTACCGCGACTTCCTGGTTCAGGAACCCGCCATTGTGGCATCCTACTTGAATCCACAGCTGCCGAAAACGTCAGACCAAGATGAGCTGGCTACACTGAAGGCCACGATCCGCTCTGTCCTGCAGCATCGCTACTCGGACATGCACACGATCCCGACGACGGCAGTCGCTGCCCATATGGAGGAGGGGTCGCTGTTCAGCACCCTGTTCAGCAACGTCAGCAGCTCCATCGACGACGGCGATGAAGTCGATCGTTTTCTGAGCACGGGCGTCACGACCGCCAGCGCCTTCATTGACGTAATGCAGTGGTGGTCTCCCCGCAAACAGCTGCTCCCCGCCCACTACAAGATGGCCTGCGATTACTTGGGAGTGCCGGCGACGTCAACTCCCTGCGAACCCGCGAATAGTGGAGCCGGGCGGGAGTTCACGTGCGTTCGCCAGTCGCTGTTGTCGACGCTCTTCATCAAGTCCACGTGCTTGTGCTTGTGGATCGCGGCTGGCTGCCTGAAGGTCCCGTCTATCCGAGCCAGAGCGGCGCAGGATCTTATTGCCCGTCGTTCATCTGAGGACGACGGCAATGACGAACTTGATCAGGTTGTTGATGAGATCGTCATCGACCAAGACGACTGGGACGAGGAGGTTATGGAGGACGGTGTCGTCGACAGCCTCAACGCCCGATTCGAGAGTATTTTATATGAATAAAGCGCTCTACCTAGCATTTACCTGTTATAAACCTTTTTCATGTGTAGTATCCCAGTAATTACCCTGTAATCGGGTAATTTGTATGGGGTAAGGGTAAAAGGTAGGGTAAAGGTAGGCTCGTTGCTTTTGACATTTTACCTTACCTTGCTAAAGGGTAAAAGGTAGGGTAGAGTGATTGTATTGTGGTAAGGTAAAAGGTAGGGTAAAGGTAGGCTCGTTGTTTTTACCTTATTACCTTACCTTGCCAAGGCCTATGTCCATCGTTGAACGATGATCCACACCTCCACCCACAATGTCCCCCCTCCCCACCCCTGGGTGCCATCCCCTCCGCGCATACATCCCCAAGCCCCCCCCAGCCCTGGTCCACCCACTAACCCCCCCCCCCTCTTGCACGCCCTTCCCCAGTCTCTCTGCCTGCGTCCCCCAACCCACACCCCGTGCGCACCGCCCCGCCGTGCACCCTCCAACCCGCGCACCCCACAACGACCCCCCTCACCCCAGTGCCCCCATACGCATCACGGCCATCAGCGCGCCCCCTCCCCTCATGCAATCCTCCCCGCAGGGGCTGCCCCCCCCCACCCGCGTGCCCACCCGCAGCCTCCAGCCAATCAGAATACTGGGAAATGACAGAGACGATTAGCTTAATTGTCCAGGAAAGCCTCACTGAGCCTCAAGACTTTTTGTTCAGAAGGATCCTGCCAAGTGTTAATATGATGGATGATGGCGTCGGTACTCGTGGTCTCGTGGGGGGCGTGGGCTGCTGTGGACCGGAGAGACATGGCACACGCTGACCATCCTTGCTTGTGACGTTCACAGGTACTGGAGGTTCAACGAGGAGAGTCTGACAGCTGAGTCCGGCTACCCCAAGTCCATCAGCGTGTGGGAAGGGATACCATCGTCGCCGCAAGCCGCCTTCCTCGGCTCGGAGAGCAGTACGTTGTTACCCTCATGATTATTTAAGATCTGCATAGATATGACACTTGAACGCCTGAGCAAATCAAATGGTCTCACATCTCGGCTCAATCCATTCCAATACCCTGCTGCAGTCCTACTGGACATCTGTAAAAAAACAGCTTCATAGCTAATACAATATCTCCGGGATAAATACAAGCTGATTCTGAGCCGAGAGGACCTCCAGTGGTGGCAGGCCCAGTATATGGTCATGTATGGTGGATGTAGCAGCCTGCAAATGGGAATTAGTCTGCTATTGCCATCATCATCATCAATGTTACATCATCAATGTTTACGGATAGTAATATAATCACTGCACTAATTCAATATTATTAGTAGAATATGATCCATTTATGGATATCCAACGAAAATAATTTGGAGAAATTACAGTGAAAATAGCATTTTATTTCGAAGCCTCTGCACGTCTTCCACTGATCTGAATGCACTCATTACATATTCTAACACCCCTCTGCAAGACGTGGAGCCATCACTGTCACAATCTCCTGCTGTTGAGAAGAAAGTAAGAGGTGAATTTGAAATCAGTGGGGTATCTATAAATTGGCCGCTCTGTACTATTCCTATTTCACTGGTGTGGTCATTATAATTGCAGTGTGATTGGTAAGGCTCTTGTAAATGTTATTGTTGTCAATGGTATCATCGTTATGATGCTGCATAAATAGTGCATGTTAATAATGTACAGCTCTTTGTCAATTTACTGCTGCATGAAGCCCTGCACCCCGTCGTTTCGGTCATGGGGTTGTTTGACCATAATTCGCCACGCTGGTCAGTGTGAGTTGGTGAAAGGGGGGGCCCTGGGACTGGTTCTGATATCATTTGCTTCTGATGTTAGCCATGCCCAGGAATCAAACTCAGGATGCCAAGTTCATAGTGCTAGTAATTGCACATCACAACTGCCATTTGCGCCTTGTGTTCTGCGATTCACAAAACATTTCACGTTTTACAGCCTTGCAAAGGCATGGAGGAGTTTCTTCAGTGGCTCTATGACGTTATTGAGCGTCATTGGCTTGTAGTAGTTTTTCACGCAACATTAGCCCTGTATGTACATGCAATCACTTATCGTCTAATGCCACAATGGATCATGCCTTCCATTAGGGTACAAACTGTTTCTTAAATATTTATGATGGCCACTTTACAATCAAATATTCATGCTGGTCTCTCCGGAGACCCAGAATGCCATTCGAGGCCATAAAAGGCACAGAGTATGCGCAAACAGGTTTGTGTGTGTGTGTGTGCGTGTATGTGTGTGCGTGTATGTGTGTGTGCGTGTATGTGCGTGTGCGTGTGTTTGTGTGTGTGTGTGTTTGTGTGTATGTGTTTGTGTGTGTGTGTATGTGTGTGCGTGTATGTGTGTGCGTGTATGTGTGTGCGTGTATGTGTGTGTGCCTGCGTGTTGCTGACTGTGGCCTCGACAGGCAGCATTTAACGGTTGAGTGGTTTTTATTGTGATCGTTTGCTTCGAATCAATACATTAAATTACAAAAAAATACACACAGAGGGCAGAGTACGAGGCAACAACAGAACATTCTACATGAGGTTCTGCTTGTTTGTGGGTCCGTCCTATTGGTGAGACGATGCATAGACTCACCCACTGCTTAAAGTCGAGATACATGCATTGATTTACACATGTCAGAAAGAATGTCTTTCAAACAGTATCTGTATATTTTTATCTTGGGTTTATGTTGCCCCTGCAGCCACGAGAGGTGCTACCAATCACCGCATTGTTAAACAAATTAAAACATTTTTTATTAAATTGTGGCACTGAAATTGGAACATTCAGCAAATCACCGGCACTGTATTTAACGGCAATACGCTGTGTTTCATTGCAGTGTACACGTACTTCGTGAAAGGCAACCTCTACTGGAAGTTCCACAATCAGAAGCTCAGGGTGGAGCCCGGCTACCCGCGCTCAGTGCTCTCCGACTGGCTGGGATGTCCGGACACAGGGAAAGACGCAGACAGGGAGAGAGATCGGGAGAGGGACAGGGAGACGGAGAGGGAACGGGAGAGGGAACGTGAGGAGGAAGAAAGACGGAAGGAGGAGGAGGAAGAAGAGAGGGAAAGAGAAGAAGAACGCGAGAGGGAGGAAGAGAAGGAAAGGGAGCAAGAGAGGGAGAGGGAGCGAGAGAGAGAACGGGAGAGAGAGCGTGACAAAGAGAGGGAGGAAGATAGCGACAGAGAGAGAGAGCGGGCACGCGAGGAGGAAGAGGAGGAGGAGGAGAGGGAGCGGGAGAAGAAACGTCAGAAAGAACGGGAGCAAGAGCGAGAGAGAGAGCGGGAACGCGAACGAGAAAAGAAAATGGAGAGGGAGCGTGAGAGGGAGCGTGAGAGGGAGCGTGAGAGGGAGCGTGAGAGGGAGCGTGCGAGGGAGAGGGAGCGGGAGAAAGGCACCGACAGGGATAGAGATGCAGATCGGGGCAAGGGCACGGGACAGGACGACGTGTATGACTACTATGACCAAGACGTGACCAAGAACAAGGTGGAGGATGAGGTGGAAGTGGTGGTGGAGGAGGTGGAAGGTGGCTTCAACCACGTGGCTCTAATCATCTGCCTGCTGCTGCTGCTTTGCGTCGTCATCGCGCTGCTTGCCGTGCTCTTCATCAGGAGGCGCGGCGCCCCCAAGCCCATCCGCTACTGCAAGCGCTCGATGCAGCAGTGGGTGTGACGGGTGGGCCACTCGGATTGGGTTCTCACAAGTTGGCCGCCTGCTATGGTTGCTCGCACTTAGGTTAGCGATGGAGGCCCAGAAAAAACACAACACACCCGTCGGCAGCCTCAGGGCGTCTGCGTTAGCTTTGTCACGTGTCTCTTGCAATAAAATGTAGGCTTTTTGAAAGTGAAAACAGGTTTCTTTTTTATATATAAATATATAAGTAGACATGCCTCGCCAAGCTGTGAATGCTTGCTGCCAATTGGCCACGTGGTCACTGAACTCTGGTTCTCGTTTATCCACCGGAGCATCGAGCAGCCCCAATGCCTCTCTGATGGTCTCATTGTGCTCGAGGACTCCCTGGGTCGGCTTTTCACACTTGGACCCCAATGCTTACCAGACAATTGCACTTAAAATCTGCGTTGCAGGGATTAAGCTAATTACCCGTGCTTGGGTTGAGTGTGCTGGCTGTGGGTTCATCAGCTGCTTTGCCGCCTTTTAATTTATGGTGCTAAAATACACATCAAAGTGGCCTGATTTTTGTGAGTTTTGGGGTTTTTTTTAAGTTGTTATCGTCAATTATGTTTGCTCCTGAAGAGCAGTGTGCAGCACTCAGTATTTTTTTTATTTTTAAACCGTCGTCACGCTTGCTGATAGGCAGTTGCCTCGGCAAAAAGGGAAACTAGCAGATTTTTGAGTCACTTTTTACCAACGTAAATAAATTATAAAAAATGTCAGTAATTAAAATTAACAGCTCTTGTTTTGGCTTATTTTTTCTTTAAACGAAGTGACCATTCTAAAAGCACACACAGTAGATTCCCGATGACCATTCTCAAATCAATGCAGATTTCATCGTTGGTCGTTGGTGTGCTCATGAAGATAAACAACCACTTGATATCTGAAATGGTTCGAAAATTGTGCTGTTTTAAAATTGTATTGCAGTTGTGCCTTTTGCCCTTTTTTAATACACTATAACATCACATCACTTGGGATTACATCAATGAATTAACAAATTGTTTCTCAGCCAAGGGAATATAATGATTTATATACGACACATTTTTGTTTCATGCGTCTCATGTCTCATAGTTTTTTTTTGTTCTTTACGTGTGTTTTATTTTTACAGGTTGGGTTATTTCTTTGCCAATTTGTGATTAACAATAGGTGTAATGATATATGTTAGCATAAGCATTCAATCCGAAATCAATTTAATTGCTATGTATCATTTTTTTCCACTATTACTTTAATTTTGTATTTGTCTTGTTGATGTAAATGAAATGAGCTCAAATTTCATGCTGGTCATGTGTTGTATTGTATGACCATGTTTTACAGGCTTTTAAAACAGAACACTTGACGTTTAGATTACGGCATACAGTGTACGCCAAATGGCTGAGGGCCCAACTAAGGAGGAACTGCCAAGAGCTGCGAGCGTCAGTCCAAAGTGCCCGGGGTCTTCCGTACAGCATCACTGCCTGCGTTGCACCGGAGGCATTTTTTGTAAAAGGGCTCCAGTAAGCTCATCTTTGCTCACAACCCTTGGACGGCATGATTAACGAAAATGCGATCAGAGTCATGCAGCGAATACGCTAAGTGCCGGATCCCCTAAAATTGCCCCCGACCAAGAGGCCGTCTTGACCCAGATCCCCGTAATGAAATGCTCGTCCTCCTTGGCTAATGAATGCTGTACTAATGCTCTGGAGTACCGGTGGCTGACCCTCGCGGATCGTGCTTTTACGGTGATTACTTAGGAAATGGAATTGCTTTGTCTGCAGGACAGGCGAGCTTTTTGTTTGTGGTTAGCCTTGCACTGTTGGGATATTGGAGTTCCTGTGTACTGCACTGCACAATTACGTGCCCCGTCGTCGGCACAGCCGTGCGTTATCACCCGCTGGGTCACTGTGCCGATACAATGGTCCACGGTCGTCAGAAATCCGCGGCCGTGCAGATCTCCAATTTTGGGGTCGACGGACCTAACCTCTGGAGAAACTGGAAGCATGGCCGGGTCTGCAGAAGCTCCGAGCTAAAACAGGCGGCAGTGACGTGGCGATGCGCAAGCCCTGGAAGGTCAGGAGGCAGCAGGCTGTCTGGTGTGGGGAGCAGGCGAGTGAGGTGGCTGCGTTTCTATGAGGCTGTAAACCACCCAACCAGCCACACTCTTGGGCAACGACACAATGAGCTGGAGCAATATAAATCCACCGAAGCACTACCTTGAAGAAACAAAACAAGTTACGATGCTATTTTGTTTTAAACCTGTACTGTACACGAACAGCCCCTTCTTTCAATCCACTACTGGGCGAGGGCCTTCCCAAGCCATGCAAGTCGTGGGGGTTATTTCACCCATACTTGACCACACTGGTCAGTGCAGGTTGGTGAAGTTGGGGAGCTTAGACGTGAGAGGAAATAAATACACTAAAACTAATATTGTAACATGTTGCCGTGATGTGCATTTGTAGAGACTGAATGTTTCATTGATATCTGGTTGGCACACACACCTATGCGTACGTGCGGGTGGGCAAGTGTCGGGTGGTATCCTCGGGAGAAGCCCTATGGCCTTTTTCATACAACACCCAAAGTATTTCCCCTTAGTTTGCTCTATATATATGTATGTTGAACGTCTTCCACACTGTACGTAGCCAACCATGCTAATCGGAGGTGCGGGGGAAGGACAACAAACTAAATACAAAAAGCATTTATAAATAAATTAGTTATCAATCTTGATTTAAAAGTGCATAGCTCCAGTGGCTTCCTAATTAAATATATACCAGTGTGAACTAAGGCTAAATATAACTGAACTGATTGTATGCAACTGGCCACTGCTGGGCTCCTGTGCATCTGAACATGAGGATAATGTTAACACACCTGTGATTTGTTATGCAAGCGAGCGACCGTATGCCATGTCTGCTTTTGTTTGGCCATTTTTTTTGGCTTTCCTCATCTTTGTCCCGCTCGGCTTTGTTCGGCCAGGGTGGGGTTTCTGTCGTTTATGTTCTCTCATCAGCCGGCGTCGTCCCGTGGGTATGGGGTATATTCCCTCCTGGATACAACTCAGAGCCTTCCTGTGCTCCTCTCCTCGGGTTGAACAGCGTGCTCCTACGTCGAGCTGATACCACGAATGTTAATGATCCCAACATGTTATCGTGTTAGCGGCACTCCCCGATTAAAGTACTCCTTGCCCTTTGAGATTGGGCAGTATTTGGACCGTTTCGTTCCTCTTTCGTGGGTCAACCTGACTTCGACGATCGAATTGGAAATAGAAATGGGTGACGACAGAAACATAGTTGTTGTAAACGTTGCACTTTTACTAACTCCGCAGAATATTAAATTCATCTATGACCTTGTAAACAATGGGACTGTCCATATAACATGCAGAAACATGCGAATCTTTAACCTTCACACTACGTACGGCTTGCCTGCGTTAAGAAAATAAAAACGGGAATTATCTATCGCGGGTAATGAGGTGGTGGGGCCAGCATGGGGATGGATCCCAGAGTTGGCCCCCCGTCTCATCGTTGAGGGCCCCATGATGTGGTCACCTCTGGTCGAGGCAGTAAAAAGGCCCGTGGTACGCCACTGCCGCTGCATGCTGCAAGTCCCCTGTTCCCCCCTTCTGCAGTAATGAAACAATACAAGTCTGAGTTTTAACACTAATTGTTTTAATTGTAATAACGTTATGCATTTTCTTGGGGAATGGTCTACTTTGGGGACTACATTTGTTTTTAAATTCATCTATTATTGCTGTTTTTTTATGTATCATTTTCACCTTCCTGCAGATTATTTGTTCAGTAGAATCGTGGGTGTGGGTATTAGATGTTGCACATACTTTTTAATAAAGGCAAAAGTCATCAAAAAAACGTCGATGTGTCCCGTGTCCTGAATATCTGTTTAACTCATTTCACCTTTTGTGTCGGTGCGTTGACAGCCTGCCGAGTTTGCAATATCGACTCTCTCCTAAAGATTTTTCCAATGAAACTGGCATCCAGCTAAAGCAACTTCTGAGTCATACCTCGTAATTATTGCTAGGAATTTTCTCACACGTGTCCCCACTTGGGCCCTGTATTTAGCCAGGATTACTTATTTTATGAATTCAGTTGTAAACTCCGTTCCAGGTATCGAGTGACCTTTCGGTTTCCTGTACGCTGTGAGAAATACTTTTTTTAAAATCTGGAAACATTTACCCATCGTTTGTTGTCAATGCATCTACAGTCTTTCAATTCATTGAGCAGCCAATAGCCATAGCAGCTTTTGTTTGTGAGCATTAAGCCTGCCAGGTGGCCAAGAGTTGACAGGACAGCAATTGATTTTGAATCCATCTGTCGAGATTTGTTATACGCTTCGTTCGAGGTGTTTCTTATGGTTATTTAGTTTCCTCCCACAAGCCAAACTATCATGGAAATTGGCCAAAAATCCCAACGCATGACCCTCAAAGAATTGTACGGCTGAAGCAAAGCCTTCCTGGAAAAAAAATAAAGGCATTTATTGTTAATGTGTTGCATCACACGGCCCTGACGTATTGCAATAACTTGTGAAGGCCTTCACCCAGCAGTGAATTGATCATGGTCGATATATCATATTCATTCGTGTTGTAGATTTAATACGGGAACTGTTTACAACATTTTCCGGGGGAGAGAATCAGCATTGTCTTTTGTAAACTGAACATTCTTCTAAGCATAAAAGCTTCCCTACTCCAATCCGTTGACCTCGTTGCTGGGCAACAGCAGGACAGCAGCGTCCACTGTGCCTCTCGCCAGCACTCACAAAGGACCCAACAGTACATACAGTATTCAAATACACAGCCTCAATAGGACTTGCACACAATCTGAAACAAGCGCCTTTTTATAATTAACTGGCATGGCATCTGACTGTTCAAAGCTTGCACTGTGTGTGCATACGATTACTGCATGTATGGAAGACTGTTTAGCGTGTTGGCACCACTTGGCCTCTACAATTCAGCATTGTAGCCTTGCACCAGTGGCAGGAGGGTTGCATCGTTTATCTTTACAATCATCGCTGTGTTCCTCGTCTATCGCGTTTAGGTGCCGCGTTTTCACAAGGCACCCCACGCAGAAGTACGGGAGAATTGTCTCAGAAGCATGTGGAACAGAGCGACTTAGGATCCGCTCAAGCAAAACAATTAAAGCACTCACTGCATTGGCAGTGGTGAATAGGCAAAAGTAAAACAGAAGTATCAGAGAAAATATACAGCGGGCTTGTTTATTCAGGCAATGGCCTTTTCTTGAGAGCAGAGAGGGGCAATGAGATTTACTGACTTTAGAGTTTGAAATCCCACTTTATGTTTTAGGGCGCTGAGTAAGCTGAAGATGTTTAAGGTTTTCAGAAGAACACTACTCGCGAAATCAGTTCATGTTAAATACAAATTATTAGTTCCTAGACCTCAACATTCCCCTGTTGTTTTCTCAGGGCCCTACAGAGTAAAGTGTAACCTGCAAGTAAAGAGTGTATTAATCGCTCCACCCTTTCTATCTCCTCTCAAGGACTTGCATTAAACGTCAGCCTTTAAACACATTATTTTCCACGATAAGGCAGTGCTAATAATGACTTATATCTAGAATACCTTTTTGTCTATGTTTTGTCTCTCTCTCAAATTTAGCAATCTTTGGAATAACTTAATCAACCAGGTGGGGTGTTGACTGTTGTGTTAGCCGACTCTGTGTTGTATCGCATTATATTTCTAAGTTTATTAGGTTTGTTTTCTCATTCATTTGTACCTGATGATGGTTGCTTGTGTTGCAGTCGAAACGTCGTATTCTATTATTATTTAATTTAAAAAAAATATATATATATATACGTGACTTTACCTAAAGAACCAAAGAGTAGATGGTGCAACTTCATACATTTCATCATCAAAAGTATTTTCCACCCCCAGGATATAAGCAAATGATAGTGAGATGGGCTTGGTCATTTGATTTATGACACAGACAAGCGCTAACAAATGTACTCTATGCGGATGAGTCATGACCATTCTGTACAGCTGCCAATACCATTGATTTCCTGTCACAAAAGTAAACCACCATCTTAACGACACCATCATTTTATGGCCTAAAACAGAAACTATATAATTAGTCACATTTTGAGCAAATGGCCCTTTTTCAGTGCCCTTCTTCGTGTGAAGAGCCATTGCCTAAAATGTCCCATTTACATTCTATCATATACGTTTCCCCCGTTCGTGCAATTTAATTTAAGAATATGTAGATTTATTTTGTTATTTGTGCTTGTGCATCACTGTAAACGTAGTGTCACAGTAAAAACAATATATTTACCATTTCATGTGCTCGGGAGGCATTAGAAAACAGACCAACTTGGTTTTCGTAGAATGTTGCTGTCTCCTAAATGAACTATACGCAGCCAACACCCCGTGTTGACATGGTGAAAAAAACCTATACTGAAGGGAAAAAAAATTGGGTGTGAACTGAAAACGTTGGTAAGTAGGAAACAATGCACAGTTCTGTAAAGACCTCGCCACACCGGAGCAACTTGGAAATATGTGGGGGTCAGGTTATCCACAGGAACAAGGATTAGACACAGAAATATCCACAGAACCATGACCTGAATTTAAAAAATAATCTGTCAAAGGGAATCTTTCTTTACCCTGAATTTGAATGAGCTATTTAAGTGGATTTCTATAGCGCTGCCCATGTATTTTACCGCCTCTGCTGAGGAGTGATGGGAAAAAGGCCATGTTTATGTTTGTGGCTGTGACACGTTACACTTTAAAAACAAATCCCTGTTAGACTTATAGCTTGTATATCTCAATGCCTGGGCTGTTTCTATCGTATTGCTAATCAATTCAGCTTTTGAGAAACACAATTTAACAATTGCACAGGAGCCCCATTTTATTGCGCATTTCCACCAAAGCTGCAGATTTCCCCGCTGTCATGAAAGTGCATTATGAAACGGTTGCTTCTCTTTCATCAGAGGCCAGCTCTTATTTCATGCAGTGCCAGAGTCGCACGTCACCACGAATACATCATTTGACATTGCAGCGATGCATAATAATGCGTGCCAATTTGTTTAGAGTGTACTCACTTCCTTCCCATTGCGCATTCGCAGCTGAAAGAGGAAATGCAACCCAGTGTCAATAACGTATACACTCATCTCATTGAGCTGGACTCGCATGTGAACACAAGCCCGATGGAAGGGTGTCCATTTCCTGTTACAAAACCAGCGATGAGCTCACCATTGTTCACCTTTCCCTCGAGCCCGTGTCATTACAGGACATCTGCCAAAAAGAGTGTGCGTTTGACCTTCGTCTAAGAAGCCTCTTGTAAAAGTGATATCATTTTCAATTGACCTATGTTATGGTGTCACATGGGACACGTTAGTACGTTGATGTGTTGTGTAACCAATTTATTATACATATGTACATCCCCTTGGTCATACGATTGCCTCTCCATGCTGTGCCAGTTCGATGGTTTATGTGATCATACTTCACCACGCTGGTCAATGCAGGTTCGCGAAGACGGAGAGTACTGGTGTTGGAGCATATAAATTCACAACTCATTTTGCTGTTACTCCCCTCTGTTTCCCACCACGTACCCCACAGCCTAAAACACATTTTATGGATGGTGGTGGCCCATCCAAGAACTATCCAGGATGAAACCTGCTTAGCTTGAGATCTGAAGATATTCCGCACATTCTAGGTAATTTGGTAACATGACATAACAGTTGGGCCATTTACATATATTGTTTAAATGCTATAATAGATATCGTTCATGCGACTGAAATATTGACTGACTATTTCACCATGTGAGATCCCAATGAGATAACAAGTTTCCTGTGCAAGGTACAGCTGGGTCAACAATTGACAATACAGTTGGAGTGGCTGCGCACTGGTTGGCACACGGCACTGTGAACCCGACTTCCTGCATTTCATTTCCGGCTATGGCTGACATCTATGGCGCGTGATATCTGACCAGCGTGGTAAAAGTATAGTCAAACAACCCTCATGCCCAATATGGCGTAGGGAGTCCTAAATCCAGAAGTGGGTTGACAAATGCCTGTAACTTATGATTGCTATTAAGTGTACACATCTTAATTGTGAGAATGTTGTTTGTATTGAGACTAATACTATTGAATATATTCTGCATTTGCAAATCATCCAGCATTTTGTAAAAAAAAGGTCTACTTGTTTGTTCATAAATTTCTGATGTATAGAAATACATGAGACGTGACTCAGGTAGAATGTGTACAGGGTGGGGTTTGTGTACAGTAAATCCTCACTCACGGTCCACAACCTGCCCTGTCTAGATGGGGTGCCATTGCTCACAACATGTTTAACAAATCTGACTGCTGATGAGACCCAGAGTGTCAAAACCGGTTCAGAGTTTGCTTGTTGAAACAAATACTGCTGGATAATATTGTAATTGGTCTGGGAAGCCGACTGGCTGGTGGGAATACAATTATTGTATTTATATTTGGAGTCACAGAATAAAGTTCTGACTATGCAGTCGTTGCTTTTATGAGTAGGATTTAGTAATATTGTACAGTCAATTTGGCCATGAAGTACCCAGTAAACATGGAACGTTGACCCAACGGTAAAGCGCTTCCAACCACATGCCAACGTTGGGCCATCATCAGTTCTGTTAGCCTGGATGTTAAATGACTACTCCAGCTCATGATGCATATTGTGTGTATCAATTTACAATAACACAAAAATCACAATTGTCATGTAATTAAGATAATACACAAAATAAACGTGACAAAACATGCCAATTAGTTACTAGTTCAGCACACAGTTGTGTTGGAGTGTAAATCCACGACATTTACAATTCCAGTACGACGTTTCGCCTATAATTCCAATCAGACTCATTAGGCAGCCTGATTTATATTTACGCGATCTAACCCATAAAAAATTCAGTTATGGATAATATGTGATAAACTGAATGTGTAAACAATATTCATGTATTACAGTATTTGGACAAGCAGTACAGTACACTAATTTTGTAAAGGTGATTTTAAAAATCCCATTTTAAAGATAGAGTGCTCTTCCTTGTGGATTTGAATGTGACGCTCAATCGTCAACAAGTGTTTGCCTTCCTTTAAAGAGCACTCACTAGGTATGAGCGAGTGCCATGGTCTAGTTTCCAAACAGTCAGGGCTACATTGTGAAATCCACCCCTATGGAAAGTGTTTTCTGGTGCACCTGCCCTGAAACGACACCAACGTGAAACATTGTACATCACAGCCCTTTATCAGCCCACTGCTGGATGAAGGCCTCCCCACTCAGTGTGCCAGCGTGTTGGCAGATTTGTTATTTGAGCAGCACAAACTTAATTCTCTGTTAATTCCATGTTAAAATTTCACTTAAATATTTGTACCAAATTTAAGAGCGCATGGCATGTTTTCAACTAATCTTCTCATGTTTACAAGTAGTTTTATTATTGCACGGTAACCGTGTAGTTTAAGCCTATGTCTTTACCTCCTTTAGATAAAGTCCAGGATTTATTGAGGAATATGTGAGTGCCAATAAAAATAGCCATGAGTGCTAATCTTCTGAAGATAATCCCAGAGATTCCATTTGAAATGAGTTACATCACAGGCTCTTGGAAAACCCGCTGCCAACACATAAACAACGATTACATTTGCGGTTCCTTCTGTGGCGGCTGGACTGCATGAGACGTTGGACTGGCGCATCATCTAAACATTTTATTTGAAAAGCAAAAACAACTTGTTTGTAAATTAAATAATGTTCTAAATAAACAGCTGAAACGCTATTAAATTGTTAATTAATGTCACACATGATAATCGATTCAGATAGAATGGACGAAAGATGATTGAAACCAAGGTAACGATTCAAAGAAGACAACATCTACACCATGTTCAAGTCAGCTCAAGCCTCCCGTAAGCGACGTGACTTCTGAATCCCGCAACTCTGCCTGCCCCTGTGAACACAGACAATGTGCTCCATTCTAGATTTACCTACGCAATGGGCTCCATTCCGCGTCGAGCCGCTTGTGTCGCCTTTTCTCTCTATGCGCATCTTTCCGGACCCTTTGCTCTTGATTTTTCATTCCTTTTCTATTATTTTCCTCTACATTTTCCACTGTTTCCCTTCTCTCTTCCCTTTCCCATTTGGTTTTACCATACATTATATCCATCACTCTGCTCCCCTTCCCATGGCATTTAGATATATCGGTGTGTTCACTTTTCATCATCAAGTCCAACTATCCCAAAGCACTCCAACCTGCTCACACCTGCCTCATTTCATAATGTTGATCCCAGTCTGGCTTTAATTGCTCTGTTTTCCAGTTTAATCCCTCCGACCAATATGTCTTATTGTTTTTCTAATTGGTTATACGTAACGTATACAGTATACGACATTTACAAAACAATAATCATGATTGTACAAGTTCATATCTGTTCTAAATATTTCACTGTGCTGATCAATGTGCGTTGTTGAAGAGGTGGAAACAGGACCAATTGAGACATCTTACCCCCCCCGCCTGCCCCTGGTTTCTGCTGCCTCGGCACTGAGCCGCCAATGATTTGAGCCACTAGCTGGCACTATCCATGTCTGACTGCACAGTATGTAATTATAAAACCTGGCTCAGATGACTCCCTTGTTTTATTCACTGCCTTGGGCAAAGAGGTCATTCTTACGCACATGCATCCGATGCTCTCATTTAACATTTTAAAAGCACTGCTTTGTTGCTTCTTACATTTAAATATATTTAGTAAAAACAAGGCACTGTTAGAGAGGCTGCTCCCTTTGGCAGAGTGCCTCGTACCCTCGCCCACTCAACTTGGTTTTTTTCAAGGTCGATTGCATACTTCATTCATTTATTAACTGTTGCACCTCGGTTATTATATCTGTTCTAAATATTATGTCCACATGCCAAATCTTAAAATGTCAGGTGATGCACATTGTTGTTGCATGAATGGATCCTCACCTTGAACCCAAAAGGAACCACTGTACACTTACCGTACACATTCTCTATGTCAGCGTTCGTCTGCATATCAGCTTCAAAGCCTCATCATAAAAAAGTATGCCTCCTATTCCTGTAATGTCCATGTGTCAATGTTGTGCACAGTAGTTTGATATGTGGTTGCATTTATCTGTGTATTGTATTGTTTTGTTTCATCAACATGTTTCCTCGTCTTACTTCTAGTTATCGCTACGATTTTCTCCGAGTAAGCACTGCCTTTTCTCCAACATGCCATCAATCGCTCTTGCGAGGGCATTCCTTCTCTGTAAATTTCACATGTGCCATCCTTCTCAAAGCTGTCTGTGCTTCCGACTCTTCCTCTGTTTAAGCCTAAAGGTCTGTGTTATGCATTTTGAATAAATGGTTTTGTAAAATTACATCACACACCTGCTTTTCTTTCCTGTACTGTGTGTGGGTGTAGCATTTAAGTCCCTGTGACGTATTGTATTCACGTATATATTATATACAGCACTAGTTTATTTCCATGGATCTGCATATAGAGTACACTTTTCACAATAGTTGGTTGTATGTTAAACTTAAATGCATTACATATTTCTAATATATTTTACTATATGGAACGACCGCCACATTCCATGCAAGTTGTAAATTATAAGACAGACATGACTAATGCTTGAAAAGAAACTCTTACAATAACCAAATCTGTGTTAATCAGTTAATGCATGCTGTCCAATCCATTAATCGTGAGCGAGTCTGCACCCACATACGTGTGTGGAACACAATGCAGGCTTTCATTATTAAAGTTCATGTTTATGGTTTCAGGTCTAGACTGATATGCAGACTGACAAAATTATGGAATATGCCTGGCAGCATGAAGCCATGCTCTGCTCTGTTTTTGTCTCAATCTACAATGTCTGTTGTTGTCCTTCAATGACCCAATTATTAACAGGATGAATACTTCAAGTTTTAGGAACTATGCAACCAGATGGTTTTGGAATTATACCACTACAATTTATCTTTTCAGGAATATGGCAATTTTAAATGGCGGTGTTCCCAGAGAATATGATTCAAACAGCTTGTATGAACTTACGTTTGATATCAAAGTATTATATAGCAGACTCTTGATGAAGATTCTGAAGTCTTTAATACGTTCGGAGATCTTGGATAGAAGGTCATTCTCGCTCCTCGTCAATTCTCTTCAATAACGCCACTCGTGAAACAGCTGTACCAGAGTGATCAGTGAAATGTGTATATTGTACAGTATGGGAGTATTTGATCGATTCTCAATGCACACCGTCTATTGAGTTTGTGTGATAATGGCCATTTGGATTGGTTGCAATAAAACTGGGGAACCACATTTTATCACAAATATCGCCACATTCAACTTCAGACCCAGACACTTTATTTATCATGAACGGGCCACTACGCCTCGTCACCTTGGCTTAATCATAAAATGTCGCTGACATTCACAAAATGTTGTCTTTGTCTCTCAGGAACCCTCTGCCAAACAGCACGTAGCATCCCGCCCCCTTCCTATGTCATCCCACAATTGGCTAATGCACGTCGCTTCCCATCAGCCAGATTAAGTCAGGATGCTGAGGCGGCACTTTAATCCACCGCCAATGTCTTGAATGAATTGCACGTGCACGAATGACTCCTTCCTTCCACGATGACTCACGTGGCGTTGTGCTTTGAAACATAAAACCCGTTCTAATTAGATTCAACCTCTCCCCCGCCCCACCACTTGCACACTGGTATCACCGAGTTGCGTGGTGACATGACCGTGTGATGCATTTTTAATGATAATTGCCTTATTACAAATGACAATCGGCTGGTGAGGAAGCAGATACTATTATTTTATTAACTACAATTAAAAATAGAAAAAATATACGTTTCCTTAAAATTGTGCACTGAACGACGCAATGGATGTGGATTGTATCTATCACATAGAAAACTTTGTTCAACGGCGTTGGGGCAAACTTTTCTGATGAGAATCAAGAGGTGGAAACAAGTCCAGGCTTGTCAGCTTAAATCAGGGATCGTCAATCTGCGTCTCTGGAGGCGCCATGCGGCTTTTTAATGACTGTGTAGTAACGCTCACGACTCGTTCACACCGGAGTTGGAGGCACACTTGTTTATTTAACACCAACGTTGTGACATACACATTTGAGGGGGTATCGGCCCCCTCACCCGTCTATCTGAGGACACACCTCTCTAGCTAACCCTAGCCTGCCTCTGAGTCCTCCACTAATGGGCTAGGGGAGGCTATCTTGGCCCGACACTGGTCAGTCGGGCCCGGTACCCAGAGTCCAGACCAGCACTGGCTCTGGCTCTGGTACCACGCCACTGGCTCGAGCCTGCGCGGTCCTGATAAGGACGGCGTACCAGGGGGAGTCCAGGGCTCTATCTCAGACGTCTTCCGCCTCCTCTTCTTTAGCTAAACATCACTCCCGAGCCCTTCGATACAATCCCCTTTTATACCCAACCCCTCCCTGAGGGGTGGGGCCCCGGGGGATCATAACGACCGAATCGACCCCCCAGGGTGTCTGGCGCGGACGTCGCAGAGGGCACCTGCTTGTGCACACATGTAGCCCCGCCTACTGTGTTTGTTTACCATAGGCTGCCATGCATAACGGGCTCTCTCTCTAACACCCCTACATCACTCCCCCCCGCATAGCATGCAGCCGTCCCGGCTGCCAACATACAAAAATTTGACAATAAAGGTGCCTTCACCCCCTGACCGCGCGTGTGCCTCACTATTTTTTTGAACAATAACAGGAACCAGAACAAGAACGCAACAACAAGATGAGAAACAACCCGACGCACCCCCCCGAATAAATACGAATTCCGTAAAAAAAACAGCTTATATACAACCAGCAGGGAACCCACCCCGCACACACAACAAACGGTGAACCCAGCATATGTACATCCGAGGAGCGGGAAACACACCATCCACACAACACCCAATAAACACAACAGCTATGTACACATTTTCCGGCCTCACAACAGTTTGCGCATTTTAGCGCGCGTCCTTGCAGCGGGCCCCTCACACGGGGTAACCCCGCGTGGCGGACAATCAGGTGGCGACTGTCCGTCTTGAGGTGAGCATTCCTCTGACTCCGCGTGACCCTCGGCATCCGCAGGAGGGGTGATCGGGCGTGAGCCCGTCACTCCTGATGCTCCTGAAGGTGGCACAGCCGGCAAGGCATTAGGTGAGAGCGACGGAGACGGACCCAGCAAGTCGGCCGACCCCCCACATGTTTGGCCACGCGCGTGTGAAGTGGGGTTGTGAACCGCAGCGAAGGGTTTTAATCTGGAGGGGTGCACGAACCATCGCCGCTTCCCCCACTTGATGCGCACGCACTGCGGACGTAACACCTCCACCACTTCCACAGGGCCCCGCCACGGCCGCACAAGTTTAGAGGAGGTTGCCAGTGGCACCTGGGGGCAGTGCAACCATGCCTTGTCCCCCGGCTTCCACTGCAGCATGTGCGCTCGACTCAATCTGAGGCGCTCGTTTGCCTTCTGACGGAGGTCAGAGTTTTGCATTGCAGCATCCCGTGCCTCGGTCAATTTGTCCAGATTAAATTTAACGTGGTCAGCCAGATTAGTTTTTCCCTGCGGCACGGGGATCCGCAACTGGGCACGAACAGGCGGGTCTGGTTCTCGGCCGTACATAAGGTAAAAGGGAGAAAACCCCGTAGCCGCATGGGGTGCCATCCGGTACGCCGCCAAGACCCCCTGAATTTGTAGGTCCCAATCCGTTTGCGAGTCCGAAACTTGTTGTGATAACATGGACGAGATGGTGCGATGCAAACGTTCGACCATCCCGTCAGTTTGTGGGTGATATGGGGAGGTCCGAATTTTCTTTGTGCCCAGGAGATCGCAGACTTGTCTGAGTAGTTTACCGGAAAAATTTCTGCCCTGGTCGGTCAGCAGCCTCTCCGGAGCACCTTTGTCCAGGACATAACCCTGAACAAAGGCCTCCACGATGGCTGCTGCCGACTGGTTGGCCAAAGGCCAGGCCATAGGCCAACGTGTAAAATACTCGACACCCGTCAACAAATATCTATTCCCTCTGGGGGTGGCGGGGAATGGTCCCAAAATGTCCAGAGCGACCAGCTCGTTTATCCTGGACACTTTGATCGATTGCAAGGGCGGGTTAAACTCCCGTGCCGGCGGTTTGCGTTGTGCACATTGAGGGCACGATCCCAACAAATCCCCCACATCCCTCGTCATGCCAGGCCAGTAAAAATCAAGTTGCAGCAAGGCGAGAGTCTTTTGGGTCCCCAGGTGTAGGAGGCGCTCATGAGCGGCCCATACCACCCTACCCCGCAACCCAGTAGGGACAACCAGCCGATGTCGACGTGACTTCCCGTCCCAATGCATTAGCAGACCTTGGCACATTTCCCATGCGTCGGAACCACCACTTTTTCCCCCCGCCGCACCGCCAACGCGACGTCGCCACCCGAGGAGGGAGACATCCTCCATCTGGAGGCGCCCCCATTCAATGACGGGCAACCCCAACAGGGAATCTTTGCCCTGCTGTTCGATCGAATTAGGAACCATTGCATCGTCGTCGTTGGCGGCCGCCAAGACAGGTACCGATGTGTCCCCTGGAGGCCTGCAACGTCCAGACCCCAGGAGGCATGCACACTCGGAGGTGGTTGGCAAGCGTGACAGAGCGTCCGCGTTGGTGTGGCGAACGCCCTTACGGTATGTGGTTTGGAAATCGTAATCCTGGAGGACCTCCAACCATCGGGACAATTGTCCCGATGGCTGTTGAACCCTCAGGGCGTACTGCAGTGCCGCATGATCTGTGCGGACGGTGAAATGCCGACCGTACAGATATGGGCGATACTGTTGGACGAAATGGACAATTGCCAACAGTTCCCTACGGGTGACACAATACCGTTGCTCCGCTGGAGACAACACCCGACTGCCGTACGCAACCACATGTTCCACGCCGTCAACCACCTGGGAGAGCACGCCCCCAATACCCGTGTTGCTCGCATCGGTGTCGAGCAAGAACGGTTTTGAAAAATCAGGGTAAATCAGGGGAGGAGCGTTTACCAAAGCATCCCGAAGGGAGCAAAAAGCAGCCTCCTCCTCCTGACCCCAGCAAAACCGAACCCCTTTAGATGTTAAAGCATGTAGGGGTTTGGCGATAGTCGCAAAATTAGCGACGAAGCGTCTATAATACGACGCAAACCCAATAAAACTCCTAACCTCTCCCACTGAGGTGGGAGTCGGCCAGGAGCTTACACACTGCGTTTTGGCGGGATCGGTAGAAATACCCGAGCGCCCCACGATGTGCCCCAAATAACGCACCGACTCGCGTAACAAATGGCATTTTTGGGGCTTAAATTTCAAATTAGCAGCCCGCATCTTTAGGAAAACCGCCCGCAACCTCTGGAGATGTTCCTCAAAAGTTTTGCCAAAGACAATGACGTCATCCAAATAAATCAGGCACGACTCCCATTGCAATCCAGCCAAAACCAATTCCATCAACCGCTGGAAAGTTGCCGGCGCTGAGTGTAAGCCCATCGGCAACCGGTTGAATTGAAACAGGCCGTGCGGAGTACGGAAAGCAGTTTTAGGCTTTGAATCATCGTCCAGAGGAAGCTGCCAGAATCCCGAAAGTAAGTCCAATGTGGAGAAGAATCGCGCTCCCGCCAAGGCGTCAAGCGATTCGTCCATCCGTGGGAGCGGGTATGCGTCGGCAACCGTAATTTTATTAAGGCGCCGAAAGTCAACGCAAAACCGCAACGAACCGTCCTGCTTCTTAACCAGGACGATCGGCGCTCCCCAAGGGCTGTTGGAGGGAGAAATTATGTCGGCGGCTAGCATGTCATCAACAGCCGATTTGACATGGTCCTTTTCGGCGGGACTCAACCGAAAAGGATTTTGGCGTATTGGCGCGCTGTCACCCGTATCAATATGGTGACGCAGCAGATGAGTGCAGCCCAAATCGTATTTATCCCGACTGAAAACGTCGGAAAATTCCCTCAGTAGTGTCTTAAGACGTTGGCGCTCTAAATTTGACAGGTCCGTCGATCCCGCGCAAAGCGCCTCGAGCCACCCTTCATCGCTGTCTGAATGTGGTCGCGGTGCAGGGGCAGCGCCGACATGACTCGCGACGGGTTCCTCACAGGGCACCGGCGTTGCGTGAGCAAGCACGGTCCCCTGTGGGACCACCACCGTCTGCGAGCCCACATTGAGGACCGCGATGAAGGGTTCTCCATCCCCTCTCACTATGGTCTGGGCCGGGAGTAAATTAGGTCCACTGACCCCGGCCCTAGACGGTCCCAGCAAAACCCCTTGAGCCCCAATGCCCTTAGCGAAGGGCCGCCGAAGTCTCAAAGGAATTAACATTTGCGCCCCCGGAGGAACGCGCACCGTTCTATCTACGAACGCCGGCACCGTCGCGAACGCCGTCCGGCTCGTAGCGGGGGATGGCAAAAACGCCATGCGTCGGCCCGATGGGAGCTCAATGCATCCCTGGTCGATTAATATCCTAATCGGCATTTTGGCCAGGAAATCCGTCCCCAGCAGGCACGGAACCGCCAGCGAGGAGGAAACAAAAATCGGCCCAGATAATTTAATATCCCCGACACAA
Organism: Lampetra fluviatilis; assembly: GCF_964198595.1. Classification (NCBI taxonomy): domain Eukaryota; kingdom Metazoa; phylum Chordata; class Hyperoartia; order Petromyzontiformes; family Petromyzontidae; genus Lampetra; species Lampetra fluviatilis. Next base: position 251,208 of record NC_136300.1, on the reverse strand, counting down.
ATTTGGGCTCGAATTTGTCCGATGATGCCAAGTGAACCCCCGTTAGCAGCAAAGAATGGCACATTAACAGGCATCAAAGGACGGCTCTGGGCAGGGAGAATGTTATAAATCAACTCCGAAATAATGGTCGCCGATGCTCCTGTATCGACCAGGATGCGCACCTCGACCCCATCGATGTGACCCACAACGGCCGACGACCCCGATGACGCGGCTACAACCCGATGGGCCAACACGGACCACTGGCTGGGTTCAATGTGAGTACCCAGAGCGGTGCGTGTTGGTGCCATGGTACGCGATATTTGCCCCCCCTTCGCTGCGGTGTTCGAGTGTGTGACGGGCGTGTGCGTGGGCCAAACATGAGGGGTGCCGCGACTCGCCGGATTATGATGGTGGAGCTTGTGACGAGGGCCGGCGTCCCGTTGAGGTGTCGTTCCGCGCTGCCGAGGAGAGCGGCACCCCGAGGCGACGTGGCCCCGGATGCCGCAGTTATAACAGCGTGGAAGCGCTGGTGGCGACGATGGACGTTGTAGACGGCTTGAACCGGCCCGGTCCTCCCGCGCTCCCGCTCCGTGCTGCCGTTAATGGTTGATGGCGCAAACCTCTTCCGCCGGGAGGGTGGCTGCAGCGACGGCACGCCCGCTCGCCGCCTTGCTGGCCTTCCGTCGTTGAGAGGACAGGTTTGCGTGGAGGAGACGGGCCGCTTGGAGGGAGCACATCTCTGCATCGTCCTGTGCGACAATGACGATGTCTAAGTCGTCCGCCAGCAAAAGTATCTTCTCTGTCACCATGGCGTCGACACCCTCGTCATCCATTCGTGGAAAGGCCTCCTTCGCCAGTGCCAGGAGGCTTGTGCGGTACGCCAGGGGCGACTCCTTCGTCCCCCGCTGGCGATCGTAAAAGAGTTGGCGACAGTCCGATGGTGGACCATATACCGCCGACAGCACCTGCATCGCCTTCTGCAGCGTGGAGCGCCTCTCCTTCGAAGCCGATGTTAGAGTGGCGAGGGCGTCGCTGTCGAGAAGTGCTGGCAGCGCGCGGAGAGCCTCGGCGTCTGTCCACTGTGCCATCTCTTGGTGAGCGAGGAAGCGCCGCTGGAAGCCGCCCCAGTCGCCATCCTCGCCCACAAATTCCTTGAGTGGAGGTAGCCGCTGATGTAAGGCAGCGGCTGCAGAGGAAGAACGCACTCCCTCGTCCGCCTCACTCAACTCAGCGTCGGCACGAACCAGCGATGGCATCGCCGGTCGCACCCGTGGTGACGCGGCAGGCACTGTACTCCCGCCGTTGGACGCGATGCTTAGAGCGGCCACGCCCTCAACAGCAGCTGCGGCGATGGCGGGAGTTTCAAAATGTTGCTCCGTTGAAATGGCGGGAAGGCGCTGTGGTCGTTGGCTGCTGTCGCCTCGTGGCGGTCCCGCAGCCCCCAGCCGCGTGATGTTTTCGAGCATGGCGGCTGCGGCGTACAGCAGCTCGGCCAGCTTCGCGTGCGCCTGCCTCAGCCCCTCCGTCGACGGCTCCCCTTCCTCCAGCTGCTGTGGCGTGGATGCACCCAGCCCCGGCTGCTTGATGGCATCTTCAGCCATCTCGGGCCCTCCGACTGCAGCGGTGTCCTCCGCCCCTGGTACTCCGACTCGAGTCGTCCGGCGTGTATCCATGTTCGTACTTTGTTTCACTTCTGACGCCAGATGTAGTAACGCTCACGACTCGTTCACACCGGAGTTGGAGGCACACTTGTTTATTTAACACCAACGTTGTGACATACACATTTGAGGGGGTATCGGCCCCCTCACCCGTCTATCTGAGGACACACCTCTCTAGCTAACCCTAGCCTGCCTCTGAGTCCTCCACTAATGGGCTAGGGGAGGCTATCTTGGCCCGACACTGGTCAGTCGGGCCCGGTACCCAGAGTCCAGACCAGCACTGGCTCTGGCTCTGGTACCACGCCACTGGCTCGAGCCTGCGCGGTCCTGATAAGGACGGCGTACCAGGGGGAGTCCAGGGCTCTATCTCAGACGTCTTCCGCCTCCTCTTCTTTAGCTAAACATCACTCCCGAGCCCTTCGATACAATCCCCTTTTATACCCAACCCCTCCCTGAGGGGTGGGGCCCCGGGGGATCATAACGACCGAATCGACCCCCCAGGGTGTCTGGCGCGGACGTCGCAGAGGGCACCTGCTTGTGCACACATGTAGCCCCGCCTACTGTGTTTGTTTACCATAGGCTGCCATGCATAACGGGCTCTCTCTCTAACACCCCTACAACTGCTTCGTGACGTTATTTTTTAAAGACCGTCTCGTATTCGCGTGCATTGCGGCTCTTGAAATCGATGATTTTTTTTATCGACTTCAAAACAATGCCTATTCTTGATATTTTGGTTGGCGACCCCTGGCTTAAATACAGCAAAAATGCTGCTGGAAAATATTGGTTGTACTGTTTCATTCGTCTTGTATACAATAACAATAATGTATTCTTGTAACGAACACAGTATTCGCCCACTCTCAAAGAGAATAGCTCAGAGGCGCGATAAAGAACCAACCACATGAAAAGGCAGCCATGCAGTGAACCGGAGCCAACAATTCCCCAAGCTCTGCGGTCCTCTATATGAAGGTGTTATCGGCCAATTTTCGAATGTCTACACCCGGGAGGACACCGGAGCACCCGAACAAAATCGCCGCGTGTGATGGACAGGCACGCGGTCCCGTCGAGACGGAGCAGGTGGGAGTCCACATGTTACTGTAGCGCCATCTCCTGGCATCTTCTCGACGCGCACACAAAGGGAGTCTCGCAACACGTGCGTGCGTGTGACCCCCCCGACCTGTGCTGGGTTACTCCACGCGTGCGCCACCACCAACCGGTATCGCGGTTGTTCTGTCTCGTTCGTTCTATTAACTTGACGGTAACCTTTACATACAATTTGCATACACCGTCAATAATCCACTCCTCTAGACATGTTGCTCCGGGTCCTCCGGTTTTCCCCTCCACATTTACAAACGTGAGTTTCGGGTATTTGGCTGCGAAACATTTCCGCATGATAAGCTACTTCGTTGAATTATCATTCGTGGCCAGGTCGCTTCAGAAAAATGGTAAAATCTAAATAGTTTAGTTTTAATTCATTTATTTTCAGTGATTTTCACTCCTGTAGCTTTTTGGTATTTTAGTTTTTGTAACTTTCTGACCCGCCCCAACTGGAGACTTGTCAAAAATAGCTTCATAACTCATCGGATTTCTCCAGAAATATTCTGATTCTGATTACAACAATGCTTTCGCGAGCGGAAAAGTGGATTAGAATGATCTATAATACAGGGGGGGGGGGGGGGTTTGGTGAGATCGTGTAAATATAAATGTGTTGTTAAACCCGCCACCACCCGACACAGCCAACTAGTAAGGGTTGTGACGCAAACAGAACGTGCTAATTCGTCACTAGTACAGCACTAGTGTGTCGTGTAGTGTATAGTGTAGTGTATAGTGTAGTGTATAGTGTATTATACTAGTACAGCAGTAGTGTGTAGTGTATAGTAGTGTAGTGTATAGTAGTGTATAGTGGTGTGTATAGTAGTGTATAGTGTAGTATATAGTAGTGTAGTGTATAGTAGTGTATAGTGGAGTATATAGTAGTGTAGTGTATAGTTGTGTAGTGTATAGTGTAGTGTATAGTTGTGTAGTGTATAATAGTGTAGTGTATAGTTGTGTAGTGTATAGTGTAGTGTATAGTGTAGTGTATAGTGTAGTGTACTAGTACAGCACACCGGTGTGTGTTGGAGAGCCAAGCCACAACATTTACAATCTGAGTACGACGTTTCGCCAGTAATTACAACTAGCTTCATCAGGCGACAGCCAGATTTGTGAAGTCCACCTGTTCGTTCCCTATAGCGGCGGTAGACGTGGTGACCACGCTTCTGCGCTCTTCACAACCTGCAATGCGCATTATGCGGAGCCCTTTGATCTCGTCCTTGCTGTCCATTGTGTGTATTAAAATACGTGACAACCCTTACTAGTTGGCTGTGTCGGGTGGTGATGGGTTTAAACGACACATTTATATATTTACGCGATCTAACTCTAAAAAAAACCGCTATTATGGATTAGAATTCATTTAAATCACCGACAGCTCACCGTGAGGAGCATGACGTCATGTCGTCTTCACGTGCGTGTCGTCACAACTTGTTCAACACCGCGCTGTGAGAACGACGTCATATGATGGGCGCGTACATGACGTCACCATTCAACTATAGACGCCTCGACTGACGTCACGCTATCGGTTCGTTCGTGGCGTCATCACAGCGTTATCTCACAGTGACGTCATCACGCCGGTTGGGACGTCACACGTGGTTTTTTCTCCAGACGAAGCGCACTTTGGTCCCACGTTCTCTGCGTTACCTCAGATCTCTTCGCCTCCTTTTCTCGCGATGGCGGTCCGCACGTCTTTCGAAAACAACAACGAGATCGGGGTCTTCTCGAAGCTCACGAACACCTACTGCCTCGTTGGCATCGGCGGATCCGAGAACTTCTACAGGTCCGTGGCACAGCGGCCCTCGCGGCGTGGCGGTTCAGGCGAGGCGCTTGCGAGCAGGCCGCGGCGTGGAGGCGGCTTCGCAAACCGCGAGTTGGGATCGGGCGTGGTGGTTTGGGAGCTGGGAAAGGGGATGTGGAGGTCCAGCGATCGGGGATCTAGGGTCTTCAAACCGGGGTTTGATGATCTGGTTTATATTCTGGTATTATGGGAACAGAATCTGGGTCTAGGGGGTCTGGGTGTATTGGTTTCAGATCGGGGGTGTGGGGGGTTTCATGATAGTGCTCTTTAGTCTGGGGTAGTGGTTTGAAGAGAGTCTGAGGGTCCGAGCTCTGGGAATAGGGTCCTGGGGAGAGGGTATTGAGGTTCGTGGTCCGGTGAGGGGGGAGGGGTGGAACTGGGGACGAGGTGCTCGGGGTCTCAGGTCCGGTGATAGGGATTTTGCAACTGAGGATGGTCCAAGGTATGGAGTCTGGGGACTGATGATCAGGTTTATGGAAATACGAATACTGTAATTGTCTGGGGATAGGGATCACTGGTTTGGGGGAAAGCGGTAAACCAAATTTGAGTTGGAATAATCAGCGATTTATGCTAAATGGCATTCGGTGTTTGAGACGTTTTGACCACCAATGAAATGCTCCCAGCAAGTTGTGCAACTTCACTGAGTCACACGGCGACCGGTAGTAATGTACCAGTGATGGTATGTTGTTTACCCACCTTGGTGTTGTGTTCATAGGCGTCGCTGGCCGTGACACGAGGTGAGTTGCTCGAGGGTTATTCCGTAGATCAAAGATCATGACGCGAACACGGTACAGTACAATATATTAAACTCAGCCAGTAGGGGATGACGGATAAATGTCAGTGTAGTTTAAATTGTCATCTTGACATATTGGCTATTGATTTTAACTTAACTGAACATTGGATATGTTTTGAGGTGAGCTTGTATTTCCTTTTTTGTCCAGAATGAAACCCTACAAGTGAAATTGTGATCTTCAGTATTTTATTTCCGCGTGCTTCCACAACCGTAGTACGATTTAAACGTACTGGAAGTAAAGCCAAAGTAGTTGAGTAACACATTTTATTGCCAGAATATACAACCAACGTACAGTTACAGTATAGGCATCTGATAATCTCAACAGCCTGTGTAGCCATCAATATAGACTGCAGTAAGAATTTACATTGCTCTGACACATCCACATACTAGCACCATAAGTTGACGGTATATTTGGTACTCTTATTTAAGGAAATTGATGTCTGGATTAAAAGGTGCAAACAAGTTTTCAATGCCATCTGTATTCTGCAGTGTGTTCGAGGGTGAGCTTTCGGAGACCATCCCTGTCGTCCATGCCTCCATCGCCGGCTGCAGGATAATTGGACGCATGTGTGTAGGTAAGGGTCAGATGTGCGTCAGTTACCAAAACTCATTACTGTACTTTATTACCAATTCTGCAAAATGTATACGGATCTACACCGAAACTAAATGAGGAATGACATTTCTAAAGCCAACATCGAGTAAATATGAATAGTTTGTAATTCACTTTATATGGTTCCCCACCATTAATTGTTCTTTACAGGCAACAGGCATGGACTTTTGGTGCCCAACAACACGACAGACCAGGAGCTTCAGCACCTGCGGAACTCGCTGCCCGACGGCATGATGATCCAGCGCATAGAAGAACGCCTTTCGGCACTTGGAAATGTTGTAGCGTGTAATGACTACGTCGCCCTCGTGCATCCCGACTTGGACAGGGTGTGTTCGTGTCCCTTGATTATAATCCAAGGGCATAAAGCTGCACAATTGTGGTCAAAAATCTTACCTGGATAGTTAGTATCTCTTTAGAAGTCGTATTTTTTCCATCAAACTTATATTATTTATTCATATGTAATCATGTGCTTGTAATATATATATACAACTGATGGATATTCTTCTTCAAGAATGACCTGGAAAATGGATGTTCTGTGTATACAACACACTTGGCTTGGCTTAACTTAAAACGAGTTTGCAGGCTCAGACATCCTTCGTTAAGTTTAATACTTGCAGCCCATTTCACGCTTGCATGCTTGCAGTACAGATTTTCCCCCTCCCCTTCACCCCCTCTCGTTTGTCCAACACCACCTCGATTGAATCTTCCACCCTTTACTGACCACTTAGGGATTTAGAATTGGTATATAGCACAAAGGCAGTGCAGATGTTCCACAAATCAGATATCGTCTAAAAGACTTCCTGTTGTGACTGTCCACTTGTTCATTGCAGGAAACAGAAGATATTCTGGCAGACGTCCTCAAGGTGGAGGTCTTCCGGCAAACAGTGGCAGAGCAGGTGCTCGTGGGCAGCTACTGCACCTTCAGCAATCAGGGTGGCCTGGTACATCCGCGCACCACCATCGAGGACCAGGATGAACTTTCCTCACTCCTGCAAGTGCCCCTAGTGGTGGGTTTTCTCACAATGTCATCATCAGCCATGATCAGACCACTCCTGATGAAATCCTCTATCTCACAAATGTATGCTGTATTTTTTAATTATGTTATTGTTTATCATTAAGTTGTTTAATGTTTCTTTTAATGTACGTATTGATACGAAATGCAAGGTTTTGGCCAATTTCTCGTTTACTGTGTCCCCAAGTCTCCCTTAAAAAAATCTTAAATTGCTCTGGCCTGGTTTATATAATGGACGTTATATAGGGTGGAATAAATGTTGTGTTTCGTCGAAAGGCAAGCCATGTGTGTCTTTCAGGCAGGAACGGTTAATCGTGGCAGTGAAGTAATTGCGGGTGGAATGGTGGTGAACGACTGGTGTGCATTCTGCGGGCTGGACACAACAAGCACAGAGCTGTCGGTTATCGAGAGCATATTTAAGCTGAATGAGGCACAGCCCAGCGCCATCGCCACCACAATGAGAGATTCACTCATTGACAGGTACGTGAAGTTAGCTTGTAGTTTTCCACTGCTTGGTAAAAGCCTCTCCCAATTAATTCCATTTCTCAGTTATTGCCCGGCAGTGGCCTCAATTTCATCTTGACATCTCTCCTGCTGTCTTCCTCTGGTTGCTTGTGTCCATCCCTTGTCAACTCAGTATGTGGCCTGCCCATTTCCACTTTCTTTTTCTTTCACAAGAGCTTCATTGGCCACTGTTCTTTTTCCACATTCATGCCTTGATCCAACTTTTTGATATACTCCTAAAATGATCCTTTACAAAAATCTTTGGAAAACTTTTATGTTATGCTTGTGCATGTTATAGATAGCTTCTGTATAACCTTTACTGTGACGTTAATGATGATGTTTATCTTTTTGCAGCCTTGCCTAGAAGAACATTTCTGCCATGACATGAAACTACCTTGGTAGTTAAGTGAACTAAATTCTTTCACAAGGTCCGAAAAAAAACTCCATGTACAGATCTTGCTTAAAGCTAAACACAGCATATTTACTTTGGCTGGTTTTAGCCTGGTTAGGGATAATGTGGACACATTTTATTGGAATGCATTCTCCATTAAATCGCATATTATTTTCTTTCATAGTTGTACGTTGCATCATTGTGTGTACAATTGTGACTGTAAATAAACAAAGGAAATCTTTATAACCTTTTACGTTTGTGCCTCATTTTTTGTAATTCTTTGTAACCTTTTACGTTTGTGCCTCATTTGTTGTAATTGTTTTTAATCCGCCAATCAGGAGTTATTACACGTCATTGATGTTAATGCGGCATAAAATGTTCCGGAACAGATGTCTGGGTTGCCCATGAAGTATAAGTACACGGCTTCACTCGAAGTTACTTTGTAATGTAGAGTTCTAGTGAAATAGCGGAAGGAACCCGGTATTGCGTGTAACTATGACAATAAAAGTGCTGCAGCAAATGTAAGGACTTGTGTTAAGTAGATGTGTAATGATTAAGCCCATCAATTCATGGTCACTTTGATTCTGAAATATATTTTTTCTATGAATATAGCATCCCTCGTGGAAGCAGTTCAGAGAATCCATTACACATCAGTTCTCACATGTATGATTCAATTGTGAGCAAAGTACTGTAATCCATTTTAGTCTCCATTGTAAACACATGGGTTATAACTTAAATGTTGGTCTTCCATAAGCGTTAACTCGAATAAAAAAAAATATACCAGTGCAAAATTAAGACAACTCATTCAGGATGTTTTCAACGTATGTTTAATGCATTAGGCAAAACAATATTAAAACAACATTGTATATTATCAACTTGTGCATTCAATATTAAATGCAGCTATTCAAACTGGGTTTTGCCGTTGGGTTAGAGAGTTGGTCCAGACGTTTGTGCATTGCGCAATGACCCTGGCAATCAGAATATACTGGAGGAATCCGATGAGCTATTAAGCTCTTTTTCACATGTCCAGTACACAGATGAGCCCTGGCTAATATTAGTGAGTGACGTCTGCATTGGTCCGGGGCAATTTTTGTATCGACCCACACTGACCACGCTGGTATAGCAAACAACCACCATGACGAGGTGTGGATCGGCCCTCTTCCACCAGTGAATTAATGACTAATGCATGACAGAATGTCATCTAAAAACACTATCATTGTACATTCCCACCATTCTCAGCAGGGTTATCAACTTTCCATAGCATACAATACAATATTCTTTGGGTCTTTCGGTAAAGTTAGACAGGTTCAAAGAAAATAAACTACGACGTTTCGATCGCAACACAAGCGGTCGTCATCAGGAACCGCTTGTGTTGCGATCGAAACGTAGTTTTTTGTTTTGTTATTTTCTTTGAACCTATCTACGTGACTACTGAAAGACCCAAAGAATATGAATTCCTGCAGTCACGAAAGTCAAGATACAATACAATGTTTTCACATTGCAACAAGTGTTCCATAGCTTTGTAATTTTAATTCTCAATTGTATATTTTTGCTTTATGTACATTTGATTAGAACGGTTGACGACATGGTGCGAGACGTTCACACACATTCCAGTTCAAATAAAGATTACCCAAATCATTCAACTGCACTTCAAGTCTTCAAATCAATGCACTTTTACAATTATGCCATCAATTACTCCAGAAATAATTTGAACATTTAATCGGCAATAGCTCTTTATTGAAATAGAACCAACTTGAACAAAAATCTGAGGAAGAATCGACCTGTTCCACACCACAAAGACCTGCTCGGCCCTCCACGAATTCGTCTTGAGATCCCAGAAATCAAACAGATCGTCCAAGACAGGATGAAGCAGGGCCAACTGAAGACGGCTGGCAGCCACGATTGAGTTCTCCTGAGCTTCCTTATGAAAGCCTCAGGATTCCATATTGTGGCAACCATGTGCCTCAGTATCAGATGTTGGTTATTGAGAAAAATGGTTAACTGGCTAGTGGTAAGTGCATTGAACTTAAGCAACAATTATAGCAATGTAAGCTCTTTCACCCATCAACGGTTACTACACAGTACATGCATAGGTATTCCTGTAGTGATTATATATATATAAAATATAACATTTAGCATCCATTTCAGATGCAATATTTTCAATACTAACCAGTTTTTTTGTGCGAAACGTGACGTACATTTTAGCTGAATATAGATGTTAATCGCCCACACTTATAATTGCATGGACCATTGTACATTCATTACAAGAATGAGCCTAAATACAGTTTTAATTGTGTAACTATACTAGTCTTTTCAGTTGCAAAGTACCAATTATCATAGGTACAGTAAAGCAATGACAACAGGATAATTATACAACTGATATTGCTTTGTACAAAAATCTTGTCACGATACCATTGAACATATATAATCCACTAATGGATCTAAAGCTACTTTAAAGTGGATAAAGCAAATGTTATGGCCAATAAATTGCAACTACAGACACGTGTTTTATTAAACGACTTATCAAGGTTCTGTAAAAATATGCACTTTTGTAACAGGGCATATTGAATTCAGATTTATCACATTTTCATACCATTGACAGGCACACTTTCCTCAGCCACATACTCAATCCAATTGAAATGCAGTGTATTAAGAATACACGCAATTTACATGTTTGTGACCACTTTTATGACTTCCAAACTAAGCATTACAAAACTTATATGAAAATGTAAAGAATCCCACTGAATTACAAAGCTGCTGAAAAGAATTATTCCAAAAACTAGTAATGGCCACGTGTTTCACTCTTTTTGGAGATCATCAATGCAGTGTAGCTGTGCAAAGTTTGTCAACTGTAGCGATGGGAAACATCAGTTGCCATGTCACCAGTTGGAATGTGACAAACGCACATAATAGGAAAAAACATTGGTCACATTAACGTTAAAACATATCTTCCACCGAAAGCAATTATATTTAGCAAACTAAAATGGAGAGAAAAAAAGACCCAAATGTACACTGTAAACAATATTGCCCATATAAATAAAAACCTTTAATGTTCATTTGTCTGGAACTCAATATTTGATACCCTTAACCATGACTACCTCATCCTGCTTTGTGCTGCGAATAATTAAAGTGTTGCTCTTTAAAAGCAGCACATGTCACGTTGAGGTGCCTTACCTGCCTCTCAAGATTCAGAAATATTTCTAAGGCAGTCAATTTATTCCTTTCAACTATAATTCACACTCTTGTTTTTATTGACACAATACATCGTAACTGAGGTTTGTTGCCAAAACGACTCTGCTGTTGGCCGTCTTTTGTCTCTATATAAGAAGTTAAACACACACAATTAATTAACTATTTAATAAATGATTAGGTATGTTAATACAGATCATTATATAAACGCCATAAAGATAGTGTCAACGTCATTTTTCCCCTTGGCCATCTGCCTACGACATAAACGTCCGAACTGTTCCTCTAACGACCGCACGGCAGATGGGGCACTTGCGCAGAGAGGAGGCGCAGTCTCGACACACCACGAGATGGCCGCACGGTATAAACACAACGGATACTTCCTTGTCCATGCACACCTTGCATGTGTGCTGTTCCTGCAGCCGCTTGAGCTCCTCTTCCGGCGGTAGCGCTACCATGGAGAGCACACACATACACTTTCAGTTTTTCAAAAACTATGGTTGATCATGAAGAGCCTACATACATATTAATGGGAACAAGCAGCAACTGTAAAATAATGTGGAATAACACCAACGATCATGTGGGGACATTTCCAATTACAGGGCTACATTGTTGATATATAAATTATTTAGATGAATTACATAACCATCATAAATGTGTTTGTATAATTTTCTGGCATGGAGTATTTACATTCTTCACTTTTCAGTTCCTTTTGCTCAGCAGCAGACTTCTGTTGTTCTGTTGAAGATATATCCACACGGCACGATTAACATAGGTAATCACAACCATGTTCACATGAAGCGAGCCGAGTACTGTTTTTCAGTATGGTATATTATCTATAACACAATTATGCCTTGACATAACTATGTGATCATCAGAAACATGACACCTGCTATTATGTGTACCACACAATGACTGTACGTATTTTACTCAATTTAATCAGCAAGAAAGTTACGGACAATGTAAATTGCAAGGTCGATCTCTGTTGCTGGGTATTTACCCTGAACGTAATTTGCGGATTTCTTCGGTGATTCTCCTTCTTCTTCTTCTGCATTAAGCACGTCTGTTACGAGCTCAACGACAGAGCTGTACGTCTCCCCCTTAGTGAGGTAGCGAGTGCGCACTAACGATTCCACCATCGGTGCAAGGAAACCCATCTCAAGCACACCCTTGACCACATCGCTTTTCATCAAGGTCTCATCTGCGCTGCCGATGCCTGTACGCAAAGACGACATTTGCAAAAACATTCAACCATCGGTGTAAATTGTAGTGGATCAAAAAAACAACCAGACAATCAACAAGCAGTTTGGATAAAAGGTTCGAATGTGTTGTAAGGATAGCCTTACGAGATGCACAAATGTACACATTTTGGCACAAATTAATATAAAAACATGACAATGCTGTTGTGTACAAAAATATCACCTTACCATTCCCATTTTGTGCAGCTGCATTCTGTGATCTCTGTCTAAATACCTCACCCTAAAAAAGCAGGATCTTGTCAATGAAAAGCATTTGGATCACTGGTGTTACACAAAGTGAAAAATATAAATGATACCAGAAAAAAATCACAACTTTGCCTGTTATTCTCGGCTCTATTTACAATTAAGCATATTGGTAACCAAACCAAATACTTTATATTCTTACCCTGAATGATTTACAACATTTCTATTGTATGCTTAGTTTAACTTTAGTCTATTTTGTTTAACAGCTGAGAACTCATTGACCTAGGTCACAAAAATGACAAAAGCCATAACATAAAATTAGAAACATCGAAGCAATTATAAATCAGAATCAATAAATTGAAATCAGCGCAAAACAATCACGCACAAAACCTTAAAAATAACAAACAGAATTCAGAGCAAACCCAATCACGTAAAATAAAATATACTGTACAAACATAAATCTATATGAACTACAGTGAGGGAAAAAAGTGTTTGATCCCCTGCTGATTTTGTACGTTTGCCCACTGACAAAGAAATGATCAGTCTAGAATTTTAATGGTAGGTTTATTTGAACAGTGAGAGACAGAATAACAACAAAATCCAGAAAAACGCATGTCAAAAATGTTATAAATTGATTTGCATTTTAATGAGGGAAATAAGTATTTGACCCCCTCTCAATCAGAAAGATTTATGGCTCCCAGGTGTCTTTTATACAGGTAACGAGCTGAGATTAGGAGCACACTCTTAAAGGGAGTGCTCCTAATCTCAGCTTGTTACCTGTATAAAAGACACCTGTTCACAGAAGCAATCAATCAATCAGATTCCAAACTCTCCACCATGGCCAAGACCAAAGAGCTCTCCAAGGATGTCAGGGACAAGATTGTAGACCTACACAAGGCTGGAATGGGCTACAAGACCATCGCCAAGCAGCTTGGTGAGAAGGTGACAACAGTTGGTGCGATTATTCGCAAATGGAAGAAACACAAAAGAACTGTCTATCTCCCTTGGCCTGGGGCTCCATGCAACATCTCACCTCGTGGAGTTGCAATGATCATGAGAACGGTGAGGAATCAGCCCAGAACTACACGGGAGGATCTTGTCAATGATCTCAAGGCAGCTGGGACCATAGTCACCAAGAAAACAGTTGGTAACACACTACACCGTGAAGGACTGAAATCCTGCAGCGCCCGCAAGGTCCCCCCCTGCTCAAGAAAGCACATATACATGCCCGTCTGAAGTTTGCCAATGAACATCTGAATGATTCAGAGGACAACTGGGTGAAAGTGTTGTGGTCAGATGAGACCAAAATGGAGCTCTTTGGCATCAACTCAACTCGCCGTGTTTGGAGGAGGAGGAATGCTGCCTATGACCCCAAGAACACCATCCCCACCGTCAAACATGGAGGTGGAAACATTATGCTTTGGGGGTGTTTTTCTGCTAAGGGGACAGGACAACTTCACCGCATCAAAGGGACGATGGACGGGGCCATATATCGTCAAATCTTGGGTGAGAACCTCCTTCCCTCAGCCAGGGCATTGAAAATTGGTCATGGATGGGTATTCTAGCATGAAAATGACCCAAAACACACGGCCAAGGCAACAAAGGAGTGGCTCAAGAAGAAGCACATTAAGGTCCTGGAGTGGCCTAGCCAGTCTCCAGACCTTAATCCCATAGAAAATCTGTGGAGGGAGCTGAAGGTTTGAGTTGCCAAACGTCAGCCTCGAAACCTTAATGACTTTGAGAAGATCTGCAAAGAGGAGTGGGACAAAATCCCTCCTGAGATGTGTGCAAACCTGGTGGCCAACTGCAAGAAACGTCTGACCTCTATGATTGCCAACAAGGGTTTTGCCACCAAGTACTAAGTCATGTTTTTCAGAGGGGTCAAATACTTATTTCCCCCGTTAAAATGCAAATCAATTTATAAAATTTTTGACATGCGTTTTTCTGGATTATTTTGTTGTTATTCTGTCTCTCACTGTTCAAATAAACCTACCATTAAAATTATAGACTGATCATTTCTTTGTCAGTGGGCAAACATACAAAATCAGCAGGGGATCAAATACTTTTTTCCCTCACTGTACATGAAACGAAAGTTGGCTCAGACAAATGTATTTTTACTAAATTTAAGACAAACAGGAACTGTGGTTTTAATGTAACTATGTAAATTGTATAATACTCAACAGAACAAGTGTACATTACCGTGAGGTCTATCAATTGTGGATGTTGCCTCATTATTTCATTTACGAAAGCTTCACCCTTCTGTTGTAAAAGAAATGCACATCTGAAGAGAAAAGAGCATAGATGTCAGAAAAGCAGTCGTCATTTGCGATTCAACATTAAAGTGCAGGCCATTTTTCAGCTCTTGATAGCCATCGTGTTTGCTTGAGTATTTGAAGTGTCCATCTGGATTTAATTTGACCACATAGCAGGTGCCAAATGCATTACCTGGGAAACCACTTGCCATGTTCATACCAAGGGTTATCTCCTTGTTCCCAGTTTCGTAAACCACCATCACAGTGGAAGCACTTCACGTTGTCTCCATGACCTATCCAAAATATACATGTTATTCCTGTACTGCATTTGGCATATTTCAGACACACACAAACATTTAAGAGCCAACTGAATTAAAATGTTAAAATGAATACAGTTTAACCAGACATTAAACACAATTTCTAGCTTGGCTACCTGTAGCTATTGTTTACACTAATTGCAAATTCAACACTCATGCTCAGCTGGAGGGATACACATAAAGTAAAACGTGTTTTTTCATATTCTATATTCATATTTACTCAAAAAATCATGTTTATGCTATGATATGCAGAGTATATTTTAATACGTTTAAGTTATAGCTATAAATACTTCCTGGGGCACCACTGTCAAGGGAAGTATGCCCTGAGTAATCAAATTAAGGCTATGAGTAGAAACATGGGTTTTTTTAAAAAGGAAATTCCAACTCCTAATGAAGGTCAACTTAAAAAAAATCCAAAGCAGAAGTAGACACAATTAAATATTTCATTTCACTCCTAATGAAAGGGACCCCCAACTATTAGATTTCTTCTAATCAGTGGCACTGGAAAATATTTTCCAAACACTGTTACTGGCAAAATAAAACGATAAAAAGATAATTGATAATAGTATTCAAAATTTTGGATTTGCTGATAAGTCATTATTACAACCATGAACAATAAACTACAGGAAATGTAAATGATTGTTGGATGAACACAACTAGGAAGCATTATGAGTATGTAGTATATCTAAAACAATTATTAAAAATGGACTGGGATCAAAAAAATGTAAGTACCAAGCAGAAGGATGGGATTATTTTGAACTTTTTTTTGATTGAACCAAAGATAACCCATATAATTTATATTCAAAGTCTTAATTGACTTAGCTGAATTTACATGAATATACAGAAATTCACAATACATTATTGCAGTTACTATGAAATATTGTAATGTATGAAAAAAATACTGTATTGCTACTCTTTAACCTTACAGAACTTGTGAAAAATGCATGTTCCTTAAACATTTCCTTGGAAAATGGTGAAACTCAATGTTCACTCTGCAACGCAATTTCCTTGTAAAACTGGTCAAGCTTCCTCACTTCATACCCTTGCTATGGTTACGTTTTTAGCCTTTTATCGCAAATACTTTATATAAACTGTTCACAAAGATCACATAACTGAATATGGTTAATTTAGTGACCAACCATGAGACCAAACTGGTTTAAAAAAACAGGACCATACATTTACACCTCAGAGAATGATCTTGCCATACCAGTGTAATAGAAGCCAGCGGTTGCTAGTGGCTGTGCAGCTACATTGGCAGTGGAAGGCCAGGCCTGGTAAGTTGCAAGCCGCGCCACCACCGAATGCATTTCTGGATTTCTGGCCCTCGTTGTCCTTGCCATAGGAGATGCAGAACACGCACTATTTTGAGTGTCCGGCAAAAATGAGGCCTGCTAGAAAAGCACCCCAAAAACAACACAATTACTCATCAAATGTAACATTCTTCTTGACGATCAGTACTTTTTGTCAAGAAATTTCATCTAGAATCAACAAAGTACAGGGTGATCCAATTATAAATACTCCACTAAATAGTATGGAGAAATTAGAGAGAAACATGATTTCAATACACTTATTAGGTCGTTGAACACTCTCCTCTGTAAGACATGAGGCATGGCTTTCACAATATTCACTGTTGGGAAGAGAGTTATAAGAAATCAGTAGGGTGTCTATAAACACAAAGACATCCTCCAAACGTTGTGGTTATTTTGAAAGATAAATGTAAAAGACAACATCCTGGGTAATGCAAATAAAGGAATTAACCGTGCCCGGTGCCAATAAAGGTATTGAAATCTGGTTACACTTGATTAAAGTGGCCATGGCAGCAATAGAGGCCACAAACCTAATTATAAAATGCACCGTCAACGTATTGCTTTTAAGTACAGGAAAGATATTGCATCTTATAACGCAGAGAATATGGTTATAGGCGTAACATACATTGAATAATTGAGAAGTATCCACAAGACCATTTAGAAACACCCACCTGGGCCTGAGCGAGTGGGATGTTACCGGTGTTGCTGCTGCCCATCGCGAAAGCACAGGTGGAGAAATGTCGCTCATGCTCCTTGGCAGGGACATCTCCCTCCTCCCAGTCACGCATTACGCCGGAACAATAGAAGCAGGCCACCCGGTCGCTGGGACCCACGTAGTACAGTCCAGCCCGTGCCAAGTCTGCAGGCCGAACAGGAGATGACTCTGGCCATGTGGAGAATGAGAGCAGTCTGTTCGCTTCGACATGCATCTCTGAATTCGATGGTACCCCTGCCTCCACATTTGGCAAGGAAGTGAGAGCGTTTTGCATAGGTGGTTCGTTCATGCCAATCGAAGGTGGCAGAGAATGATGATGGGTGATCTCGGATGCATTGTTGGTAGCCGCCACAATATGTCTTGGTACAGATGCTCCACCGGAGGTCTGAGTGTCTGTAGCTTGTGCCAGCGACCGAGCAAATGTACAATTTGGAAAACTCTGCAAATGCTTTGCAATGGCCGAGTCACCCGACTTCCAATTACCGATCACTCCTTTGCACGAGAAGCATTCGACCTTGTCTTCCTTGCCAGTGTAAAAAAATCCAGCTTTGGCCAGATCCCGTATTCGTGGCTCTAAGTTTGATGGGCAATTTACAAACCGGCCAAGGCGATAAAGGTGTTTTGAAAGGTCGTCGATGGGAAATGACATGCTTTCTTTCTTCACTCTGAGAACTCCTAAAAATGGAAAACAAGTTGTATGAAAGTTATTAAAACAGATATGTTTTAGTCACTTAAAATACTTTGTTTTGTCATTAAGTCTCTAACTTATGAAAAACTTGTCTACAGCAATGGAAAATGTTCCACAAGGTCTGGATGGCCCTGTACCCAAGTCAAACTATGGTAATTACCAAATGGATTTTGGAGTTATATTTGGTCTGAGGAAAAAACGTCACATGGAGGAACTGTTTTTATAAACTGTGTAATTACAACCTTTCGACACACATTGCTTCCAATGTTGTGGTCATACTGATGTCAGTATCATACACCATAATGATGTTGTGTCGCGGTTAGCGCACTGCGCTTAGAATCCAGCCACCCGAGTTCGATTCCCGCTCACGACCAACACCAGTGACGATTATGTGAATGGGTACTGGACCCCCCCCTAGGTTGGCTCAGCCTCAAATAAGTACCTGGTGCGGTGTGTCACTGCACAGTCAAAAGTGACCGGGTGTGGTGCTGCCCACTCACCCCCTCGTGTACCATACTCGCCTTCATCGGCAATGCTCGCTAACAGCACTTGCCCCAATAGTCTGTTAAGGATATATGGGGGATGTTGTTTTTTTCACCACCACTGAAGTGTATCTGTGTGTGCGTGCCCTGTGTGTGTGTGCAATTGTGGTGACTCATTACGCCCCTTCCAACAAGCAAGCCAGCATCGGGTAAGTGAAAATATAAAGATTTTTGTTTCAATTTATGTTACTTTGTCTTATTCTTAAGTGATTTTTATTTTACTTTTATTAATTCAAATTTTTTACCTACGTGACTTTACCGAAAAAACCTAAGAATATGAATCCTTGCAGTCACGAAAGCTTCAAATCTAGAACTTTATTGTTTGTTTTACTATATAGTATTTATTATATGCAAATGCACAATATTTGTTATTTATGAGTTTAACAATGCTTACATTTTTTGTTGAACCGTAACACATTCCATAGCACTTACCGTATAGACATCTAAATACAGTACATTGTTCCTATTTATATATGATTCATCCAACGTGAATTAGCTAATGAAGATAACATTTTAAGTTGTTCATATTAGAAACCGCTGCAACACCAAAGTCTGATTTGTGCCTCGGGTAGGTCTCGGGGCGGCTGTGAAGGTGTCCGAGTGAGCGTTTTGCCTTCGTTCATTGTGAGAAGCTTCACATTTTAGCCACGCCATTTGAGAACCATCCAGGGTGGTGAAAATGCGCCCATGGCTGTAATGACAATGTCACAACGTTGGGTTGCACTGTGCAAATATAGCAGGTCCACGGCCTATACGCTCTAGGAGGAAACAACAGCAATGGCGATGGCAGCAGGTGCAGCAAACTAAGAATTAGCAACGAATACTGTGCAGTCATTCCTAAATATCCCATTTGAAAGGATGACCATGCAGGAGAAGTTGAATATCAAGCAACTGGGCCCTGATCAACCGAAAATCGACATCAACCAGCCCCCAGGCGACCAGGGAAAAGCATACGTAGGGACATTCAGTCCAAGCTGGTATGCGAGAAAGGCCTGGCCATGTGGATGTGCAAAACAGAATGCACTTTTCTGTTCCCTTGCCGACTGTTTTACTCTTCCACCTCAAACAATGCCTGGACAGAAACAGGGGTGAGTAATATGATGACGAGGTGTTTCTTAATTAGAACACCATAAATCTTGACTTAAAGCTTTCGTGACTGCAATAATTCATATTCTTTGGGTCTTTCGGTAACGTCACGTAGATAGGTTCAAAGAAAATAACAAAATAACTAAAAAAACTACGACGTTTCGATCGCAACACAAGCGGTCGTCATCAGATCGAAACGTCGTAGTTATTTTGTCATTTTATTTGAACCTATCTACGTGACTTTACCGAAAGACCCAAAGAATAGAACACCAAACTTTCAGAGATCACTCACAACTCCTAGTGGAAACGTCACGAGCCGTCACCGTTCCAAACCCTGTCTGTGGTATACCCCAATACACGTGAAGAGGACATTGGGGGTTACCCAAGTAACCTCGCTTGTGATACTTCCTCCTTTCGACATCTTTAGGCACCAAGGCGAAGGTGTAAACTTTGCCCTCATACGGTAATGACAAAGTGTTATAAGTATGCAACGTGTTATAAGTATGCACAGGGTATGCACTTTAAAGGTAAGAGGACAAGAGGAAGTTTAGTTGATTTTGTAATTGGGGGCCGTCCATAAATGACGTCACACGATTTTTGACCCCCCCCCTTCGTTACACGGCGTCACAAAGTCAGACCCCCCCCCCCTCAAATATGACGTCACAAAGCTCTGCCTCCCCCCCCCCAAAATAAAACATGCTTCAAATCGCTTTAAACTATTGTCATTGTAGTGCGTATTTAATGTGGCGCTGCACTCTCATGTTGTAGGAGAAAACATTTATTAAAAAGTCTATTTAATTAAGTAGAACGTGTTGTCTATATTTATTTATAGTTGCGCATTTTGATGTGACGTCCCATTTCTCACCCCCCCCCCTCGTCACACATCGTCACAAATGTCTGACCCAGAGGTCGCAAACGGGTTTTGATTCCTTACCCGTACCCGGCCGCACCAGGGTCGCAAATGGGTACCCCGGCCGGGTACGGGTAGCCGGGTATCGTCGGGTAGGGTACGGGTATCGGGTACCCGATTGCGACCTCTGGTCTGACCCACCCCCCACCCCCAGGTGCGTGACGTCATTTATGAACGGCCCCTTGGACGTGAGTGGTTGACGCCTTAAGTTGGCTTCACTGCATTCACAAAGTCGCTGTTCAATAATAAAATGTTTTCTTCAGTTTACCTTTTCTACATTCCACAAAGCATTTTGTTGTTCATTGAGGAAGTTTAGAATTCGTGTCGCAGGTACGAACGCAGTCTAAGTGTTGAGTAATAAAAGTTGTCTTTAGGTTATCAATTATTTAGATTATTGAGTGTTCAATCGCGGCCTTGTAGTTTGTTTTGAAATGAAGTCAAATGGAGTCATCTGACGTTACAGTAGCACTGTACCTAGTTGATGGTGCATTTGAAGAACAACAACATCTAGAAGTGCAGCTTTTATAATCGTACCGCAATTGATAACCCCCCGTCAAGATTCCTGTTAAACCACAGCGCTGTATTTTAATGTAATAAGTAAAGTTTCTTTATAACATTACTACAATCCAGTCCCGCGTTAGAGGCAAACTATCCATGTAGGTTACGCGTCGTACAACTACTTACACGCCAGTTAGAGCAGTTAAAACGTATTCTACCCCGTCTTATACCAAGTTACTTTATACATCTTAATAGAAAGCCACCCACACGAGAATTAAGAGATCCGCGTGCGGGGGGGGGGGCTCAGCTGGGGGGGGGGCCTCAGCTGGGGGGGGGGCCCTCAGCTAGGGGGGGGGCCCTCAGCTGGG
Organism: Lampetra fluviatilis; assembly: GCF_964198595.1. Taxonomy (NCBI): domain Eukaryota; kingdom Metazoa; phylum Chordata; class Hyperoartia; order Petromyzontiformes; family Petromyzontidae; genus Lampetra; species Lampetra fluviatilis. Next base: position 230,063 of record NC_136300.1, on the reverse strand, counting down.
GAGGGGGGCTCAGCTAGGGGGGCCCTCAGCTGGGGGGGGGCCGCACGCGGCTGTCGCTGGCGACTTCAAAGTAGGAACCGAAATTAAACTCGCACTTTTAATGTAACAGCTACATTATCAACCTGCATCCATTACCTCTCACACTGCAGGATAACCAACACGGCGGAGAGGGGGAAGACTTAACAACGGGTTTGATAAAAAGGCCAAGACGAGGCTCGAAACCGACGATTGCGACGTCAATGGCGGATGTCGCCGTTCGCAACAGCAGCGGATGTCGCCATTCACTCGCCGACACAACCAGACCAAGCAGACAGCGACCATGCGGCGTGGAGTCTCAGAGCGACACGGGCCTTGAGTCGTTTCTTAAGTTACGTTCGCCCCGCGTACACAACCCACACCACCGCCACTGTTCACACCACCGCTACTGTTCAAATCACGTACAATCGCGAGGCGCTCCGCACTTACAGCCAGGCCGGGAGACATCGCGCGTCACGAAGCGGGAGGAGGAACAACAAGAAGAGGAAGAAGAAGGGGGCGTCGTGTGTACTGCAGTGACTATATACCCAGCTAACGTGGCAAGCCTCCGTGTCCGATTGCAGGCTCGTCTGATGAATACAGAAAGCAGTGCCGCGTAAATTGAAAGCAATTCTCGAGCAGACGGCCGCGATTATTCACAACAGTGTCCCGCGTGGGGTTCGCACGGCCTGCGAAGAATCCATTTGCAGTCGGGGCAAAGCGAGTCACGTAAACTCACACGAGGTGCCTCTACCACCACCGTGGAGATGGAGCGACGAACGCAGCCCGTGTGGCAAGCGCTGGATGGATTGATTACGAGTCCATAAAGCAGTGGATTACCACGGATGATGGTGGATTGAGCATGGATGATGGTGGATTACCACGGATGATGGTGGGTTGACGATGGATGATGGTGGATTACCATCGACCATTGGCCAACCTTTCCCCCGCAACTCGGTTGGCTTCGCACGATGGTCAAGTTGAACGCAGCAGCAGTAGCAGTGGTACAATTTACTACAGCACCCTTCACCACGAGCGTGCTTTCCACACTTGGAAAATAAATTATAAATTCGTAATTTCCACTAATGGGTCAGTTTAGTAATTTCCGCGTAGTTTTATGGCATCAAAGTGCTGACCCACGTGGTGGTTGGTGACGATATTCAACAGCTTTGCTCGTACCAACCACGGTGGCTGAGATGTTAACTCCCTCGCCAGGTATACAGGAGGTTGTGGTTTCTACCCCGACCTCACACCATGCTGATGCTGCTGCTCTTCCCGTGCTCACGTCGATTTTCTTCTCCGGGTCCAGTTTTCCCTCCACATTTAGAAACGCGTTTAGATGATTTGGCTGCGATAACTTTCCACATAAATTGCTTATTTGAGCTATTTGTGGCCAAGTCGTTTATGAAAAACCTAATATCTTAATTGGCTTTGCCTGGTAAAATAAAAAGTAGCTTAGATTTGTATATATTTTTAAGTGGTCTGTTTACCTTTCCTATATGTACTGTGTATTGTAACGTTCTGAACAGCCCCGACTGGCCATCTATGAAAAAGCGTTAGAGCTCGTCGGATTTCTCCAGTTTAAATATGATTTAGAAGAGGAGCTCAGTGGGCCTTACCTGGTAAAACAAAAACTGTGTTTAAGTATTACTTTCATTTTAGTGACGATACAATCGATACATGAAGCGAACGCGATTACATATCCGTCACTTTGCAGTATTACCCCTTTAACTTGCGATGTCTTCTGATGTTTAACGTGGACGATGTTGGAGAACAAAGTTAATCAACCATCTTGTTCAACCTGCTTTTACAGAACCGTTGCTCCAACGTGATGTAACTTAAAATGGCTTTACAATTTTCCCCACACATTGGTCTCTCTTTTGAAAATTGCTTACGAAGTATGTCACGTGTTAAGCGAACATGCACATGACGAACATACCATTGTTTGTAACGCCTCTCGAGCATTTTTTTTAATCCACGTGATTCATCGTTTCTGTGACTCGTCAAACAAACCCGTCATCGGCACGTGGGCGCTCCTTTCAACAGTGGGTTCACAATGCTGAATGTATATTATTTATAGAAAATCATAATTTTGTTACATTTTCGTTGGTTTCTGTAACGTGTAAAGTGCTCCCCTTTGTTAAACCAAACTGCTAAACGTTTACAAAAAATAAACAGTCAATAACACTGCCTGAAATGAAATATACAGGGTGATATTTATTTTAACAAATCACATAGGGTAATTTAATATATTTTAACAAATGTTCACACTGACTTCTATTAACGTTAATGCACGCATTAATTCTGTTTCGAATTGAATTTAAGATGGAGTAATATTTGAACATTCATCAATTACGTTGTTTCAGTTCATGCAGGACGAGACAAAAAATATAATAGAACATAAATAAAAAACAATATTTTAATGTCAGTGTTCAAATAAATCAAATAACCCTGTATCCTGACTTTTGAGCCACCCTGCATTTAAGTCGACATTTCGGACAATAGTCCTTCCCAGGACATAAAGAGTGTTCAGAGCAAAGAGTGTATACAGATTGGGGACTGCACTTTACACCATTGGGCCTGATGAGAATTAAAACGTTTCCTGAAGACCAGTTTTAAATTGGTGTATTAGTAGCAACTGAGTAATAGACAACCCCTTCAATAGTGAAAGCCTTCGTTTCTTATGAAATTAACTAAATTATATAAAAAACGTTCAACTATAAAATGTGGTGACAGGATGTGTGATCTGTATTATTTGGTCGCTATAATGTACACACCACACCAATTACAAATCTTGGTTTCGACCTGAAACAACTTCAAGTCAGACCCGTTTAAACGGATCACTAAAGTCTGACATCTTCTTAGGTTTTTTCGGTAAAGTCACGTAGGTAAAACATCAAAATGAATGAAAATAAAATAAAATCAAAAATCACGACGTTTCGGAGGCAACACAAGTCTCCGTCATCAGGTGGGACCGTCACAGCCAGATTAGCTGCATCAAGCTAATCTGGCTGTGACGGTCCCACCCTGACAGTCTATCATATTACCTTCCAATACTGTATAACAATATAAACCTACTCTCTACAATTTTGCCAAAATGTGCTATATGGTGACACGTCATGTCTGCGTTAACGTCTGCACTCCGGATAGAATTCCCTTGGATGTAAATTTCTGTGTGTGAGGAGATTGTCAAATGCGAGATGAGACGTTTTGTTGGTTATGTATCTTGGCTGGAATTGCAGGTCGCACGAGGTCACACAATGTGATGAATGTATACACGTTGTATGTACGCACCATACGTAGCCAATGGATAAATATACAGCACAAATAATTAAAACTTAAACACATTCATCAATAACACTGCCCGAAAAGGAAAACAATGGGTGACATTGAAGGCATTTGCAGAAATATATTAAGTGGCTTTGTCTGAAATGTCACCTGTAACATATTTGTGTACTCAATATGACCCGTGCCCACTGTGCATCGGGTTTTCCTGGCTGCAATCTTCCTTTTGGGCAGTGTCAAAAATATGTTCAAAAGAAAATAAAGAGGTTATTATAATACCGAAGCACGAAAATATGCACCATTTAACAAGTACTGGTTACATTTACACATTACTTTTCGTGTTAGTTTTGACGAATGTGTAATTTTTTATTCTGCACAACTGCGAGAGCCAATAAGCAATACAAAATGTATCAGTCATCCATTTATAGTCTGCTGTATAATTTATCAATCTACTTCTCGTGCTGTACATGAATGAATTAGCTTACATTAATATTTCAATCTCAAATTACGAATTGTCTCACAGCATAGATACCCCCCTTGGGCAGCTGCCCCTGTGCGGCACTGGCAAGGCACGTGCCCATCACCGAGCTCAGGCGTTGTCACACCTCAGAATATTTATCAGAATACTTTATCTTTGAGAAATCCGATGAGCTAAGAAGCTATTTATTACAGACGTCCAGTAGTTTTCACAGCTGTCCAGTATCTAGGTCGGTGATGTGCATTAGTCTACCAATAGGGAGTGATGATAGCTATATGTGGGTCATATCAATTTTTTCCTAATTTGAACAAAGATTGATATTGCATGTTTTTATGGTAGGGTGGGGGATACCGGCAGAAGCCTGAGGAAACCTATGCAAGAACAGGAGAACATACAAATTCCACACGGGATGCCGGCTATGTATTGTTACCACTGCGCCACCCTGCCACATGATTGTACAAGACAGAGGGCTTCGCCTGGCACCTCGCTGGAATTATTCCTAGTCGGTTGACATCAAGGTATCCTCTATCTTGTTCAACATGCGGATGTGTATCAGGATATAATGTTTAAAATTGGTGGAACACATCGTATTCTTTGGGTCTTTCGGTAAAGTCACTGTGCCTCGGTGTTTTTATTCTTTGGGACTTTGAACCTATCTACGTGACTTTGCCGAAAGACCCAAAATATGAATTCCTGCAGTCAGGAAAGCTTCAAGTCAAGATTTAACACATATAGTGTATGGTGCTTTGAAATGAAATCGTTATCTCTATGTTGTATCAATCTCACTGTGTGTGTGTGGACACTGGATTACTGCGTACCCACAAAGCAGAAACATCACGGGCACATGCCACGATGTGGATCGGTGCCGCCTCGGGTCCCGGGGGGAGTTGTCTGTTGCCTCGGTAACCTCGCTACAAATAGAAATTAGAGAGTCCACGTAATACAGGATATACTTTGGTTTTAACGTGAAGCAGGACAAACCTTTCATCAGCAATACGTTAAATTGTAGTACGATAAAAAGTTAATGTATGTGACGAAAAAACAACCGTAAACTCAACCATGATTTGGACAATGTTTCGAAAAGCACGTTACAGCACACCGATAACATTTAAGGAAGCTTCGACCATGACATTTCAACAAGTCTCAATGTAACACGTTTAATGTTGTGACATTTCACGAATTATGTTAACATTTCTCACCTGTGCAGCAGCTACCAGAGGGTAGTTCCTACAACGGCGTCTCCCACACTGGAATAGCGGAATAGAAACCACACTCCTCGTCGGTACTTTCCGAGTGTTTTTTTTTATAGATAAACATATTAGTAATTGAAGCCAGCTAAATATATTTGAAGAATGAATCAGTAATAAGTGAACAGTGAGAGATGTGGGGAAACACCTCTGTGCACGTCATAAGTGTTGACCAGAAGTAAAATACCCCCACCGAGAAGTGCACAATTACAATACCGCGCAGATTGTTCTGCGGAGAAGTTTGCGGCGACAGAAACGAGTACAGTCCAGAGAAGTGCGCCAAGTCGGTATACAATGTAAGACAGGAGCTTAAACTCGCACAACACGTCTACCACGTCAAATAACGCGCTGTAATCGAAACGACACGACGCAGATCGATATGGTTGAATATAGTGGGTTCTTGTAAACGAACACATTAGCAAATACAAGTATTTGAGGATAAGAGCGACTCGGATACCAGGGCGGGGCGAGCCTAGCCCGTCCCGGGGAATTGGACCCCTTCGCCGGCAGGGGAATCAGGCGACGCGGGGTCGGCGGCGGAAACCCCGGAACGCGGCCTCCTCCATGAGCGCCGCTCAGGACGAGGCCGCTCGGGACGAGGTGGCCGTGCTGGAGGCCATCTACTGCGCAGGAGGCGAGCTGGAGGTGCGAGAACGTTCAGGTGATTTAAACACCGTGTGTTTATATACACCGCATGTAAAGTATACGGCATTGTAGCACAAGCTATGAATAAGGGTCACTGCCCGAAACGTCGCCGATTCCACAGTTTTGACTCTGCGGACGTGGCCGTGGGTGATTTAAACTTCTCGTGGCTCGTTTACAGCAACTGGTCATCTAGCACAAGTCACGCAGATAGACAAGAAGACAACCCGCCCATGCATCGGTCTCCACAAAATGGTCACGGATCATTTAAACGCCCCTCTGCGAGTGAATCATTTGGACAACGTTGATTCAATGTAAGCTGAACTCACGACTGGTTTCGATATTCACACTCTCAGCAGAAATAGGTTTCCTCGAATCAGTGCTGGCGATCCGCCAAATGTTAAAGGCAAAGTCTCCTTTTTAAGATATGGGTCCAAGTTCGACACAAAATTATATACCGTATAATACATAACTCTTAAAACATCATCGTGGAGAATATAAATACTCCTTCTTCTTGGTTCTTTCGGTAAAGTCACGTAGAAGGGAAGTAATAAAATAATAAAAATAAAACATAATAAAACAATTCTCACGACGTTTCGGCCACAACGCAAGCAGCCATCCTCAGGCGAAGAATGAAACACCCCAAGCTTGGAGCGTATATTTAAGCTGGGTTAGAGGGGGGGGAGGTGGGAAGAAGAGCGCCTAAACAAAATAATTTGCATATCAAGAGGAATTCAGCATATGGAAAATGCGTAGGAGGTGGGCGGGGGGGGTTCCAAATCAATACTATGCCCGTGCATTATGCAGGATTAGCAGCATCAAAGGGGGGGGGGAAGTGGGGGAGCATTAACAAAGGAAAGGAATGTTAATAGTATGTAGCTGTAGTTACTAAACAACCACGTAAAAAACTACAGTATAAACTGCATGACAAACTAAAGTATAAACTACATAGCATCATCAGTAAACTTACTATACTCTACAATAAGCTGAGTTACTAACAGTAAGTAATACATGAAAAATTCTACGTTGTAAAAAATTATATAATATGCTTCCATCTAAACTTTATTCTCTTACATCACACGCGTCTATACCGTACTATATACTTCCATAGGCAAAACCAACATTAAATTACATACTGTATTGCTATAAACCACCCTATACCTTATACATTTTTAATATAACACTATGTATTATTCTACCCACCCTAATGTGTATCAAAATGGTTTATTACGTCCTTCCAGTGATTGCTAAGCCAGAATCCATCTTCTCGGTTAAAATTGTCTCTGTGTTTGTAAATGTGGATCGCCTCATGTACGAATCTCTCATGATAGCCAGATGGCTTGCAGAGAACCTCTGTCTTGGAGAAGTCAATGTCATGTGAGCCCACTGAGTTGTAACAGTGATCTGCCACGGCTGAGGTGTTTGTCCTACAGTGTTTCAGGTCAGCTTTATGTTCACGGATGCGGTCCGAGACATGTCGTTTGGTTTCCCCAATGTAACTGCTACCACAGAGGCAACTTAGTTTGTAGACACCAGGGTACTGTATGTCTGGAACCACATCTTTTACAGACGGTACCAGATCACGGATTTTATGTACTGTGTTGAATCGGACCTGGATCTTGTGTTTAATCAGGATTTTGGAGATCTTTTTTGTGACCCCAGCAATGTAGGGTAAGGTGATGGTCTTGAAAGGCTCCTCAACAGGATCCTTCTTGGTGGTTGGAGTGATGGCTTTGCGGATTGTGTAGTCGGAGTAACCATTAGCCTTAAGAGCTTGGCGTACGTGTTTGAGTTCACTGGAAATGTGTTCATGGTCGGAGATGCATTGGGCTCTATGATATAGAGTCTTGATGAGGGAATTCTTCTGGGATGGATGGTGGTGGGAATCCGGTTTTAGCTTTAAATCGAAATATAAATACTGTACGGTACTGTATTATAAAGCGAAAAAATACCAAAGGAACCTCCGGAGATCGCTAGATGTCGCTAGTGGGATATTTAACAAGGACGGGGTCATGCGTCATGGGACCTCCTTTGCCTTTAAACAAAATATAAGAATAGGGGTTTCCCCTTTTTTCTGGCAAAACTAAAAACGTTTTATTACAAAGAGTATTGTAAAGCATTAAACAGTAAACGATGTAACGAGGCGAAGTTAATACGCATTAAATACACGATCGTAGTTTAAACAAAGCTGGAATCATGTCACGAACAAAAGCGAAATTCCGTATATCGCGCCCTCTTCCCATTAATTTGGAGATGCGTTCCTACGGAAAACATTTCGGCCCAAGACAATAAAATCACACTTAGGAGTGTAGAAAACATTTTCAAGCATATCTTTTGTGTAAAAATGGATACTTTATGATAAAAGAATACTGTACTCATGAGAAGCTGTGGTCGTCGCCGTGTGAGGCGGTGGTGCAGCGCCATGTGGCATTGGGGTTATCTGTCTCACCCTGGGATTCTTCTGCTTCAGCCTCTGTTACCAACGGAGAAGCACACATTGTCGTGGTTACTTCACTCATTCGTGAACTTTTTGCAAAAGAATGCATCCAAACATAGCTTGCCTTTTGAAAACCTCTTCTCCTTGCAGCGTTCCTTGTATAGCAATTGATCATATCCTTAACTCCTCTTCAAACCTGAAGCCCACATTCACGATTGACACCATTATCCGTAAGGATTTGCAAACATGTCTCAATATGAAAAGGCTTCAGACAATTGCTTTGGAGTCACCTGACGTGGGGTGGGTGCACCGTATTCACCCTGTGTGTGTGACAGGTAATTACAGGACTCTGTCAAGCCACCCCTGGATGAAGGCATCCCCGTGCCCTTTTGGTCGCGGGGCTTCTTTGACCATGCTTCACTGCGCTGGTCGGTGCGGGATGGTGAAATTGTGATCTGAACTGCTCCGATGTCCGTGTCATATCAACACACGATGTTTCATGTTGCTAGTATCGCACTGTATGACACAGAGCTTGCCTCTGTGATTTGCATGTGATGTCATTTGAATGTTAATGTTCAAACATTTAATGGGTTTTGCAAACATAGAAAATGGGCTCTAACACAAAATAACCATTAATAGTATTCACGAGAACATCAGTATATGTATGATATATGCAGCTATATAGCTCATTAAGCAGTTCTCAAAAGATGTCCCTGTCAGAGTGCAAAAATACTCACCCTGCAAGGGATATGTTTTTTTTTAGTTACAAATGGGATAACATTGGCGCTCAACATTTGCTGCGAGTCAAGAGGTGTGCGGTACCCACTGCGCACCCTCATCCGCCTGCCGCCTGGCTACCCAACGCAACAACACCTGGACGTGGTGTCGTTGCATGTGGACGGAGCGGCGAGCCCGGCAGCGCTGACGAGGGAGCAGTGCAGGACCCTTCTGCACAACATCCGCCAGCGAGCCTTCGCCCTCCCGCCACAGCCGGCCGTGCATGACCTAGCCTCGTGGCTACAGCAGAATTTTGAGACGTTGCTTCACGTCGGAGGGGTCACGATAACAGCAGAGCAAGAGCAATATGCCAAACATCTTTGCTCAGAAGCTGCATCACCTGGGAATAAAGATGGAAACATATCCGCGAAGGATTTGGAAGTATGTGTAGCATTTTTTTGGATAAATAAAAAAAATCAGGTTAAGGGACTGGTTTAAATTAGCATTGAATAGTGAATATTGAATTGATACAGAAGGAGGGGGTGTGGCGCAGTGGTAGAAGCACAATGTGCTTTTAACCTGACTATCTGACTTTGATTCCTGGCCATGGCTAAAGTCAGTAGTAAGTGACAGAGGTGGGACAAAGTCATTGTTATGCAAGTCCAAGTCGAGTCGCAAGTCATCAAATTCATGACTCGAGTCTGACTCGAGTCCAAGTCACATGACTCGAGTCCACATCTCATAGGTGGGACAAAGTCATTGTTATGCAAGTCCAAGTCGAGTCGCAAGTCATCAAATTCATGACTCGAGTCTGACTCGAGTCCAAGTCACATGACTCGAGTCCACACCTCTGGTAAGTGATACCCTAACAGGTCCTGGACCTTTGCCTCTACCAACCGACACTGACCAGCAAACTTATATTTAGGCAAATATCCCCCATGACTGACCAGGCATGGGGATATCTTCATCCTGCAGTGGATTGACAAAGGCTGTACAGTAATTACTCATTTAACGCAGTATGTGTACCTTAAAAGTGATGTGTTAAGCGAAAAACGCGTTTAGCAAAACTATATCGCACACACATGGCAGGACAAAGAACTGAAACTGAGATAAAGGTAACAGCACGTACTGTATCGTTCCGTGCGTATATTTAGAATATCCATACTGCTCAGCCACGCAGCTCAAGAAAGTAGTTTGTCATGGACCGCTGAGAAACTGCATCAACAACGTGCGCATTCCACGTTGTGCAAAACGTATTCCCGAATGGAAGAACCGCATTGTAGCGAAAATGTGTTGTGCGAACGCGCGTTGAATGTGCATTTACCTTATATTACAATTATATGTTGTAAACAATTATCAGCATAAGTACAGGCGGTCCTCGACTTAAGTCGGTTCGACTTATGTCGATGCGTACTTAAGGCAGGTCGCCAATTGCCACCCATGTTATTCCTTTCAGCGCCCGGATCCACACAGCATGACTCGGGCGCCGGTTCTGCGCACAAACGTACAATATGTCGCCCAGGCAGTCTGCCTCCCAACACGCTCCGGTGCTAAACCTCTGTGCATTCTTAGTGATTTTTATTAATATTTTTTTTATTTCATCATTAAAAATGGCAAATGAAAGCAACTGTCAGCGCTCTCGTGATGGTGTTGAAAAGGGACATAGCAGAAAGGCCATTATTGTATTCAATCCAAAGAAAACCAGGAATTATGAATACTCGCAATAAAAATTTGGTATTATACATTTTTGTATAATAAATAAAATGCAAGAAGATCTTGATAGATTTGAGATCCACCAAAAATGTAACAATACACAGAGTAATTGGATTTAGTTTCCTAGGCAAATATTCTGCCAACAGTCTAATTTCCATGCATTTTATTTTAAAAAATTCAGTCAATCTCAAATCCACTAACAATTCCATGATTAAATGATCACATAATTCATATTTCATCATTAATAATTACATTTGTAATTTAAATGTCCTCAATACAACATTTAAATAGGTGTTATTCCCATTGATACAGACATGAATGCATAATTCTTGAAGGCATAAAAAAATGCTTCATATCGTGCCATTAAGGCAGAGATGTTAATGAAAAATGTATGATTATTACAACCAACACTTTTGTAATAATTGTATCTTTATATACATGGTACTGTATTGACCTTATAAGCTCTAATCGCTTGTATGGCCATATGCAGGTTTAAAAGCCAGCTTACAAGGGCTACACCACATACGAGAGCTTATTCATCCTGTGGCTCCTCCGGGGTTGCCAGATGTTAAGACAGATAGGTTTGAACTGGGTTTGACGAGATATGGTTAAACTATAGTACACCACTCTATATCATACAATGGAAGATCAGTGATAGTCATATGATATGTTTTGCAACATTGTCAAAGAGTGATTTTCTGTGCTCATCTTATTTTCTGAAATAAAGTTTTAAATAATGAAGTTATAAAATATAGCTATGACCCATTAAATTAGTGCTTCAAAAATGTTCTAGAGTAATTGACTGCACGATGGTTATATGACATCATAACTTCTGTCGTTAATTTAATTGTATAAATGACAGCATGTTTGTTATAAGCGTTATATATTGTAAAGTTCCAATGATTGTAAAACGTATGGCTGGCTTATGTGGAGGGAACTGTGGGTGAATAACTGATACGTTTAACTTAATTTGTACTATAATTATATCAGTGAAAAAACACAATGAAGTAATAATGAAAAATACAATTACTAAGTTAAGGTAAACTGATGTGGCTATAACTGTCACATGAAATTATACAATTGTATGGCATCGTGCAAATTGTATTGCGTGCATGACACGTGACATGGTGTGCAGGTGAAGGGGACGGTTGCCCTGTTGCGTCTGGATCACATGCGAGCACGGGCCCGGTACACACGGACCATCGAGGGTTGGGTGGCCAAGTTGGGCCTCATGGGACGCCTGCTCTTCTACAACAAATTAATCCTTGTCCTGCTGCAGGGAAGCCTCTGCAGTATTCGAGTAAATGGCTTCAATTTCTTGTGTACACGGCAAGCACTTTAAAATCAATTAGAGCGTATGAATATTGCATAATGGAGGGGGGAGGTCCTGAATATGTACTCTTAAAATAGTGCTCTGCAAGAGGCATGAAGCAGGTAAATCATAGGGAAAATGTGTAAAATCTACACTGACATCATCAGCCATGATCTATACTCTGCTGGTTGAAGCCACCTGAGTCATTACCATCTGTCAGTTCTGTGATGAAACAATCCATCAGCTCCTGCACACATCCGTCATTCATTGCTTCATCTCTGCAGTGGACCTCCTCTCAGGCATGTTTTCTCCATTGGCTACCACTTTGTCATTCGTCTCAACCACCGGCCATCCCTTCTCGGAACATATTCTACCCGAGCCCACTTTAAAGATCGTCAGTAATAATTTGTTTAAGATTATTATGGAAATGTAATTGCAACAAGGGAGTATAATGACACCAGTATGGCCACTTTTGCATGAGCGTCAATGTGCAAAATTGCACAAAACTCAGCTGATATACCCAGTAGGAACGATAACTTGTCTTTCTCTTTCTAGGAGTATATTGTGCTGCAGAAAACAAGCAAGGTAGATGTAGACTCCAGTGGGAAGAGATGCAAAGAGAAGATGATGAGTGTGCTTTGGGAGGGTACCATGTCTACACGGCAATACAGGTACAGCAGAATAGTCTGAGTGATCTGCAGTGCCTTGGGATTGTGAAGGCGGTTGGCTGGGTAGCTGCTCAATGGTATAAATCCTCATATCAGTGTGCGTTGCTGGCATCTCTTAAGGGTTTATAAATCAATATCAGCCCATAAAGAATTGTTTTGAAATCATTTCACAAGTGATTAAAATTGTCCTTTGAGGGTCTTATAAGTAATAGTATACACAATTCGACTGCAACAAAAGGATACACATTTTTAGAATGTACCGTCTTTAACTCGGACTATTTTGCTATTAAACACCCTATTGTGACTGTCGCTCATTAGTATGACTTTGTATGCTACTCATGTATTTCATTCACCTCCACTAAGGTCCAGCTTCCTGTAAATTGTAAAGTAACTGTATGGAAACATTTTCTTAAAAGAATGCTAACATCTATTCCAGTGGTGTGACAACTCGCAATGTAAATTGTATAAGTTATGAGCATGACCATGCCACCACCTGGAAAAATATATAAATTAGCGTAGGTATTTTGTGAAGCTGTTCTATAAATAGTATGATTAATTGCTGTGTTTGGAATCACTAATGAATGTTCACATTTGGTAAAGTATATTTAAAATACAAGTTGCCTGTCTTTAGAATTTGAAGTTGTCTCAAAATTTAGACAAATTGCAAGAGAAAATTAAATAGGATGCATTGAATGTAGCTCTACAATAAGAAAAATATTATCACTTTGGAAAATGTGAATAATTTAATGCCGAGATTCATAAATAAACCAACGCGACGTGTACATGCATTGCACCATCTGTTGCCTCTCCACTTGCCCATTCTTGCACCCCCCCCCCCCGTCTAGGTTCAGTGATTTCTGCGTGCTGGAGATTAGCAGTACAAATGAGCTGGGGAAAGTGTTTGAAGAGGCTCAGCTTGGCGAATTATACCACCAGTGTGTGGTGCCGACCCTGCCTTGATCTGCCGCAAGATTGCACAGTGCTTCCACGTCGCGACAGCGCCCAGTCCATTAGTAGCCTTTTATCTTACACCACCTAACAACTATTTCCACAGAGTAAGTCTGTGATGTAAATATGTTTATATATGTAATGCAACCATGTTGGATGGGCTATAATGGGTACATGTGACATTATCAGTGTAAACATCAAAGTTTTGTTTTGTTTACATTTAGTTTTTTTTGCTGCTTTGGAAAATATAAATTAACAGTCTTAAATAAACATGTTGGGGAAAAAGAAGGCCATGGTCATGGAAATGTACACCACTTTAACAAAATTTCCATTTTATTTGGGTAAGCGTGTCTAATGTTACCACTTTGCATCTTCACCCGAGTAAATGGTCAGCCATTTCACGGATAATTTGAGATTTACCTGGATGACCACATTTTTCAGATACGTTTAACCTTTTTTTATTTATATTACTTATTACAACTGGCAGAATTTTACGGCTAATTCTTAATTAGTTTATTTTAAATAGAGTAAACTATATTATTTGGGTCTTTCGGTAAAGCCACGTAGATAGAAAACCCCAAAGAATATGAATTCCTGCAGTCAAGAAAGCTTTAAGTCAAGAGTAAACTATGTTATAGATGTTGCTCCTGCAGATGTACATTTTGTTATGAAATTATTTTAACGGTTATCCTTTGTGCAATATGCCTATTCCACAGATTGATATGAGATGTAGTATTCTACATATGCCTTCCCACTTCTGCTGTTAAAACAATTACATATTTTAAATTGCCATGATTGGGCGCATCTATGCACATCACGCACCACTGATCAAATAAAATGCTGGTACATTTCTGCAGCAGCTTTGTTTTCAACAAGGGCCCCATCCAAATTAACGTAGTTATCCCCAGTAATCGTGTTGAGAAAGGGTCATCTGCTGGTGAGTCTACAATAATCAGTCTACTTTTATTCTTTTGCCATGACCGTATAGCCTTTTATAACAGATGCCCTATTCTCACATTTCAAGGCTTCTTGCAGCTAGGAATTTCAAGTAAACATGGACTGCTCATTATCCATGTGTAGCGAGTTCAACTGAGTCGCAGACGTACTCTTGGAGGCAACACATTTATTTAACACCAACACACGGGGTAACTGCCCCTTCACAGAATAATCTATGATGGTGACCACCAGGCTAACTACACTAATTACAACATAACTAGCTACTGCGGACCGGGACCACAACTCGGGTCCAGGTCCACGTGTTGGAGACTCGGTAGGACGTAGACGAAGGTTTCTTCAGGATGAACAACGCCGGTCCCTCTGGGGGACCCGGCTTATATCCTCTGCGGCGTGGCTGACTCTGCCCTTCCAGAATCCTCGAGCAGGATCTGGACCCCGACCACGTGACCACTCCTAGCCCCCACTTGGGGCCCCTTTGTCGACTTAACCGGTCACGTGTCCTCTTGGGTCAACCAGAGTGCCATGGCCTTTAGTAACCTCATTCCTACGGCCGGCACTCCCACCTTATCCTGGGCCGGCACTGCACGCCAAGCGTGGTGCCACCGAGCGCTATCAACCAGCGCTCACCGAGCCTCTCTAGGGCCGGCACTGTACAGTGACATCCCGCGATGTCACTACACATGCATTTTCCAAAAAATTTGTGACGTTTAAGCATTATCTTTATGTTCGTTCACAGTGTTATGCATTTTTGAAACTGCATGACCCATGGGGCTGTGTCGCAGTACATGCGCACCTTCGATTAGCACGGTTGGCTACGGACAGTGTAAAAAATAGTTCAATATGCATACATGCGGTGGGTTTCATCCGAAAATGCTCATAGCAATGCAATAAATAAAAGTATGTAATGGAAGCATGATTATGTTCCTTCTTGTTGCTCAGGGATTTACGTGGGTAACATGTAGGCATATGTAGTATTTCCTTTTTTTGTGGCGTGCAAGCTATAAAGTGTCCCTTTTAAAACCATGCTTTGGAAAAATATACAATAAGTGCTCTGTAATAGAATAATGGTATCTTAAATAAAATAAACATGGACATTAGCCGGGTTATGTAAAAAAATGTCATCCTGTTGCAAATTATACTCATGATAAAAATGTTGAAAAAGTGAATGGGAAAGGAATATTCATCGATGCTTTAGTTCCAGGCTGGTTGGAAATAGCCATCAAAGTGATAACTACTTTATCCCGAACCAGTGTGCACAAAGTCGACACAACATGGCTCCCTGCACAGAATTGTGAAAGTGTGCTGGTTTTTTTTATCCCATTTACTGAGCACAAGCCGATATACAATGGCTAACGTAATTTATTGACCAAAGTTATTGGAAAATAAACAACGTGAAGTCTAATCTAAAGCACTGAGGAAATGAAGATAATTATATGCATGCAACAAAGTTACCGTATTTGAACACAATAACGAGAGGAAATTGTCATCCTCAGAGCGTGAGTCCTTGATTGACATTGGCAGGGGTCGGCAACTAAAATAACAAGAGACATTTTTTTGCGAATTCGGTAAATAACTAATTTAAGAGCCGCAATGCTTGTGCATAACGTTACGAGACAATAATTCAAGAGCCGCATGCGGTTGCGGAGCTGCAGGTTGTCGACTCCTGGGTAGAAGAAGTATCGAGGTCTGAACAGAATACTTATTTCCCTGTGTTATAGTAATGCATTGAGGTTCTCCACCAATGAAGATAAATGCCATCGATAAATATCCAATCACTATTATTTAGCTTTGCGTCGCTATGTTCACTCAGGTGTGCTTTGCAACATAGGCAATCTGAATCGCAATAAAACTTCAGGCACACGATCCTACGTTTGTTTAACAGGCATGACTGTGATAGACTCAGAAGGCTAAACCGGTCCAGAGTTGTACCTGCTGGGAAAAAAATACATTGATACGGAAGGCCGATAGATTGATATGACTAAATGTTGTGTTATTGTAATCGTGCCAACTGATTTATTTATGACGAGGGACCTTATTGGACACAGCAGTGGGAAGATAGAGTGAGAACCTGGTTCAATAAGGAGCGCACTGAAATTGAATATAGCCACACTCAGCACCCATCGAGGCCTACATGGAAAACGAACGGCTGAGCAACACCACGCCCGGCCGCTTTTGTCTAACCAGTGCTGATGTTTACACACCGCATCATATTCTCATTTGAGGCTGATACGACCAGGGGGTGGGCGCGGGGGTCCAGGACTGGTTCAGATAACCTTCACTGGTCTTGGCCGTGAGCGAGAATCGAACTCGTGTCGCCGGGTTCGAGGCGCACTACCGATCCCCACCTGCATGCATCCACTTACAATAACATACACACACATACAATCACACATACAATCAGCGCGGGGTTCTGTTTTGTTTCATCGTGGCGTTCATTCATTTACTAATGGACGATAATGAGGCAGATTGCAGCCCGGTAACCGTACACCCAAGCAGAGCCAAGAGTGAGTCGCTCACCCCGCGCGCAATTACGCACGAACGCACTCTGGCAAACGAGCGCTTATTTGCACCGGCGGCAGTGCGCCTGCGCCCGTGCCATTATCAACCTTCCACGGCCAGATAAGAGGGGACACGGGACCACCCGGCACGCCGCTCCTCCTACTCGTCATCATCATCCTCGTCGACTCGCCCTCGCTGCGTGTTCCTAGCACCCCACCCCAGGCGTCCTTATCTTCTGTCTCCACCCTCGACTCGGTTCTCGACCTCTGGCGGTTCTCGCTGCAACGGCCATGGAGCGTCTCGCCATCGGCCAACTCGACTCCCAGGGCTTGCTGGAGGTCTGGCAGAAGTTTGACGCCGATGGTAGGGGTGACTTCTTGTACATTCGGAGAAAAGGCCACGAGTAGAGTTCATGCATGATGTGTGTATGACTGTCGAGTAATGGTGCGTACGATCTCGTCATAGCTCAAGAGGCTAAGCATTGTGAGAGAATATTCGAATTTAACATCCAAGTGGTTGTTAACGTGTTTTGAATGTAAATACCTATTCACTAACTCAAATATTCGACGATTCAGTGACTTCTATCTCATCACCATCAGCCATTGTCAATCGACTGCTGAGTGAAGGGCTCTCACGATTCCACAATGATGTAATAATCCACTCAACATCTGAAAGGAGCAGATTTAATTGCTCCATCTCCTCGGTGGTCGTGATCTTGGAATCGTTACATTTCTTGCCTTCCACTCCATTATGAGTCTTTACCATGGGCCATCATCTCTTCCCTGCGTCGTGTCCAGCCAAAGCGTTCCTTAAGTTAAAATTGTCTTCAACCTGCGTATGTGTTCTCATTCACGTACTCTTTTGTCTTGTCTTTCCTCCGTATAAATATAGTTAATACAGAAAACGTGCAAAAATTATATCTTATCACGATTGTACGTGATCTCTAACTTCAGGGTGAGATTTGAAATGCAATCTAAAAGTTTCTGAAAACATTTCTTGATATAGTCTCGTTTTCAGTCGCTCTACTTTGATTCTCGTTCGTGTATAAATGTATATTTTGAGGGCATAAAATCAATGTTGCCACAGACATTTTATTAATGTATAAATTGAAATGTTTTATTATCCACACGTGGCATGTAGTCCTCTGCAACTTACTTTTATATGGTCGTTAGTACGTGATAGGACAACACATATATGAGCAGACTTTGTACCTGCAGAACGCCAAACCAGACTTTCACTGTTGCAATTATTTGCATACTATTGCACACATCAGTTGCGTATAATTCTGCTCCCCAACAACACTTACAACCACACATCAAAGCCATATAACGCATTTCTCCTAGCTACATATTGCTTATAAGTTATAACACACCCCTTCTAATAATAAAAAAAAAATTTGAATGCAAATTAAGCATAATTTGCACTGCACAATATATAGTGGAAGTATATAGTAAACCCATAAATGGAAACATTAAAGACAAGCCACAGTCATGCGATTGTGGCCATGCAACTCCAACGATGGACCGTCTAGTAAACCCACTGTCGTCTGCGCCCCTTCACTGGAAAAATAGCAAAATTTCAGCCCTTGAAGCCCTCTCGTCGTGGATAACAGACCTCAACATTGGCATTTCGCTTCTGAACAAATTGCCTTGTGCAAGAAATCACCCCGGAATTCGCCCAATCTCAGAAGCTAAGCAGACCTAAGCCTGGATAGTGCTTGAATTAAGCGATTGCCATACATAACAGGTGTTATAGGATGGGGTCTACGTGGTGAGGAGGGTGGACAGCCTCCTCACCGTGCTGGTCATGGGGTATATTTGACCATACTTCACGCTTGTCAGTGCCGTTAGGTGATTGCAGGTAGCATCAACGAGAGAGTTCCGTATACAGTACAATTGATTTTGCTGCACAGCCTGTAAACGCATGTTATGTACCATGGTCGCTCATCCAAGCACTACTCATATCGGGATAATTTTAGGTCATTTGATCAGAGGCAAAAAGGTGTGAGCGATGTGGTCGAATTTATCAAGACAACTTCTACTGGACTTTATATTGCGTACTAATCAAGGCACACTAACCAGCGTGGTGAAGTATGATCAGATTACCCCATGACTGACTTGGCATGGGATGCATTCATCCAGTAGTGGATTGACAGGTCAAGTCAATCCACTGCTCGGCATTGTTTGAATTGCAAGCGAGTGAGAGTCCGAACCCCACGCGATTGGCTTGTTATATTGGCTAACACGTGTACCGTATTTTTCTGTGCATGGTAACAGCTGTTAAGGCCACGACTGTTATAAATCAATAGCATATCCTTGTGTTGTCCAAGAGCAATACATACGTGATGGTACGGCCTAATTACTTTGGGTCAATGTTTGATTTGCACGGTACAAGGACGATGATTGCACCTACAATACATGTTTTATTCAGGGTCGCGGTGGGAAAATGAACGAATGTGCGCGTGTGATATTTGGGGAGCGGTAGTGTGTAGGGGTTTACCACACCTCGCAACGAACACGACGACCCAAGTTCGATTCTCACTCACGACCAACATCGGTGACAAATAACTGAACCGGTCCTGAGTCATCTCAGCCTGAACTCAATAACTGGTACGGCCTTCATAGGTTCTCGCTAACATCACTTGCCCCCAAATCCTGTTAAGGCTATATGGGGTGTCTTTGATATTGGATAATGCGTGCGTGTGAATGAGGAAGATAGCAAAAGCAGTCCAGGTTTGTAATTCACAACCTGTTCAATATTCCAACACGGAGGTTTGATGTCCTGCAAAACGACTGTTCTTAGAAGAGTGTGCACATATCAGCCTGAACATTGATAGCGAATTCGTTCTGAATAGGCACCACGGTGGTGAGATTTTAATTCGCTCGCCTGGTATACAGGAGGTTGTGGGCTCGATCCCGACCATGGCGTCTTTCTCTCTCCCCGTGGTCATGTGGATTTGTATCCGTGTCCTCCGCCTTTCACCTCCACATTTTGGCAGATATAATTTTTGGCAGATATAAATTTCCACGTGGTATGCCACTCCGTTTAGCGATCATTTGTGACAGGTCGCTTCTGAAAAACCTTATCTGGTAACATAACACATATTGTGAAAAGCGATGGCTTTATATCTTCTTAGAGGAAGTGTTAAATATATCATTAGTAAATTGAGATTAGAGGCATACATGATTAGGCTTTGAAATAAAATGTTGTTTTCTCATCAAGATCTCCCTGATGTTTTAGTGGGGTATCTATAAATGGATCGCATTACCCTTTACTCTCTTGTATTTCAACTATAAAATGAGTAAATAGGCGTGGTACCCTCCTGACCATCATAGGTAAACCGCATCGTGTACATGTGTAGTCACTATGACGTTTAGCGCCAGCTACTGTCACAAGAGTGGAGCTGTGTGTCTTGGGCCTCTCTCTGGCACCAGAGTGGGTATGCCATGGAAGCGGGCCCGAGGGGGCATGGTCCTGGTGACAGTGAGAGAGAGGTCGGGTGAGGACTTGACCGTCTGGGTGAACCCGACAGGGCACGTGATTGACACGGGGTAGCAAGGGGGCCCAAAAGGGGGCTTGAGGGACACGTGATGCTGGCTCCAGATCCTTCTGGAAAGATCGAGAAGGTGGCGTGGCCGGAGGCGGAGCAAGGCCACGCTCGGCAGCATAAGAGGGATGGCCCGAGAGCAATCGCGGCTGTCTTCTGGAATCAACCCGTCGGTGCTACGTCTCTTCGATCCTCGGTCCTCGGTCTTTGGCCTTCCATGTTTACGCTCGGCTTCGTGGGTCATAACCGGGTCAAACAGTATGTTACTGACTGACCCGGTTATGTAGTTACCCCGTTGTGATCTAGTTAACCAAGTGTACGTTTATGCAGTTACCCTGTTGGGGTGTTATCATAAACGTGTTGCCTCCAAGTTCTAGTCTGTCTCCGTGGAACCCACAACACATGTACAGCTCTTTGTTGATCTAATGCTGTATGATAGCCTCTCCATGTCGTGCATGTCGTGATGGTTATGTTGCTATACTTCACCACACCGGTCAGTACGGGTTGGTGAATGTGGGGAGCATAGTTGCGGGTTCGTAGAAGTACAGTACAACAATACATTTCTTCTGCATTGGTATCCGCTGCTCACCACGTAAGCTCCACATCCCTGTGGCATCCTGTTTATGCATGGTGGGAGTGGTAGTACAACGGTTAGTGCGCTGCGCCGTCGACCCGAGTTCGATTCCCGCTCACGGCCAACACCAGTGCCGATTATCTGAACTGGTCCCGGGCCTCCTCTAGGTCGACTAAGCCTCAAATAAGTACCTAGTATGGTGTGTAAACATCGCCACTAGGGGGACAAAGGCGGCCGAGTGTGGTGCTGCCCACCCCCTCGTGCGCCGTACCGGCATTCATAGGTGCTCGCTCACAGCACTTGCCCCAACAGTCTGTTCAGGGTCTCTGGATGATCTTTGTTTTTATCAGCACCCAAGCACTACCCTGCAGGCTCAAACCTGCTGAACTGCCGAGATCTGACGAGATTGGGCACATTCAATCGTTTGGTGGTATTGTTTTTCTTTTCTCTTGGATAGCTTTTGGCCTTGTCCAATTGCATACAATGTAAGCACGAACACCAGAAATTCATTAAGCCAACTTTTAGCCTAATGAGTCTGTGAATGGCATTCAAGTACTGTAAAACAATCAGTTGGTATTAAAAACTAGCCTTTTGCTCGTCCAAGGACGGGTGTATTGCAGTAAATCTGAATCTTACAAGTGAAAAGCAGACCGCGACGTGATATCCATTGCATCAATGCGTGTGCAATGTATGGGGGCGCGGTGACACAGACCTAAAAGTTATAATCCCTTGTTCATCACGACGTCCTTTTTACTTTGATGTCTCAACAACAGCGCTAACGATTATTAATGAGGTGGAGGGTGCTCCATGTGGAGTGACGTCACATGCTCATGATTATTAATGAGGTGGAGGGTGCTCCATGTGGAGTGACGTCACATGCTCATGATTATTAATGAGGGGGCTGGTCGACGTGGAGTGACGTCACTTGATCATGATTATTAGTGAGGGGGGGGAGTACTCCATATTGAGTGACGTCACCCGCTCATGATTATGAATGAGGAGGGGTGGGGGGTGTCCATTTGGAGGACGTCACCTGCTCATGATTATTAATGAGGGGGGCTGGTCGATGTGGAGTGACGTCACGAGCGTTAAGGACAGACATTCCTGGGTGATTATAGTGGTGTTGTAGGTTTAGGTAACATAGTATCGCTGCAAAGTCCATCTTACAATGGCATGTGATTAATAAATAAGAAAATTAATGGTGACTGTGGGGTGTTTTAGCACCCAGCACGTGGTAGACATTGCATGTGTCTTACATAACCGCACATGATTCACGCGTATCGCAGTGACGTTTCTCGTGTGTAATATAAACTAACACTGACTGCCATGCGGACTTGTAAAAGTGATGCGAAGCTGGAGAGGGCACTCCTGAACGTTTATCCAAGATGAAGGCCGAGTCGCAGCACTTAATGCATTTAGCCGCGTGTTGTACCAGGGACATTGGTGAGCGGGCAAGTCGCAGAGTAAACAGCTGCGACATCTGTTGACTCCAGATGCTGCTGTATGAACAAGCTGGGTGTTATTCATCACTCGGGAT
The DNA here is from genome assembly GCF_964198595.1 of Lampetra fluviatilis. Lineage (NCBI taxonomy): Eukaryota > Metazoa > Chordata > Hyperoartia > Petromyzontiformes > Petromyzontidae > Lampetra > Lampetra fluviatilis. Next base: position 207,487 of record NC_136300.1, on the reverse strand, counting down.
GCGAATTCATGGGCGTGACCGCACAACGCCGCGGTGAATCCATTTAGAAGGTTTTTTTTCCCGCCTCCACAGTTTTATCAACTTCCAAAGGAAAACATTTATTTTGTGTGCTGAAAATTGTAAACGTGTCTTATGTTGATTCAAGTTATAAAGCGTATTTTCCTAAAAACTAATTCGTGACATTGAAAATGGGGGAAAATGAGCATATTCAAAAAACATTGACAAATGTTAGTCTTTTTTTCTAAGCGTTCAATTCCTTAATTTTTATTTAATTTACGGTTTATATTCATGGTATATTTATCAGGAACACAAATTTGAAATTTGATTCCAATTTATCGTGCTCTCGACCTGCTACTGCCAGATGTGTGTTTCATGTGACTGAGATGCGCAGATGTTTTCTCGCACACAGACTCATTACAACCCTGCTGTGTGTGTGTGCCTGTCAGATAATGGTTACATTGAAGGCAAAGAACTCGACGAATTTTTCAAGCATCTACTCAAACAAGCAGGGGTCGGAACTTTGGCTTTCACAATTGATCGCATGCACGCACGCACAAGCGGCTGATATCACGCGATAAGTACAATCAGTTATTAACTGCCTCTAACTGCCCGTGTTTTGGTTTGCTGGCTGCCAAGGAGTGCGTGTCGGACGAGAAGGTGGAGACCGTGAAGCGTAACCTCATGTCCATCTACGATGAGTCTGCTGACGGAAGGCTGCACCTGTCCGAGGTGAAATTGCAAGCTCCAGACCCTAGCCCGTGCAACATATTTGCTACCAAACAATCAGTCGCCAGCCGAGCGGCTTTGGCCGGGCAAGGAACCGAGGGAGGCCCTGTTGCCATGTTTCCACAGCCTTCAGGCACTGGGCTGGTACGGAAGCTTCTAGCATGGGTTGCATAGCATTGGGACAATTAAGACACACGCGCTAAATCATGAGCAACGCATTGTTCAAAATAATTAGACACCAGCTTATAAGAATGTAATGTATTCACTTAATTGAGGAAAACTGCCCCAAACGACTCGACATCGATTCCCAGCCACGGCAAACACCAGTGACGGGTGATAATCTGAACTAGTCTTGGGCACCTCATCCCTTCACCAACTAGCACAGACCAGCATTGCAGGGAGTGGCCTTCATCCAGCATTGGGTTGACAAAGGGTTGTGCATTACTATTGTAATAATACTGTCATAATGTTTAATGTAGGAACAGACGTGTGGTATTTCTGATGGAAAAGTCATGCTCCATCTGACCTACTTAGGGGTTATGTGGAACATGTGGCAAGGGAGGATGAAGAAATATTTAAATTAATTCCTCTTCTGTCATACATAGTGCTAATAGATATATACATACAGATTAATAGAGCATACCATGTCATAACAGCCATATTAAAATCCCTTTGGAGGGTGGTAATAGAGATTATTAATAGCATTAACTGTGTTGATGTAGCATTAGCAGTCGCCATCATTATCCATGATCTATCCACTGCTGGATGAAAGCCTTCTAAACCATCAGCATGCTTCATGGTCTCGTAATGCAATGATCAATCTCTCTCCCGCACACAAGCAGATCTCATAGCTCCATCTCCACTGTGGACGTACTCTCATGCATGTGCCCTCCTATCCCAATATTAAAATGTCAATAAGAAGAAAAGGTTTCAGCCCTGTAATTTTTGGCTCATACCACTGATGGAAGAAACGCCTCCACTAGAGGGAGCACTAGGGTGTCCCCTATAGAGGGCATTTGGTCTACTCTTCCACGCTGGCCAGACATCTTGGAAGAAGTGGAATAACCTTTCCGTTACCCTACACGTGCAACCTGCCGATCGACTAACTGTGGTAAACCCATTTATACTGCAGGGGCAGGGGGTATATAATAAACTTTCCCACTGTTTCATCTGCCTTGCCAGAAGATTTAATTGAACCGGTAACCTCTCTTAAAACCATGGCAGCACCCTCAACATTTGAATTAGCCGTTGTTAATTTCAACTCGGATTACTGTGGTGATGAATTACTCTTGTACGTTGCTGACTGGTCATGAATCATGATGTATAAACTGTCAGAGTGGTGACAGCATTGACAGTGGTGATGATGATGTCCCTCAGGTGGCAAATATGCTTCTGGCTGAGGATGAGAGTTTCCTGCTGATTTTCAAGCGAGCCTCGTCACTGGACAACAGCGTGGAGTTTATCAAGGTTGTCGCAAATCACAGCATCTCCCCACTGAACACAGCTCCACGCGGAGATCATGCCATAGTCCTATGTGCATGGACATTATCTTTAGCCTGCTATAAGAATGGCTGGCGCAGTTTGTATGATCGATTTGGATTGAAATGTCGAAGTTGCTCAGATTATCAGTCACTCAGCAAAATTTACCCACAAAGACACCACAACAATGTGTTCCTATTGTGGTTTTATTATTATAAATCTTTTTTTTTACTGTTTAATTGTTAATGTTTTTTTCAGATCTGGCATCAGTATGACCTGGATTCTAGTGGCTTCATTTCTGCCTCCGAGTTAAAAGTGAGTTCAGGGCCGTCTTTGATATCTAGCTGCATTTCCTCCTGTTGCACGTGAATCAGAGTCCATCAAATAACAACCATCATTCGTACTGCTACGTGCCCCTCTCAACCTTGCAGAATTTCCTCAAGGACCTGTTGAGCCACCACAGCCGGCAGGTGGAAGAGAAGAAGCTTGAAGAGTACACTGATACCATGGTAAGGGGCCTACAACCAGGTGGGTGAGTGATGGAAATGCTCATGAGATCTGTATGAGGTGCTTGTGAGATTTTCAGTTTTATCCCAGAGGCGAGTATATAATCAGGTCCAGTGCATTTACAGGACTCGGCATCAATTCAAAAGTAACTCCATTGAACCGCTTGGCAACAATCAAACTGAGACTCGATACGTCATTGTAAACAGTGAGCGGTTGCAGGCATTTACTCGAGCTCCAAGTATGAACTGGCTTTGGAGAATATCTTTGCAGGTGGTACAAGTCACGTTTTTATCTTGAGGACGTCTTTGATGCATTTTGCAGATGAAGCTCTTTGACAAGAACAAAGATGGCCGACTGGATCTGAATGACATGGCGCGGTGAGAACTTGCTGCACGGCTTTGGTGTCAAACGATCGATGCCGCTGCTCTGACATCAAGCCTCGCGCTTAAGCCGCGCACACAGAATTCTTTAGCGATGCGATATGCTCTAAAGCTTAGCGGTAATATTTTTTAAACGTAATTTTAAAGTGTCATTTTTTTTAAAGGTATTTCATTTGTATGTGTCACTCAGGATCCTGTCGCTAAAGGAAAATTATCTCCTGCAGTTCAGCATTGAGGTGAGGCAAATACAGCTGTGTGTAACATGTGGACAAGGTATTAACGCGTGAACACCGTGGAATGAAGTGTTTGTAAAGAGGGTAAGGCTGAGGGCTGTTTTAATAACCGTAGGGGTGCAAACATCTCCATCGTGAATCCCTCTGCCATGTGTAGAAGCAAGAGTGCTAACACCTTGCATCATCACCCCCGCAGTGGTTAACAGGGCGAATACACATGTAGAGCTAACGGCCCTGATGCAGAGGGTCAATATGTTTCCCAGAACAGATTGTACGTATGTATGTTGAACTTCTTTCGCACCGTACATAGCGACCCGTGCTAATCGGAGGTGCTGTGTGTAACAGTTATATTTTTTTAGGATAGTGTTTTCATTCATCAATGCATGTATGCTCTTTTTAGATAAGCACGTAAAGAAGTGATTTCTGTTTTTTAAAGCTATTTCACCAAACTTCGTATCAGTAACTCTAAGGGGTTGGTGGTAGAGGGGGGTAATATTTTCTGGAGCTCATCCTCAGGCAGCTTTGACTGAAATGATGCCATGATTATAAGTAAGATAAAGAAGCACGGGGAGTAAAATGTTTGGAACTACAATTGGATACACAAATAGAAACAAATGGATATGAGAAAAAAACACGTCAATACATAATATTGGCTACAGTATCAAGAAACGTGAGTGGGCTTGGGCAGGACACATTGTTAGAAGGGACGATGGCCACTGATCAACACGAATGATGGAGGGACGAAAGCATCTGAGAGGACAATTACCACGGAGATGAAGCAATGACATCAGCTCATTTGCATGAATGAGATTGTGGAATCACAAAATCGTGAGGGATGATAAAGCTTCGTGGAAGCCTACATTCAGCAGTAGATAGATCATGGCTGGTGATGACGATTTAAATATACAATTTCATAGGGTTCTGGAATATATGTCATGGTTTGAGACTTAATCGTTATTTGTTTATCTGCAGTGTCTTTCGAAAGTCGTGGGTGTTTTTAATGTATTTATTTTATTTGTTTACCTTCTTGGTTAGCCTAGCATGCTCATGTAAACAGTCTCGCAGTGCACACATCTTTGTAAACATGGGTTGAGGCTTTTTTACACCCAGATAGTGCATTTTAAAATTGTCCACCTCTCAGTGTTTGTACAAGTTAAAGACCTGTGTCATGGAAGGCATTCATCTATCTCCAGTTTGTGGCAATGCATCGTGTGCCGTTTAAGTGGCTCGTGTTTCCTTCGGCGACGTGTTACGGGTTGTAACGCGTAATGTTCAGCACGATGTCCGATGATTCGCTTCACGTGCTGCGAAGCGAAACGTGGCGAAGCGAAACGTTGAACATTCTGCCACACAACGCACGTCGTTACATGCTGTAGAGCGTAGCCGCTAAACCCTATGAAGTAGTGCTGTTACTCGTGTTTATCACCAGATGCACTGTGTTTGTTGAAATAAGGTGCAGCACAACTTGAATTCAAAGGCGAGGGCACCCTTGTGCCAAGTAACATGTTTGCGAAAAACAATTGTCGTGCCTTGCCAGGATGCAAGCCAGGAGGAAAGACGCAGGGACTTTGAGAAGATATTTTCGCACTATGATGTGGTACGAAGGGGCATCTCGGGCGAGATTCTGTAATGTCTCTGTTTTGTGTTGTTTATGTTTCCAGAATGCATGGTGAAACCATTGATGCATGAGCTCAGTCCGTCCGTCTGTCTCTTTGTCCATTCGTCTGTCCGTGGGGTTGTAGCAGGGCGGCACACGAATTCTCATCAACATTAATGGAGAGGAACAAAACTTTGGGACTCATTTAATTGAAAACCGGCCAATTTGATCAATGAATTGCTCAAAACCTGGAGACAGAACCAGCGCTAAAAGGACATTCTTCGGCGTACCGACCCTGCCAGCTGAGGCTCTTTGCATAATCTATGTATGCGCTTGATCATATTCTTGCTTAATATTTGCTGGGGCTCTTGTTGATGTGTGCAGCAAACATTTGCGCATATATATTGAAACTGAACCCTATTACAGAAGCAGGCACGCAGAAAATAGTAATGATTTAGATTTAAAAGTTAAATGACGGGAATGTTTAAAAATAAACTGTATGTGATGCATGCTTCATTTGAAAATGATAATGTGCTGTCACTTAGCTGTGCATAATTGCTTCCTGCCTGATGCTCATTATGCAGTTTTAACAAATAACTACACAACAGCTCATGAATTGCAATACAATCAACGTATTAGCTGCTGCAAATTAACATAGTATTACAGCTCACAGATAGGGTACAATTCATCTCAAATATTGGTTGTGTTAATTAATTGGTGCACTTGCAAACACAAATATTTAGCAAAATCAATTAATATGTCAGACTGAATTTTTACATATACACATTATGTTCATATCTTCATCAATTCAAGTTGAAATATTAGGTTAAAACATTCTGTACTTGGCCGATTTTCAACAGCAATTTCAAAGTTCTTGGTCTTGTTAGAAACAGAGCTGCAAATTCTGACACTTTTGATCCATCCCTGACAAGACAAAACTTGAAGAAAGTCATTGTTGGAAAATAATATTGTGACAGGCTTGGAAACATTTCACAATGTGTGATTCAAAATATCTCAAACAACAAACTAACAATGGCTCACGACTTGAGAATGTTAATGCAGAAAAAAAAATTCCCGGTTTTACAATTTCTGGTGAGTGACAAACCCACGTAATATTAATTTACCGATTGGAATGCAGAGGCAACACATTTTGCACCCTTGATGGACTGTCACAAAATCAGTTCTCCTGGGAAACTGTTTGGATTATACAGCTGAAAAAACCTGAGATAAGTTTTATTGCTGCCACAAAACCACCAAGGCAAGGGGGATTCATTTTATTTTGTTTATTTTACAAGGTAAGGCCCACTGAGTTGTATAGCTCTTTTTCAGAAGCGACCTGGCCACAAATGATAGCTGAACGAAGTGGCTTATCATGTGGAAATGTATCGCAGCCAAATACTCGAAACGCATGTTTCTAAATGTGGAGGAAAAAACTGGAGGACCCAGGGGAAAATCGATGCGACCATGGAAAGAACATGCAAACTCCAAATATAAAGGCGTCAGGGTCGGGATTGAACCCACACACTCCTGTATACAAGGCGAGGTAACATCTCTTCTTTTCAGAATTTATAAAGCGCACTTTCTAGGGCGCTTTACAACACAAACGCACGGCGGTACACAAAGGGGCAAAAGGGGAGTAACGGGTGGGGTGGAGCGGCTGTTAGTGAGGGCGTGACGGAATGAAATGGAGGGACGGGATGGGAATGGAGCTGATGTTGCAGGGGTAGGGAAGGAGGAATAAGGCGGAGCGTGATGGTGAATGAGGGTTACAGATGGGAGCAACGTGAACGAGAGGCAGCGGGGTATGGGGCACATGCGTGAAGTGATAAGATGGACTGGTGCTGTGGCTGGGCATGGGTGAGGGTAGGTGAAGGGTGGTAGACGCAGAGGTCTGGGGGCCGGATAGGTGGGCTGATTGAGGAGCCCGGTGGAGAGCTAGGGGAGAGATGTGGTTAGGTGCACATAGAGAAAGCGAGACGTGGTAGCCGGGTCAGGAATTGGAGTCGGATGAAGAGGACCAGGGAACTGGGAGTGGGTTAGAGGTGGGGGAAGGAACCAGTATGGGTGGAGGCAGCAGTGGAAGAGAAAAAGCAATAGAAAGGACCTGAGGACAAGTTCAAGTTCATGTATTAGGTAGAGCCCTGTGAGCCATTCGGCTCTTGAATCGGGTGCAACCGCACAAACAAAAAACAAAAACATGAACAAAAAACATCATAAAGCGAAAGGAGGAAAGCGAGGTGGAGAGTCTCATGTGGCACTCAAACCTGCGCAACTCGTGATGAGACAGATCAGAGAGAGGGAAGCCGTTATGTCTCACTGTCGATGCTTGCATTTGGTTGTCTCCGTCCGCGCTACCTCCCACACAGAGTCGCACCGGGGTGCTGGAGGGGCCTGAGGTGGACGGCTTCGTCAAGGACATGATGGAGTTAGTCCGGGTGCGTTGCTCCACCTTATTGACTCATGCTGGCATGCGCCGATACGCACATGAAATGACGCCAGGGCACAACCCACCGGCATAAAGCACACGAGGCTGTGCTCATCACCACCATCGTTATCCACCATAATCTATCCACTGTTGCACGTATGGCATAGGTAGACGCACGAACTTCGTTTTGGCAGTCAACATGGTGTCTCTAACTTGCCTATGTTGCCTAATGTACGTGTTTCTTTGTCTATCTCTCTGTGTCATTCTTATCTTACTTTGTGTAAAATAACTGGTCTTCATTAACTCCAGTGCCTGGAGCCCACTTTAGGGCAAGCTTCAGCACATATCATTATCCTCCAGATTCACGTGATATTTAACTTGATGTATTAATCTCCTGCTGGATCAGAGCCACCCACGTGTTATGCGGGTTGTAATTGGTTATTTGACCATACTTCACAATGCCGGTCAATGGATGGTGAAGGCAGATAGCATAGACATATGAGCATAGAAGTACACTACAACAAATCTTCACTTAAAGCTTTCGTGACTGCAGGAATTCATATTCTTGGGTCTTTCGGTAAAGTCACGTCGATAGGTTCAAATAAAATAACAGAAAATAACAAAAAACTACGACGTGTCGATCGCAGCACAAGTCGACCGCTTGAGTTTCAATCGAAACGTCGTAGTTTTTTAGTTATTTTCTGTTATTTTCTTAGAACCTTTCGACGTGACTTTACCGAAGGACCCAAGAAAATACACTACAACAATTTATATATTGCTGCACTACTGCCCTCTGCGGATAATCAAGTAGCTTATAACATCATGTTTTGTGCATATGGTAGTCACCTATCCAGGCTCAAGCCTGCTTAGCTGCTGAGATACGATGAGATATGTTGCATTACGAGTGATTTGGTTATAGACCCAAGTTTTTTCTGACATGTACATTATTGATGGCTACATTTGGTCAATGTGAAATGGAGGAACATGCGAAGTTTTGAAGATTACTGTTGAAAACCCCCTGCTTTAGGTTAGAAACCAAGAAAAATGTTAATATTATAGAGCAGATTTTTTCTTTTAATTATCGAAAACCTGAACGGATAATTAGATTTGTGCCATTACTAAGAAGAATTACTGCAATTACATTACTGTACATTATAAAGAAAAAAAACGTCATCGCTTCCAAATATAACCCAGCACATATTCTCATGAATAGTATTGCCGCTGTTTAATGTATGTAATTATCTGTGAGGTTAATAAGCTTACACCTTATGACATTAAATCCGTCGGAATTATTATCTCTGGAATGTCACACGTTCTATGCAGAATTCATAAAAGTTGTCACCATATTCAAGGTTAAGCATCAGGGAATCCAGTCGAATTGCACCGTCTAAGATTTAGGTTTAATAACCCACACTGGAGGTCAGGGATTATATTGTTAAGGGATGAAAATAGTGCTTTCAGTTAAAGCCGAGTTTTTTTCATTTGTAAAGTTCCGGCTGAAACAAAACCTCTAAGAACCTTCTTGATATGGAAGAAGGTGCATGAGCTTGATCTCATTGGGCCCTTGAGGGCACAGGGGTCGTCACATCCTTGGCCTGTTGCCACGGATATTCCAGCTGCGGTAATGGGATCCTCAGTGGCTGGGTCCGGCTCAGAGGGGAAAATCACAATGGGGTGGCAACGACTCTCACTCAACGTACGTAAACAGCTTCAGCGATGGCATTGAGTCAAGGACTTAAGACTACCATGACTGGTTTTGCGCTTGACTGGCAATGGTCGTAGCGACCTCCAGCCAGAAAATATGCAGTGAGAAATTAAGTGCATAGTAAGTCCTCGTTTAACGTGGTAGATTCGTTCCTGAAAAGTTTCGCATTAAGGTAAAACGATTTCCCCATAAAAAATGTAACGATAAAGTTTGGCAAGATACAATGAACGCCCACACAGTAAGATAGCGGGACAAATAACTGAGGGTATGTCGCCGCATTACTGTATCATTCTGTGTACTATTTCGGACCGCTCAGCTGTGTAGCAAAAGAAAGTAGTTAGTCGTCGACCACTCAGAAACCATGTTATAACGGGCGTGTTCCACGTTATAACGCGCGCGTTGCGCGAAAACTTCCCAAATGGAAGAACTGCGTTATAGCGAAAACGAGTTGTGTGAAGGAGGACTTACCTTAGTCTTCGGTTTGGGGGAGATGTAACTGCACCTGGGTGCAAGTGCTGGTCTACAAGGAGAGGGTGAAAGTGAACAAGGTGTCACCCCATCTCATTCCTTGCACGAGGGCCCACATCAACCCCCCTGCAGTGGGCCACTAACCTCATTCGGGTGCATGCCGTCCCCCTCTCACCCCCCCCCCCCCGTACTGCGAGTGCAGCCATCGTTGACCGTGGCGGACTTATCCAAATTCCGTGACTCACTGCTCCGCCGCTGTGACACGAACCAGGATGGCAAGATACAGAAGTGGGAGCTCGCCCTCTGCCTTGGAATTCGCACGGCCCACGTCTGAAGCCCACATGGGGGATTTTAAACAGGAACACACGCACTACCAGCCACACTAGTTCCACAGTCGACCAGCATTTCCACCCACGTATCCTGTGTTCTGCTTAAAAACAATATATTTGTTGTGACGACCAAACAGTGTGGTGTGCATGCATGAGTGATTTCACGTAATTTGAAAATTGGACAGGGCATGTGTGATTTAAGGGTAATGATTCTGGACTGAATCGAGTGCCAAATTGAAAGGAAGGCCATGGAGACGTTAAATGAATATGCAGGCAGGCTGGTTAATGTGTCGCCGGCATTTCATTCCGTCGCACAAAGCACCAGGATTTCAATTTGTTTTATGTTAGCTCTGTGTGTCCGCAACCACAGTGCAGGCACTAAGTAGTCTTTTCAGAAACACCATCTCACCGTGGCTTTCATGTTTGGAAAAAAATCTCCCGTGCAGCCCTGATCATTGTACATTTTGGGGCTTTTTGATGGAAATTTTGAAAAAAGAAAAAAAACGTCGTTTTTTCACATTGACAAACTGTAGAATAAAATAGAATGGGATGCATCACGATCCATCTGTAACACTCTTAATTTGTCAATAAAAAGTCCATACCTTGATGAAAACTTGAACGAGATTGGCCATGGGACACACCAGAACACAAGCTCTCTCACTCGCCACCGCTGTCTTGATTGACACGCTCGAACGTAAACAATTACCAGGTGAGGTTCACGATTGGAAATTTGAAGCTCATTAAATGGATGTAAAAACGTACCCCCAGTGTTTGTGGCGTTTGTATTAACTATTCTTAAATGCAGACATTGACGTTCGCCAAACAGTATGATGGTCTGTTTTGTGACAGGTATAATATTAAAATCCTTATGTATGTATGTTGAACTTCTTTTGCACCATATGTAGCCAACCGTGCTTATGCCACTGGCCACAGCAATCCTGCCCAATATTGCACCGTAGATATTTTCAAAGGGAGAAGACATTGTCAAATAAGCTCTAAGACTGTCAAAATGTTGCATAGCATAACACACCATGGTGTGACCCACCATAAAGATAAACAAGAGAGTTGAACTTAGGAATCTGGACGTGAATGTCAGTAAACGTCAAGTATATATTTTTTAATGTATATTAATTGAGCATTAGGATACGATATGTGTTTGTGTGTGCATGTGTAGTGACATTGAATGAGTGAGTCACTGTAGCGCGTGGCGCTGGGAGATTGGTAGACAATGGGATTGGGAATAGCAACCTGTCCTACCAGTTGGACCTCTGGGCGAAGCACGGAGCCTTCTGGGGGATCCAGAGGGGTGCGGGGCCGAGGGCGGAGCCTGGCCACGCTGGGGAGGATAAAAGGCGAGCTCCGACTCACAGTCGGGGCTGCTGCCATCTGGAGTGGAACTCGTCGTGTTGCCGTCGTCGTGTTGCCGTCGTCGTGTTGCCGTCGTCGTGTTGCCGTCGTCGTGTTGCCGTCGTCGTGTTGCCGTCGTCGTGTTGCCGTCGTCGTGTTGCCGTCGTCGTGTTGCCGTCGTCGTGTTGCCGTCGTCGTGTTGCCGTCGTCGTGTTGCCGTCGTCGTGTTGCCGTCGTCGTGTTGCCGTCGTCGTGTTGCCGTCGTCGTGTTGCCGTCGTCGTGTTGCCGTCGTCGTGTTGCCGTCGTCGTGGTCTTCGCCTCTTTAAGCTGTGGGTCTCGACGCATGTTGGCTGTCCTGACTCAGAATGTAGTTATTCCCTATGGCTGTGAAGGCCGGGATTAACAAGAGAGAGTGCTTCGACTAGTGTCTATGAATTAGTCCACTATACATGTATAAATATGCCAATTCTTTATGCACAGCGGCTTTGGATGAGGTTGCGTTTAGACCCTATATAAATCCATATTGTGTTATATGTGCGTGTGGGCACATGCTGTAAACGATTACTTGGTGTTTAAACATCAGCACTGGGAAGACAAAGGCGGCCAGGCGTGATGCTGACCACACTATCTCCCTCGTGCATTGCTCTGACCTTAATAGGTGCTCACTAAAAGCACTTCCCCGAGCAGTCTATGCAGACTCTATGGGCGATGTTCGGGATTCGACCAGGACGTTAACGTATTAACACTAAATGTTTTTGAAGAAGGCTGAAATGTGTCCTTTAAAGTCATGAGACAGGGTTTCCTAGGCAAAGTGTAATTACTATTGGTGATAATGGGGTAACACCTCTCATACTAATACAACTAATAATTAATCCGTACAGCACCGCATGCATCAATGTTAATGCACTATAGGTACACTGCGTTAATTTAGTTTATTAACGTATTGATGTAGTTTCATATGTACCGAGTAAACTGTGCTCGTCATGGATAGACTGAACCTCGCCAAAGGAATGTGGATGAGCGTCACCCCACTTGAGTAGAGAAACGAGTTTTAATTAACACGTCGCAATTCAGCCACGACAAAAACATTTTTGAACATTCTGGAGATTGTAGTGGCCACTCGTGACTGGGACAATTAAATCCATTATAGACAACACATGCATCGAAAAATATTGATTTTCATCGATGTGGTGATAATAATGGATTACTGATTATGAGGATGGATGATTGAGGATGATGTACAGTATTCGTCCATCTATGATGAGCATGTAAAAATCTGCATGAATCCATGCATCTTTACACTACAGTAGAAATGCTAGTTCATAATTGTATCGTTTCCATAGCTGATGATTTTGGCAGCGGTGCCGCACTGTTTCACGCATTGCTGCTACGAACCCAGCCACTTTGGCACGATGAACGGCTCGCATCATTAGAGTGTGATGTCTAAACCGTTCGTGTTTCCCCTCCAACCCACAGTGACCACCGTGGTGAGGTGTGAAGGCCTCTCGCCGCACAGCTTGGCATTAAGGTCTTCAGCGTTGGATTGGAAATGGGCTGCAAATGCGTATGCAATTTAATTCTGACCGTCAAGGGTGGAAATGGGATGAAATCGACAGGGAAAGCTGTATGTGCCGAGAGTAGCGAGGCGAAAACATTTTTTTATACCAGGGGTCAAGTGAGCCCCACAAGATGTAAGTTTCCATTCGAATCTCTCTCAGAATAGTGAAACCGAGTGTCAAAAAGCGGCCCACGGAAGCAGATATCACAGTTACCTCTGAGATCCATTCAATTAACCTGGTCCACACACAGTAGAGGACAACACTTTCCCATTCATTCTACAATATGACTCATGCTTGCCACATGACGTTTAACCCGATATTTAAATTCGTGATTCAACCGAATTAAGCACAGAAGGCTTCTTTTTTTAGTTGTCGGTCCTTCCTTTACTATTATAACAATTTCATGTTGTAACGCGATGCACAGTATTCGCTCACTCACATAGAAAACGACTCCGAGGCGCAATGAACTACAGACAAGGCAGGAACTCAATGAGCTGGTGCCAACTGCCCAAGCTCTGCGATCCTCTATGTATTAAGGTGTTAACGGCCAATTAATTATTCTTTAAATGGAGGAAGAAACCGGAGCACCCGGAGAAAACCAATGCGTGCGAAGGGGAAACATTATCCCGTATTGACGATACAGGTGAAGTACACATTTTCGCTCTACTGCCTTCTGGAAAGCCGAAGTATGACACCTCAACGCCCACTGGAAGGGAGTTTCACAACATTTGTGCGTTCCAGCAACCCGTGCCTCCACATTGACGGATTACATGCCACTTGCGTAGCCACCACCGCCCGGCAGGAACAGACGCATCCTTGGAAAAAGACTTACATCAAGAGGAACACATGGATCAGACAACATCCGCAATATAGAGCCAATAAATTGACTGAAAAGTGGGCTCAGGCAGGGCACGTCGCTATTAGGGATGATGGTCGGTGGTCAAGACAAACAACACAGGGGCAGCCAAAGTAAAGCCAAACACGATCCGTGAAAACTTCCGCTGCTGGGATGCAGTGATGAAATCAGCTCGTGCGTAGTTGTGGGATGCATCGTTACATCGCATGCATGACCATGAGAGATGGTGAAGGATTTGGGAAGCCTTCATCCAGCAGTTGATTGGTCTTTGCTGCTGATGATATATGCATTATATAACATGGTACCAAGCCACGTCCAAGTGTCACATCGGAAAAGAAAAATCAACTCGCTTGAGTGCTTCGCAGCAACGGACCGATGACAACACATGCTCCAATTAGTGCTTACACTTACAAGTAAGAGATATTATTCGTGGTGGAAATCCCTTATTCTGATGTACATGGTCAATCTGTTTATTAATCCACTGTTGGATTTGGGTCTCCACACGGCGCGCAATTCGTTGGGGATTTTTTTTACCACCATTCACTATTCGGATCCGTGCAGGTTAGTGCCCGTGGGGAGCATCGGCGTTGGAACATAGAAGTGCATTTACAACAAATCAATTTGCTGCACTCTTCTCGGCTGTCTACAACGTAGTCCGCAGCCCATAACACAGGTTAGTACTGTCGCAGCCTATAACACTTGTTAGAACTCGCCAGACAGACGCCTATCTGGGATTTAGAGATCTGAACAAAATCGTGCACATTCAGGACGATTTGGTCATATGCTGTATGATTATATATCTAAATAAAAATGTTTAACGGATGATGTTTTTAGAGTATATATATTCTTTCGAACAAAACACGATGACAATGTGATGAATGGACGATAGATAATAATTGGTGATTTATTCAGTAATGTCGTGCTACTAATAACATCCAATGCATTTTCATTATTATCACTGCTCCTCTATTGTCATCGTCTGCCCTTGCAATTTACGGAGCCGTACGGAGTGACATGACATGGGGGGCAGGAGGATGAGCTATATGTAATGAGATATTGAATGATGCGAAAATCGCATTTAATTTGTAGCGGGGCAAACGCACACACTCACACACACACACTTGCTGTAAATCAATAGAGCAGGGAATAGAAAAAAATGCGGCTGTTATCACCTGCCCATGCAAGTGTGCTCCGTGCTCAATTGGAAGGTTGCGAGTTCAAATCCGAGGTCGATTAAAATCAGTACCACTTTGTGGGAGGCCTACAGCGATATATTTTTTAGATGGATTTAATTGTTACTGCCATGGAAATACGGTTATGACAAAATCACCCCGAATGGGCCCAATCTCGAAGCTAAGCACATTTTAGCCTGCAGTGCTTGGATGGACTACACTTGTGCATAACACCGGGTGTATTTAAAGCTGTAGAACAGCGCAGCAATACATTGCTGTACTTTAGTTATTAGCACCAGCATCTATGCTCCCCGCATTCACTAACCCACACTCACCAGCTTATCGTGAATAATGGCCAACAATGGTTTCCTCACGTCTGGCGTGAGGAGGCCCTCGTCCAGCATTGCCATGGACGTGGGTATACGGCAGTTCCACCACCGACAACGGACGTGAGCGAGACACCTTTGACCTCACTGACTACACGCACAAGCATAACATCCCTCTGTGCAGCAGCCCTCACGTCTAAGCGCTAATTGGAGCGTGTGTTGACATCGGCTGCTGCTGGGCGCTAATACGGGCTGCGCTCGCTCTCGAGTTAACGCTTCTTTTTCCCCAAGGGGCATTTCTTGGTGGAATGTACACAGCCACGATATATCCACTGGTGGATGTAGACATCCTTAAGCCGTCGCCATATCTCACTGTCCCGTGATGGAACAGTCCATCGAGCTCTTGCAAATCGGCGTATGTCATCGTTCCACGGTGGGCGTCCTGCCTGACGTGTTCTCTCCTTTGGCTTTCCACTCCGTCGTTTCTCTTACCATAGGCCATCATCCCTCATATGGTGTCCTGCCCAATCCCAATATGTCACCTTTAACCTGCGTATTTTTCCTAATGTATATGTCGCTTTAGTTGTATCTAATGTCTAAATGGCAAACATGATTTTCCCATGTCTGGAAGGCTCAACCAGTCCGAGGGGGGGGGGGGCTCTCCCTCTCTCTGACGTTATCGCCGCTCAAGTAGCCCCGCCCACTGCTCAGGTAGCCCCGCCCACTCTTTATAGAACACTGCCCTGTGCCCGCTTCTTGAGTCGAGCATGCCGCCAAAAGATTTGTAAACCAGGAGAGAAAATTCCAACTTTCACGGTAGCTTCATGGGGCACACCGGCAGAGCCTTTCAGTAACCACAAGAACTGTCCCGGCTAAACCAGGACATTCCGTAACTTCATTATTTGGCGTTGTAAAATTAGCACGCATCTTGTCCGTCTCTAAAAATTACAACAGCACCCGCCACCTCTGGTGACCTCTTCCAAATGGCAATGAATGGCTAAGCACGACCCTATACCCATTCCTGCATTCGGGGAGAAGATTATCCCTCGTTAATAATACAGTAGGGCCCGCACTGCAAAGCATATGGCTCAATGAGATGTGGGTGGGAATGATCGCGTGGCGAGGGAGGTGGTTGGGGGGGTGGAGAATAGCCGGGGGGGGGGGTCGTTGTGATGAGGGCCTTTCACTCCTTACCCCCACCATAATCCCAAAAGTCCCCCCCCCACCCGCTCTCCATCTCCTAGCTGAGAACCCCAGCTTTTGTGCGACACATGCGCAGATGTGCCGCTGATCTCTCAAGTGGGCTCTGCGCTACAGGCACTACAAGCTCAGTGTGCGTGTGTGTCTCTCCACATATATATAAGACGTGCTGAGGTGTGCTAGCAGTTCCAGAGAAGGTCACCATCACTAACTACCACTACACATCCATCAAGTGACTCATCTACCAGGTGTACCCAGCAAAGGCACCTGCAGGTGATCTCCTCTCTCTCTGCGCCACTATTACGGAGGAATGGCGAATTTTGACTTCGGAGACATCAGTGCGCAAAAATTCCTCGAGATTTGGAATCGCTTTGACGCCGACAGTGAGTGTTGATTGGGCTCAAAGCCCATCCATCCATACACGAACATGTGCACGCACCCACATTGTTTTTCGCTTTACCATTCGTGGGAGTAGTGGCGCTGGTGGTGTGAATGTATGTGATGGTTTGGGTGGTACTGGTTGTGAGAACGTAAGTTCCACTTTATTGCGCGGTTATCCGACTTAATGTGCCGATTTTACACTTCAACGTCGCCTACATATTCTCAGAGTTGTTTTACGGCGTTGATGGAGGACAGTTGTCTGAAATGTTGACTCGTATGCGCGTTAAATAGTGACGGACAATTCCGGTTTCGTAATTGGCGAACGCGCGCGCATGTGGCATTGTTAGCCGGGCTTTATACGATATACAAGCGCACAAGCGCTGACCTGTGGAAGCAAAGGGTTGGTGGAACAGGCTGATTTGTGAAATCCCCCCCCCCCCCCCCAAAATCGGCTGAGCTAAGGTGCTCGGGAAGGTGCAGTAGTAGGCTTTGTGCAGACCTTTGAGTGTTATACCCTCGCATGCGTGTGTTTTCTTCGGGTATTCCATTCAACCCTACACGCAAGACACTCGGCGCAAAGAAATTGGCCAAACATCCCCATGCAGGGAGAAAAACTATTTCGAGACTCCGTAATGCCTTTCTGTATAAGTGCTTTACATTTTGATTGTCGCTGTATTATTTGGAATAATACAATGTAGGCTAACGTCAGACATGAAATGGGCATCTCTAAAGGTGTCCAATTATATGTAGCTATATTAATTATTAATTGCCGTTTACAAGTAGAGACACGCGTTGCCATACCTCTCCGTATCCATGGCGGCGGTTGACTGCTCACACCACTCGGTGTGTGTGTGTGTGTGGTAATTGACCATACTTTACCACGCTGATAAATACACTTCATTAATCCAGCAGTCGATTCGCTGGAACGGCGAGTCGATTTTGTCATTGTTGTTATTGTTAATTTTTTGTTAAGTTACCGCAAATTAATATACGCTTATTTGAAAACCGAATATCATAAGCAGGTGACGTGGAATTGTTAAGAAACTTAAAACCATCGCCTATTGTCAATAGGCGATGGTTTTAAGTTACTAAGCGCGAGTCTTTCTTCAATAGGCTATTGAAGAAAGACTCGCGCCTAGTAAATTATTCGAGCATCGTTCAGTCCTTAAAGGGCGGCAAGCAGGAACAATAACGCGTGAAAAAACATTGTGAACACACATTGGCAGAGGCCACTTGTTTGAGTTGAAACAGCGATAACTGCTCTCGAAAGATGCAGCAGTCATTGCATACAACCTGCGCGTTTGCGCCGTAAATCCACGTTTGCATCCCGAATTGCGCAATTGTGGTCACGCCACTGCGTAGTGTTTTATTCATTCGGGGAGTCGGGAGGGGAGCAGTGGCGCAGTGGTTAGCTCACCTCGCTCGGAACCAGGGGCCAATCGAGTTGTGATCCCGGCCACGGCCAAGGGCTAACACGCCAGCGGCGAGTGGTATCTGGACCGAATCTCCAGCCAGTCCCCACCCCACCCATGCGCCGACACTCGCCAACCTTTACTGACCAGCGTGGTGAAGTATGGTCAAGCAACTCCCATTGACCGACACCGCGTGGGGTGAGGCCTTTATTCAGCAGTGGATTGACAAACGGATGAGATGTATTATTATTGTTTAAGTACGACCGCTTGGATAAGCCTTCATCCAGCAGTTGATAGAAAATTACAGATGACTATGATGATTATTACGTGCCATTGACGCCCGCCTCATCAAATGCATCTATTCGTGTGAAATATGTATGTACGATGTTGAATTAAACCCTGGTTTTAAGGTGAAAATCCCTTTATCTTAAGAAAAGCGGTGAACACAATTACTCAGTTCTGACAACTCGACCACTGGTGATGTACAGTGTATACCGAGCGTCCAGGGACGGGCATGTGGCAGGGTAAGCGCCACCACCACCGCCACCATAACACCTGGGCAGGGACATTCCGTAGATTGGCTGACGGGAATTGATCCTTATGGCGGTAGCATGGGGTACCGCATAATACAACATGGCCGAGGTAATTAAATACTTTATTTCTGGGACACTATTTTTTCCAGGGATGTACTTAACTCCGCGACTGGGGTACCAATCAATCCGAAATCGGCGCCACACTCTACGATGTTTAAACGCAGCGAGGACGATTGCGCTGAAACCCTGAACGCGTGTACGCACCGTAGTGGTGCATCGTGTATAGCTCGTCGAGATGAGTCGATTGCCGCATTGCCGATCATTAACAGACTAACAGTGACTGCATCACGGACATTATGCGAGAGCCGGGGTACTATGGTACCCCGGGGTACCGCCATAAGGTTCAATTGTTCAATTTAGACCGACCAAGGTCGGGAAAATGCTCTGCTTACGCTCTGGCGCACCTCCGATCAGCACGGTTGGTTATGCACGGTGCGAAATAAGTTATACATACATACACTACACAGCGAGTCGTGTAGCGAAGTTCATATTAAAGTCAGTGGCATGGGTGGCGTGGTTTTGTTGTGGTTGTGGTTAATTAGCGCCTGTGGCACTTTCGAAATTGACTGCGAGCCTCGGGCATTGTCAGTGAATCCCGAACGATCATAAACATATCCTAATCCGAGCATTTGGGATCGACACTGAATCCTCATAATCATAGGGGTGACTTAGTGTGGCTATATGAGGCCCGATAATTATTATGTAACTCCTAAGAATCAAAAGGGAGCATTGTTTTCGCTCAGGATGCTTCAGATATTAACAATGAATCCTAATAATTCTACAAAATGTATGATACTGCATTGGCAGTAGTGCACAAAGCAAAAATAACACAAACTCAACACATTCGTCAATCACACTATCTTAAAGGAAACACATATATGTAATAGGCGCCTATTAATCAGGCAATGCCCCTTTTTCCATAGCACACAAAGCATTATGTATTTGTCATTTTATGGTACTGTTGTTGACAAATGCGTAATTTTTTTTCTAATGATCTTAGAGTTGCATAAGTGTGGCTCTAGGAGCCTTGGTCATTCACAAACCTAGGGAAACCATGGTCTAAAAAGCGGCCACCTAAGTTCGAGCCCAGGCTAACATCAGTGGCAAGTAATATCTAAGCCCCCCCCACCACGCCTGCCTACATAATCATAGTCTCAAGGGCACTGTTGTTATAAAGTGATGACCACGTATACCATGCACACGTGGAGGAGTGGTGGCGCAGTGTTTGACACACTGCGCTACAAACCGAAGCGTGCACACCATTCAAACCCTGGCCAAATCTGAACTGACTTTGCCCACCGCCATCTCCCACCACAACGTTCACCAACCGGCACAGACCAACATGGTCAAGTATGGTCAAAACGAATGCGGCTCCTTGACCGACACAGTGTGGGGAGCCCCTCATCGAGCAAAGAACTGTACATTATTAACTTAATGCGGAATTACAATCGTAGCTGCTGTGCGTTGTTGTGACCACTCCGCGTCCGCGCATGCCGTTGACCTGACCACAGACTATAGATATTCATGAACACGAAACATTGAGATCGTTTACACAAGTAGACGGCGGCGGGCATAACAGGGTGGCGTTCACATGAAGCCGGATCCCGCGTGTGCCACCCTGCGCAGCTTTACTGACACGTGCCCGTGCACGATCATGTCACCCACGTGTGGGGATCGATTCTCGCGTTCCGATACCGATTTGTCGAAGAATGACGTGAGATTAATAATTGCGATGAAGACGATAACATTTCTCTGTAATTTCAGCTCGGCCGTATATATTACCAGGGCTTAATTTCTCACTCTATGTATTGCAGTATGCTGATCGTGGCCACAGTCACAGTGAGATGTGTACTGGATGTGCTGCGCCACATGCATGTGGGAATTGCTTCTATTAAATATGCAGTATTACACATGCAGCGATTCACATAATCAGAATATTTATTTATACTGGAGGAATTCGATGAGCTATTAAGCTATTTTTTTACAGAAGTCCAGTAGGGGCGGGTAAGAACGTTATAACAACAAACAATACAAAAGCACGATAGTAGTGCGAAGTACAAGAAAGGTAAACAAATCCCCCAAACACATACAGGCAAAGTTCATGGAGGTATTCACTTATTTTTCAGAAGCGACTTGGCCCCAAATGATAGCTCAACAAGGTGGTTTATCATTTGGATATTTATAGCAGCAAAATAATCTCAATGCATGTTTCTAAATGTGGAGGGAAAAACCCGAGGACCCGGAGAAAAAAATCAATGTGTCCACGAGGAGAACATGCAAACTGCAAATATACAGGCGTCAGGGTCGGGATCGAACCCACACCCTCCTGCATACCATGCGAGAAAGATAACGGCACACCACCGTGGCGCACCTTAAACAAATAAAGAAAGTATATACGTTCTAAATTTTGATTTAAAGCTTTCGTGACTGCAGGGATTCATCTTCTTGGTTCCTTCGGACGGCTGCTTGCGTTGTGGCCGAAACGTCGTGAGAATAATTTTATTGTTTTATTTTTATTATTTTATTACTTCCCTTATACGTGACTTTACCGAAAGAACCAAGAAGATATATACGTTCTAATTGCATCAATTCCCAAGTTTGGAAAAGGCAGTAAAATAATAGCAACAACAGTCCCAGACCATACCAAGACAACCCACAGGCCCCCGCTCTCTGCACCTTCCCCTCACCTTCCCATCACAAACAGATATGTGATTGCTATGATTGTGATCACGGTTCGAGTAAAGTTTTTATTCGCTTTGGTCTCGTTTTCACCGTTTTGTTCACTCCATTAACTAGCATGTGACATTAGCATGCACGGCCCACGTCTGGGTGTTTTTTTTTGTACCATGCTTTCACCACGCTGGGGTGAAGGCCAGGACCAGTTCAGATATCACTCGCTCCTGATGTTAGCCATGGCTATGTGCACAATGCGGTGAGGTGCAGTGTGCTTAACATTGTGTCACCACTACTAATCATAAGGTATTAAGATTAACACCACCACTGTGGGGTTTTAAAGCCAAGATTATCTTATCCTCTCGGGAGACAGCTGTTGTTCATCTCATCCTTCCAAAAGAAGTTTCATTTGTTTTTCCACTCAATTACTCTTGCGCCAAGAAACGGAATCGATTGTTCATATGTTAAACTATAAATGTCGCTGTCTTCCCAGACAATGGCTATATCGAAGGCAAGGAGCTTGATGACTTCTTCAGACATCTTGTCAAGACATTCGGAGCAGAGGTATGAGCAAGATAAGGAAACACAATGTGGATTTATATAGCATCTAAATGCGACCGCATTTTAAGATTCTGTACAGAAACAGTGGGCATATGTTTCATATATAAGGAGAGAGGCAATCCGTTATGTGCAGCTGGACAATGAAGATCTTGAGCTTGGACTTGGACAGCATGGATTGCTCAGAGAAGGGAGTTGCAGGTATTTTAAACGAAACTATTTTTTTTATTTAATCAGGTAAGGCCCACTGAGCTATATAGCTTTTCTCAGGAGCAACCTTGCCACAAATGATAGCTCAACGAAGTGGCTCATCATATGGAAATATATATCAGTCAAATACGCGAAACGTATTTTTATTTTAAATGTGGAGGGAAAAACCGGAGGACCTGGAGAAAAATTGACGCGACCATGACATAACATGCAAACTCCAAATATACAGGTGTTAGGGTCAGCATCGAATCTACCACCTCCTGCATGCCAAGCAAGGTAGTTAACATCTCACCACCGGGCAGGAGAGGAGTATAAGCACCATCCCACCGATTGAAGCTTGACTGAGGGCCTCGACAGAAACCTTTGGCTGCTGGAGAGTTGTGTGGAGGGGAGTGGAGTAAAATGCAAGTCGAAAGGTAGACAGGCATGAGTCCACGGTGGATCTTGAAGACTGAGTGTGATCTTGAAACTGATCCGGAATTGGATTGGGAGTCGAGAGAGCAATTGGAAGCAGTCCAGGATGACCGTCACTCAGAACCTGGGTGTCAATATTGCTGTAATTGCATTACATTGCATCTCATTAAAACAATTAATATAGTTAATTATGTCAATAATTTTTTACAATTTCTCCAGGCTTCATCTCATGTCAACTACATGGAACGATTTTTTTTGTGTACTTAACTTTAACTACTTAACTTTTTTACATATTTGCTGTAACAAAGTTACAGAAAATATCTCAGGTCTGCATAAAAAGTACTCTGGTTACCCATGTAAAATATAGGAGCCTTAGTCTACATTTATGAGGCTCAAGTAACCTTCACCAACCTTCATCAACCAATACTAACCAGCGTGGTGAAATATGCTCAAATAGCACTGCATGGCTGACAGTATGGAGAGTATCTCATCCAGCAGTGGAAGGACAAAGGACTGTGATCTACTTTTATGGGGAAAACTATTTAAAGCATGGAAAATCTTGCAGCTGAATGATTAAATCTGTTGCATGATGTTTAATCGTCCACTTGAGTCACATTGATTGACCTGTGCTTTAGCATGTCCCCACTTAAATACCTTAGGAGATCAAACTTTACAGGCTCATATTACACTAAGCGAAACAAAACACAGTCGAGCCAGTAATATTTTATTTGGAAACTTTTCTGATATTGAACCGTGTAAGAAATAATGATTGCTTTTCTTGGAATAGGGAGTTTTTCACAATTTTAGATAGTGCAGAACGGGACAGGATGTTTCACACTAATCAGAGTTCCACAGTGACAATCCGAGCCAGCGTCACAGCCAAATCATTGTCAGTTTAACAACAACAAAAACATAACAGGACGTGTTGACATTTAGGGAGGGATGTCATAAAATTTGATGCTGTTTTGATAAAGTATTAAAATATATTGCTAAAAAGTCGAGTAAGTAAAAACAAATCGGCTGAAAGAAAAAAAGTGGGCTTGGGCAGAATATAAGACAGGCCCTCAATCACCCCTTATCGCACGTCTCCAAGGCGACACCTCCGGTGCCAGCGTAAACCCCGGGCCGAACCCATCTGCAACAGATTCTCCCGTTAATGAGGTGGAGGTTTGCTCGTGCGAACTTACGACATCATCCCCCCCCACGAATAAAAACGCAGCTATCCCGGCTGTAATTATATATAACCTGGGTGCATGCAACATGACAACCCCTAACACAACTCTATTGTGACTAGTGACCGACCCATAACTACAAGAAAATCATAAGCAGTGACCATGAACAATAACAAGAACAAGGGAATGGAGAATTCACTAAAAACGATGCGTCGTGAACGAGTATGTGCAGCAGGCCTGTCTCTGAGTGCGAGTGGTCCGTTGAGGGAGTCTGCAACGCTCCGTCCATGGTCCTTAGGTCCTCTGGCCCTGTAGGCGGTACAGAACATTCCTCCTCATGACCTGTTACTTTAGGCGTGGCGGTCGGCGCACCGGGTGCATTAGACACCGGCGGGCAGGGATGTAGGGATGAATCGACCGGACCGGACGGAACATATGTTTTTATTGCGAAGGATGCACAAACCAGTGCCGCTGGCCCAATCGGATACGCACACACTGTGGCCGCCGAACCTCAATGACCTCGACGGGTCCGTGTCAGGGATGGTACAGTTTCGAGGACGTGCCCACAGGCACCTGGGGGCAATGTAGCCAAGCCTTGTCCCCCACTTGCCACGGTATTCTTGGCCCTTTTTGACCCCTTAGCCGCTCGTTACAGGCCTGTCTGCGGGCCGAGTTGCCCCTAGTGGCTTCGCGGCCCAACCGCAGCTGCTCCAGCGTTTTCAACATGGAGTCAGGCACTGCCGAAACTTTTCGCGGGGGGCTCAATCCCAACTGAACTTGCTCAGGGGGTTCGAGCTCCCTCCCATACATCAAATAAAACAGTGAGAACCCCGTTGAGGCATGGGGAGCGCGAGTCTGTAAGCCGCAAGGACCCCTGGGATGTGCAGATCCCAATCCGACTGTCCCTCAGTCACTTTCTGGCATAGCATAGCGGTGAGGGTTCTATGCAACTGCTCAACCATCCCGTCAGTTTGCGGATAATACGGTGAGGTGCGTATTTTTTGCATGCCCAAGGACTCGCACACCTCCTGGAGCAATTTTGAGGAGAAATTCCTACCCTGACCAACTCCATTAACTGCTGAAAGGTGGCCGGTGCTGAATTCAATCCCATTGGAAGGCAATTGAAGTGATAAAGGCCTTGGGGTGTACGAAAAGCGGTTTTTGGTTTCGACTTGTCGTCGAGGGGCAATTGCCAAAATCCAGACAATAAATTGAGTGTTGAAAAGAATTTCGCCCCCGACAATGCATCGAGCGAGTCGTCCATATGAGGCAGGGGGTATGCATCTGCCATAGATATCTTATTTCATTTGCGAAAATCAACGCAAAATCTAAAATTTCCATCACGCTGCTTTACTAGGACAATGGGCGTTCCCCACGGGCTGTTCGACAGAGCAATAATATCTGCTGCCAGCATCTCGTCAACAGCCAGACACACCTGTTTCTTCTCAGCGGGGCTGAGTCAATGTGAATTAATTCGAATTGGGGATGCATCACCCGTGTTAATGTGATGATGGAGGAGAGAATTGCGCCCAATATAAAATTTGCCAGTGCTAAAAACATCTGAAAAATCGTTCAAAAGCCGGTGTAGCTGAGCTCGCTGCACTACTGTAAGTGCAGGGTTCTCAGAGCACAGGGATTCCAACCACGCGGAATTCAGCTCATCAGCTTCACCAACGTTTCCTGCAACCAATTGAGCTGGCCCCGCATCATCAAGACAACGGGCTGCTGAAGCGTGTGCAAGGACCATGCCCGCTTTAATCACAACCGGCGCGTGTCCCGCATTTAACACTTGCAGAAACGGCGTCTGCACGGTGGACACAACCGTCATAACCCCCACTAACAAAGGGGACCACGAGACAACATTAGACGGGGTTATTAGGATCCCCTCCTCCGGTCCGGGTGAAGGCAACTCTCTGCGCAACCGCAGCGGCATGAGCATTTGAACCCACAGGTACTTTAACGGTTTGGCTAGCCATCGCGTGAACGACGGTGTTCTGCAACGGCCATCGACCGGGGGATTGTAGGAACTGCAACCGCTGCCCTGATGGTAATTCAATGCATCCCTGGTCGATTAGGATTTTCAAGGGCATCCTCCTCAGAAAATCGGTGCCCAACAAACAGAGCAAGGCCAACGTATGTGACACCAAAATTGTACCCTCCAAAAGGATCTCCCCAATTTGAACAGTGGCCGATATTTGCCCCAGAATACCCATGCTCCCCCCGTTAGCCGCAACACAAGCCTTCTACACAGGGGCAAGAGGATCGGATGACAAAGGCAACGTGTGGAACACAGCCTCAGAAACCATAGTCGCAACGGCCCCCGTGTCAACCAACAACCAAACTCGAATCCCCTGAATCAGCCCCTCAATTGTTGAAGAACCTGCCGCGGCGCACACAACACGATGAGCCAACGTGTCCCACTGATTGGCGCCGCGTGGCCACACATGAACAAACGTGCACCCCGTGTACAATTCGCGACGGGATGAGATGTTACAGACTGAGGCCGCACGCGACCTATGGGACAAGGATGGCCGTGTGTCTGACTCGCCTGTACGTCGCGGGAAGAGGAGTCGGAGCCGTAGGATGGATGTGGCAGGAACCCTCTGGTCCTGCAGCGGCAGTCGATGGCGATGTGTCCCGCACAGCCGCATTTGTAGCAGGTACGGTAGGGGCACCCGGCTGGTTGGCGCAGCCTGGGGCGCCATTCCCGCACTTGCGGGCGCTGTGCAGCACCCCTCTCCTCCAACCCACGGTCAAAGGAGGCACCCCCGAGTGCGTCCGCATCTGGCCCCGATGCGCTGACCGCCACCGCCGGATAGTCGTTGAGGTCGAGGTGTGTCTGGATGCCGCGGGCCACTTGCAGGGAGGTAAGGTTGTCATACTCCGTCACCACGAGGGTGACCCCCAACTCCCGAGCCACGGAGAGAAGTCGCTCCAAGGTGAAAGAGTCCAGCACTTGGCTGTCCATTTTCAGAAAAGCCGCGTGCCCCCAGAGTGAGGAAAGCTCTACAAAACGCCAACGGCATCTCGTTCTCACCCCTTCGTCGCAGGCGGAATCTTCCATGCACATTAGACGGGGGGTCGTAGATAGCGGACATCTCAGTGTAGGCGCATGTGAGGGTCGCTCTATCCGCCTCAGGGATGGTGAAGAAGGCGGCAAGCGAGTCGTCGTCGAGGGCCGTGGGAAGAGCTCGGAGCGCTTTGCTGGGCGCCCATCCCACCGAGATGTAGGCAGCCTCGAACCGACGATGAAAGGCCGTCCAATCGCCCTCCAGCTATGAACTAGCATACCGGCTGCAGTCGTCGAAGCCTGGAGGCGTCCTCCAGCTTGAGGCGGAAGCTGCTGCTGCGGTGCGGGCCGATCGCGTAAAATGAAGGACGCGCAGAGCCTAGTTGTAGCCTCTGAAATGGCGATGCCTCGGACCCGACAGTGGCGGGAAGCGCGCCCTGGAAGACCGGTGGTCGACATGGCCATCATCTGCTCAAACAGGTGACATACCTCTGATAATGTATGCACTGTCCTTGAAGTTGATTGGTCCACACCCGAGACAGCTTTCCTTAGAGCCTAGTCTCACATGGGTTGGACCAGATGAAGCCAAATGGCGCACAACTCAAAGACAATGCACCATTAGAGTATGAGAGCTCGGGGTAAGCATTTACACCATTGGTACCTCATTTGCCAGTACTTCAAGGACAGTACATACATTATCAGAGTTATGTTTTTTGTTTGCATTATGACTGCAGGTATTGTAGTCTATGCAAACATGACTCCTCGTAAAAAAGGTTTCAGTTTTGTTGCCAGATAAAAGGGTAAACAACCAATTATCATGTTTTTTACTGGCAAATGAGGTACCAATGGTGTAAATGCTTACCCCGAGCTCTCATACTCTAATGGTGCATTGTCTTTGAGTTGTGCGCCTTTTGGCTTCATCTGGTCCAACCCATGTGAGACTAGGCTCTAAGGAAAGCTGTCTCGGGTGTGGACCAATCAACTTCAAGGACAGTGCATACATTATCAGAGTTATGTTTTTTGTTTGCATTATGACTGCAGGTATTGTGGTCTATGCAAACATGACTCCTCGTAAAAAAAGGTGTCAGTTTTGTTGCCAGATAAAAGGGTAAACAACCAATTATCATATTTTTTACTGGCAAATGAGGTACCAATGGTGTAAATGCTTACCCCGAGCTCTCATACTCTAATGGTGCATTGTCTTTGAGTTGTGCGCCTTTTGGCTTCATCTGGTCCAACCCATGTGAGACTAGGTTCTAAGGAAAGCTGTCTCGGGTGTGGACCAATCAACTTCAAGGACAGTGCATACATTATCAGAGTTATGTTTTTTGTTTGCATTATGACTGCAGGTATTGTGGTCTATGCAAACATACTCCTCGTAAAAAAGGTGTCAGTTTTGTTGCCAGATAAAAGGATAAACAACCAATTATCATATTTTTTACTGGCAAATGAGGTACCAATGGTGTAAATGCTTCTCCCATCAACTTTACACCTCGCTGACCTGCCTGCGGCAGCTCTTCCTCTTAGCAGCTCCGCACACACAGCTCCGCACACAGACGGCAGCCCACGCAGGGCTTGCACACAGCTGCGGTCACACAGAGGCTTGCACCCAGCTTCGCTCACACAGAGGCTTCGCTCACACAGAGGATTCGCTCACACAGAGCTTGCACACAGCTGCTCTCCCTCAGACCCACTCACTCATCCGATTCGGGCAGGTGGCTCAACCATCACCCGCCCGGCGACTCATGAGGGTTGAGGCCCGTCCCTGGCTTGAGCAGCAGTGGCGAGATGTCTTCACCTTGGTCCCAGCAACCCGAACTCCCGCTCTTCTCTCACGCACCCCCTTATATCCTTCTCCCAATTATCCAGCTCCTCCCTTGTGTCTCTTTAGGGCCAGACAGGTTGGCGCCTGTCAGGCCATCATTCACCCCTTATCATACGTCTCCAAGGCGACACCTCCGGTGCCAGTGTACAACCCCCGGCCTACCCCGTCTGCAACAGATTCTCCCGTTAATGAGGGGGAGGTTTGCTCGTGCGACCTTACGTTGCACACGTGCACCTGCCTGCCATCGGTTGCCCTCGGCCAGCAGTGCGCACCGCGTATTTTACCACACCACACATATAATGAGGTAAATGGAGTCACTATGGCGGTTAGCGCCAGCTACTGTCACAAGAGTGGAACTGTGCATCTTGAGACTCTCTCTGGCACCAGAGTGGGTATGCCATGGGAGCGGGCCCTAGGGGGCATGTTTCTGGTGACGGTCAGAGTGAGGGCAAGTAATAACGTGACAGTCTGGATGAACGCAAGAGGGCACGTGACCGGGACAGGGTAGTGAGGGTGCCCAAAGGGTGGCTTGAGGGATACGTGGTGCTCGGCGGAGCGAGGCCACACTCGGGAGCATCAAAGGGAGGTCCCGAGAACAATCGTGGCTGTCTTCTGGAATCAACCCGCCGCGCTACGTCTCTTCGGTCTTCGGTCATTACACGCGGCTTCGAGTGTCAGGCAGTGCATTACTGACTGACCCAGTTATGTAGTTACCTCGTTGTGGTCTGAGTTACTCGTGGTAGTCACCACCTATGTCGTTATCCCGTACGTTTATGCAGTTACCCTGTCGGGGTGTTAGAATAAACGTGTTGCCTCCCAGTGTGTGCCTCCGTAAAACCCATTACACAAATACAATACCCGGTAACAAAAGTTACATTTCTAGTGATGGCTGACATTAGTGGCAAGTGATATTTAAACCAATTCTGGACCATCGCCTCCTTTACCAACCAGCACTGACCAGCATGATCAAGCAATGGTCAAACAATCTACATGACTGATACAGCATAGGGCGGCCTTCACCCAGCCAGCAGTGGATTGAACGGGAACTGTTGCACGTTGTTAATGGTATAGCACGAGAGGCACAGTCACTAAAATCCTCAGCCCAAGAGGGCAAACTGTATCATGTGCAATGCACATTGAGTGAACAGTTAAAAGTCAAGTTAAAAAGTTTTACTTCGCCAGCATGTATTATCTACATCAGTGTTTTTCACTAATTTTCAGAGGGGGCCACTTTAGCCAATAAGACATCATCAGTTTGAGGTCCGCCACACATCTTAAACCATTGGGTTTGACAGCATGATGGGGTGTTTTCACATTTGTGTATTGTCGTGGAATGCACTAAAGGCCACCAGCGGCTGCCAGTGGTCCGCGGGCCTTGCAGTGAAGAACACTGGTCCACATTAACCAGAGCTATGTGCAGAGTTTTCTGAGGATCCCGTATTACTCCAGATTTACAACTGTACTGGAGCAGGTGGCTTCACTTGGTCCTCATTTTCAAACTCCACGGGGCATATTTTCCCAAAGCAGGCAGAGTGCACGCTCTCTCATGTGAGATCAGCCTCGATTGAGTGGCACTCTCTTCAATTGCGGACAGACTGTGACCACCTGTATACTATACGACATGAATAGGTGACTTCAGCCAAAATCACACAGGTGCTTCATCACAATCGATAAATACAGACGAGAAGAAAACCTAACCTTAGGAACCCTGCCTTTAAGAGGTTGTGGTCAGATATTGATTCACCTAGCGGCACTTGGGACGCATACTGTGGGCTTTGCCATAGTGAGCTTTAGAGGCTCCTAACAACAACCACAATGACCTTTGGTAACACCGCCCCTATCACTCAAATACCAGGTATGCCATTTTCCCAAAATAATTTTCCAATTTTGCTGTTATCAGCGCTTTGCTGTGAGAAGGGTAGTGATGGGGCCTAGCGGTACCATGTGTACTGCTTGTTGCAGAGGTGAAATTTAGACAAATTCAGTGGAAAATCTAATTTTATATGATGAGAAAATGTTTTTGTGTGCATTCATTCATGACTGGGCAGAGACCGTCAACTCACTATCCCAACACAGTTTAATAATGGGTGGCTGAAACCCAGCCTTGAACTCAGGATCTCAGAGATGCCAACTCCGTGCTCTGACCCTTGAACGACTTGGCCACCTCTGCCACACATACGCTTACAGGCCAGGGATCAGTTGCATAAAACAATTGAGGTACAACATTCCCTTAGCTGCTATTTACATTAAATCAGTGTTCATTAAGGGGCAATGACAGCAGCTTGGTACGGAGCAGAAATGAGTACCACATCATGTTTAATACGAGTGAATGAATTGTCACCCCAGTCATTTCAAATAGCTATCACATAATTCACAGTTTTTGGCCACACAAATACATTTGTTGCCTCAGGTGGTACCGACATGTAAAATATCTCATCTGGGCTAATGGACTTAATTTAAGACTGCATGTCGTGTGCAGTAGTTGGGTAACGTCGTAATGTGTTGTTTTATTTTGATTTATTATTTTCTTTTTAGACGTGACTTAACCGAAAAGAACCAAAGAATAATTCCTGCAGTCACGAAAGCTCCCAAATTAAGATTGAACCACTTCTACGGGGAAGTTTTAAACTTATCCTTTTTTCTTTCTGGCTATTTGTTCTCTCTGCCTGTGTCCTCTCCTTGAAATTTCACACTTAAAATTCTAACTTAGCAAATTTTGAAACACGTAATAAACCAGGCTATGCGTTAATTGTGTGTTAACCGACTTTCTGTGTTGTATTACATCACATTTCGATAATTTACTAGGTTATTTAATTTTCGTGTGCTTGTCTCCTAATTTTCAGGCTTGCCTCCCGTGCCGTGTTTGTCCTAATTTTCAGGTTTGCCTCCCGTGCCGCGTCTATCATCTCACTTACAATAGGAGTACGTTGGCGTGCACCCATTGATCTCCCCGCCCTCTCCCTCCCCCCGTCCCCTCCCCCTCCTCTCTATATTTAAGGGACCGTCACAGAAACGACCATCTCTTTGTGCCGATTTGTGTCCTCTCTCTGTGTGCCGTTGTGATGTCTGTCTGCTTGTATGTCTGTCTATAGTTTTCTAGTTAGATTTTTGTTGCTCACACAGCCGATTTGTGTCCTCTCTCTGTGTGCCGTTGTGATGTCTGTCTGCTTGTATGTCTGTCTATAGTTTTCTAGTTAGATATTTGTTGCTCACACTTAAAATTCTAACTTAGCAAATTTTGAAACACGTAGTCAACCAGGCCATGCGTTAATTGTGTGTTAACCGACTCTCTGTGTTGTATTACATCACATTTCAATATTTTACTAGGTTATTTAATTTTCGTGTGCCTGTATACTCCTCTCTATGTGTGCCGTTGTGATGTCTGTCTGCTTGTATGTCGGTCTATAGTTTTCTAGTTAGATTTTTGTTGCTATTTCTTTTATGCCTGATGATGATTGCTTGTGTTGCAATCGAAACGTCGTAATGTGTTGTTTTATTTTGATTTATTATTTTATTTTTAGACGTGACTTAACCGAAAAGAACCAAAGAATATTTCTTCCATGCATTATGTGGACACTGCTGTGTGTAATTATGGTTATTCCTGCTGTGTTCCGTGCCGCTCTTTGCCTTCCTAGAGCAACCCAACTGATGCTCAGGTCCGGAGCCTGCGGAATCGCTTCATGTCAATCTATGATGCCACAGCTGACGGGAAGCTGGAGATCGAGGAGGTGAGCGCGTCGCTTATATAAAAATAAAGAGTTACCAGAGCCCATAAGACTTGCACTGTGTATGCACACAGCAAAGAGCATTGAACTGCAGGTGAAAGCATCAAATAAAACAGCAGCATAACTATGAAAAGATATAACATTTATTTTTTCTTTCTTTCATATATTAAAACATTTCTTCCACCCCCCCCCCCAATTTATTTACATTGTGCTATCGACATCAGGCATGAGATGAAAAATAAATTTCAGAAATTCTCAGAGTAGGGCTGCACAAGATATTTTTTTCACAGGATTTCTGAAAAATCCTTTAAGTGGCCTTTTATCTTTTGCACAGTTGGGTGCACGTTTTTTCCATACACTCTGCTATGGCATTGTTTATCATAACAGAGTCTCAATGTTATCCTAAATTTCCAAATCTGTATTTGACCAAATTAACTAAAATCTAATTTTAATATCATTTTTTGTCGGGCAGTCATCAGTGTCGAGGCTGAGACCATCAACTCACTGCATTTGAGAACCCAGTTTAATCACGGCACTTGCTCTGATTTGAACCCAGGATCGTAGCTGTGCTGACTCAGTGCTATGACCTATGAACCACTCGGCGATCTCATGAATTTGTTTTTCATTTATACTTTGATTTTGAATGTGCGTTACGGCTTCAGAGTAGGGACGAGAATGTTATTTGCTGCATTGAAGCATGTAAATACTCATTCTTTGCACCCGTGGAAAGATCCCCTGGAAAATCCATTCCCTTGTGCGTGACCAATTCACCTTTGTCATCATCACTGTTTATACACCCCTGTAAGGTTTACGATTCACAGGTATGATTCTTAGGTTGATCCATAACAGAGGCTGCTGGATTGCAGGGTGGTGGGGAGTGGTGGTTGAGGGCGGCAGCAGAGAATAGATGAGGGCATGCAGGGGTCGTCACTTTTATTTTGACGGCTAAGATTGGTTCTGCCCTGAGCACCCAGCTTATTTCCTCCCCATCTTCTTCCCCCCATACCCCCACACATAGACATGCAACAAGGGTTTGTGCTCACGACCTTTAACCCTGTAATTCGCTGTCCAATTCCCAATCATGATGCCGTAACAAGTTGCTGTTTAATTTAAAAAACACGTTTTTAAAAAAAATATAATGTAACAAGGCAACATCAGTCTACCCTGCCCCCACCCCAATCTCTCGTTTACAAATCACTTTTGCTCTGCAGTTGGCTAACATGATCCTGCCTGAGGATGAAAACTTCTTGCTGCTGTTCCGTCGGCAGCTCAAGCTGGACAATAGTGTGGAGTTCATGAAGGTGAGGCCACAAGCCAGGTCCCATGTCAATACGTGTTATCGCTAATGAGGTCAAGAGGTCATCATGGCATATGTGATTGACGCCACCACTTTTCACCATTGCTTCGTTCCTCCTGCCAGATCCTGGACATATTCAACAAGCGAGGGTCTACTTATACATTGTCATCAACACTCTGGCTTAATATATTTTCTGAAGTCACCAATCTCTGGTCGTTCACTCTAATTCATGCCCTGGTAAACGCCTCCATTCCGACTATTTTCTGATGTGTTTTCGCGTTTTGTTTTCAAGCCATACATGGTGCAACCCAAAAAAGAACATTGGAAAGCCACCCTTCCTTCATCCTCCACATATATTCCACCAATCTTCTATCTGATTACATCTACAACACTTTATTTCGCGATGGAAACCAATCAGGGGATTAGTTTGTAATGCCACTTACAAAAATCACGTGATTATGTTTTCCTTCAGATTAACATATACTTATCACGTTCTAGGGAAGGTTTGGTTATGCATTTCATGAAAATCACAGAATTAATCATATGTAAAATATATTTCCTTTGAAAAGCTCAAATAACAATGAAAGGTGCCTTTTTGTAATTTTTATAGCACTAATCAAATAATGGCACATATGTTAGGATTATATACGTAATACCAAAGTCAATCAAATTCCCTGCCCTTAGAGTGTATTATCCACAGGCATATTGGAAGGTTCTCTGAAATGTCATGTTACTGCTAAATAGACAATTGTGATCCATTGACTGAGTGGCAAGATGTAATTTCTAATAATTTTCTGGAAGAAGTAGAAAGTTGAAATGTCGCACAGATGTAGTTGAGGCTACGCCTATAACGAGTGATACAAGCGTAGTTGAGGCTATGCCTGTAACTAGTAATACAGGCGTAGTTGAGGCTACGCCTGTAACTAGTAATACAAGCGTAGTTGAGGCTGTAACTAGTAATACAGGCGTAGTTGAGGCTACGCCTGTAACTAGTAATACAAGCGAAGTTGAGGCTACGCCTGTAACTAGTAATAGAAGCGAAGTTGAGGCTATGCCTGTAACTAGTAATACAGGCGTAGTTGAGGCTACACCTGTAACTAGTAATACAAGCGTAGTTGAGGCTACGCCTGTAACTAGTAATACAAGCGTAGTTGAGGCTACGCCTGTAACGAGTAATACAAGCGTAGTTGAGGCTGTAACTAGTAATACAGGCGCAGTTGAGGCTACGCCTGTAACTAGTAATACAAGCATAGTTGAGGCTACGCCTGTAACTAGTAATACAAGCGTAGTTGAGGCTGTAACTAGTAATACAGGCGTAGTTGAGGCTACGCCTGTAACTAGTAATACAAGCGTAGTTGAGGCTACGCCTGTAACTAGTAATACAAGCATAGTTGAGGCTGTAACTAGTAATATAAACGTAGTTGAGGCTACGCCTGTAACTAGTAATACAAGTGTAGTTGAGGCTACACCTGTAACTAGTAATACAAGTGTAGTAATTACTCAGGAGGCTTGACGACGGGATCGGAGGCACACTTATTTATTAACACAACTTGTATACAGTTAGCGAGTATACACAGGACCTAAGGGGTAACGTCCCCTTACTCGGCTAACAGGGAGACACAACATCTAAGCCCCGCTAACCTAAGCCCAAGTCCTCCACTAGGGAGCTAGGGGAGGCTACCTGTCCCAGCCCTGGTCAAGCTGGGATCCGACCCCCTGAGTTCCCAGACCTGCTCGTCAGTCTGGGCTCTCGGGGCCACGCCACCGGCTTGCCCTGGTCGGCCCTTATAAGGACAGCGAGCCAGGGGAGCTCCGGGGCCTATTCTAGCTGGTCTTCCGTCTTCGCTGGTTAAAGCTGATACCTCGACCTCGAGCCCTCCGGCTCACCCCCTCTTATAGTCCGCGGCCCCCCCGGGAGGGGCCCGTGGGGGATGCAGGTGCGGACGTCGGTGTGGCCACCTCCTATGTGTACGGCCCTAACCACGCCCCTTGTGTTTGTTTGCCATCCGCTCCCATACACAATTACACCTCTACATCACCCCCCCCTGTACAGCTCGCAGCCGTCCCCGGCTGCAAAAAAACCAGAATAAAGGTGCATGCCTCCCCAAAACCGTGTGTGCCTCGCGTAAATTTAACAAGAACAAGAACAGTCATAACAACAACAACAACAGAAGAAAGAGAAAAAAAAATAACCCGGCGCACCCTCCCGAATAAATACCCCATTCCGCAAACCCAACATATATACACGCGCTCCGGATGCCCCTCCCCCACTGTCCGCAAGGGCCCCCCAACGGCCGACCTCACAATAGTCTGCGCGTTTTGGCGCGCGTTCTCGCGGCGGGCCCGTCACAAGGGCTCGACCCGGCACGCTCAGTGGTGGTTGGTGACGGTCCGGGTGCAAGAGAGTCTGGCGTCGCTGCCGAGTGACCCCCGACCCCTCCGGGAGGGGTTGGCGGGCGTGGACCCGTCACTCCTGTTGCACCTGGAGATGGAACAGTTGATGTCATGTCAGGCGAGAGCAGCGACGTCGGGGAGTCGGCGGACCCCTCACACGTTTGGCCATGCGTGTGTGTGTGTGAACCACGGGCCGGCGCAATGAACGGTTTCAACCTTGAGGGGTGCACGTACCACCGACGCCTCCCCCATTTGACGCGAACACATTGCGGCCGTAAGACCTGTACGACCTCCACTGGCCCCCGCCACGGCCGTACCAACTTTGACGAGGTTGCCAGTGGCACCTGGGGACAGTGCAACCATGCCCTGTCCCCTGGTTTCCATTTGAACACATGTACCCGCCCCAGCCGAAGCCTCTCGTTCGCCTTCTGGCGGAGTTCAGAATTTTGCACGGCCGCTTCCCGCGCCTCAGACAATTTGCTGATGTTAAATTTAACGTGTTCGGACAAGGTAGACTTCGCCTGAGGCGCCGAGAGCTTCAGCTGGGTCGTCACAGGGGGGTTAGCCTCGCGGCCATACATTAAAAAGAAAGGGGAAAATCCGGTGGCCGCATGGGGAGCCATCCTGTAGGCCTGCAACACACCGGCTATGCGAAGGTCCCAATCTGTCTGGGATTCGGACACCTGTTGGGACAGCATAGACGTGATGGTCCGATGTAGCCGTTCCACCATCCCGTCAGTTTGAGGGTGATACGGGGAGGTCCGAATTTTCTCCGTACCCAAGAGGTCGCACACCTCGCGGAGGAGTTTTCCCGAAAAATTCTTACCCTGGTCAGTAAGCAGCCGTTCCGGAGCACCTTTGTCGAGGACATAGCCCTGGACAAAGGCCTCCGCGATGGCTGCTGCCGACTGGTTGGCCAGGGGCCAGGCCATAGGCCATCTCGTGAAGTATTCGACCCCTGTCAATAAATACCTATTCCCCCTGGGTGTAGCGGGAAATGGCCCGAGTATGTCTAGCGCAACGAGCTCGTTAACCCGGGAAACCTTTATGGACTGCAGCGGAGGGTTGGACCCCCTAGCTGGTGGCTTTCGCTGCGCGCATTGCGTGCACGACCCCAGGAGATCCCCCACGTCCTTTGCCATGCCCGGCCAGAAGAAATCGAGCTGGAGCGTGGCAAAGGTCTTGTGAACCCCCAAGTGCAGAAGCCGCTCATGAACAGCCCATACCACCTTACCCCTCAATGCTGCAGGCACCACGAGCTGCTGGCGGCGGGTTTTTCCGTCCCAGTGCATTAAAAGACCCTGGAACAACCCCCACGAGTCAATGTTCGCCACCCCCTGCCCAACCCCCCCTGCGCGACGGCGCAGAGCGAGGAGGGAGGTGTCCTCCATTTGGAGGCGTCCCCATTCCGCGACCGACAACCCCAGCAACGAATCCCTCCCTTCTTGCTCGATAGGACCCGAAGCCAAAGGCGCATCGGCGGCGGCCACGAGGACCGAATCGGTGGTGACGTTCGGGGGCCTACAACGCCCCGAACCCAGGAGGCAAGCGCACTCCGAAGTGGGTGGCAACCGTGACAGGGCGTCAGCGTTCGTGTGGCGGACGCCCTTACGATATGTGGTGACAAAGTCGTAGTCCTGGAGAATCTCCAACCATCGAGACAACTGGCCCGATGGTTGTTGAACCCGCAGAGCGTACTGTAGGGCCGCATGATCTGTACGGACGGTGAAACGCCGACCGTACAGATATGGGCGGTACTGCTGAATGAAATAAACAATTGCCAATAATTCCCGACGGGTAACGCAGTACCGTTGTTCCGCTGGAGACAGTACCCGACTACCGTAAGCCACCACATGCTCTACGCCCCCAATGAGTTGGGACAGCACGCCCCCGATGCCCGTGTTACTTGCATCTGTATCGAGCAAGAAGGGTTGTGAGAAGTCGGGGTAATTCAACGGCGGAGCCCCCACCAGGGCATTCCGGAGGGCGTGAAAAGCAGCCTCCTCCTCCAGCCCCCAATGAAACCTGACTCCCTTGGACGTCAAGGCATGCAATGGTTTCGCGATCGTAGCGAAGTCAGCCACAAACCGTCGATAGTACGACGCGAACCCAATGAAACTCCTGACCTCTCCCACCGAGGTGGGAGTCGGCCAGGAGCTGACGCATTCCGTTTTGGCGGGATCAGTGGATATCCCCGAGCGCCCAACAATGTGACCCAAATACCGCACCGATTCGCGGAGCAAATGGCACTTCTGCGGTTTAAATTTTAAATTGGCAGCCCGCATTTTGAGAAAAACAGCACGCAGCCTCTGGAGGTGTTCCTCGAAGGATTTGCTAAAGACGATGACATCGTCCAAGTAAATTAAACACGAATCCCATTGTAAGCCTGCCAAGACCAGTTCCATTAACCGCTGAAAAGTTGCCGGCGCAGAATGTAAGCCCATCGGCAAGCGGTTAAATTGGAAGAGACCTTGCGGTGTCCGAAAAGCAGTTTTAGGTTTTGATTCGTCATCCAGAGGAAGCTGCCAGAATCCAGATAGTAAATCGAGGGTGGAAAAGAATCGCGCCCCCGCCAAGGCATCGAGCGACTCATCCATTCGAGGAAGCGGGTACGCATCTGCCACAGAAATTTTGTTCAATCGCCGAAAGTCGACACAAAACCGCAGTGAGCCGTCGTGTTTTTTCACCAAAACGATCGGTGCGCCCCACGGGCTGTTGGAAGGGGAAATGATATCGGCGGCAAGCATGTCATCAACAGCCGATTTGACATGATCCTTTTCGGCGGGACTGAGCCGAAAGGGATTTTGGCGGATTGGCGCGCTGTCACCCGTGTCAATATGGTGTCGCAGCAATTTAGTACAACCAATATCAAATTTGTGTTTACTAAAAACGTCGGCAAATTCTTTCAGGAGAACTCGCAGCTGCGCACGCTGCGTGTCGGACAGATCCACAGATCCCGCGCAAAGTGCATCCAGCCATCCGTCATCACAGTCCGAATGCGGTCGCGACGGAGGATCGGTGGTTACCTGACCCACGAGTGGTTCCTCATAGGGCGCCGGCGTTGCGTGTGCAAGCACGGTCCCTTGAGGAACCACGGCCGTTCGCGATCCTACATTAAGGACTGCAATGAAGGGGTCCCCATCCCCTTTCACCATGGTCTGAGCCGCTAGCAAATCGGGTCCATTGACCCCGGCCCGAGATGGTCCCAACAAGACCCCCCGATCCGCAACCCCTTTAGCAAACGGCCGACGCAACCTAAGAGGGACGAGCATCTGAGCCCCCGGGGGTACGCGCACAGTTTTTGTCACGAGCGCCTGCACGGTGGCAAACGCCCGACGCTCCGTGGTGGGGGAAGACAAAAATGTAACACGTCGGCCCGATGGGAGCTCGATGCACCCCTGGTCAATCAAGATACGGATGGGCATTTTGGCCAAGAAATCCGTCCCCAACAGGCACGGAACCGCGAGTGAGGAGGAAACCAAAACAGGCCCGGATAATTTAATGTCTCCAATGCAAACTTTGGCGCGGATTTGCCCAATAATGCCCAGCGAGCCCCCGTTAGCAGCATAGCATGGCACGTCAACAGGGAGCAAGGGACGACTTTGAACGGGAAGGATGTTATAAATCAAATCAGATATAATGGTCGCCGATGCCCCTGTGTCAATTAAAATCCGCACCTCTACCCCATCAATATGACCGACCACAACCGATGATCCCGCCGACGCAGCAACGACACGATGGGCGAGCTCCGACCACTGACCCGGTTGGAGCGCTCGCCGCATTTCAGAACAATCGCGCGCGATGGGCGGCGATTTTCGAACCCTGTTCAGTTGAGCGCGTGAGTGTGTGTCGGATGTGTGCATGGGCCAAACGTGTGAGGTGCCACGACTCGCCGTATTTCTCTGCTGGAGCTTGGGTGGAGACGGCGTGGCGTCCTGACGAGGTGTCGCTCCGCGCTGACGGGGAGCCCGGCATCCTGACGCAACGTGGCCTTGCAGGCCACAGTTGTAGCAGCGTGTGAGCGCCCCAGATGGCCTGGGCTGCTCCTGGCGGCTCGGTCCATTCCGAGCCTGCGGTGCCGCCGATCTCCATTCCCCCCGCCGCTCCACCCCGCAGACCTCCTCTGATGGGAGGGCGGTGGCCGCCATGGCATGGCCGGCCACCCCCTTGGCAGCCTTGCGACGCAGGGACCGCAAGCCCCCGTGGATGTGGCGCGCGACCAGCAGGGACGACATCTCTCCGTCGTCTTGAGCCAAGACGGCGATGTCCAGCTCATCGGCGAGTAGCAGCAGCTTTTCAGCCACCATGGCGTCCACTCCCTCCTCGTCCATCCGCGGGAAAGCTGCCTTTGCCAGGGCCAGGAGAGCCGTTCGGAAGGCCAGGGGCGATTCGTTGGCGCCCCGATGCCGATCGTGGAACAGCTGCCTGCAGTCCGAAGGCGGCCCA
Source organism: Lampetra fluviatilis (assembly GCF_964198595.1). Lineage (NCBI taxonomy): Eukaryota > Metazoa > Chordata > Hyperoartia > Petromyzontiformes > Petromyzontidae > Lampetra > Lampetra fluviatilis. The sequence goes on along the minus strand of NC_136300.1, from coordinate 167,067 downwards.
TAGACGGCTGACAGCAGCTGCAGCGCCAGGTGCAGCGTGGCGCGCTTCTCCTTAGGCGCCGAGGTGAGGGTAGCCAGGGCGTCGTCGTCCAGCATCGCCGGCAGCGCGCATAGTGCCTCGGCGTCCGTCCAGTTCGCCATCTCTTGATGAGCGATGAACCGCCTTTTGAAGCCGCCCCAATCTCCAGCCGCTCCCACGAACTCCTTGAGAGGCGGCAGTCGCTGTTGTAAGGCGACGTCCGTGGCTGCGGATCTCGCTCCCTCGTTCCCAGCCGACGTTACAGTGTGGGCGGGCTGTGAGCATGGCATCGCCGGTCGCTCCGTTGTTGACGCGCTGGCCGGCGTTGATGATGTCACGGCTCGTGCTTGGCCCTCAGCAGTCACCTGACGCAGGCCGGCCCCGCCCTCTGCTCGCACTGTAGTGATGGCGGGAAATTTAACCGCGAGCCGCGTCGGGGTGGCGGGAAATGCCGGCGTGCGCCGGCCGCCGCCGTCTTCCCGCGCAGCCCCTCCAGCTCCCAGCCGCGTGATCTCCTCCAACACGGCGGCCGCGGCGTAGAGCAGCTCCGCCAGGTGGGAGTGAGCCAGCCGAAGTCCCTCGGCCGACGCATCCCCCCCCTCCTGTCGTAGCGGCGCGGGTGTACTCGGCCCCGGCTGCTCCGATCCGACCTCGGCCATCTCTGGTGGTGATTCGGCCGCGGTGTCCTCCCTCTCCGACTCCCTGGTACGTGTCGTCCCTCGTGTGTCCATCTTTGGACGTTTTACTTCTGACACCAGATGTAGTAATTACTCAGGAGGCTTGACGACGGGATCGGAGGCACACTTATTTATTAACACAACTTGTATACAGTTAGCGAGTATACACAGGACCTAAGGGGTAACGTCCCCTTACTCGGCTAACAGGGAGACACAACATCTAAGCCCCGCTAACCTAAGCCCAAGTCCTCCACTAGGGAGCTAGGGGAGGCTACCTGTCCCAGCCCTGGTCAAGCTGGGATCCGACCCCCTGAGTTCCCAGACCTGCTCGTCAGTCTGGGCTCTCGGGGCCACGCCACCGGCTTGCCCTGGTCGGCCCTTATAAGGACAGCGAGCCAGGGGAGCTCCGGGGCCTATTCTAGCTGGTCTTCCGTCTTCGCTGGTTAAAGCTGATACCTCGACCTCGAGCCCTCCGGCTCACCCCCTCTTATAGTCCGCGGCCCCCCCGGGAGGGGCCCGTGGGGGATGCAGGTGCGGACGTCGGTGTGGCCACCTCCTATGTGTACGGCCCTAACCACGCCCCTTGTGTTTGTTTGCCATCCGCTCCCATACACAATTACACCTCTACACAAGCATAGTTGAGGCTGTAACTAGTAATAAAAGCGTAGTTGAGGCTACGCCTGTAACTAGTAATACAAGCGTAGTTGAGGCTACGCCTATAACTAGTAATTAAACAAAATTAAATTTGTGCCCCCAAAAATGATTGCCTTGACTTCACTCATCGGGCAGGGTCAGTCTAAAGTTCTCAGTCGCTTTAAGTCTCAAGCTAAACATTTAAAATACACGATCACCATCATCAGTGAACATTTACCTCCCTTGTAGTGTGACAATATATTTGGTAGACAGTAGGTAAAGCCCACTATATATTACGTGTATATTCTTAATGGTAGGTGTTAAATAATTAACACATATATATGCTGTGGAATTATGTGGTTACATAAGATGGTTGCATTTACACAGCTTCTTTCATGCACAATCCCTTGATAAGCACTTTACAACTCAACCAAGTTAATTGTTAATTGTTTTTTTTTACCCTTCTATCTGGCAATAAAACTGACACCTTTTTACAAGGAGTCATGTTTGTATAGACCGCAATACCTGCAGTCATAATACAAACAAAAGACATAACTCTGATAATGTGCACTGTCCTTGAAGTTGATTGGTCCACACCCGAGACAGCTTTCCTTAGAGCCTAGTCTCACATGGGTTGGACCAGATGACGCCAAAAGGCGCACAACTCAAGGACAATGCACCATCAGAGTATGAGAGCTCGGGGCAAGCATCTACACTATGGGAACCTCATTTGCCAGTAAAAATATGATAATTGTTTTTTTTACCCTTCTATCTGGCAACAAAACTGACACCTTTTTACAAGGAGTCGATGGTGCATTGTCCTTGAGTTGTGCGCCTTTTGGCGTCATCTGGTCCAACCCATGTGAGACTAGGCTCTAAGGAAAGCTGTCTCGGGTGTGGACCAATCAACTTCAAGGACAGTGCACTTTATCAGAGTTATGTCTTTTGTTTGTATTATGACTGCAGGTATTGCGGTCTATACAAACATGACTCCTTGTAAAAAGGTGTCAGTTTTGTTGCCAGATAGAAGGGTAAAAAAACAATTATCATATTTTTACTGGCAAATGAGGTTCCCATAGTGTAGATGCTTGCCCCGAGCTCTCATACTCTGATGGTGCATTGTCCTTGAGTTGTGCGCCTTTTGGTGTCATCTGGTCCAACCCATGTGAGACTAGGCTCTAAGGAAAGCTGTCTCGGGTGTGGACCAATCAACTTCAAGGACAGTGCACATTATCAGAGTTATGTCTTTTGTTTGTATTATGACTGCAGGTATTGCGGTCTATACAAACATGACTCCTTGTAAAAAGGTGTCAGTTTTGTTGCCAGATAGAAGGGTAAAAAAAAACAATTAAAAAAACCCAATTGTCATATTTTTACTGGCAAATGAGGTTCCCATAGTGAAGTTAATTGTTTATTAAAAGACTTATTAAACAAATATGTTTGAGATATGATACAAAATACATGTACACAGAATCAGTGAATCTTACCCTAGGGCAGTGAAGAATTTTCAATTTCCAGGAGCTTCAAAATGCTAAAATCTTTAAAAATACCTTTGTGACATTTGCACCCTGGTTGATGTTCACATTTTTAAGTCAAAATAAGCATCATCCATATGATAATGGACATGACAACACACAACAGAACTGAGGGTAACAATCCTTAATCCAATCGTGCCAATGTAATCTCTTCGGTTACCATTCCCGCTGAAAGCAAAGCATCAACTGACAGCATAACACAGATGCGAGTTTCCCCAATGCGCTGGTATGAGCGATAACGAAACATACAGCTGCCCGCTAGAAATATTAACAGAAAAAATTGATTCCTTCAAGCCAAGAAATATTGAGTACCACATGTAACTTGGATGGACCCCAGGGGGTTCTGGCAGGGTAAGTAAATTTTCCAAAAATACAACAGAGACTCCAATAAAAGTCTATGACGCGTGGCCAAACTCCACTGCCACGTGGAAATTGTCACCAAAAGACATTACATGATTCATCAGTGGTTCTGATGTTTTGTAATTTCAACACCCAGGGCTTAATTTCTCACCAAATATATTCCTGGTCACTGGAGTAGGTAAGTAGCCATAGTCATAGTGAGAGGGATACTGGATGTCGTGTTCCGGGTACAGAAATCCATTTCCGGGATCTTTGACTGAGACAGACTTGCACCATCCCACTACACCCTGCACCCTTATGGATCTAACAGGTGCCAGTAGCAGTTGCAATGGAAGTAAACTTTGAGCAGTAATCGTTTAAACTGCTTTCATGTGCCCTCGCTTACCATGATGTGGAGAGTCGTACCTCGTTGATACAAAACGGTACCTCTCAGCACATCCCAGTAGGAATATTAAAGGAATGGCATGCTCCAGCCCCATCCATTCTCATGTTTAAGGATACATATTTAAACAGAATGGGAAAGTAAGAGCACCTCAAAAAAAAATCATTGGCTGGCAACAGGCTGGGGAATAACGATGCTCTTTCATGTGCTCACTGCCAAAGCCAGGTAGACAAACACGCACAAATGTGCATCACGCCACAGTCTAATTGAAAATTTCTAAAGTCAGATTTTATCCTTTAACCCTTTTAACCGCGACGGAATGAGAAGGCTGACGTTGGGTGTATTAATATAGCCCACTGAATAACTTTCAGTAATCCATACAATGCAGTTCAAAAATTGGCTGCACCCAAACGCCAGAAATCCTGCAAGCTAAAGCACTCAGCGGAGGCTTGCGGTTTAAAGAAATAAAAACAACCTGAACTCTTTCTGCAATAAAATGCACTCGTGTAATTTTGTAACAGATTTCAGTGCAATAAATCACAGAGGTAATTTGCATTTTCTCGTGACAGTCATACGATTGTGCACCTGTGAGCATATAATCATTTTCGTGGAAAGCTCGTCATCATTAAATGTCAATCCTGAAATCTGGGGATCGGGAGCGAAAAGGTTAAAGCCATTGCAGGGTTTAACTCGGAGGGTTGAGATCCACTCGAGGCTGCTGTACTCGGGGTGGGAATTGATTTGGGCACCACAGGAATAAGCCTCTGCTGAGAGCATTGTGCAGCACTGAAAGGCGCTGGAAACAATACAGAAATGGAGGGGAAAAATTAGATTGATCTTTCCTTTCCCATAGCTTGACCTTTTGGAAAAACAAGGCAGTCGGGTGTGTGAAATTTAATGTCTCATGACCCGTTGCGAGTGTGTTTAGCAGCGATGCCCTGCAGAGCTGGGTGCCTTGCATTGGGATGCCACTTCTGTCGGGGCACAGCTGCACAATTTAGTATAAGGATCATGAGACATGTGACAATGTGCCATTCTAATTACACAATTGGTAGAGTTTTGTCAGAGACATTACCCCTGTGCATCATAGATTATATCTTGACTTAAAGCTTTCGTGACTGCAGGAATTCATATTCTTTGGGTCTTTCGGTAAAGCCACGTAGATAGAAAAAAATGATAAAAATAATCACAATATCACGACGTTTCGATCGCAACACAAGCAATCGTCATCAGGTGAGAGCTGCTGAAGCAGGAAAACATATATTGCGGGAGCGCTGCTAAGGCAGGGAGTTATAAAGGTTTCAGATGGGTGTAGCCCAAGGGTCAGTGGGCGGGGCTAGAGATGAAATTTGCATGTAAATGTAAGATAGGAGAAATCTTGATAAACGAAGATTTCTCCTATCTTACATTTACATTATTCAGATTTTGCTCTTTCTGCACAGTTTACACTTCTATAAAGAGGTCTGTCCATGTCAGTGACCCGGACTATATTTATGCACTCGGCACACTCAATCCATGATGCATCCCACTCTGTTGATAGCTCCTAGTCCCGTACCACACCTCAGTCTACGAGCAATCCAAAAACACGAGAGATTCAGCCCTGCGTTTAGGCTATGCTACTGTACGTGTCCAATTCCAGATTTGTTTAACTCAATCCTTCTCAATGTGTTCATTTGCTTAAGGAACCTGGCAGTAAAATGATACTTTTCAGAATGGAAATCATGATTGTGCACCCCTTTGAGTTTCTGTGGCCACCTGTGTTTGAAATGGTGTTCATTATTGGCTTTCCTACTGTGCTTTTAATCATTATTATCCTTTGCGAGTGTCTCTTAGATTTGGCGGAAATACGATTCCAATCGGAGTGGCTTCATCTCTGCCGTCGAGCTCAAGGTGAAATTCCTTTGCATTCACCGCGCCAGGCGATCATTAGCGTTTGAACACAGAAAGCATGTGAGTCGGCTAAACCCAGGGTAACCCCTGAGATGCTTCCATCTGTCACTGGCTCCCTCGCTGGTTGACGACAGAGCAGACGTGCCTCAAGACCAGATCTCATGAACAAGACCAAGGTCGCCTTTTATCGATGAGCTGTACCCCCAGGTGCCTTAGCGTTCCCCTTAATCTCAAGCGGCAGGACCCCTCTGATACCTTTGCCTTTTTGGTTAAACTTTGAAGTTACTGTCTGTACATGTTCTTGTATGTGTGTGTGGGGAGCGGTAGTGTAGCAGTTAGCACACTGCGTGAATCAAACCCGAGTTAGGTTTGCGCTCACGACCAATAATGGTGGCAAATATTTGAACCCATCCTGGGCCTCTGCTAGGCCGGCTCAGCTGCAAATGAGTACCTGGTGCAGTGTGCAATCATTAGCACTGGGGAAACAAACGTGGCATGGCGTGGTGCTGACCACATCACTCTCTTGTGGGCTTGAAGGCCTTTATAGGTGCATTTAACCCAACAGCCTGTGTAGGCTACACGTGGAGGTTTGTCTTTGTGTGCTGTTAACGGGTATGTTCCCTTTCACTTATGTGGTTAGAATTTTCTCAGCGACCTCCTGGCAAGACACACCAAGAAGATTTCCGACCACAAGTTGGAGGAGTACACTGATGCAATGGTAAGGGACCCTGATGTGCATCCCCGACCTGTACTGCACGCATTGAATGCGTGAGTTACGTTAGCAAGAGACGCTTCTCTAAAGCAGCTCAATTCCCACTCGAACCTACAGTGACCAGCATTGACTCACGAGTGGCAGTCAGGCCTCCGTTGCCCACATTCACAGACAAAACAGCAGTGAACTACTGAGTCGTTTGGTTTCGGGTCGTACCGCGTGTTGTTCAGCATGATGTTTGGCGTTTCAATCCATGTGCTGGGAGCTTCTTCTGGAACTGATAACAGGAAATGAATTGCTCCTTGAAGCAGCTCTCAGCACGTGGAACAGTGTGGACATGCCGAACGATGCACCGTACTACCCAAAGACACATCACAGATCTATACACATGTGCTTCATTTCAGCCCGAGAAGTCCGGAATGCTGTTCCCATGAAGTTATTTTGGCAGGCCATATTAATCTCACCTTATTTTGTCCTCATGATACTATGGTGGTGTGTACAAGGCACAACAATTATAATTATAATCTACAAGTGTAAATTGTACTCTCTTAGTACCTATTACCAAATATGCCTACTCCAAATCCAGCCTAGCAGCTCTCCAGAAAATATCGAGTATGACAATAATCCCCGGCTATATTCCAGACCATTATTATTCTCCCAGTGCCTGGAGTAAAACTAAGTTACTGGGTTCAGCGGTTTGCTGGAGCATGCCCTTGCAGAGTGCTTCCCTCTGTTTTCACTAAAACAACAAAGTTGAAAGCTGAATTGTAAAATTTTATTTTTACAGCACAGCCGTGAAATGTTCAAAATGTCTGATTTTCTTGCACAAACGCAGTCAAGGAGGGAGCCTTCACGTTTTCCTTGACTTTCACAAACGCGGATAATTAAAATGACGGGTTGTTAACAATTCAAGAATTTCTCTTTTGCTCTTCTTTGCGCCGCAGCTGAGGCAAGAGGCAACATTATTTAAACAACAATAAAATGTACTCGTAACAAATTGGCTGTGCGTACAGCAAAAATTATGCCGAGTGCATTTCAGTGTTTTTTTATAATCTGAAGGTTGATAATATTTTTAACGTGAATATTTATAATTTAGCATCACGGCTATTTTGAAATGGGGGAAGGGGGGATGAGGGTGAGGGGTGTGGTTTGGTGGAACCGTTTATAGATAAAATAACCTGAGCATGAACCTATCCGGTTGGAGACGGAAACTTTTCTCTTCACCAAATTACCATACTTCGCTTGCCGTATTCCCCCAGTGCTCAGAGGGCTTCAACCCATTATCCTAGTCCCGCCATTATCTCCAGAGCCACTACAGCCATTGCCCCATTGCTTTAGAGCAATACGGGAAAGAAAAAAAATGCTTTAAAAAACTTGCCGTTAAAAGCATTTCAGTGACATTCAAAGCGACATGGGAATCGATGAGGCCTCTCGGCACAATAGGTTCGAGCGAAAGTTGCGCTGCTCAGCAAAATAATCTCGCAAATAAATTTCGGTGGAATATTGCTGCCATTTTTTTTGCTCTATATGAAATTATCCCATCGGAATTTCATGTTTCCTCAGTGCACTTTTGTTTAATGACCAATGTTACCAAACAAACCGAGCCGGTTTGTAAACAACGATTGTAAGTGTTAACTGCCTTGCTTGTCCGTGTCTGGATTGTGTTCGCCAGTTGCTATGTTCAGGATCCCGTCGCATCTCACCAAGATGCATTGCTCTCGTCATTAAAATGTCATCACATGACCATTCCATCGATACCACTTGCAATGTAAATTACAAACCAAGTCAACACAGCGCATGGCTAGCAATGTGAAGCCTTTAAAATCCTTCGTGCTTAATTTTAACAAGTTTTTAAACATAAGTATTACTCTGTGGGAAATTAAAAGTGGATGCTAGATAGATTAACTCGCCCCACCAAATAAATGCTGAATTTATACCACTGGATTAAGGCTGTAAACAAGAGATGATTGGTGATGCCCCATGTCCCAAAACCATTTTGACTTTTTGTTTTATAAATGCTCCCAATTTCAATCCCGTACATGCAGGAGATAACCCACACGATGCAAGAGGATGTGTAACTAACCTCCAGGTTTTGACGAAGGCTTCTCCAAGCGAGTTTTTTTAAAAATAAATAACATATCTTACAGATGAAGCTGTTCGACAGGAACAAGGATGGACGGTTGGACCTGGGGGACATGACCAGGTACAAAACATGCATCTCATCCCTACACATCCCTTCTCATAGCCTTGCTTGCATTTTGGGATTACCCGGGACATCGGTGATGCTGCGTCCATGTCACTTGTTGCGCCCGTCCAGTGCGAGCCGTCAGTAAAGATGGCAAGCTGTCAATTTTACATCTTCCTCTTAATCTCCAGTCTCATTACAGTGATCTGCACTTCCTTTGCTAATACATGTGAAAGTAACTCCACATGCCAAGCCGTTTGTCCATTCAGATACCCTGTGTGAAGAGCACGAAGCCTATCCATGATGGCGAGAGTGGTTTACAATAATTATAAATATCGGGTTTGTTGTGCATTTCAGGATAATGGCTCTTCACGACACTGGGAACTTCCTGCTGTGCTTTCGCATCGAGGTGAGCCGACCACAAACTCTGAGGCATGCGGGTAGCAGACTCGCATCTCAGTGGAGTGCAACAGCAAACACAACAAAGTGACTTCCTAGGGTTACCTGCTTTATAGAGCTGGGCCATCGGATATGCTTACTTTAAAAAATGTGGAAAGTATATCCTTACTCTACCGATTATCAGTTCGATTACTCTAATGGGATAACATAAAACACTTTATTAAAAAAAGTATCACCTGTTAAAATGTGTGCTGCTGGACGGGAGGAGTTGATTGAGGGTTGGCAACGTGAGGCAAATCATCATCATCAGCCGCATTGTGCCAGGTGTTGCTTTCAGGGGGTTTTCTGCCTTCACGAGGCAGGATGTGGGAGTGGCTGCTGTTTTAAAAAGGGCCTGATTAAGTAATCACGAATACTGAAACGTAGATAAGTAAACAATGTCTCCACATATCTGTCTTTCCAAGTAAAAAAAATATTCTTGACACAACCCATCGGCACCACAGCATTTGGAGGAGTGCATCATGTAAAGGAGCATTGAATCAGTACAAGCCAGTCCCTCCAGAAAAACGCGGAGTTTTTTGGTGATTGTTGCGGGCAAAAATCGTTGATTATGCGGCACGTTTTCTTAAAAAATGCGATGGAATATGCGGGATATTTATGCAATTTTATGCGATTAAATTGCGGGAACTTGCAAAAATTGCGGGAACTTGCAAAAACTGCGGTTTGATGAAAAAGAGAAAAAAAAGTGATTCCCCCAACACCCTATTCACTAGGCTACTACTTTAATGTAAAGAGTAATTTCTTATTACTTCCTATGATAAGCAAGCATACTACATCACAGAAAGTGCTGGGAATATTTAAGTTCTCATCTTGTTTTATTTCAGACCTTAACAAACAGATGGCTCAAACTTACAAAACATTTTCTTCTTGGTTCTTTCGGTAAAGTCACGTAGAAGGGAAGTAATAAAATAATAAAAATAAAACATAATAAAACAATTCTCACATGTGAGAATTGTTTTATTATGTTTTATTTTTACATGTGAGAATTGTTTTATTATGTTTTATTTTTATTATTTTATTACTTCACTTCTACGTGACTTTACCGAAAGAACCAAGAAGATGAATCCCTGCAGTCACGAAAGCTTTAAATCGAAATTTACAAAACATTGAGTCGAACAAGTTCTGTAGCTTTACAAAATGAATATGCTACAACTTCTGTAAAAATGAATAAATAAAATATTAAAAAATAAAATGTGTGCATCCTGTTTTACAGAGCTAGCTATGCAAAACAGACATCTTCTGTTAAAATAAGTGTTTTCAGTGCACAGTAACGTAAGCAATACAGTAACAGTACAGTCTTACAGTAATGTAAATTTACATACTACTAACAAAAAAGTGCAATCTTACAACTGTAAAGTTGCATAAACTCTTCATCATGGTTTCATTGGCATCGCGGGGTTTGCAGCTTTTCAATGATGTCGCGTAATGAGTGACGTCACTTCATAACGTTCCCATGGCAACAGGGGAAATGGCTGCGCTTGTGTGAAGTAAACGCAACATTTTTCAACTTTCTGCTAAGATATATGTGACTTTTTGCAACGAAAATGCGGGGATTATGAAATCATGCAAGTCCGCATATTTTGCGCGCGGAAATCTGCAATTTATGCGGCGAAAGTGCGGCGTATTTGAAAAAACGCGCCCCCCACATAAATATGCGGACTTTGGCTGATTTTGCGTGGAATCTTGCGATCGCATAATCGCGTTTTTCTGGAGGGACTGACAAGCAAACTCTGGACCGGTTTCCACACAGTGTGTTATCGTGGAACAAGTAATTAGTTATCATTGTTAGTTAATTAATCGACCTAAGTTAATGTTATTACATTAAGCTAACTGGCCATGATAAAAGAAGAGATGCTTGCAAAGTCAGCACCACATATATATCTCGGATTCATCTTCTAAGCCACCATGATCGTTTTCGACAAGAGTGCCTGCATTTGTAGAATGGTTGTCACGGGGGACAGTGGGCAGGCGAGGTCCACAGAGTGTCTGGAACACGGCATCCCCATGGCATCTCTCGATCAAACAAGCCAGTGACCAGCAGGGACATGTAACACAGGTATTCTGGGAGCAGCAATGGAACGCATACAGACATTGCATTCCTGCTAAGATTTCACAGTAGGGGGTGATGATGCATTGTGTAATTCCAAATGAGTAATCTGCACGTAATCTGTCAGCATTGGAATGTTTGGCCAATACTAGTTATAGTATATGTATATTTAGCTGTGTGTAGCTATCAAAGTTGCTGTTTGTTTTTTTATAGAAGAACATCGCCTTAATGAGGTATTACAACCAAGCCTTTGTCATCAGAACACCAGTGTCTCCATTATGCAAATCCTTAATTTAAAAAAAACCACACATATAAGCACTTTAATATGGCTTTAGCAAAACGATTAATCTCGGGCTTACGTGCTGGTAACAATGATAACGCAGCCACAAGAAGGTGAAATATACCACCACTGCATAGGTTTCCACAGGCGTGTTGTGGCACTCTCTGATTTTTGTTGGATTGTACCGCATGCTGTTCGGCATGATGTCCGACGTCTCTCTCTACATAATGGGGGCATCTTCAGGAACTGAGTTAAACGCCTCATTTCCTTCTCGATTACACATGATAGCTAATAGAACCTGAAAACACATCCGATAGCTAATAGATTGAACTTGTCACATTTTCTGGGCACTTCATGAGACATGTTTTAGTACTGGAGTCACAATAGAGAAATGGGACCGCCACCTCCTTATCACTCTTCTATTGCAACTACCGTGGACTTCACTCATTAACTCCTCCACCGATGTCGAGGACTCTACCAGACTGTTTTGTCTAAACTCTACTGTTCAACCACCACACTGCACGTCACAACGCTTCTCTTTCTTATTCCGTCGAATTTTTCCACGTTAGAATTCTCTCCAATCGTCTCTTTTTCCTCAAGCTCGCATAACAGCCTTGCTCGATTCAAGAAGCGTGTTAACCCTTGTCAAGCTGGTCGCTTGACATTTTGGGCCTTCGGGCCAAGTGCTCAGCAGCTGTGTTTTAAAATAATGGGACTGCCTAAAAGCGCCCAGATACCGACAGGTTCAAATGAAAAATAAATGGGTTGCGATGTCTGCAGTTCGCCATGTACCAAATGAAAAATGATTTCCCATAAGTGTGGTCTCTTGCAAACTTCTAGGGTACAGCAGGGTCCATAATTATATAAAACATTAACAGAGGAGCATGCCCAGGAGGCGTGGGGAATACGCATAGCCTCTGACAAAAAGCTGCACTGAAAATATAAATACTGTATGTATCCCAGTATAGAATTGTGAAGTACCGTATGCATTCATGTTTGTACTTACACAGGGCTGCATGGTAGTCTGCAGAGGTCAGTGCAGCGAAATTAGTAGTTGTCCTGCCTTCTATGTTCCCATGTCTGTGCTTCAAACCTTCGCCAAGTGCTGACAAACTTTATGAAGTATGACTAATTAATCCCCCACAAACAACCACGGTGTGGCTGGAAGACCCTCATTCAGCGCTGGATGGTACATCTGCATATTTTGTAATGCATCAAGCCTTAATTGGCTGTGTTGGGTGGTGGCGGGTTTAAGGACAGATTTATATTTACGTGATCTAACCCAAAAAAAAACCTGTACAAGGTGCTTACATTTTTTTACACTTCTGAGAATTTGCAACAACACCACAAGAAATGTGCCCCCAGGCGCTGGAGACCACCTGGAGAAGATTCCAGGCACGCGTTGACAATGATGGCGAACAAGTGGAGACTCTTTTACTTTTTGAAGTTATTAGCAAACATTTGTCATCATGTTACAGTGTATTATCCGTTCTTTTCCCATTAAAAACGATAGTTCCAGAGAAGTGTTAAAAACATTTCAAGCACCCTGTATTATGGATGATATTGGTTGTGAAAGCCTATGTGTTAATAAGACCAAATTTTCATTTTCCCAGGACACTACTCCAGAAATAAGGAAAAGGGATTTTGAGAAAATCTTCGACCATTACGACGTGGTAAGAAGCAAGCATATGATTACTCTTTGGGTCTTTCAGTAAAGTCACGTAGATAGAAAAAAAAATACATTTCGATCGCAACACAAGCCATCATCCTCAGGTGAAAAAATATGGCAAGAGAGCTGCTGAAGCAGGGTGTTATATAGGCCTGAGATGGGTGCAGCCCAAGGGTGAGTGGGCGGGGTTAGAAAAGGAAGATCGAGGGTACCCCAAAGCTATTGGTCTGGCCATTGTATTGTGAGAGATTAGCATGTCAATGTAGCCACCGCCACATCGAGGAATGCAACTCAGAGAGTCGGAAATAACTGCTAACATCGGCAGGTAGGATGGAAACATCATCTACCTGACTTTACCGAAAGACCCAGAGTATGAATTCCTGCAGTCACGAAAGCTTTAAGTCAAGATTTAAGCGTATGAATACTTCATCACGGGCCAGTGACACACAGCCCTGCAATCTCACTCTACCTCTCTGACATCTCTGTAGTATGCTGAGGAAAAGGCCATTCCTGAGACTTCCCTTATTATGCTTTTTCTTTTGAAGGCAGTGTTATTGACGAATCTGCTGAGTTGTTTCTGCAGTCTGACCTTGTTTAAAGGGGGAGCATACAAAAAATCAGGAGGGGTGCTGCACAGCATAAAAAAAACTTCAAAAGTATGTTAACTTCTAAACAAAATGAGTGAAGATATGGTTTGCTTTGGTGTAATGTGCATTCTGCTCTAGCTTTCACCCTCTGTGTAGATGAGCAAAAGCTGAGACGCCTATTGTTTTTATTGTACCTATTTTTGTAGTAATATTTATTGATTTCACTGCAATAATTTAGAAGGGGGGGGGGCTTGAATTTTCAGCAGGGGGGGCACTGAGCCCCCTACAGCCTCCCTCTAACGGGGCTGCATATGCAGCAATACTTATAATGGCAAGATATTGTCTCAAAGCATAGGTAAAACACAGAAGCTGGAACCAGTACGATTACCTGTGGTGGACTGATGTTACAGAGTGGTACTGGTGTGCTGGAAGGTGCAGAGGTTGATGGACTGGTCAAGGACATGGTTGAGCTCGTCAGGGTGAGTTGGGGAAAGTTGTGTACGTGTGGAATTCCTTGCACAGTATTTAATCAGTGTTTGCATGGTAGGATCTTTAGATTTAGGGTTCAGACGTAAACAAATATTTAGTAATTTAAAAAATAACTCATCAGCACTATGTAAATATTGACCTCTGTTTCACCCGAGTTTTTATGGCATAATGGATTCAAGAATGTAACTTAAAACAGTTTACTTACGGTATAAAATGTGAACCAGAATCTTTATTTAAACTGGAGGAATCCGATGAGCTATGAAGCTCTTTTTCACAGATGTCCAGTAGTGGGAAACAGTGGGAACGACCCAATGATTTGTTTATCTCATGGGTAAAATTAAATCACAAACCACAGCAGCAAATTACCGATGCTACTGGTGTACGTTCTTTTCACTTGATAAATCAAAGCAAAATAATTATAAATTTAATGCATGTATCTATTTGCGTACACATCCTGTCACATGCTCGTAAATGTATCGCAGCATTTTTCTGCTGCTTCCCTCGCACTGTTCGACTGGAATTCCCTCCCGTCGTATTTTCCCAAGTTCTTACAACCTCGCTCAATTCAAGAAAAATTGTAAACTCTTATCGATTATAACTTAAACAGTGCTGTTTGTTGCAAGCTGCTGTGAATGTTGGGCATATAGGCATCTGCCCAGCAATCGTGATAACATGTATTTATTTCCTTAGTTTACCTAGCCCATTGCCAAATGTCAACATTCCAAGGTGGCGGCAGGTACAATTACACCCACTGTGTTCCGTTCAATCCTAACACGACCTTTGTCTGTGGCCAGACTCTCTCGTTCTCTTAATACTTGCACTACAAATGTCAAGCGTAACAGCAGGGTCCTCCTATTACCACCGCATGCAGCCCATTATGCATTGCTTACAAACCGCTCACCGGAGGAAACGGCATCTCGCCAGTCCTAAATATCACTCTCATTACAGGACACACCTCTGCTAACGAGCCAGTCTGGCCGCATTAATGGTCTTTCACATCAATGCAGATGTTTTATTCATTCTCACTTTGCGTTTGCACACATATATAATGCATAACTTGTCTAACATTGCATAAAATAGGCATTAAAGATATGCAGAGTACACATTAATAATAGTGATGTAGGGACATCGTCATTATACATGTACTTATCAAGCATGCAGTTCCACTTGGTATTGGGTCTTTGAGCTTCTTCAATTCTGGTCCGTCTCTCAGTCATCCTGGTTTGAGGTCACCAGACTTCAAATCAGCTGTTATTTGTAGGCATGAAGTACAAGTCCAGCGTTGCTTTGTAATGCATTCCATGCACACAGCTTTGTAGTGGTTGCTCCTATCCTTAAGCAATCGCCAGCCTAGGTCACATACCAACCCGGCATCACTTCACCCAGCCAACCAGTACTGTGACCTACCAGGCAAAAAGGCTAATACCGGTAAGCCAGGATGCATCAGACATTGACGTACATTTCCCTGAAACACTAATGCATCCTTGTGTTCCTAGCCGAGTCTCAGCGGAGTGGACTTGGATCGATTTCGCTCGTCGCTCATGCACCACTGCGACGTGAACCGCGACGGCAAAATCCAGAAGTCGGAGCTGGCTCTGTGCCTCGGAGTCATGCTTGGCGACTCCACGTGACGCGCACACCGGCCGTGCCCCGGGGGCTGCCCTCCTCACCCTCCGTGCCTCCTCTCGTCACTACCTACTCTGTCCCCAGCACGACCCCGACCCAACCCAAAATATCCCACCCTCAACTGCATCACCCAGCAGCCACCCCCGTCTCTCATCCACATTACGCTCGTCTGCCACCCTTTGCATGTCCATCAACCCACTTAATAATGCATTTAATATTCTCTACCTAGATGTCAAGCTTTGCAATTAATGTTACATGTCCAAGGAGCCTCCATGTGCTGTGCCCCACCACAAACCCCCCGCATGCATGGGCTCACTTATGGTGGCTACATCTTTGTTATTTGTGCCCTTGTTAATTAAAAAAAACACAAGCACTGCCACACGATGCCATTCAATGGCGTGGATGGGTGGAATCATTTACGTGAACCCGCACTCCTTTAGGTGGCGCTTTAGTAAATTGGGATTGAGGGTAAATCTACATGACTTTACCGAAAGACCCAAAGAATGTGGGTTTGAGGGTGTTTGAAAATTGTAAAATTACCACCATCTAGACGCATATTTGGGCAATAAAGTCCATTAAGCTATACAAAACATTACGGAAATGATTAGCGACTCGTACAGAAAACCATGAACATTCAGTTGAAATGAAAAAAAAAACTCTTTGGTTCTTTCGGTAAAGTAACGTAGGTAGAAAAATAAAATAGAATAAAAAAAACAATCCTCCAAAAATATTTAATTGTAGTCTGGTGGTGCCCTGAAAGGTTCATAATTCAGGATTCTCGTCGTCTCGAACGCCTTCAATTGGGAAATGAGAGAAGCAGCAGGTGCAGGGTGCTCATGATGTGGAATAATCGTTGCCTGAGAAAGATGGACAGATAGTATCTAAGGAATGGCTGAGCTCCAAGGCACCCAAACTCTGCCCTTTGCACAACAGCTCCATGCACACTTCCATATAATCAACAGCTGCTGTACGTTAAGGTTTGAGTAATCATGTGGTTTTACAGCAACTGTTTAAAGTCAAAAGGCAATGGAGTTTTCAAAAAAGCCAGCGCATTCATATCGTGAAAATATGCATGGCCTGTTATAAAGGAAACGGTGATATGAGGTCGCAGTGAGAAGCATATGCTCACAAATACAGCATTTTGATGTGTCGCAGTATCTCGCGATTTTTGGTAGTCAATTCCAGTTGCATGCATAATGCATATATATTTTTTGAATTATTGTATGCCGCGCTCTTGCTATTGTGAACACACCGAATAAAGAATGAATTCATTAAATAAACAATGCCAAGGAGGCGCACTGTTACAAATGCTCTTCAATTTGTATCGGGAATTGTATACGGCATCGTATCACACATTTAACCGAGGGGGTGGCTTTTCTCCCGGAACAATGACACTGATGGATATTCTGCTAATGGGTCACAACAACCTGAAAACAGTAGCTGTGAAGTACCCAGTTTAACATTGTCAAGAGACGCCAAATGACATTAAATATGCATTACTGTGCATGGGTAACTGGCAGTTTGATAAATTGATGGAATCGGATGCAGTAACAGAGAAGGTGAAGTTATGGATTAACCGTTAATTTCTTTAAACACTTCCAAGTTACAATTGTATCGCATTAATCCCTCAATTTGATGTAAATCCACACCTGCGTTTTATGTTAGTGTAGCCAAGATAAAAAAAATGTTTTCACCGATTAATCACTCAATATTTGACCTGTCAGTGGTGTGTAATTTACAGGGTCAGCATATCTTGGAAAATGCACTCTTGGTTAAAAAATAAATTCTCAAGGCTCTAGGCTCCATTTCTGGAAAGATAGAGTATTATTAACACAGAAAGGGTATTAAAAAGGGCATGAGTATGTCAGGTTCCATTATCCATTGTGTACCTACAATGGAGAGAACTATGGCAGAGGCAGGGACTTTAAATGGACTGTATATTTTTGACACCACACTGGAATAACTCTCAATATCAATGTAAAAGTGCAACATTAGGATAAAGGGCAATAGAGAATAATAAATATCACCAACTCATCACCGATAAACCCCAACACTCAAGCATGAAATTCCATTGCCATCTGTGCAAAACAATTACAAACTGTCATAGCTTTAAAGTATATATAAAAAAAACTATAAAACGTACGCATTATTAATAATAATCCCACTTGAATAGTTCACTCAGGTTTTAATAGGTATAAATCAAGCTTCAACCCAAGGTAAATAGACATACACCAATGGCATTCTTCCATGGCATTGTCTATTAAGTGGCTGCCCCAGCAGATTTCTCAAATGCCATGTCAGACACATTGGAGTTTAAGCAGAAGCTATTTGGAAAACGTAATTCAAAACCTGTTGGCACTCATATAACTCCGTATTAGGCGTGCTTAACGCAAGTGTTATCAGTGAAAAAATATGGTTCAAAGTTTTTCTCCAGAATTTCTAGATTTACTGTGAAAATGCATCCCATTAACAGATGGTGGATGCTGCACCGAAGAAATAGTTTTTCCACATTTACCAAAACCACATTTGTGGTTTCACTTCAGAAATGTGTCCAACGCAGCAGGCCTCTAGCATAATCAGCGCTGTGATTCTCATTTCATAACTTCTCCACTGCACGCTGTCCCACTGCTATGATGTCATACGCTCAGTGCTATCCAACCACTCGTAACCATTAGAGGCTTGGGAAAATACCACTAGACATAACATAAAGTTGCAAGGGAAATGTGCACATTGTATTCACCCCTTTATGGGCTCCATTTTTATTATAATTGAAAGTACACTTTTGGTCAACAACGTCATAAAAAGTAACACAAAAAATAACAAAAACACATTATGCCGTGTAAATTTTTTAAGCACCTATTGTGCGCAGAACACATCGTCCTCCTTTTAGTAACTCCACAACCAACGTGTATGGTTACGCATATTTTGATGATCACTGACTGGGCAAAGACCACAACACCACTCCGCACTGCCCTCCCCCTGCTTGGCCAGCAGGAGTGGTCAGTTCATGAGAGACTCCATCTGCACCAGGCGCGCGTTGGTATCACCAACCATGCGGTACGGAACGACGCCCGAGAACATGAGCAGCACCTGCGCTTGCCTGCGCAGCTGCAAAACGCACACAGGAACAGCACAGCATGCACATAATTATTCCGACCCGAAAATGCAATCACAGCGCAGCGCCACGACACAAAGGGGGATCAGGCTATCACACCGCCTTGTCGATCATCGCTCTCTCCCATCAATTACACTTCTGAAGCCGCTGAGAAGAAACGCACGAATGGATTCGCATCGAAGCCCCCAGTAAATTCGTTGGCTCATTAGGTGTGCAAGTCCACGGTTATATATTCCAAAATTATTCATCAGTGGGTCAGGTAAGATTACTTATTGAGGACCATACTCTTTGGTTCTTTCGGTAAAGTCAAGTAAATAGAAAAACAAAATTCTATCTGCGTGAATATTCAATCTACGTGACTTTACCGAAAGAACCAAGGAGTATGGATTCCTGCAGTCACGAAAGCTTCAAATCAAGATTTTTGAGGACCGTTCGCCATTCATTAGTCGAGCATTACCGAGGGAGACACGTGGCACAGCTGTGTGGATATACTGGGTGGGATGCACACTCACTGCGTCCATGTCGTCGGCGGTCCTCTGTGGCCTGGCAGGGGCGCCACCCCCAACCGCCTTGGCCCGGCGGTACTTGGTAAGGAGGATGTTCATTGTGGCGAGCAGCACATCCGGCAGGCTGTTGCGCACCTGAGCCAAGCGATGCACGTGCATGCCGTCTTAGTTAATGGTCACTCTGAATTTACAGTGCTTGCAAAAAATCAACAAGCCGATTTATAAAACAGCGTACCTCATCTGAGAAGTTCCGAAACGCAGCTTGTCTCTCGTCAATACTGTCTGGGTCAAGAGGCACCAACTTCAACCGCTCCATTACCTGCCGGTGATAACAGCGTACACCATGCAGCACTGTGATGAAGGCATCACTGCAGATTCCACATCCACTCATCTAAATAAGGGCACAAAGGTCAGTAGCCGAATTATATTTATTTAATGGAGCCTCTCATCTGCTACGGCATTGGTGGGATAAGAGCGCATTGTGCATTTCTTAAAAAATTAACACAATGCACTCTTTGTTTGCTGTAGCATCTCTTCTGCAGGCACGAGACACATGGAGGATTATGACCATTTTTGTAGCAGTAGCAATACATGGGCTACTAGATATGTAACAATGCATTTACTCATCGATTCTTACTTTCACGATACATTTTCATGCATGTATGCTAGTGTTACATTTAGGGTCATGAATGTAAAAAGACAGGTGGTACATATGCAACAGACAATATAAACTAAATCTTGACCCAAAGAGTATAATATAAACTAAATACACAAATAAGACAAAACTAATTCGATAAATTGGCAGGGATACAAATGACAGAGAATGAGAGTTATAATATACGATAGAGATGGTACAAACTAAACAGTAGAAACGAGAGAAAAGCAAATATTCTTGAGTTGAACCACAACCCTGAATCATGACAATTCATCCAACTACGGCAGGATAAATAGTTCGTGTATTTCTAGGCCACGCCATGGAGATTTGCCTCCGAGTGTGTGTGAAGCCTTACATCCATGGCTCTGTCCACCTGGCCCGCGTGGTACTCCTCAAAGAAGGTCATGAGGTCCAGAAGCAAATAGAAAGTTGCACCGATCCTCTTGTCCGTGCTGATATGCAGAGTTCGATACCTGTGTGTGCGCGCAGACATGCGGATGTGTCAACAGAAAAGACCTATGTACTTAGGTGAACGAACAACAATAAACAAATTGTTTCGCTCAAAACAAAGATCAACCAACAAAGGTGATAATCAATAGTCCAATAAGTTTATTAGAGGAAAATATGTACACATATATGTAAAGCTCTATTTGCAAACCCACTGTTATATAGGGGGGGGGGGGGTTCCCCATGCCGTGCGGGTTATCGAGGCTATTTACCATTGTTGACCAGGTTGGTCAGTACATACTTCACAAAGCTGGTTAGTGTGGTGTGAATACAGGGAACAAACATGTGGAAGCATAGAAGCGCAGTACAAACATTTATTTTGTTGCACTGTCCTCCGCTGCCCACAACGCAGCACAGCCCCGCCGCCGCTGCCTGTAACAACCTGGCGTGTAGTCGTCACCCATAAAAGCACTAAAGAGGATCAATGCTGCTTAGCTTACGACATCTTACCACATTGAAAGCATTCGAGGTTATTTGCTCATGGGCTGTAGAAAAACAAATTGCTGCAAAACAGCATCAACAATAAGCAGCTAATTAACTGAACAAGCACGAGCTGATGTGTTGTTGTCCGTGTCCCTTGCTCCAGAACATGTGAGCACTGACCTCTCCGCAATGCCGAGTGCCATGGTTTTGAGTCGATCGCGGTTGGAGTGCAGGGCACCCTGGGTTGACACCACGGGGCTCAGGAGCTGGTTCATCAGCCCAAGCACCTTGTCAGCTTTCTGTGCCATCACAACAAAGAGCAACATTATCAGCGCAAAGCGTGAGCAACACGCACAGCACATATGGGCTTGGATTTTATCAGCACTCTCTCGCCATGAGGCACAAGAGGTAATGCACAATAAAAATGCAAAATGAAATCCATCCCGGCTTCAGAGTAGTTCTCCTATGTAAGTTCATCTTCATGGAATAAATAATAAGTCATGCATATCCTTATGTCAATCCATTGCATGATGTAGACCACGTTGATGGTGGGGTTGCTTGACAATATTTTACCAAGCTGATCCAAACTTAACCAGAGCAAAGTGTATAGCATTTTAGTGCATTTGTCAATTATCAGCCTCAATAGGTGTTACAATGCAAAAATCATCAATTAAAATCTATTCCTACACTCATGATACATGTATTGAATCGCACACAAGAACCAATTATAATATATTCATGTACGTCATATGTAGTTAGTTCTTGTGACCCGTGCACCCACTATGATTGCAACAGTATTCCAGTGTTAATATAAATATATGAACTGTTAGATCAAATCGTGATCCTGAATCATGCCTATCAGTTACAAGCCTCTGCTTGGTTGGCAATGAAAGTTGTCATCCCTGCAGGTACCTCTGCCAGGTCGTACATCTTGACAGCCTCCTCAAAAAGGCCCTTGGTCTCAGCCACAGCTGCCACCGAGCAAATGATGCCCCTCGTGTCCTGAGAAAACTTGTCGATCACGCCCGGCTGTAAGTTTGAACACGTGTGCACAGGAGCAGGGTTCAATGACAGCAAAACAATGAAAAGACCGAACCAAAAGCAACACGTGATTTAATTAAATCAGCTGTGCTTTTCAAAGATGCAGACTTATAGTGATTGGCGGAGAGCTCGCAAGTCGCCATGCTTTTGACTTTCAAATCTTACCCTCCTGGTCCCATCCCTCTCAAGCCTCCCCAGCAGCATGTCAAACTGTACACACAGAAGTCAAAGCCATTAGTTAAAATGAAGACTGAACAGTTGCAACTATGAGCCGAACTATTGCTGAATTACATTCGCCAGCTGCTTTCATGCTTTTGATTTGTTCGTGAAAACGACTCTCACAGGGCTATTACAGTGACGCTCAAAAATAAAACATATAAGGCTATTATGAAGCCAATATACATTTGTTATGACAAATTCCTTTAAAATGTGCCTCTATTATATATATGAAAACACAAAGAAAACATATTCCTGTATTTATTTTGAAATTGCATTCATATACATTAGCACGTGTACATTTTTGTGTCTCCACCCACACGTAAAAAATAATTTGCACGGTAATCGAAATACATACCTCCCGCGTCTCTATCACAAGCTCCCCCACACATCGCATGAACATGTTCTCCCCTTGTCCATCTTTCTCCGCACTGCCAAGAAAAATGCACAACCCCAAACGAATGCTCAACTCCCATCAGTCATAGCACATGCGCTAAAATTCCAGCATAAAAGCAAAGGCACATGCCATGGCAGTGGCACGGTCTAACAAGGTTTAGCCATTTTCCAATCTATTTATCAGCTTGCATTGAAATACACAGTCTGTACGGTAAAAATCTCTCTACGATCTCTGGAATGAGTGCAGGGACACGACGAGTAGTGCACGTAGGTGCCCCACGCCCCTGGGGCATGCAAAGTCTACCTCGTGATCCGCAAGTGATAAACTAGCGCTCTTTCATTTTCAGACATTAATTTTCTCAACATTTTATATTTCATTTCTAACAATTAAAAAAAATTCAGCCCCCTCCCAAAGATTATTTTCACACACTGCCAAGAGGCACATGCAGTGCTCTCCTGCCAGACCTACAAACAGCCTCTTCGTAGTCTCTGGCCTGTGTGTAAAAACCTGTCAGCTATTATTTACTCTCTTACATTTCTTAAAGCTGAATGTGGACGACAAAATATAATATATAATAAGATCTTTGCAAAAACATTTTTTTATGTTACCAACAAGGTTGAACAATCTTCCAAATATACCAAAACAACGCACCAACGCAAACTGTTTAACATATAAATATACATAAAAAAACACATTTGCACATTTTTAAAACCGTTAAATCATTCAGGCAATAGGATGCTCTAAAGCAAACAAAGGTATAAACAACTTAACACGCACAAAGGACTACTATAAAATCAATAAGAGTACATTACAACACTTTAAAAAAT
The DNA here is from genome assembly GCF_964198595.1 of Lampetra fluviatilis. Taxonomy (NCBI): domain Eukaryota; kingdom Metazoa; phylum Chordata; class Hyperoartia; order Petromyzontiformes; family Petromyzontidae; genus Lampetra; species Lampetra fluviatilis. Next base: position 143,831 of record NC_136300.1, on the reverse strand, counting down.
GTGTACAATCATGAGAGCAAAATCTCAACGAGACTGATTCAAGCGCACACATCTGCCACGGGGACATTATAAGTGCAAGCGCTGTTGGGGAAGCAAAAAAAAAAATCACTGACCGCAGGAAGTAGAAGTACTGAAGTGCTTCCCGTGGGTCAGTCGCCTCAAACTTCCTCGTGTAGAGCATCAGCAGCCTCACCAGGTTAAGACGCCGCATGGGACCAGGATCGTTGGACTCTCTGCTCACTGCCGACCCCGCCATCGTCACAATCATTACCTCCTCATCCACTCAACTTAAAGGTGTCCATTGGATGGCATTCATTTTCGTCAAGGCACCGATTAACGGGAGCAATATTAGCGACATTATTTTTTAATTGACTAAGCATAAGAGGAAATAAGAAAACAAAAAAATCGACTTAATCACAATATGCAAGGCCCTTTTTTTTAATCCATTTCTGGATGAGGGGCATCTCACGCCGATGTGACCATACCTCACCACGTTGGTCAGTGCTGGTTGATGTAGGTGGGGTGTACATGGCTACTTTATATTCGTCAGGTATAAGATTAAAAACACGGGTTTGCTGGTGCACAAACAGCAAACAATTGATTTTGCAATATTGTTGATGCAAGTTATTGCAACAAGCAAAAATGAAAATTCTATTTAGTTTTTTAGATACTCTAACTGTATGGTCCACACACAGCAATTCACTTTTTTCTCAAATGAAGCTTCAACATAGTTTTGGTAAACACGAGACACACAGCATGGCGATCAAAGACGGTTACCACATGGCGCGCTTTTAGACGCGCTTCTGTGGCCATCTGGCGGTTGGCTACGTATGGTGCGAAAGAAGTTCAACATATATACATCCGTATCATATCTACAAAAGCCATAAATCTTGACTTAAAGCTTCCTGATGATGAACGCTTGTGTTGCGATCGAAACGTCGTAGTTTTTTGTTATTTTCTTTGAACCTATCTACGCGACTTTACTGAAAGACCCAAAGAATACAAAAGCCATGTTTTTTTTGTGGGATGGGTGCGGGGATGCATATTATTTTCAATAAGAGGCAGCAGCCATGGTTGCTACCAATCGCCACCGTCGTGCATCATGCGAGCGCAGCAGACGTACACAGCTGTGCCGCCTGCAGCGGCGGCTGGAGCAGCAACTTCAGCTCGTGGAGGGCGAGCGCCACGTGCACGGCGTGCGCCCGCAGACGCTCCACGCGAAAGAGAAATGCCACGGCCGCCTCAAACTGTGCCGTCAGGAAGAGCACCTGGAAGTAGAGGAAGGGTTGCTGGCCGGCCGAGAAGTGCGTCTCCCCTGCATGTACACGCAGATCACGGTGCAACACACACGCACCTCCCATCAGCATACGTTGCGAAACAAGTTCAACATACATACATACACAGAGACACGCATCAACATGCCAGCCCACCACAAACTCATGATATTTGCATCAGATTATGAACAACAGCAGCAGAGAGCCCTGCAGGATTTGGAGTTAAATTTCAACCTGTGCTAAGAATATACTAACCGTGAGACCCCAGGGATGAATTATGTAACAGTCTACCTTCCAACTACGTAAGTGGTTTAAAGCCAATGTCTGTTTTCATTGCTGTTGAAAGCTTAGGTCACTTGACAAAATGAAAATAATCAATGAATAATAATCATACTACATTTTATATATATAAAATGCTGGCTGGAGGGGTAAGGCGGGACGGAGGGACACGTCCAAAGGACGTGCGCATTGCTAGCAATTAATATTGATAAAATACTGTATATTAGAGTTACAGCCAGAAGCGAAGTTTGAAAGTAAACACAGTATCGTACCATACTCCTCCAAAAGCTGTGTCTGTAGCTGCGGCAGTGATATGCGGTCTTGTGTCCCCAGTCCAGCCTCCTCCTCGAAGCTCACCTGGTGAAGCTGTGCATAGCAAAGCGAAAACAGCTCAGTGACAAACATGCCTTTATACGCACACACACATTACCATTTTAATGGCACCAAGCATGCTATTTTCTTGAGTAAGCGCCTTAGCTTGGCTAAAAATCCTTTTGACTCACACTATCATATCTGAACTACTTTACTTATTTGCCAGCTGCTATTTTCACATGTAGATGTAGTCTGCTAAGCTAAAAACAAACCACAAAACGAATGCACTTCCAGTTTTGTTTGTCATCTGACAATACAGCAAATAAGGTTACCCGCAGCCACAAAAAGTCGTCCGTTTTCTCAGCAACGTCCCCGTGGAAGTCTGTGACGTCACACCGGCCAATCAGGCAGTGCACGGCACGCTTGTACGGGTCCGTACCGTTCCTGACCGCGCGCCGGTAATGCGTGCGCAAGCGGTTCGCCGAGGTTGGGGAAAGCCTGCATGTCAATCCATCCAAAGAACAAATCAGTAGTCATAAGCAATCAGCTCTATCTAATAGCATGACTGTGTAATAAATAGAAATTTTTGTTGCAATGGCACTATGACTCACATGCGGTCTTGGCTCTGGGCGTACTCTTGTAGCCAGCCCACAAACTCGCCGAGTTGGTGCTGTGAGCGGTTGGCCACTGAGAGTGCAGCTGTGACATCGCCGCAGCGCAGGCAATAGTAAAGCACGGCCCACACGGGATGAGAATCAACCTCCCCGTCCTACAAAACAACACCACAGTGAAAGGTCATGCAAAAACGAACCACAAACTAAGGAGCTCCTCTACACAGGTGAATTGCTTGAAAATAAACATAAGACTCTGCCTTCAGGAATGCATGACTCTTTTGCAAACATAATTATAAAAGAGGATGAAGACCTCCCCAAGCCGTGTTAGCCATGGGGGAAATGTAAACTGGTGAAAGAGATGGCATAAACATTTCAAATACCAATTGCTATTTATATGAGCCATGACCAGGATTCAGACTGAGGTCAGTGGCTAGATGTTAACTACCTCGCCTGGTATACAGGAGGTCGTGGGTTCGATCCCAACCCTGACACCTGTACATTTCGAGTTTGCATGTTCTCCCTGTGGTCGTGTGGAGTTTTCTCCAGGTCCTCTGCTTTCCCCCCCCCACATTTAGAAACGTGCATTTAGAGTATTTGGTTGCAATTAATTTCCACGTGATGATGAGCCACTTCGTTGAGCTATAATTTTTGGCCAGGTCGCTTCTGAAAAATAATTTTCTAGCTCAGTGGGCCTTACCTGGTTAAATAAAAAAAATCGTTTAGTTTGCAATGCATGAACCATGGCACCACTGCTTTTGCCAGCACAATGAAAACAAATACACTTTCACTGTTATTATTATTATTATACCACCGTTGATTATTTTCCAGTTAATGCAACCATTAAAAAAAGTGTATGCATTGTCATTTTAATATTGCTTCAAAAGCTATTTCTTATCATGTTTTAAAGTGTAAAATAACATAGGCTCATCTTCAACAACATTAATAAATGAGATCTGCATTATGGCTACAATACTGAAACTGTTGATTTATTTATGAAATAAAAATGAATAGTAAAATTTAGGAGTATTCATTGTAATATTCGTTTGGTAATTTATTTTTCTTAGTTATTACTTTCGTATTATTTCACACCACCAAAAACAATACTTTCAATTGAAGATGCACAACAATTCATGTACAACAGGTTCGCCAAACAAAAGGAAATAATTGTTGGAGACAACCAGAAAACAAAAAAAATATGCATATCCAAGGAAATGATTGACAAACATTAAGTGGTGCATGAAAGCAGAATGTAGGGATTTTTTTTACAATGAAAAGCAACAAACCTGTATTCTTAAAGAAGAACGTTTTCAACAAGTGCAAATTACCTGCTATATATATAGATAGGATACATGGACTGTTAAAGATAAAGGGGGGAAAAAAGCTTTAAAATATTCCAAGAAGCATGTAGAGATTAATGATGGGAATCCTACGTGACTTTACCGAAAAAACCTAAGAATAAGAACACATGGGTCAGAGAACAAACGCAGAATCATACTTTTTGACTGTTAAAAAGTGGCCCTGGCCAGGATACACCACTACAGGGGATTATATATAGGAGATGGACAAGACTTCTGCTGAAATGGCAAAGGAGACAACATGCCCGAGAGGACGACCTCCGTGGAGATGCAGCGATGAGATCAGCTCATGCGCAAGTTGGATTGTGGCATTGGAGGACCACGAGGCATGGTGACAATGTGGATGCCTCTATTCAACAGTTTATAGATGGCTGATGAGGATGGTAATGTTTCCCATTTTCATATCTTTATTATCTATTATAATATCATGGGACCTCCTTTGCCAGTACCAAAATATGAAAATAAGCTGTTCCCCTTTTATCTGGCAACAAAACAGGTGTTAAGTTGTTAAAACACCAAACTCAAACCTTTTACAAGGAATCATGTCTGCATGACAATGCATATATTATCAAGTAAGTTTTTTTTTGCATTTTGACCACAAGTATTGTGGTTAATGCAGACATGATTCCTTGTAAAAGGTTTCAGTTTGGTGTTTTAACAACTTAACACAGCTGTTTTGTTGCCAGATAAAAGGGGAACAACTTATTCTCATCTATTACAATATTTTCATTATTCTGTATCTCCAAAAACATAATTTTTTAAATATTTACATGAGGGATTCCAATTTGTGTACAGTAATTGATATTTTCTAAGCCTGTTATTGCATGGCCGTGGACTCTACAAGTGTTCTACAAGACAAGGAACCTGAAGGCCTGGAAGATGAGGAGGCAGCTTGATGTTAATGAAGCTGTGGATGAGCTGAAGGGTCCCCGGCACTCCGCCCAGCTTTGCCTGTTGCAGGTTCCCGTACACCGTCGTCATCACATAGTTCTTGTAGCTGTTGGCAGACATTTTATGATTGGTGAACTTTTGGCACAGTTTAATCAATGTAATGCCCTCGTTCAAGATCATCACATTTGTAGAGCTTTTGACTAGTGTGTCCTTGAACATGAGGCCAATTCAGGGGTGGACCTTTCCAGGAAATGTTTTCTTTAAAAAGCCCACATCATTCCCACAAAAAAACACAACTGAGCAAATATACAGCTTGTAAATGTTGAAATGCAGTAGAAAAGGGAAAAAAACACCACTGACGCCACCTACAAATATCACCAAAATCATGTGATGCAGAAGTCATTGACAGTATTAAACAGGGACTGCCTGGCAGGTGACATTTCTGCACAGCGTAGAGCCCACGCTTACAAGAGAGAATATATTTGCAAGCAGTTACAGTTTTCAGCTTCATGAGGTGTGATTTTCAATTTAAAAGTCTGATGTGTCCTCAAAAGTTGAAGCAGTGAACCTCACAAACACACCTTTGCTCCAGGTACAGCAGGGCCTGCCGGACGAAAGCAGACTGCATTTCCTTGTTAACACGACATGATAAAGTGTCCTTGGCTGGCACCAGAAGCACATCAGTCATGTGCTGAACCATCGACCACAGCTCTATCACATTCTATACATACACACACGTGAACAAATGCAACCACATTGAAAATAAGCATAATGAAAAGATAAAATGTCATTCTAGCCAGAGTTGTTGATGCCACCACACATCACCAACGCTCTCCACCCCATGCTAGATCCCGCAGTTGCTGCAGGTACACGCGCCCTCCAAGATCTGCCCTTACAGTATCTGCTCTTCTGTTTAGTTGCTGGACTTGTGAAGACCGGTCCAATGTCTGCCAAGACCAGCCCTCCTCCATCCTATTTACACAAATAACTAGACCTCCCTCTAGTGGAAGAACTGATTACAAGATACAGTCATAGAAAATGGTCATTTTAAGTCAAACGTATACACTGTGTAATGCCAATACCTAATTACAGGCTCGAGGTACCAGGACAACTACAGATTGGTCACGGAACAGGAAACAACCAGCTGTACGTAACAATAAATACTGGCTGCCATGCAACTTGATGTTCCAATTCCAGATTATAATTGAGAGCACCCCTAAGGCAGCCAAACAGATGCGATAACTTGATAAGAAAAATCCCAGACCACGAATGTAAGTATATAATTATATTGGCCGCAGTAAGCTAGCTGAGAAGATCACAGTTAATGGGGGATCTGCAGTTCCGTTGAGACAAATAATCACATCACAGAATATCAACAATACCAGGTTTAAGACAGATGTAGATATAGTGAGGTAACGGTAGAATATCCACACGATAATCTTCTGGCTTGATCCCAAAGCCCTAACGTGCCGAAACATGGCCTCAATACCACATAACGCAACACATAATACTCCAACATTAAAGTCCATATATTTTATAACAATTATATGAAAATTCACAGAATTCTACTTGCTTTTTTTATCCACTTCGGAATTATTTAATGCTCAGGCCTGACACCCTAAAACTGCAAAGAACGGCACATAATAGTATCACATTTTGCATTGCTTACATTACTTTATTTTCTATGAACGCATTCACAATTTGCCATGTATATAATACGTAGATATCATTTTGGGTACCCATCATACCTTGTCGTCAAGTTTGTCAGCTACGCCGCCAAACATTTCCACCAGGCTGGGACGGATCTGTGCCTGCACAATCTTTTCATTGTAGACGTACACCTGTGTGGGAAGATTCACCCTCCTATTAGCGAAGAAATAGGATCATTAATATGAAATGGATAAGGCAGGTAAAGTGTCTTCTTCACCTGGCGTGCATAGGCTATCTCAGTGCTGTCCATGGAGCTGCGGCCTGGAGGGGCGGTGTCCGTGAGAATGCTCCGCTGAAAAAAGGAGATGGGAGTTTCTGGTTTTAGCTACATGAGGGCATAGTGAAGCGCTGTACATGAACAGTAACATGTTTCAATGATAGATCACAATCAGAATATATATTTATCCTGGCGAAATCTGATGAGCTATAAGCTCTTTTTCACAGATGTCCAGTCGGGGCGGGTTAGAATGTTACAACAAGAAATAATTTTTTTTTTAAACATCTTGACAACCAAGGTATATTTCCCATTAAAAGAATATGAAAACAATGAAGTTGACAACAGTTTAAACTTTTATGAAACAGAAATGGTGCAGACTTCACGTATCAACATTTATACACCTTTAGTTGATGTTTCATATCTATTTTTCATGCCCTGAAAAATACAAATAAAAATATATTGGGGTACAATGTCCACTCAACAGAAATGTTAACATTCAATATGAATGCTAATGTTATTGCCAGATACTGGGAACCAGACCTCTGCCTCTGGAGCAAGATCGAACATGTCCTCCTCAGATCCCAGCAAAGTGTTGAGTATTCGCTGCTTCTCCTGCTCCCACTCTACCAGCATGTTATCCCAGTGGTACTTCTCAGCCTGAGCAAAGGTCTGTATAAAGCATATGCGCACGTTTCACAAACAATAAATTAAAAGGTTGTGACCAGAAAGAACATTCAGTGGTTCGTTTTATGAAAATAATAATGTTCACTCACCCTCCTTCTGGACTCCTCAATAGCCGAGAACAAAGCATTATCCCTTTCATTCTTCAAAAATCCCTGAATAAGAGCATTTGTATATTAGGATAAGAGCAGTATGGCATTAGAATAACATAACTTGTTTACATCGCCTTACAGTAATAATCAAGTGCTACTGCTTTAAAGACACAACTCTGATCGAGCATATGGTATTACGAAGCATTTCAAAATGAGTTTCGCTTTACATCATATGCAAGGTGTGAGTGTGCAGTAAAAACACCCAGCCAGTGGCTTGCCTGTATGTCAGTGTCCCGCACAGGTTCCAGGGGCTCAAAGGTGGTAACTGCGCTCAGGCTCTCAAGGCGATGGGAAATGTTTGAGATGTCCAGGCCCTTGGAGCCCAATAAAATAGACCTGCATTCCATTATTACGGGAAGAAATAAACACACACACACACTGACCAAATGTTTACAAGTGATCCTTATGGCGGGACCCCGGGGTACCCAATAAAAATGGCCAAGGCAATTAAATATTTTATTTCTCGGACACTATTTTTTCCAGGGGTGTACTTTACTCTGTAAATGGGGTACCAATCAATCCAAAATCAGCGCTACTCCACGATGTGGAAACGCCAAACATTAGCATACTGTGAATACTGCATCGTGTACAGCTCGTTGAGATGAGTCGATTGCCGCATCGCCGACCATCCAGACTAAAAATGACTGCATCACGGACATTATGCGAGAGCCGGGGTACTATGGAACCCCGGGGGTACCGTCATAAGGTTCAAGTGTGCGAATGTTCCTGATATTTTGTGGAAACCTGCTTTTACCTCCACCACTGAAAACAGGTGGGGAAAATCCACCAGGGTTTTGCCTATTTCTCCAAGATGTGAATCTGGCTCGTAATATATGAAATGAGAACCTTGACATAGTATGAGAGCTATTTGGCCACACCTCACCATGTTGGTCTGTAGATTGGTAAAGGGCAGCGTAGATGGAAAATAGTAGTAGCGTACAATGTTCACTGCTGCCCACAACATAACCTGTATCCTATGAACAACCTGTTGTATATGGTGATCACCCACTCGAGCACTATTCTGACTAAATTCTGGTTAGCTTACTGAGATGTGTTCACCCTCTCCAAGCTCCTGGAATGCCCTGCCCTCATCCAGCTTAAAGACCAAATAACCTCCTTTTCCAACTTCTGCTCCTTTCAGTCCGCCGACCATCAGACCACTGCATTTATCCAATTGGCCATCAACCGCATCAGAAAATCAACTGGCTGCTAAACACATCTTCATAAATGGAAAATTTTAAGACAAGCCACAGCGCAACTGTGGCCATGCAATCCAAACAATGGCCTATATAATCAACCACTATAGACTGGACACATGTCATATCGTCTGCACTACCTCTCGTGGCGACAAGACCTTGACAATAGCATTTCGCTCCTAAACATAATTCCATACACAAGAACAAAATTTCGATTTAAAGCTTTCGTGACTGCAGGGATTCATCTTCTTGGTTCTTTCGGTAAAGTCATGTAGAAGGGAAATAATAAAATAATAAAAACAAAACATAATAAAATAATTCTCACGACGTTTCGGCCACAACGCAAGCAGCCGTCCTCAGGTGAAGACCAGGTCTGTCGGGGAGGACGGCTGCTTGCGCTGTCGCCGAAACGTCGTGAGAATTATTTTATTATGTTTTATTTTTATTATTTTATTATTTCCCTTCTACGTGACTTTACCGAAAGAACCAAGAAGAACAAAATTACGTACCTCATTAAGTTATTTGGTGTCAAATGCCATTCCTACGCAGATGACACCCTACTCTTTGTGTCAGCTGATTCCACCGAAACCTCTGGACCAGAGTGCACTGCTACCTTTCAGCAGTGGTTTTAGGCCAATGATCTTTCAACGAATGTTTCCAAATCCGAGGCCATCCAGATCGGCACCAGAAAAAAGCAACTCATCAGGTTCCACGGTCCCTTCTGATATAAAAAGCACAAGTTCCCCCATCCATTTATCTGACCACATCAAGCCCCTCGGTGTCACTTTGGACTCTACCTTATCCTTCGACAGCCACACCAACCACATCATCAGATCTTGCAAATACCACCTTAGGGTCCTCTGTCCTCATGTCCACTCATCACCAATGAAATCGCCAATACCATCACCTGCAGCACAGTTAGATCTCGCCATGACGATTGCAACTGTCCTTGCTTGATCCCCAAGAAATCTAACAAAAGCTCACCCATGTCGACCTCGACGGCCGGTCATCCTCGGGTAAATTGCCTCGCTTCCCTCAAACTGGCTTCCCGATCACCTGCCTTTGCCACTGTGACTCCACTTTCAGTCGTCCACTGTATCTCTCTTGACTCCTGTCACTTTGGACTACAGCTCACGGTTAGAACTCTCCACAGCAGGACTCACAACCCCTGCGCATGATAAATTGCATTCCAGTAGTATTATAAACAACAAAAATATTCTTACATGCAGGATGTTGTGCATGTATCTAAAGCATAATAACAGATGCATCGTTGTCCACTCTTTGTCGTCAGATGAACGCATCGTTACACTTACGCCTTTACGTCGGCGGCATCGTGGGAGGTGCGAGTGAGAGTTCGCGAGCGGAGCCGCTCCCCGGCGAGCTGGATCTCCTGCAGATTGCGCTCCACTTGAGGCAGTTCTGACACTCCCTCGATTTCAGCTGCCAGTTGCTCGGCCTGCTGCAGTAGTTCACCGAACCCCTCCATGTCCATCACTGGACACACACCATTACACATCAAAGTGTCATATGAAAAACTATTTTAATACTCAGGCAACTTTAAATCCACTGAAGACGTCCCCATGCCGTGTCGGTCACATCATGTGACCATACTTCACCACAGTGGAAGCGTGAGATTTACTGTGCGTTTTCTTACTGTCCGCTGCCGGTAAGTGTGATTGTTTACACATTAACTGAACAACACTAACTTTATATAGGCTTCTTCAGGGGGTTCACGAGTACTTTTAAACCTCAAGTCGAGCTTGGTTTCCCAATCACACGAGCATGGGTCAGCTCCTGTAGACAGCCTCTGGGTCAGAGTGGAGGAAAGTGCACATTACTACAGAAGGCCAAATTCTATCCATAGCACAACCCCTGTTGACTCTACACTAAATGGTGCTCATGTTATCGATCCAGAAGGGTTGAAAGACTGAGTCTACCCACAAGGATTTTCATAATTGTGAAACCTGGTTAGGATATGAATCGAAGGCGAATCACCATTATCAGCCACTGCTGGCTGGTCACGATATTGTATCTCAAATGGTCCTGAGATGCCGGAAAGACGGACCTGGTTTCCAATTTAATTTTAGCGACAAAACAATATAACGTAACATGCATTCTTTAAAGTTATTTTCTCTCATTTAATTAGCCATTCTTTAATGGGCCTGTTAAAATATCCCAAGTGCAGGACTCTACTGAAACATCCTGAAACTCGTGAGGCTTTCCTTCGCAAACAGAACGAGTGCGATTCAATAACCCATCCTTACAATAGTAATGTAGTATTTTAACTCGTTTTACAGGACCACCGCACGATTCATTGTTCAAATAAACCGTTGATTAGTTTAAATTGTACGTGCGGTCACTCATGGAAAATAACTGTACGCGACCTCGGGACGGGCCTTCGGCCTAGCCGCGGGGGGGAGGGGGGCGCTCCGATTCCGGCAATGCCGCAAGGACCAGCCGGTGCTTCATCTACGGCCTTACGCGACTGTCACTCCACGGGGTTTCCTGCTTTAAGGAAAGCGCTCTCTTACGGTATTGTTTAAAAGAGACCCCGGAACGTACTGCTGTTTTCTCGGCGGCGCTGATGGAGCTGTTAAATGTGTTTGTGTTATAAATTAACAACAACAAATCATTCCACGGGGTGTAGAAGCGTGCACGCAGCCCGGAGTCCCGCGTTCTCTCTCACCTCTGATTGGTGGAACCCACGCTCCCGGCGGGCACCGCGGTGCTGATGCACAAGGCTCTGAGCTGAATGCAGTTTCTGTTCTCAACCACAAGGGGGAGACGTGCTGAGCCGCCTGAGCTCTTCTCGGAACAGATTGGGGGTTTGTTGTGAACAGAATGGGGGGTTGTTTTGAAGTGATCAGGGGTTTTGTTTTGAACACACTGGGATTTGTTCTGAAAACATAGCATAACTTTGTTCACCAGCGTTTTATTCATAACTAGCGGGAAGTACCCAGCGTTGCCCGGGGGGAAAATACATGTAAAAAAACTTCTTAAAACTTAAAAACATAACATATACAAATGGAAATAAAACTTCGATCATTACCTCATTCATTAAAATAAAGCCCAACGCGCGGTGGAAATAAAAACTTACGCTCGCGCGCCAAGATTAAAATATTTAAATCGAGCAAAGCAATCGAAGGTTGTAGATTTCTTTTGAATCGGCCTATTCCCGTTTAATCGACACCATAAACCCTCACCAGATATCGATTCTGGCCAGTCCTGTATGCGGGTTGACGCCACACACTTCATGGTGACCCCCCCCCCCTCAAAATACAAAAGTATATTTTTAAACGTTTAACATTGTGTACAGTATGGGAGCTAACCACATGGCAAATAAACAGGACCCTGCGGGGTGGGCTGGTAGGAATAATACTAATACCGGTACAGGGATATCGACCGCACACACACGCACACACACACGCGCACACACGCGCATAAACGTACACACGCACACACGCACACACCGCACGCACACAAAGACAAAGATCCCCCGTGTAGCCTGAACAGACTGTCGGGGCAAGTGCTGTTAGCGAGCAGCACCTATGAAGGCCGGCACGGCACACACACACACGTACACACACATGCACGTACACACACATGCACGCACACACACACGTAATGAAGTTGTGTTGCTACGCTTCCAGTTCGCCGTGAATAACGATCCGAAGCCCAATAGCGCCCATTCATCACGCCGCTCGAGTGGGCCGGACACGCACACACGCACGCACACACACGCACACAATCACACATATACACACACGCACACACGCACACACACGCGTATACACACGCACACACACGCACGCACACACGCGCATACACACACGCACACACGCGCATACACACGCGCATACACGCGCATACGCACGCACACGCACGCGCATACACACGCGCATACACACACGCACACACACATATACACACCTCTCACCTGCAAGGCAGCGGTCGCCGCTTCTCCCACATCTCTCGTCGCGGCAGCTGTAGCGATGGTGCAAGTTTGTTGTTGTAAAGTAATTTTGAAGCGAAGTTTAAAGTTTTGCCGTGATGGCAGGGGGAGCGGGCGGTAATCTTGTCGGACAGGGTCATGCCAAGTGTTTTCAGTAGGGGGCGATGTTGATACACGTGTGAATACGATGTAGTGAACACGACAGAGATGTGGTGAACACGGCAGAGATGTAGTGAACACGACAGAGATGTAGAGATGATAGTTAACACGACAGAGATATAGTGAACACGACAGAGATGTAGAGATGATAGTGAACACGGCAGAGATGTAGTGAACACAGCAGATGTAGTGAACACGGCAGAGATGTGGTGAACACGGCAGAGATGTGGTGAACACGGCAGAGATGTAGAGATGATAGTGAACACGACAGAGATGTAGAGATGATAGTGAACACGGCAGAGATGTAGTGAACACAGCAGATGTAGTGAACACGACAGAGATGTAGTGAACACGGTAGAACTATAAGCGAGTGAATAGCAGCAGCGACGAGGCCTCTCGCTGCCTCTGCTCTGCCGCTGCCGGGCTGCAGATTCAGCCGAGTCAGGTACCACTGCCAATATGCACAACAACAACAATAAACGTGCTGCGTTTCATCTCTGTGTTAATAAGCCTGCCGCACTAGGCCTCACGAAGCCTGCCGCACTAGGCCTCGTGCCGTGCTTTTCGTGCACAAATAAGGCGATTAAATGTATCTCGTCTCTGTGTTAATAAATGTTTCTTGTCTCTGTGTTAAAAAAACGTGCTGCGTTTCAGTAAAGTAATTTTTTTTTATAAACGTGCTGCGTTTCATCTCTGTGTTAATAAGCCTGCCGCACTAGGCCTCACGAAGCCTGCCGCACTAGGCCTCGTGCCGTGCTTTTCGTGCACAAATAAGGCGATTAAATGTATCTCGTCTCTGTGTTAATAAATGTTTCTAGTCTCTGTGTTATAAAAACGTGCTGCGTTTCAGTAAAATAATTGTTTTTAAATAAACGTGCTGCGTTTCATCTCTGTGTTAATAAGCCTGCCGCACTAGGCCTCACGAAGCCTGCCGCACTAGGCCTCGTGCCGTGCTTTTCGTGCACAAATAAGGCGATTAAATGTATCTCGTCTCTGTGTTAATAAATGTTTCTTGTCTCTGTGTTATAAAAACGTGCTGCGTTTCAGTAAAATAATTGTTTTTAAATAAACGTGCTGCGTTTCATCTCTGTGTTAATAAGCCTGCCGCACTAGGCCTCACGAAGCCTGCCGCACTAGGCCTCGTGCCGTGCTTTTCGTGCACAAATAAGGCGATTAAATGTATCTCGTCTCTGTGTTAATAAATGTTTCTTGTCTCTGTGTTATAAAAACGTGCTGCGTTTCAGTAAAATAATTGTTTTTAAATAAACGTGCTGCGTTTCATCTCTGTGTTAATAAGCCTGCCGCACTAGGCCTCACGAAGCCTGCCGCACTAGGCCTCGTGCCGTGCTTTTCGTGCACAAATAAGGCGATTAAATGTATCTCGTCTGTGTTATAATAAATGTTTCTTGTCTCTGTGTTAAAAAACGTGCTGCGTTTCAGTAAAGTAATTGTTTTTAAATAAACGTGTTGCGTTTCATCTCTGTGTTAATAAGCCTGCCGCACTAGGCCTCACGAAGCCTGCCGCACTAGGCCTCGTGCCGTGCTTTTCGTGCACAAATAAGGCGATTAAATGTATCTCGTTTCTGTGTTAATAAATGTTTCTTGTCTCTGTGTTAAAAAGCGTGCAGCGTTTCAGTAACGTAATTTTTTAAATAAACGTGCTGCGTTTCAGTAAAGTAATTTTGAAGCGAAGTTTAAAGTTTTGCCGTGATGCGCCGGAAGCGACGGCCATCTTGTTTAATTCACATATCGCAGGGGGAGCGGGCGGCCATCTTGTCAGACAGGGTCATGCCAAGTGTTTGCAGTAGGGGGCGATGTTGATACACGGACGGACGGACGGACAAACGCGGACGGACGGACGGACGGACAAACGCGGACGGACGGACGGACAAACGCGGACGGACGGACGGACAAACGCGGACGGACGGACGGACACATTAATCTATTGGTGGTCTGGTCCACTTCGTTCCTACCAGTAAAAGTTTGTAACCTATTCCCCCCCCCCCCAGCCGGCTTGCGCGGAGGGTTGGAGGGGATGCACACCGCGTCACGCTGCCTCATGCGGGTGACATGACAGAGCTGTGACGTCACCGCTCACTTGCGTGCAATAAATATGCATTATTGCGCCTCCCCCCAAAAATATTATACAAAAGTGTATTTTTTTTAATTTGGCATCGTGTACAGTCTGGAAAGTACCCACATGGCAAATTTCAAGTTGTTGCATGTAGGAAAGTACGCTAAACATTTTGAACAGACACACATTCACAAATTTCCCTTTTTGATATATATAGATAGGTTTTTTGAGTTAGATCTCGTAAATATATAAATACTCCCAAATACAATTGTCGGCAATGGCAGAACACGCGTGCCAACAAGGACACTCAATTGATTATGAAAATGTTGAAGTTCTGTGCAAAACTAGTTACTACTGGCCAAGACTAATTGAAGAATCTATGGAAATTGTGAGAAATAAAACTGAATTTCAACCCTAGATTTGAAGCTTTCGTGACTGTAAGGATTCATACTCTTAGGTTTTTTTTGGTAAAGTCACGTAGGTAAAATAATAATGAATGAAAATAACTAAATTAAACCACGACGTTTCGGAGGCAACACAAGTCTCCGTCTAACGGACACTCTGACCGTACTATCCGCCAAGCTGTTTCTCCCACCATACAGAAACAACCACCTGAAACTTCGATCAAAACCATCATGTTGCCATACATAGCAGGCGTGACCAAAAATATCTCCGAAATTCGAAACAAACATAAGATCCAGGTCCGATTCAGTACAGTACATAAAATTCGTGATCTAATCCCATCTGTGAAAGATGTCATTCCTGACTTGCAATACCCTGGAGTCTATAAACAGAGTTGCATCTGTGGTGATTGTTACATTGCGGAAACGAAACGTCATGTCTCTGATCGTGTCCGCGAGCACAAGTCAGATCTGAAACAAGGCAAAACTGATTTTTCCGCCGTTGCTGATCATTGTTACAACGCTGTGGGCTCTCATGATATTGTCTTTTCCGAGACCAAGGTGCTCTGCAAACCTTCTGGCTACCATAAAAGGTTTGTTCATGAAGCCACTCAGATATACAAATATAGACATAACTTCAACCGTGATGATGGGTACAAATTGAGCAATCATTGGAAAGATGTTATCAACCATGTAAAACATATTTAACTACACATATTTGTACCATTTTATTTGACAGGTACTAGTCTATTTTACCGAGTTGTTGACATCCCCAACGACATGTCTCGGACCGCATCCGTGAACATAAAGCAGACCTGAAACACGGTAGGATAAACACCTCAGCCGTGGCAGATCACTGTTACAACTCAGTGGGCTCACATGACATTGACTTCTCCAAGACAGAGGTTCTCTGCAAGCCATCTGGCTATCATGAGAGATTCGTTCATGAGGCGATCCACATATACAAACACAGAGACAATTTTAACCGAGAAGATGGATTCTGGCTTAGCAATCATTGGAAGGACGTAATAAGCCATTTCGGATCTTAACTGATTGTGTTCACGTTTACGGTGACTTTCAGACCGCGTTCCACTCACTGGCATTGTATTCTCCGCAGGGTTTATCTATGGCAGTATATAGTACGGTGTATGCTCGTGTGATGTAAGAGAATAAAGTTTAGATGGAAGCATATTATATAATTTTTACGACGTAGAATTGTAATGTATTACTTGCTGTTAGTAACTCAGCTTATTGTAGAGTATAGTAAGTATACTGATGGTGCTATGCAGTTTATACTTTAGTTTTTTTATGTAGTTTATACTTTAGTTTTCTACGTGGTTGTTTAGTAACTGCAGCTACATACTATTAACATTCCTTTCCTTTGTTAATGCTACTCCCTGCACCCTCCCTTGGTGCTGCTGATCCTGCATAATGCAAAGGCATAATATGACTTTGAAACCCCCCCGCCCACCTCCTACGCATTTGCCATGAATATGCTAAATTCCTCTTCATATGCACATTCTTTTTGTTAAGGCGCTCTTCCACCTCCAACCCAGCTTATATATAAGCTCCTAGCTTGGTAGTGTCTCATTCTTCACCTGAAGACGGCTGCTTGCATTGTAGCCGAAACGTCGTGAGAATTATTTTATTTTATTATGTTTTATTTTTATTATTTTATTACTTCCCTTCTACGTGACTTTACTGAAAGAACCAAGAAGATGACATCCCCAGCGTTTAACAGTGCAGCTATTTTTGGTTTTGGTAGCCAACATCGGCCGTAATTCTTGCGGAGGTGTGTCAGCTGTACCTTCCCTTCTAGCCCCGCTCACTTCCCCCCACCCTCTCAGTCAGTCCCTGACTGCCACATTTAGATAAGCTCCTCCCCCCTCCCCTTAACCAGTACAGTATATAAGATCTTGTCTCCTGGATTTCTCTTCACTTAATACAGTAAATTTGGCTGTGACGGTCCCACCTGAAGATGGAGACTTGTGTTGCCTCCGAAAACGTGATTTAATTTAGTTATTTTTTATGTATTATTATTTTCTTTTATTTATATTTTTTACCTACGTGACTTTACCGAAAAAACCTAAGAGTATAATTTTAACCGTTCCTATATCTGCAGGCTTAGTGCTGCTTGGAAGCGAATCATCAAATAATATATTGTTTAAATGCAGGCCTATGCAGGTCACCATAAATCAATGGGGATTACGTGCACGCAGACAATAACAGGTACTGCGCTATTTTATTGCACGCAAATGGCAGGCGGCACAGGCACAATGTGCATGCATAATGTATTTTTATTACCATATAAATTACCCAACCGGCAATGGATACCCATTGCAATTTATATGCATTAATTAATCTCCCCCCTCTTCGCACAAGAAGGGCTCACAGGTGAAGTCATCACATCTATTCCTCTATTTAAGGAACAAAACAGGAGGACTTCTCCACAAATCAGGTTTTCGCCTGATGAAGCAAGTTATGATTACTGGCGAAACGTCATACTCAGACTGTAAATATTGTGGATTTGCTCTCCAACACACCCGTGTGCTATACTAGGTATTCTGCCTCACGGCAGGAGTGGACGTGTGTGTACACAGGAATTTCCTGTTTTGAGGTTGAGTTTGGTCACGTGACCAGGAAGCTACGATTTGACAGCCTTTCAGCCACGAGGCTGGGGGTCCGCCATTACACAGAGTTCAAGATGGCAGCACAAATCGCGTCCCAGTGAAGACAACTGTAACTGTCCATTGTGGGACTTTAAGAAGCATTGTCTGTAAGTTCGATTATGTTCTTATAATATTGGGAATGCTGTTATAATGTTATAATGACCGTTATAATGCTGTAAATGCCTTTATAATGCTGTTAAATTATAATAAAAACGAGGCCTAGTTAACAACGAAGCCTGTAACTTGCCTTATTGTGAATGTTACTTGTAATTGAATAAGTCGAGTCAAACTTGTACCCAAGTAACTATATTGCGATTTTGAGAGCAAGGATGACGAAATGTCTCATCCACAGCTCAGTGTTATATGCAGTGCTGTACATCTGGGATGCAGTGTGATGATTACACGATGTGCCTTTATTTAACACAGTAGCTTATTCCCTTGTAGAGCTGTTCAGTACAAATGTAGGTGCCTGGTCCATCCAGGATCTATTGTTGAGTTTCAGGTTATCTAAGACAATGTTATGATGTTGTAGTGTTCATTCATTGTATTGATATTTCCAAGTATTAACAGATGCTGTATCTGTGCTGTATTTTTCCATCAGTTTTACCTTGTTCAATTCAATAAATTACGTTTGGAGTCGGATGTTCACCCTGGCTTTGAAGGTTTATTGGATGCGAGGTTAACTACTTGGATAGCGGTGCAACGCAGCGCACCGCGAGGCCGAGACAGTAAAAAGACACTCTTCTTGAAGCTCCCAACCAGCTCTGCAGCCAGCTCTGCAGCAAGTAAGAAGACATTCTTCTTGGAGCTTCCCAACCAGCTCCTCAAGCTAGGAGCTCTCAAGCAGTCAGCCTGCAGCAAGCAAGGAGCTCTCAAGCAGTTAGCCTGCAGCAAGCAAGGAGCTCTCAAGCAGTCAGCCCTGCAGTAAGCAACCAGCTCTGCAACGAGTCTATATTAAAATTGTGTTGCAAGCATCGCAGCATGGAAAGCCACAGTTCAGCAGGGAGAGATGCTGATGAAAGTGATTTAAGCAATCCAGGACCTCCCATCCTGCCTCAAGAGGACCAAGGGAGTTCAAGGCCCCAAAGAGAGGTCAGGCTGACACAACGGGCCTTGGAAAGCTATGATGCTGATAAGCAAGACCTTGCTGCCAGGATACAAATGGCATGGGACCGGGTTGAAGCAGATATATCTGAAGCTTCAAATGCCTCAGACACAGTGGCCTCAATTCAGCGGGCCATACAGCGAGTGAAGGTGAGCAGCTCAAGCTACAAGCTACTGGCAAATAAATACATTTCCCTCCTGATGAAGGTGAAAACAGATAAGGCATCGAATGAGTGCGCATGCAAGAGCACTTCCTTGAACTGCTCGGTGATAATGTGCAGGCAGTGATACAAGATACAATGGACCATGTGGAGGGCTTAAGAGAGACACGATCTCAGCACTTTGTCTCATCCAAGTCTACCACAAGATCTAAAGGCTCAGCACACTCACAGACATGGCAGCAGCTCAGGCACATGCAGCAGCAGAAGCAGCAAACGCCCGTATTTCCTACATGGCGGAAGAGGAAGCCATGCTAATTGAAAAGGCCCGCATACAAGAAGAAGCAAGCATAGCAACTGCTTGCCGCACGGAAGGAAGCAGAGCAAGAGAGTATATTAGCAACTGCTGCCGCACGAGAGCAAGAGAGTACATTAGTTGCTTCTGCCGCACGGAGGAAAGCAGAGCTCGAAGAGCAAGAGAGTATATTAGTGGCTACTGCCACACGGAAGAAAATTGAGCTGGATGCTAAGCTAAGTACCCTATAGCTCAAAAAAGAAGCAGCTGCTGCTAGGGCCCAAGCAGAGGTGCTCGAAGCAGCAGCCAATCTGGAAATGGAAGAGAATTGGAGTGAGTTTGGCACTCAGATATCTGTCAAGCACCATGATCAACTTACCAGAATAAATATTTTGGACTATTTTGGACTGGTCTGAACAATGCATCAATGCTCCTCCACCAAACGATACTGAACAAAGTATGGGCGTTCAGGCATCGCCATCTACACACCGAATGAACATGAATGCTGTCCACGGGAATGGGGAAATGCATATCCTGCCCTGGCAGTTAGTCGCCGACTCGGCGTCGCACACGTGGGATCAGACATGGATGCACCAAGTCAGACCCAAATTCCAGACAGTCACATAAAGGTATCAAACCAACATGATCAAAACCCTTTGGGCCCACAATCCAACGCCATCGCACGGTCATCATGGACAAAAGCGTGTACAACAACAAAATTCAGGACCTACTTAATGATGGTAGCTATCCAAAAATTAAAAGAGATCCCACCAACAGCCTCGTTACAAAAACGAACAGTATCATCACTAATTCAGCTTCATTGATTGAACAGAACAAACGGTTTTCCTTAAAGCCTTCTGCTGCTAGACCACCCAGATTATATGGCTTACCAAAAATCCATAAAGAAGGTACACCCCTTCGTCCCATCGTCTCCACCATTAGCTCACCCGCCATTCACTGGTAAGACCACCTCTTCTGTACTTAACTCAGCTCACCTGGTATCATCAATTAAGGACATCTCACTGTCCCCAGGTGATTTGCTTGTTAGTTTCAATGTAGTTTCTTTATTCACCAAAGTCCATGTCCCCGATACCATTGCAATCATTGAAGATTTGGTCCAACAAGGATTGAATGCTGATGTACCAGCCCTGGTGAGACACTGCCTCACTAATGCATATTTCACCTGGAATGGAACATTCTACAAACAAACTGAAGGCACCTCAATAGGTTCTCCCTTATCTCTGGTTGTAGCCAATGTTTTCATGGAAAATTTTGAGACGGACACCATCCAGGCATCCACTCTACGCCCGTCCTTGTGGAAGAGGTACGTGGATGACACGTTTGTCATCTGGCCACATGGCCGACCGGCTTTGAACCAATTCCTCAACCACATCAATTACATACACAGAGCCATCAAATTCACCATGGAGGTATAAAAGGATGGCAAGCTACCTTTCTTGGATGTCCTAATTAAAAAGAGACCAGATGGCTCCATGAGCCATTCTGCCTACTGGAAAACAAGCCATACTGATGCCTACCAAAACCTGACTCCCACTACCATCCATCACAGAATAATTCCCTCATCAAAACTCTACACCATAGAGCTCAATGTATCTCCGACCATGAACACCTAACCAGTGAACTCAAAGACGTACACCAAGCTTTCAAGACGAATGGATACTCTGACTACACAATCCGCAAAGCCATCACCCCAACCGTGAGGAAGGAGCCATCTGAGGATCCAATGAAAACCATCACCTTGCCATACATAGCAGGGGTAACCAAAAATATTTCCAAAATCATGAACAAACACAAGATCCAGGTCCGATTTAACACAGTACATAAAATTCATGATCTGATCCCATCTGTGAAGGACAAGATCCCTGACATGCAATATCCCGGCATCTACAAACTAAGCTGTATCTGCGGCAGCAAAACAAAACTGTCAGTCTGGGAGACCGAGTACTCAACATCGGTGGTGGAGGACTCGATGAGTGAAGTTCACAGACTGTTGCAGAGATAACATCTCTGCCTTGCACACTAAAAAAATAACAAATCACATCAACTGTTTCTTGTATCATTGTTAATTTATTATCTCAATGTATTACTATTATGATTAATTCAGTATGGTGATGTGTATCATAACATTTTTGTTTACTGATGTTCGCTTCAAATAATCTTGTAGCTTTTTTGAGGGGGGGGGGGTAAGACGGGGTGTGAGACATGGAATGAGGCGGCAGAGATCAGGGAGGGGATAGAGACAAGCATTAGACAAAATAAACAATATATCGTGTAGAGGAAACCTTAACCTACCACCACCTATTAACAAAGTTATTTAATCACATTAAACAGTAACAATGTTTCCCTCTATGAATCAGTGAATCGCCCTGATGCAGTCACAATTGAATACATGTTTATTGGTCCATGCAGTGCATATACAATCTCTAGTTATGAATCTAAAGATTCCTCTGTACTGAATAATGGAATAAACGTACAGTATATGCATAAAAATTTGAATTGTTACATTCATAATAAAATGTCTCCAAAAATGCATAAAAAACTAATCTCACCTCCTTTTCTAAATCTTCAACATTCATAGTATTATTGACCATGACTTGAGCTGTAAATCTGTATATGGCTGGAACCACACATAACCAAACAGTTGTGCCATCATTTTTTAATACATAGCTTTTAGAAATATGTAGTGACATTGGGAATGTCACTGTTTGGTGCAGGCCCGGAAGGGCCGTGCCGTTCGATGTTCCTACATCGTGGACAGCACCGTGTGGG
This sequence comes from Lampetra fluviatilis, assembly GCF_964198595.1. Classification (NCBI taxonomy): domain Eukaryota; kingdom Metazoa; phylum Chordata; class Hyperoartia; order Petromyzontiformes; family Petromyzontidae; genus Lampetra; species Lampetra fluviatilis. The sequence goes on along the minus strand of NC_136300.1, from coordinate 121,548 downwards.
TGGGTGTGTGTAACACCAGCCCTAGTGGGGCTTGGTGAGCACTGGGATAGTGCGGGCACCACGCACAGCGTGTGGTGGGGGCTCCCCCAAGGGGGAGGGGGTGAGCATCAGCCCAGGGGCAGGGTTGCCCCGGGCCGTGGCACTCTGGTTAACCCTGTAGACACGTGATTCGGAGAGTCCACACAAGGGGCCCCAGGTCGGGGGGGGGGGGGCTAGTGGGTGGTCACATGTCCAGGGAGAGCTCTTGAGAAGGATCGAGAGAGAACGAGAATGCTCGAGAAGGCGGGCGGGGCCGAGGGCGGAGCGGCCCCGACCGTAGGGGGATATAAGGTGGGTCCCTGAGAGGGACCGGGGTTGCTGCATTCTACAAGCTGGAAGCTCAACATCTACAAGCTGGAAGCTCAACATCTACAAGCTGGAAGCTCTACAACTCAAGCTGAAGCTGTTCGTCCTACGAGGTCAACCATGTCGTCGGAGACCCGAGTGAGGGTCTGACCCTTCGTCGCAGTAACTCCTCTGTATAGAGTAATTAGCTGGGTGGTCACCACCCTAGGCTGTATCTGGTGAAGGGGCAGTTACCCCTTTGTGTTACGTGTTACAAATAAAATGTGTTGCCTCTAAAAGGAACAACGTCTGCAACTCAGTTAGACTCACTACAAATACACACAGGTGTTGAAGTAAAACAAGTATTCTGTAACCCATGTCAGTGCAATGTTGGCAAAATGTGTCATGATTGGAGGATAACCCTGGCACTCAAGTGCAATCTTTTTTCCGATTCCCACCCTCACTATAATAGACATATTGTGTGATCAGATGGAAGATGGTAAAACCCTTGCACAACTGCACATTATGTTAGTTCTCTGAAGGTTTAAAGGCAAGCAACATTGAATGATGATTGAAGCTACAATATGGTGACAACTATGAATAACTAGCCTTTTGCCCATCCAAGGACAGTTGTATTGCAGTAAATCTGAAACTTGCAAGCGAAAAGCAGACCGTGACGTGATATTGCATTAATGCGTGTGCAATTTGTAAGGTCGCGGTGACACAGATCTATTTCATTTTAAGGTTATAATCCCTTGTTCATCATGACGTCCTTTTTACTCTGATGTCTCAATAGAATTACGGAGGGTTGTAAGTTGACGCCGAGGAGGGGGAAGGCGCCTCGGCCCACCATGTGGAGTGACGTCAACCGCTAATTATTATGAATGGGGGGGGGGGGGTGTCCATTTGGAGGACGTCACCTGTTTATGATTATTAATGAGGGGGGAGGGTGCTCCTTGTAAATTGACGTCACATGCTCATGATTATTAATGGGGGGGGGGGGGGTCCATGTGGAGGACGTAACCTTTTATATTCACGTAATTTTCATTTTTATTATTTTGTTCTATCGACGTGACTTTACCGAAAGACCCAAAGAATATGAATAGGATGTAACCTGTTCATGATAATTAATGAGGGGGGCTGGTCGACGTGGAGTGACGTAACGAGCGTTGCACACAGACATTCTTTGCTCATTATAGTAGGTAATCATAATGGGGGGGGGGGGGGTGTCCATTTGGAGGACGTCACCTGCTCATGATTATTAATGAGGGGGGCTGTTAGATGTGGAGTGACATCACTTGCTCATGATTATTAGTGAGGGGGGGCAGTACTCCATATTGAGTGATGTCACCCACTCATTATTATGAATGAGGAGAGGTGGGGGGTGTCCATTTGGAGGACGTCACATACTCATGAATATTAAAATGAGGTTGGGCTGGTAGATGTGGAGTGACGTCACGAGCATTAAGGACAGACATTTCTGGGTGATTATAGTAGGTATGTAGGCCCACACTCTTCACGTGCAGCAATTAATTTGTTGGATTGGATGGGATGGTCTTAAACACCTTCCATGGAGGCCATATGAAAATGAGCTCTATGTGGAAGGTGGTTTGACAGTGACGAGGCTGTGATAGGAGTGATGTAACCATGGCTTAATAATCAACTGGCAATCCATAATGAGAGGTGACTGGTTATCAGTTGATATTTAACAACCCTAGTCCAAACTGGTGAATCCGTATTTTATATATATTTTTAAAAGATAGGAACATAAAAGATTATTTTTAGAAAGTACCTTGGCTACAGTTGATTTCGTCCGATCCATCACTGCAATCTGTGATCCCATCACAGGCATCCATACTACTCACACATTCCCTGCTGTTTTTGCATGTGAACTCATTTTGAGTACAAGCTGCAGGAAAGAAAAAAAACACAATGTTTTTAAATGTAATATTTCAGTTGATTAAAACTACTATGTTCTTCTTGAAAAGTACACAGTTTTAGTAATCTATGTACAAAGGACTGTACATGTCCATGGACAATCCTTTATTAATCCACTGCTGAATGAAGGCCATGTCGTGCGGATCATGGGGGTTATTTAACCATACTTCACCGGTCAACGTGGGTTGATGAAGGTGGGGAGCTTAGATATGGCAGCATACAAGTAGAGTACAGAAGTGATGTTTATGCATGGTCCGTACGTATCTTATGAACTCGATGTGTTCTTGTATGTGTGTCTGCACGTGACAGTCTCAGGGAGGACGTCAGTGGTGAAAATTCAGTCATTTTAATAGTAAACCTTAACTCACTGCAGTTGCTCTCATCAAAGAAGTCCCCACACTCATTGATTCCATCACAGAAGCTCTCATTTGCTACGCAGGTTCCGTTTCCACAACGAAGTTGGTCAGGGTGGCACTGACAGTTTGGCTTCTCATCACTCTGGTCTGCACAGTCGAATTCCCCATTGCAGTACAGGTTTCCACGAATGCAGTTCTTCTTATCATCACAGCGGAACTCACTTGCAGCACACTCTGGTTTTGTGCAAATAAATGTTGTAGATATGTAAATACATTTATCTAATTCAACAATATGTACTTCTTTATTGGTAACCTAGTTTGCATTTTACTCTCTTGATAACTACACATTTCATACACTGCAAAAGAAACACCATTATTGAAACAATTGGGATCGATATAAATATTTAAACCTTACCTCGCTCACAGTCGCTTTCATCCGATCCATAACTACAGTCAACTTCTCCATCACAAACATAGATTAAGTCCAGACACTCCGTGGTGCTGTTACTGCATGTGTACTGTTGTGGAGAGCAACCTTAAAACAAAATATTAAATGAGTTTTAAATATGTCCAATTTTAACCAAAGCAAAAATGTAAAATTATGACGAGAACATTTTGACCAAGACAAAATTGTACTCACTGCAGTTTCTCTCATCCGTATAGTCGCCACAATCATTGACTCCATCACACACATTTGTTATTCCCAAGCAGGTTCCATTTCCACAGCGGAATTGGTCTGGGTGGCAATGGCAGTCTGCATTCTCATCACTCGAGTCTGCACAGTCGGGCTCTCCGTCGCAGTAGAAATGTCCAGGAATACACTGCCAACCATTTGAACACTTGAATACTGAGTCTGTGCATTTGTCTTCAAAATATAAACAAAGCATTACAAGTGTGTTACATGGCGCATTATAAAGGCAGTCCCCGTTTTCACGACATAATACGTTTTCGGAAACCACATCATAAATCGGACACTTGCCGATTTCTTCCCCTTTTATCAGCCATATTTAACAGGGTTTAAGAGGTAAAAATGCACAAAAAGAATTGAGAAGAACAAAAGTTCCACGCCAACTAATATTGGAAACCAGACTGACTGTTCAAATATGATTGGGGTTATGTCAGAAGATGCATCGTAAATCAAGTTTCTGCGTCATAAATCGATTTATGGTGGAGTTATATAAACGTCAGGAATGTGTATCGTTGTAAATCAGACCATCGTAAACGAGAGACTGCCTGTATATGTAAATCACAATAACAACATTTATCACACTTGCAATAACTGATAACTAAAGCTATATGTACATTGCTGAAAACACAATTGAAAACACATTGCTCAATATACACTTAATTACCACAGTGCTGTAGGTCAGGGCTACACTTGCAGTTCTTCTCATCACTCTGATCCACACAGTCCGAATCCCCATCACAGACGAATGAACGTGGAATGCATGGCCCATTGCTGCAATGAAAATACCCATCTGTGCAGCCTGAAAGAGAAAAAATATGCGAATTAATTAGGGTTTGCATTTTTTTGTCAATCCACTGCTGGATAAAGGTCACATCATACCATGTCAGTGAGGGGGTGTGACCATATAAGGCAACATTGGTCAGTGCGTAATGGTAAATGGGGGGCTATGAATCAAATACAATTTCACTCGTCATTGATGTCAGCCATGGCTAAAAATGTAAATCAGGTTACTGAATGCAGTGCAGCGCTGTGCGCTAATAAATGTAACCCTGCAAACTGAACTCCAAGATTAATGTTAATGGATTATCTTTGTAGACTGCATGTTATTTATGAAAAGTAAAAACAAAGCACTCACTGTAGTTGGTTTCATCAGAGTAGTCCCCACAATCGTCGGCTCCATCACACAAGAACTCAATTTGCACACAGTTCCCATTCTGACAGCACTGTTGGTCAGGCCCACACTGGCAGTTCTTCTCATCGCTCTGATCCACGCAGTCCGAATTCCCGTCACAGACGAATGAACGTGGAATGCATGGTCCATTGATGCAATGAAAATACCCATCTGTGCAGCCTGAAAGAAAAAATACGCAAATTACATAAGGCTTACAGTTTTTTGTCAATCCACTGCTAGATAAAGGTCACGTCACATTATATCAGTGTGACCATATAAGTCAAAATTGGTCAGTGCGTAATGGTAAATGGGGGGGCTATGAACTAAATCTGATTTCACTCGTCGCTGATGTCAGCCATGGCTAAAAAGTTTTGCTCAGGTTACTTGATGCAGTACAGTGCTATGCGCAAATCATTGTAACCACGCAAACTTAACTCCAAGATTAATGTCAATGGTTTATCTTTGTAAACCGCATGTTATTTACGAACAACAGTAAAAATAAAGCACTCACTGCAGTTGGTCTCATCAGAGTAGTCCCCACAATCGTCGGCTCCATCACACAAGAACTCATTTTGCACACAGTTCCCATTCTGACAGCGCTGTTGGTCAGACCCACACTGGCAGTTCTTCTCATCACTCTGATCCTCACAGTCTGAATCCCCATCACAGAGGAAGGAAAGTGGAATGCATGGTCCATTGCTGCAATGAAAGTAACCATCTGTGCAGCCTGGAGGAAAAATATTTTCAATTATTAATATTGAAGTGACACACGTTTTTGTTAATGTGTAGTGATGTTAATGGAGTCACTATGGCATTTAGCGCCAGCTACTGTCAACTGAGTGGAACTGTGCGTCTTGAGTCTCTCTCTGGCACCAAAGTAGGTATGGCATGAAGCAGGCCCTAGGGGGCTTGGTTCTGGTGGCAGTCAGAGAATAGCGAGAGGGCCCAAAGGGTGGCTTGAGGGACACGTGATGCTTGGTCGAGAACCTTCTGGTGAGATCCAGAAGGGGGCGTGGCCGAGGGCGGAGCAAAGCCATGCTCGGGAGCATAAAAGAGAGGTCCCGAGAGCGATCGCGGCTGTCTGCTGGAATGGAACCCTCGGTGCTACGTCTCTTCGGACTTCGGTCGTTAAGCTCGGCTTCGCAGGTCAGGCAGTGTGTTGCTGACCTGACCCGTTTATGTAGTTACCCTGTTGGGGTCTAGTAACAGTGTATGTTTATGTAGATACCCTGTTGGGGTGTTATAATAAACGTGTTGCCTCCAAAGTCAAGGGTGTGCCTCCGTAGAACCCACTACAAATGGATAGGCTAATGTTAATTACCAGTTATATAAACACAGAGGTGTCTGGGTGCCTCAGGAGTCAAAGCTCTGAGGAAGCATCACTGAGATGCTGCGTACGAATCACGCTTCAGCAACTCGTGACTAAACCGTATTGTGAATTGCAGCGGATGAGATTCTCTCAACCTCGCCATCTCTTACTGTTAAAAAAACCCATGCTGAATCATGTTTTCAATTAATACGGCTAAACATAATCTTTGAGAATTAACATATATTGGCTTCATCTTCTTGGTTCTTTCGGTAAAGTCACGTAGAAGGGATGTAATGAAATAATAAAAATAAAATATAATAAAATTATTCTCACGACGTTTCGGCCACAACGCAAGCAGCCGTCCTCAGGTGAAGAATTAAACACCACCAAGCTTCTTCACCTGAGGACGGCTGCTTGCGTTGTGGCCGAAACGTCGTGACAATTATTTTATTATGTTTTATTTTTATTATTTTATTACTTCCCTTCTACGTGACTTTACCGAAAGAATCAAGAAGATGAATCCCTGCAGTCACGAAAGCTTTAAATCGAAATATATTGGCTTTGTGGGAAAGTACTGCACATCGTGTGCATAAGAGGTCACTTGAAGCGATCTCAGACGTAATTCTGTTATATCTACGTCTGTGGTCCATATCCTAACACTGCGTGATGCCGTGCTGTGCGAGGGTTTTGAATGACTACTTTGTTTCATGACATACATCAATAACACAATTAGAATACAATATTTTTTTATGAAAGATAAAAAATAAAACACAGAGAATCACTACAATTTGCGGAACAGAGTAATCCATACAGTCACTGAGACATTGCTTTTCATGATGCGGTTTTTCAATCATTTAATCACGTAAAGTAATTTGGAACAAACACTCACTGCAGTTTGTCTCATCAGAGTAGTCCCCGCAATCATCCGCTCCATCACACAGGAACTCATTTTGCACACAATTCCAATTCTGACAGCGCTGTTGGTCAAGGCCGCACTGGCAGTTCTTCTCATCACTGTGCTCCTCACAGTCTGAATTCCCATCACATAGGAAGGAAAGTGGAATGCATGGCCCATTGCTGCAATGAAAATACCCATCTGTGCAGCCTGTAAGAGAAAAAAACATGCAAATTTATTATGGTTTACAGTTTTTTGTAAATCCGCTGCTGGATAAAGGTCACATTATACCATGTCAGTGCGGGGGTGTGACCAAATAAAGCAACATTGGTCAGTGCGGATTGGTAAATGGGGGGCTATTAATCCAATACAATTTCACTCGTCACTGATGTCAGCCATGGCTAAAAATGTAACGCAGGTTACTGGATGCAGTGCCGTGCGCTAATCAATGTATCCCGCAAACGGAACCCCAAGATTAATGTTAATGGTTAATCTTTGAAGACTGCATGTTATTTATGAATAGTAAAAACAAAGCACTCACTGCAGTTTGTTTCATCAGAGTAGTCCCCACAATCGTCGGCTCCATCACACAAGAACTCATGTTGCACATAGTTCCCATTCTGACAGCGGTGTTGGTCAGGCCCACACTGGCAGTTCTTCTCATCGCTCTGATCCACACAGTCCGAATCCTCATCACAGACGAATGAGCGTGGAATGCATGGTCCATTGCTGCAATGAAAGTACCCATCTGTGCAGCCTGGAGGAAAGATATTTTCAATAATTGATATTTAAGTTACAGACGTTTTTGTTAATGGATAGGGTAAATGTTAATTAACAGTTATATAAACACAGATGTGTCTGGGTGCCTCAGGAGTCAAAGTTCTCAAAGTGATCTCAGAAAGTAATTCTGTTATATCTACTTCTGTTGTACATATTCTACCACTGGGCAATGCCCTGCTGTGCGAGGGTTTTGAATGGCCACTTTGTTTCATGACATACATCAATAAGACAATTGGAATACAATTTTTTTAAATATAAAAGACAAAAAATAAAATGCAAAGACTCACTGCAGTTTGCAGATCAAAGTAATCCATACACGCTATTTATTACACATAGACTGACATCGACTTGCTCATCTCTCATTGACTTTAACATGATATTCTCATTAACTTCGCTCATTGACTTTGACATGCTTTTCTCATTAACTTTTACATTGGTTACACATAGACTGACATTAACTTGCTAATTTTTTAATTAACTTTTACATGCTTCGCTCATCAAAATACATATGTTAATCCTACATGCTAATCTGAGCTCTTATGCGCGACGGTAGCTCATTAACTTTGCACTATATTCCAACATGCTAATCTAAGTTAATTTCCTTTTACATACCACGCTATTTATTAGCTTTACACCATAATACCCAAATTAACACTACTTCGGCTACCTTTGTTCTTAAAAACGTATATAAACTCTTGCTGGTAACAGCTTCTCTTCACAAGGCAGCAGACATTGTGCTGCTCGCAGCAGACAACGCGGCTGTCGCGATTTTCACCTGAAGACGGGCGCTTGTGTTGCGTCCGAAACGTCGTGATTTTATTTAGTTTCATTTCTACCTACGTAACTTTACCGACAGAACCAAAGAGTATGGATTCCTGCACTCACAAAAACTTCAAATCAAGATTAATCCATACAGTCACTGAGATATTGTTCTGAATGATACGCTTTTTAAATTTAATTACGTGAACTATTGTGGAACAAACACTCACTGCAGTTTATCTCATCAGAGTAGTCCCCGCAATCATCCGCTCCATCACACAGGAACTCATTTTGCACACAATTCCCATTCTGACAGCGCTGTTGGTCAAGGCCGCACTGGCAGTTCTTCTCATCACTGTGCTCCTCACAGTCTGAATTCCCATCACAGAGGAAGGAAAGTGGAATACATGGCCCATTGCTACAATGAAAGTAACCATCTGTGCAGCCTGGAGGAGAAAAATAATGCAATTAAATGAATACAAATGTACAGTTTTTTTCTTTGTATCAATGCACTGCTGTATAAGTGTTATATCACACCATGTCAGTCAGGGGTTCTAACCAAAAAGGCAAACATTGTTCAGTGCGGATGGGTAAATGGGGGAGCTATAAACCAAATCAGATTTCGGTCGTCGCTGATTATAGCCATGGCTGGAAATTGAACTCAGGTTACTGGATGTGAAATATTCGGAATGACGGCGGGAAACCACTTGACGGGTAGCACACTTTATTAAATCTTGTCTTTCCACAATAACACGTGTGGTCACTATTTCTCACACTACACACTCCACTTGACACGTGTGGTCACTACAACTCACGCTGCACATTCCACTTGACACGTGTGGTTACTACGGCTCACGCTGCACGCTCACGCTACACGCTCACGGTGCACGCTCACGGGCACTCCAGCCCCGTAGCGTCCGTAGAGCCTACAGACCCACCCCAGCTTGTGCGTGGGTCACGACCTCTGGGTCCCGCGGGCCGGCCCTCACCTGGACGTTCGGCCCCGGGTCCCAAGGTCCCGCCTCTGAGCCACACAGGGCCCCGGTCCCCACAAGGACAGCGGGACTAGGTGCCTCAGGGCCCTATCTCTTCCTCCTCCGTCTTCTGTCTTCACTGGTCACCAACCCCCCGTGCGCCTGTGCGCACCGCCTTATATAGCCTCCGCTCCCGGGAGACGGAGCGTATGCGGACCGCGACGTGAGCACCCCCTTAGTTGACCAATCCCCACGCGCTGCCACACGATCCCCTCGCTGTCAGCGCGCGTCACCGATACCCAGCAAATCACCGCCTCATAACCCATGACCCCGCGCTGACCCATGATCCTTCACCGTCAGCACGCGTCACCAACACACACAGCCAATCACTACGCGCTGGCACACGATCCTTACCCCAGCGCGTATCACCACTACAGATGTATAATGATAATAGAGCCTGCATGCGGTGTGAGGGGACTAGTGACCACGGGAGGTAATGACAGGGAGGTCAGCTTAAAGGCCAAATGCACTAGTGACATGGGTATCAGTTGTGAGTGTGAAGGGTCTGGTGGCTACGGGAATGTTCGAGAAGGGAGCGTGGTAAGGTGACGGAAGAGGACGGTAGAGTCTGCCGGTAGAGAGAGCGTCCAGAGCAGGGGCGGTTTCTTCATTAGGGCGATTGGGCGACGCACCACCAAAGTGTGAAAGGGACTTTTCAATCACATTCACAATCTCATTCAACCACAGAGTTACGCTAGCCGTCACTGTGCCTCTGGATATAGTCCAATCAGCATCATGTCACGTTCTGTGGAGTACCGCCTCTTTTTGGGCGATTTCACTCTGGCTGAGAATCGCCCAGAGTGTTCCCATAGACTTACATTCAAAGATGTTTTTTTTCAAACTGCAGGCACTGCAATGCATTCTCTATGGGTTCCGGGAGGGCTCGCACTAACGTGCTTACGTCATCATACGTATCCTTAACTTGTGCAGCGATTGGTGGGAACAAACATCGCTGTCGGACGGAAGCCTTGTATGTCCAAAACTGTTACTTTTCAGGAAACGAAAGAAAACCTGTTTTTTCCCCAAAATAATTTCCAAGCTCTTTTAATGCTTTTCATTGGTTAAATATTTGTAAAACACATTGACAGATGTAAAGGGTGACCAATAGCATTAATTTTAGAAAAAATATGGAGATATAAAATATGGATTCTGCCTAATACATTGTTGCTGTCGGGATGGAAACCTTGTATCTCCATATTTATATTATAATAAATACTTTATTTTATAACTAAAATAAATGTATTTATTTTGTCAGGTCTGCGACACAATCTTGGTCCACACCAAAGAAAGGTTCTCCTTTACCGACCACCTTGTAAGTGCCACGCTGCTACAAGGAGAGATGTTTCAACAGCATGGCCATACATTCCCTGTTGAGGCTCTGAACATCACTGTCAGGGCATACCCTATGTTAAATAAGGTGAAGCTGAAGACTGAACTGTCTCTCATTTATGAGAGTCCAGAATTCAAGGGTTGCTGTGGTGCACTGGCGCTGTACCAGGTTTTGCTGAAGTACAACCTCCAGGATACTTTTTCAGAGACTGTTGTTCTGTTGAACATCCTCATAACCACTCCCATGACAACTGCTGAAGCCGAGAGGTGTTTCTCAACCTTAAAGAGAATCAAGACATTCCTGAGAAATGTAATGGGACAGGAACGTCTGAATGCACTGGCTATGCTTTCCATGGAGAGGAAACTAGTCAGGAACATGCCTGCTTTCAATGAGAGAGTAATTGATCACTTTGCTACTTTGAAAGAGAGAACAAAATTTCAGTATAAGTAAACAGTGTATTAAGCGAGTAATGTGATGTAAGCAGTGTAATAATAGTGAGTATAGAAACAAACAAGGAGATGTATTTTAAGAGTCACTTTATTTTTCATTAATATTAAAGTAGTGATGTTGCCTTTACATGCTTAAGCTGTTAATGTATCCATTTCATGGGTGGACCTCATCCTTATCAATCATCCAAACATTTGCCCCCCCTGAGAGATTTTGCAGGAGCCGCCACTGGTCCAGAGTCAGCGATAATGATCGAGAAGGGGGGCGTGGCCTCGTGTTGATATATAAGGCAGATGCACGGTAGACTCGGGGCTGTTGCAGTGGGATCTCCGCCTGATGTCAAGTGAACGTGTCTTCAATAAAGTGCCATCTCAAGAGAAGTGTGTCAAGTCGTCATTACAGATACATAGTGCAGTGCTGTGCACTAATCAATATAACCCCGCCGGTTCAACCCCAAGTTAAATGTCAATGTGTCATCTTTATTAGGCTGCATGTAAAAAAAATGCATGTTATTTATAAACAATATTAAGAACAAAAGACTCACTGCAGTTGGTCTCATCAGAGTAGTCCCCACAGTCATCACCTCCATCACACAAGAACTCATTTTGCACCCAGTTCCCATTCTGACAGCGCTGTTGGTCAGGCCCACACTGGCAGTTCTTCTCATCACTCTGATCCTCACAGTCTGAATCCCCATCACAGAGGAAGGAAACTGGAATGCATGGTCCATTGCTGCAATGAAAGTATCCATCTGTGCAGCCTGCAGGAAACATTTTGAATAATTAATATTTAAGTGACAGAAGTTTTGTTATCGATAGGCTAATGATAATTACCAGTTATATAAACACAGAGGTGTCTGGGTGCCTCAGGAGTCAAAGCTCTAAGGAAGCATCACTGAGATCCTGGGTACAAATCAGGCTTCAGCAAAACCATGCTAAATTACATCTTTATTGAATATGGCTGAATACCATCTCTGAGAATTAACAAATAATGACTGTGAGAAAGTACAGCACTCTGTGTGGATAAGAGGTAATTTGAAGCAATCTCAGACATAACTCTGTCATATCTACTTTCATGGTCTATACCCTAACACTGGGCGATGCACTACTGTGCGAGGGTTTTTAATGGCCACTTTGTTTCATGACATACATCAATAATACAATTATATATATTTTTTCTTTTAAAAGACAAAACGTAAAATAATCACTGCAGTTTGCGGACCAGAGTAATCGTCATAGTCACCGAGACATCGTTTTTTTACTGCTGAGTTTTTCAATGATTTAATTCTGTAAACTAATTTAGAACAAACACTCACTGCAATTGCTCTCATCAGAGTAATCCCCACAGTCATCAACTCCATCACAGACGAACTCATTTTCCACACAGTTCCCGTTCTGACAGCGCTGTTGGCCACGGCTACACTGGCAGTTCTGCTCATCAGTCTGATCTTCACAGTCTGAGTCCCCATCACAGACGAAGGATTGTGGAATGCATGGTCCATTGCTGCAATAAAAATACCCATCTGTGCAGCCTGAAGAAGACAATTAAGAGCAGTTATGGATATAAATTGCCTTGTAAAATTAGGGAATGTGAAATGTGAGTTGCTTCTGTTACACGGTACCCATCTGTGCAGCCAATAAAGCATATAAGTGTTTCACGAATAAATGACCAAAATAAGATGCAGTAGAGCCTACACTGGAACCCAGACACCCGAGAACCATATGCAGCCATAACTTTGACCTTACAGTGCACTATTAATCCTAAAAAATGTCACATCACAAGATGCACATTCCAATAACACGTCTGAAATGCAATTGGACCCCAGGTTACTGTAAACTCTTGCCTCATGCCATCGAAAGTGCAAACCTTAAAGAGTCCCATGGTGTCATGTACACTAAGGTGACAACCCAAACCCCGATTTTCATGTCGCAATTTTAAATGTACATTGTGTACTCGAGGTATATTGTTCAAATGTTGTTCCAGTTAGTGAAAACATTCATGAAAAAGTTTATAAAAATAACATCATGCACTCACTGCAGCTAGTCTCATCCGAATAATCGCCACAGTCATTGACTCCATCACAGAAGAACTTTACTGCCATGCAGCTCCCATTATTACAACATTTCTGGTCTGGGTGGCACTGACAGTTCAGAGGTTCGTCGCTGCGATCAATGCAGTCAGCCTCTCCATTGCAGTAAAACCAAGCAGGCATGCACTGCTGTCCATTCGCACACTGGAATTCACTGTCTGTGCAGTTTCCTTTGGAGGGCATATACGAAGGAAAACATCACAGAAGGGCATGTAATGCAGCAAGTAAGTCACCAAGATGCAAGTGTATCATTTGCACAATAATCATACTTGTGTAGTGGTAATTATGGAGACAGTCTTCTTCTGGAGGCAACACATTTATTTAACAGTAACAACTATAACACGAGATTCCTAGCACAAAGGGGTATCGGCCCCTCCACCCGATACCCTAGGGAGGTGTAGCCTTCGGGCTAGCGTATCCTACTCACTGGGACCACTTCCTCTATATATCAGCCCTCCGGCTAGGGGGACCTAGGGAAGGCTAGCTGACCCGACCCAGCCAAGGTCCTCGGGTTCCGGCCACCGGCCCACTCAGTCCCGGCCCTTAGAAGGACGTCGGGTCCTGGGGGTTCCCAGGGTCTGACCATTGGCCCAATCAGTCCCGGCCCTTAGAAGGACGGCGGGTTCGGGGGTTCCCAGGGTCCTATTCTAAGCTGGCTCTTCGGGTCTTCAGCTTGACGACGACTGGCAAACCGTTCAGGTCCCAGGGTCACTCCGCCCCTGGCCACGCCTACTCTCTGGAACCTTTTAGAGAGACCTGGATTATTGCGTAATCCCCCAACCCCCACTGGGGGCCTGGGGTGTATACCTCCGGTTCCCAACCGCCCTCTGGGTTCCCTGGCCTAACGGCATTACTTGATACAGGCGTACTCGCCGTTGCCCTCTGTTGACCCGTGGCTGAAGCTACACCAGGCAAGTAGTGGTAACCGCATTTAATGCCCACAATACCCACTACATTACCCCCCCCCCCCTCTTAGCACTCGCCGTCTCGGCTGCCAGCTTCCGCTCTCATTATAATTTTTTAAGAACATCAAACACAACAATAAGTACGTGTGCCTCAATGCAACAATAACAACAATAAAAACCCATATAAATACCCCAGCCCACCTGTACATGTGTACATTATTTACAAATATACATGGGAGTACGATGGCGCATGCTCGACCCCCTCACACCCCATGGTACGCGCACAATGATTGACCGCGACAACGCGACCGACCGTCGGCAAAATCAAGGTGACAAAGTCAATCCGACGGGAGGGGAAGTGTGTGTGGCGTGGGCGTGTGGAGAATCACGAAAACCGAGGGGTCTTGGATCGGGTCCGCGTAGCAGGACCATCGTACGAGCCGCAAGGTCTCTGTGGCGGCTTGGCGGCAATTGGTTCCAAGTGGGGAACAGCCTGCAGGGGCGGGTCAGGAGAGGCCAGCCCTGTCAGGGCCCCATCAGGCAGGGTAGGTGGGCGCTCGGTGTCGGGGGCGGCCGACACCGGTGGCCATGAAGGCCTCAATCCTGCGGCATCTGAGGGTGGGACAAGACGGCTCGTCTCAGGGTTAGGTTCCACAGGTGTACACCCCAGTGCGTCGAACACATCACACATATGGCCCCTGCGATGTGAAGATGAGGTGAAAGTGAGCGGAGCGACGTAGGGTTTCAGGCGCGACGGATGTACATGCCAAGACCTTTTACCCCATTGAACCTTTACACACTGGGGGTGGACGACTCGGACAACCTCGACCGGCCCCCTCCAGGGTTTAAGCAATATCGGGGATGTTGCCAAGGGAACCTGGGGGCAGTGTAGCCCAGCCCGGTCTCCTTCCGCCCAATTGTGCTCGGATACGCGGTGGCCATGCAGCTTCTCGTTAGTCAATTGTCTTGCCCCGGAATTTTCCCTGGTGGCCTCCCGTGCCTCGGTCAGTTTTTTAATATTGAACCGGATGTGGTCTAACAACTTGGATTTGGAGGCTAGTAGTGTGACGCGTAGCTGCACGTCTGCCGGGGGGTTGACATCGCGGCCATACATGAGGTAGAATAGCGAGTACCCAGTCGCCGCATGGGGCGCCATCCTGTAAGCTGCCAGGACCCTGGGGATGTGAAGATCCCAATCCAGTTGTGACTCATCAACCTGGTGGCACAGCATCGAGGTGAGCGTTCGATGGAGATGCTCAACCATCCCGTCAGTTTGTGGGTAGTACGGGGAAGTGCGCACCTTTTGCGTACCCAGGAGGCGACACACATCCTTCAATAGAGTGGATGGGAAATTATTTCCCTGGTAGGTCAGCAGCCGTTCCGGAGCATCCTTGTCCAGGACATAGCCCTGGAGAAAGGCCTCGGCAATGGCTGCTGCCGACTGGTTGGGGAGTGGCCAGGCCGTGAAATATTCCACCCAAACCAGTAGGTACTTTTACCTCGGAAGGTGGCTGAAAAGGGCCCAAGAATGTCCAGCGCCACCAATTCGTTGATGCGGGTCACATGAATGGACTGTAAGGGTGGGCACGATGGCCTCACCGGTGGCTTCTGCCTGGCACACTGGGTGCAGCTCATAAGTAAGTCAGCAACATCCTACGCCATACCTGGCCAATAGAAATCGAGCTGCAGCATGGTGAGCGTTTTGTTGCCTCCCAGGTGCAAGAGGCGCTCATAAGCAGCCCAAACGGCTGCAACAATCTTATACCGGCGAGAGCTACCATCCCAGGCCATCAACAGCCCATCATGCAGAATGACGGGCGCGAACTCTTCGCTACCCTTTACATCCCAGAGTCACTCAGTGCAGCGGCGTAACTTAAGGAGGGAGGCATCCTCCATTTGGAGGCACCCCCAGGCCGCGAGGCATAAATCGAGCAACACATCTCTAGCGGATGGCCCATTCGGCTCATCAGAGGAGCCACCCCCAGGAACTGCCACCTCAGCTGCAGCAGCGAGTGGCGTGAGGTTCGTAGGAACAATGGGCAGCTTGCATCGGCCAGAACCTGAAAAACATGCACACCTGTCGCCAGTGGGAAGCCGCGACAAGGCGTCGGCATTCGAGTGTTTAGTTCCTTTCTGATAGGTTACTGTAAACGAGTCGTCCTGCAGGACCTCGAGCCAGCGGCACAATTGGCTGGATGGTTGGTCAATCAATCTAGATTTGAAGTTTTCGTGACTGCAGGGATCCATACTCTTTGGTTCTTTCGGTAAAGTCACGTAGGTATAAAATAAAATAAATTAAATCACGACGTTTTCTTGCTGTGGTTGTCCCACCTGATGATGGACGCTTGTGTTGCGCCCGAAACGTTGTGATTTAATTTATTTTATACCTACGTGACTTTACCGAAAAAACCAAAGAGGTTGATCAATCCTCAAGACATATTGTAACGCTGCATGGTCGAAACGTACGGTAAAATGCCTACCGTATAAATACGGCCGGTATTGCTGGATAAAGAATACAATGGCCAGCAGCTCATGGCGAGTTACACAGTAGCGTTGCTCTGCTGGAGATAAAACCCTGCTGCCATAAGCGACAACCCTTTCGACCCTGTCGATCACCTGAGACAGCACACCGCTAATGCCAGTATTACTGGCATCCATGTCAAGAAAAAACGGATGTGCGAAGTCAGGGTAGCACAGGAAAGGGGCATTCACAAGGGCATCCCGCAGTGCTTTAAACGTGGCCTCCTCCTCCTGTCCTCAATGGAACTTTTGCCCCTTTGCCGTGAGGGCATGAAGGGGTTTAGCTATTGACGCAAATCCCGCAACAAATCGTCGATAGTATGAAGTGAAGCCAATGAAGCTTCTAACTTATCCCACAGAAGTGGGAGTCGGCCATGTACGCATGCAGCTCGTTGTTTCAGGGTCAGTTGCAATGCCCGACTGGCTGACAATATGTCCCAAGTAACGCACCGATTCCCGCAAGGGGTGGCATTTTTCTGGTTAAAATTTGAGATTAGCTGCTCGCATTTTGACGGATACAGCCCTTAGACAATCCAAGTGTTCCTCGAATGTACGGCTGAAGACAATTACATCATCGAGGCAAATGAGACATGAGTCTCACTGGAGCCCAGCGAGAACCAGTTCCATGAGACGTTGGAACGTCGCTGGGGCTGAGTGGAGGCCCATGGGCAGCCGATTGAATTCGAAAAGGCCCTGTGGGGTGCGAAAAGCGGTTTTAGGTTTGGACGCCTCATCCAAGGGCAGTTGACAAAATCCGGATAAAAGGTCCAGTGTACAAAAATATCATGCCCCCGCTAACGCATCCAGCGACTCATCCATTCGAGGAAGCAGATACACATCTGCTACGGAGATTTTGTTAAGTTTCCAAAAATCTACACATAATCTCAAAGAGCCATTGCGCTTCTTGACGAGTACAATTGGGGCTCCCCATGGGCTGGTAGATGGGGAAATAATGTCGTTGACGGCCAACCAGACATGTTCTCAGCCGGGCTGAGGCGAAATGGATTTCGCCAAATGGGAGTGGTGTCGCCCGTATCAATGTGATGGCTCAACAAATTAATGTGCCCAATATCAAATTTGCTCTTTCTGAATACGTCAGAGAATTCCCGCAAGAGCGCGTGCAATTTCAACCTCTGGGAATCAGACATTTTACCAGCAGCCGAGCAAAGCGAGTCTAGCCACCGTTCATCAAAGTTCGAATGCGGCCCCGACCGAGGTGTGTCGCCCACATGGCCAACAAGCGAGTCACTGTGGGGCACAGGTGCCACGTGAGCAAGCACGGTACCCTGCGGTATGACCATCGTGCGCAGCCCGGCATTCAGTACCTGGATGAAGGGATCTGTATTGCTCGATACTATCGTCTGTGCACCGACAAGTTCTAGCGCTCACACCGCGGTGTTGGAAGGACCCAATATGATACTGTCCTAGATTTGAAGCTTTCGTGACTGCAAGGAATCATCTTCTTAGGTTTTTTCGGTAAAGTCACGTAGGTAAAACATCAAAATGAATGAAAATAAAATAAAATAAAATCAAAAATCACGAAACGTCGTGATTTTTTATTTTATTTTATTTTCATTCATTTTGATGTTTTACCTACGTGACTTTACCGAAAAAAACCTAAGAAGATGATACTGTCCGCCTTCGCGACCGAATCAAGCGGTTTCAGTAGTCGCAAGGGAACCAGCATTTGAGCGCCTGCTAGAATACGCACCATACGGGAAGCCAGTGCTTGTACCATAATAAAGGCTGTTCGCAAGTGGGTGGGGGAAGGCAGGAATGACATCCGTCGACCAGAGGGGAGCTCGATGCAACCTTGGTCCACAAGAATTTTGATTGCCATTATGCCTAGGAAATCAGTGCCGAGTAGGCATGGCACAGCGAGAGACGAGGATACCAGAATGGGTGCGACCAATTTAATGTCCCAATACAGATCTGGGCGTTAATTTGACTAACTATGCCCAACGATCCCCCATTCGCAGCAAAACATGGTACCTCAACAGGTGTTAGTGACTGGCACTTCTTAGGCAAAATATTTAAAATGACATCCAAAATGATGGTTGCGGATGCCCCCGTGTCAACAAGCATGCGAAACGCAACACCTTCAATAGAACCAATGATCACAGAGGATCCTGGAGTCGCGGCGACAACCCTGTGCGCCAACTCCGACCACTGATCC
Organism: Lampetra fluviatilis; assembly: GCF_964198595.1. Classification (NCBI taxonomy): domain Eukaryota; kingdom Metazoa; phylum Chordata; class Hyperoartia; order Petromyzontiformes; family Petromyzontidae; genus Lampetra; species Lampetra fluviatilis. Next base: position 102,827 of record NC_136300.1, on the reverse strand, counting down.
GGTCGGAGTGGCCATGTGGTCTTACCTACTCCCTGCCCCCCTACACCCGACTCGCGACGAGTACATGGCACGATGAGTTGTGTCAGATGGAAGCAGGGACCGTACGTGTGAGGTGCCGTGACTAGCCTGAGGGTGATGCGGAGCCGAGGGCGGGCGGGGAGACGGCGGTGGAGGCCCGGGGATGCGGCGTCAAGGTCCTCGGCAGCCCAACGACACGTGTCCTTGGAGGCCGCAATTGCAGCAGGTGATCCAGTGCTCCGGCCGCGGGGTTGCATGTTCCCTCTGCCGAGAATCACCTTGGTGGGACTGATCACCGGCCCTCCAACCTGATGCCCACGCCGCTATGAAGGCCTGGTCGGGTTGGGCGTCTTCTGCGTGAGTATCTGTCGTCGATGGTGCAGCACAGGCGGCGACCCTCATATCACGTTGGAGGAAAACGTACTTTTGGCAGTGCGCAGTGAGTTCAGGTCGTAATCATCCACTGCGTTAACGACATTGCGCAAGCCCCGCGCCAGTGAGAGCAGTCTCTGTAGGACGAGGGTGTCGATGCCGTCGTCATCCATTCGAGGAAAATCTGCCCTAGCGAGAGCAAGCAAAGCGCTGTCGAAAGCCAGGGGAGATTCCGACTCACCCTTGCTCCGGGTATTGAAGCGGTGTCTTGTGTCTGAAGGAGGCCCATAGATAGCAGCCATAAGTTTCAGCACCTGCTGCAATGTTGCACGATCCCCCCGCAGGATCGTGATGAAGGCATCAAGGACGGCTGAAAGAGTGCGGAGTCCCTCTTCCTCCGTCCACTCCGCCATGTCGCAGTTGGAGAGGAATGTTCGTTCAAACACCGCCTAATCCCCACCTGCAGCGGAGAATGTCTTGAGGACAGGCAAGCGCTGCTGGAAAGGAGACACACGTCCCGCGTTCAGTCTAGTCACGCTGGATTTCACGGGATCCGCGGCATCGGCACTGCCCACAATGGCGGTGTCCAGCGCTGCTCACATTGCTGATGACGTGGTGATGTCCAATTTGTGCGGGCCGAGAGCAAACGTGACGTTCCCGTGATGCACGTGGCCTCCGGCGAAAGCGCGCCCATGGGCGGAAGTGACGTCATTTTCGTGATGCACTTGTCCTCCGGCGGAAGTGCCATCGTCTTGGGCGGGAGATTCAAAATCTTTGGCGGGAGTTGAAGAGCCGATGGCGGGAATGGCCGCCGCTTGCAGGTCCGCTCCCCCCTCTTCCGCCGTCGGCTCCCCTCAATGGATTTCTTCGATGATCGAAGCAGCGGCGTGCAGGAGGTCGGCGAGGCGGGAGTGCGCCGCACGAAGCGCTCTCCCCGAAGGTGGCGGCCGCACGGGCGCCTGTGCAGGCTGCATGTCGGCCGTTGGGGCGGCCTCTTCATTGTTTGGTGGTGTTGTCGCCCCTGGAGCGAGTGCAGCACCGTCGTCGCTACACCGGGTAAGTAGTGGTAACCGCGTGTAATGCACACAATACCCACTACAATTGCACAACAATCATACTCTATATTCTTTGGGTCTTTCGGTAAAGTCACAGAGATGGTTCAAAGAAAAGACCCCAAGAATATGAATTATTGCAGTCACGAAAGCTTTAAGTCAAGAATCATACTCTATTTAAAAAAAAAATATGCTCGCCTGCTGATCATGCACCGCCCAACATGTGGAGGGGAATGGGGTCCGCAGGTGGCCAGCATGTGGGTGAGGGCTCGGAGTGGGGGACGGGCACCTAGGGGAACTGTAGGTGGGGGGTACATGGTAAAGGGGTGTGTGGGGGGGCCATGGGGGTTGTCACACACGAGAGGGGGAAACCCAGAGATGGGCAGGTGGGGCTGTTGGGAGTGGAAGAAGACCACTGTTCAACAACGGGTACTTTAACTTTATTATTTTTAAAAGTTTTCTGGCTGGCTGGAGGGAAGGACAGTTATTAAAAAATTATTAATTTTTTTTTTTATAAAACTATCAAGTATTTTTTATTTCACCAGATCCGGCCCTTTGAGCTATATATATATTTTCTAGAAGCGACCTGGCCATAAATGATAGCGCAATGAAGTGGCTTATCATGTGGAAATGTATAGCTGCCAAATACTTTACATGCATGTTTGTAAATGTGGAGGTAACAATTGGAGGACCCGAAGAAAAATAAACACGACCAGCGCTCCGCTTCTCGTGGGATCCTCGGATATCGCCACAGGGCCACCACCATCTCTACCTCGTCCTCCTCTGCCGGCGGCGCGTGTCTGGTTGGGGGCCGTGGCAGCCCCTCGACGTCGCCGTGATTCCCAACGACGTGTGCCACACTTCGCGCGGGTCCCACCATTTATTTATAGGCACAGAGCGAGGTGCGGGCTTTCTCCTCCACCACCATCACTCCCACCTTCTCTGCCATGGCAAGGAGCCGCTCCACCACCAACGAGTCCAGGCACGGCTCATTGAGCCACTGGAATGCGGCTTCTGCCAGCGTCAACAATTCTGTCCGGAAAACCAAGAATGATTCGGACGCTTCCCGCTGGCGGTTTTTAAACTTTTGGCACCCCCCGGACTGAGGGTCGAACACCTCTGCCACCTCCTTGTAGACCCCCAGCAGGGATCCTCTTTTTGCAGGCGGAATCCGGTCGAACACCGCCAGTGCGAGGTCGTCCAACACAGTGGGCAGTATTGTCAGGGCTTGTTCCTCCGTCCACTTCAGTGCCCAGGCGGCCGTCTCGAACCGGCGGACAAAAGCGCGCCAGTCTCCCGACCTGGACGTGAACCTCTGTATCGTGCCCAGCAGGCGGCTCCATCCTGGTCCTCCCTCCGCGGGCTGCCTCGGCTGAGTTACGGGCCGAGTTTCGGGCTGAATCTCGCTTCCGCCCTGTGCTCTCCGCTCCGGTCGTTCACGTCCCTCGGTTGCTGCTGCTGTCGGTGGATATTGGGAGGACAGGTCAGGGTTTTCTCCCGGAATTCCGCGCGGGACGCATAGTCGGCTGTGTTGCTGGTGCTGCTCCTTCCCCTTATAGCTCCTGCAGAGTGACGGGTCTGGAAGGCTGACAGTTGGTTCCTGTCCCCTCGCTGGGGAGGTGACGCGACTGAAGTTCCCCCCACTCGTTCGACCTCAGGACTCAAACGAGTCGGGGGAACAGCCGGCGAAGCAGCGTGGTTACTGCCTCCAGCAGCTGATCCATCCTCCGATCCCTGGAGGATGATTTGCGGCAGCTGCACTGGGTCTGCACCGCTGGGTTGGTGGAGGAAGGTGCCCATACTGGGCGAGCAGCTGCCTCGGATCCCACCGATAAGCCAGGGGACGAATCCCGAGCAATTCTCGTCCCGGGCACAAAGAGCGTCTTCTGGCTGAGTGTCCCCCCTTGGGATCTTGCGTCAGCTGAGGCGAGACATCCCACTGCTGCCACCAGATGAAGAGGAGTCGGAGACTGGTTAAGCATTTATTTATTCTTCAAAGCACAGCTACACTTGTTCCTCAAAACCAATCTCGAACATCCATTTCACTGCCCCTTTTCAACCCTCTATCTCTGCCCCACTTCCTAATCCCATCTATATCCGCCCTCCTTTCGAATCCTCATCTCTGTCTCTCGCGCCGTGTGTGCGTGTGACGTCAGTGCCCTTTAACCATTCATCCTCGTCTCGTGTATTCCCGTGCATATGATTGGTGTGTGCTATGTTGAGTGCGGAGATTGTGTGGCTGTGTGGTGCGAGTGTGTGAGGATGGTTCGGACATCCCCTACATATGGACAAGGATTGACCATAGGCAAAGCCATCATTGTCATCTCTACAAGGTCATACAAAATTAGGTAAACAGGCTTTTCAATGTACACACATTAATTTGCACTCGAAAGTACAACAAACATTATTTTGACCCCATGAATTAATCAATTTGATTTGCGGAATGAAAGTGGGTGGCTTGCATGAAGATAATTAAACATATAGGAGGGATTACTCTTTGGTTCTTTAGGTAAAGTCACGTATAAAGATAAAATAATAAATTAAATAATAGCATACGACGTTTCGGCCACAACGCAAGCAGCCGTCCTCAGGTGAAAACCAGGTCCGTCGAGGCGACAGACTCTGTCGACAGACTCTGTCGCCTCGACGGGCCTGGTTTTCACCTGAGGACGGCTGCTTGCGTTGTGGCCGAAACGTCGTATGCTATTATTTAATTTATTATTTTATCTTTATACGTGACTTTACCGAAAGAACCAAAGAGTAATTCCTGCAGTCATGAAAGCTCCAAATTTAATATAGAAGGGATGCCACTCACTTTAGTCAGCACATCAAATGTGATTCATTCTGGGGTCAAAATAATGAATGAACTGTTGTTGTAATTACTCAATATTAATGACTTCAACCATCTCGATAAGAGTTACACCTATTTAGGCCAGAATGCCATACAGGGAGCTGGTGTGGCAAGTACTATGACTGACAATCTTTGTCTTCCCGATGCTGATGTTCACATACCCCACCAGGTACACTCATTTAAGACTGAGTCGAAGTAGGGGGGCCCAGGACTAGTTCTGACATCACTTGCCGCTGATATTAACTGTAACTGGGAATTCACTGCGCAAACCACTGCGCCACTGCTACCCACATATGCACACAAAAGATAAAGATGCCCCGTTCAACTGTTAGGGCAAAAGCTGCTAGTGTACACTTATGAATGCCGGTACGGCCCACGAGGGGGTGGATGGCCAGCACCACACTCGATGGCCTTTGTCTCCCCAGTGGCGATGTTTACTACACCGCACCAGGTACTCATTTGAGGCTGAGTCGACCGAGGGAAGGCCCATGGCCAGTTCCGATATAATCGTCACTGGAATTGGCCGTGAGTGGGAATGGATAAAAAATAAATCCATGAAATGGTTCTTACCTTGTACTCCTGTAACCACCATCAGGATGCTCAGCCAAAGAAAACGTTTCTTATCCATTGTCAGTCACAGTGTTACTAGAATAACACAATAGAGACAATGTATTCACACCGGCAAGAAATATAGCTCACTTCACTTACAACATTTTCATCATCAGCAGCCTGTTTATATTCACTGCTGAACGAAGGCGCCCATCACGTTGGTCCTGCGATGCCACGGACCATCTTGATTCTGCGCTGATTTTGTCACTCCATCCCCACGGTGGTCACTCTCGGACGTGTCCTCTTTCCTTTGGCTGACATTGTCGCCAGCTTCATATATCTGGTATCATCCGTCTAGCAGTGTCCAACCCAAGGCCACTTTGTTTTCATAAAGATGAACATGATGCACAGAATCATAATGAGATAACAATTAGCTGCACTATCCGTAGACACGAATGCACATCTCAAAGTACACACCTTAAGGGAAACGTGAATATAATAATAAAAACGGGCTAACCTGTTTGTAGATTGTACCTCATCAAATGTAATGTATAGCTCGTCCTCAGACACCGTACTACCACAACCAAGCACAGGCTAGAGACAACTAAAGCTGTCCTAGAAGAAAAACCTGTTAGCACTGTAACCAAATTTCAAAAGATGTAAAATAAATGTAAATTACTCAACATGCCAACTACTCTTGCGAGAAGTGTGCGTGGGTGGGATGGGGAGACGCGTGCTCGCGTGTGAGTTTGAGAGGGCGATTCTGTAGAGCAAGGCTCGCAGTGCAGGGGTGGAGAGGCTGTGTGTATACTGTACTCATTATCTCACACCCACACTAAAGTTAATGCGGAACAGGGCCCACTGGCGGATACAATCACGGCCGACACGTTGCACGTAAAAGCAATAGCTCGCCATGCTAAAAACATTCAGCCTGGTCAACATTTAGATGTAGCCAATAATTTCGTGAAACAAATTGATTTTATATAAACTTTCATTACATCAGTCTAACAATATTGGAAATCATATGCACTAAATACCAAAATTAAATACCATACGCATCAACAATTACTTAATTATTTACAATGCCACATGAAAAATCTTGATCTACGAGCCTTTTGCCCGTCCAAGGACGGGTGTATTGCAGTAAATCTGAAACTTGCAAGCGAAAAGCAAACCGCGACGTGATATTCATTGCATCAATGTGTGTGCAATTTGTAAGGGCGCGGTGACACAGACTTATTACATTTTAAGGTTATAATCCCTTAATTCTAGAATTGAAGCTTTCGTGACTGCAAGGATTCATATTCTTAGGTTTTTTCGGTAAAGTCACGTAGGTAAAAATTTAAAATTCATAAAAGTAAAATAAAAATCACGACGTTTCGGAGGCAACATAAGCTTCCGTCTTCAGGTGGAACCGTCACAGCACGATAGCTGTATCAAGTAAGAGAAATTCCAAGAAAACAGTTCTTGTATATATACTGGTTGAGGGTGGGAGGAGCCAAGGTAGGCCCTGGATATTATTGTAGGACTCGTACATTGTGAGGTTCGGTGCGGCTGAAGCACGCTGTTAGGAATGAGCCTTTGTTGTGTAGACTGGTTGAGCTCGGAGGTTCCAAGAGTTGTTAAGGTGCGGCTGATGTAAAGGTGCGTGTAAATGGGACTGAGCCTTTTGTTATGTAGAGGTGGTGCGGCTGAAACCGCTGCCAGGAATGAGTCTTTGTTGTGTAGACTGGTTGGACTGGGAGGTTCTAAGAGTTGTTAAGGTGCGGCTGATGTAAAGGTGCGGCTGCTGTGAATGGGACTGAGCCTTTGTTATGTAGATGAAACAGCACTTTGCTACGTTGCTGGGATTAATTCTAGATTTGCCAAATATGTGTGGTAAAACTTAAAGTAAGAAAACCAGTGTGTGAAAAAAGAAGAAGAAACTATATGGTAACTGAAGAATAGTGCCTGTCAAAAAAGATGGTCGAAACATGTGTAGTTAAATCTTTTTTGCATGGTTAATAACATCTTTCCAATGATTACTAAGTTTGTACCCATCATCACGGTTGAAATTATGTCTGTGTTTGTATATTTGGATGGCTTCGTGTACAAACCTTTGATGGTAGCCAGGAGGTTTGCATAGCACATTGGTCTCGGAAAAGACAATTTCATGAGAGCCCACAGTGTTGTAGAAATGATCGATCAACGGCGGAAGAATTAGTTTTGCCGTGTTTCAGATCTGACTTGTGCTCGCGGATACGATCAGAGATAATGACGTTTCGTTTCTCCAATGTAGCAATCACCACAACTGCAACTCAGTTTGTAGACTCCAGGGTATTGTAAGTCAGGAATGACATCTTTCACAGATGGAATTAGATCACGGATTTTATGTACTGTACTGAATCGGACTTGGATCTTATGTTTGTTTAGAATTTTGGAGATCTTTTTGGTCACGCCTGCTATGTATGGCAACGTGATAGTTTTGATCGGAGTTTCATGTGGCTGTTTCTGTATGGTGGGAGAAACAGCTTGGCGGAGGGTGCGGTCAGAGTATCCGTTCATCCTGAGGGCCCGATGTACATGTCTTAATTCATTGGCCAGGTGGTGTTGGTCAGAAATGCCATGAGCTCTGTGATATAGCATTTTGATGAGAGAATTCTTTTGAGATGGGTGGTGGTGGGAATCAGGTTTCAAGTAGGAATCTGTGTGGGTGGCTTTCCTGTAGACAGAATGTCCCAAGGATCCGTCAGGTCTTCTCTCAAACAGAATATCTAAGAATGGTAGTTTACCATCTTTCTCCACTTCCATGGTGAATCTGATGGATGGGTGTCTGGAATTGATGTGGTCCAAGAAGTGGTTCAATGCTGGGAGGCCATGTGGCCAAATGGCGAAAGTGTCATCCACATACCTCTTCCACAGGGAAGGACGCAGGGTGGATGTCTGGATGGCGTCTGATTCAAACTTTTCCATGAACATGTTGGCTATCACTGGTGACAAGGGGGAGCCCATAGGGGTACCCTCATTCTGTTTGTAGAAGGTGCCATTCCAGGTAAAATAAGTGTTGGTGAGGCAATGCCTAACCAGCGCAGGTACATCCGAATTCAATCCATGTTGGACCAAGTCCTCAATTATTGTTAGGGTGTCAGGTACTGGGACTTTGGTAAACAGAAATACTACATCAAAACTCACGAGGATATCATCAGGAGATAGTACCATGTCCTTGACCATAGAGACTAATTGGGTTGAGTTGAGTACTGCCGAAGAGGTCTTGCCTGTGAAGGGGAGCAGAGTATCTGATAGAAACCGGGCTAGTTTGTAGGTAGGAGAGTTGATCGTCGACACGATGGGTCGTAGCGGGGTGCCTTATTTATGGATCTTGGGAAGACCATAGAGTCTGGGAGGTCTTGCCACCGATGGTTTTAGAGAGGGACGTTTGGTTGGTTCGATTAGGGAAGTCGAACTCGTGATGATTTTGTTAGTTTTTGTCGTTAGGCTGTTAGTAGGATCGTTTTTTATTTTGGAGTAACTCCCATCATTAAGTAGGTCCAGGATTTTGTTGTATGAATCTTTATCCACGATGACCGTGGCATTGCCCTTGTCTGCCGAGAGGATGACTATATCATCTCTCTTTTTTAGGTCCGCGAGTTCAGAGTGTTCGTTTTTGCTAATGTTACTAGTGGGTTTCTTAGCATTCTTAAAAATATTGGCTATTTCAGCTCTTGCTATATCCGCATGGATGTGTCCTATGCCTCTGAGGGCTACATCAATCTGAGAAATCACATCCTCTACTGGTATATATTTAGGGGTGACAGCAAAATTTAGTCCTTTGGCCAGTACCGTTTTCAGATTGTCAGAAATTGGGATGTTGCTCTGATTAATAACGGTCTTGTTGACATCCAGCTTTGTGATGTGTGGCTCTGGCTTCTTTTTAGATAGGAGGTTGAATTTAGAAATCAGGTTAGCTTTGCATTTGGCTGACATTGAGTCAGCAGAACCAGAAGTCATGTTGTCAACGTGGTTCCAATCGGAAGGGGACATTTTTTGTGTTAACATTAAATGTGACGTTTCGATTTAAAGCTTTCGTGACTGCAGGGATTCATCTTCTTGGTTCTTTCGGTAAAGTCACGTAGAAGGGAAGTAATAAAATAATAAAAATAAAACATAATAAAATAAATGTGACGGTTCCACCTGAAGACGGAAGCTTGTGTTGCCTCCGAAACGTCGTGATTTTTATTTGACTTTTATTAATTTTAATTTTTTACCTACGTGACTTTACCGAAAAAACCTAAGAATTATAATCCCTTGTTCATCATGACTTTTTTTACTTTGATGTCTCAACAGCGTGACGGAGATCGCGTGACGTGAGGGTTCTGCCTTTGTAGTAAGGGTTGCGAGTTGACGCCGAGGAGGGGGGAGGCGGCACCTCGCCCCCCCATGTGGAGTGACGTCAGCCCGCTAATTAATATTAATGGTGGGGGGGGGGGTGTACATTGGGAGGATGTCACCTTATGATTATTAATGAGGGGGGCTGTTCGATGTGGAGTGGCGTCACCTGCTCATGATTATTAATGAGGGGGGAGGGTGCTCCATGTGGAGTGACGTCACCTGTTCATGATTATTAATGAGGGGGGAGGGTGCTCCATGTGGAGTGACGTCACCTGCTCATGATTATTAATGAGGGGGAGGGTGCTCCATGTGGAGTGACGTCACCTGCTCATGATTATTAATGAGGGGGAGGGTGCTCCATGTGGAGTGACGTTACCTGCTCATGATTATTAATGAGAAGGGCTGGTCGATGTAGAGTGACGCCACGAGCCTTAAGGACATACAGTAGAACCTCGGAGATCGAACGCTCCAGAACTCGAGTAATTTGGTGATCGAACAAAATTTTCGACCATTTTTTTCCCCGGATATCGAACAAAAATTCGGAGGTCGAACAACTTGGAAAGAACCAGTTTGGGCCGAGACGTGTAGCCAGGGCCACCGAGACAAAGGCGAACGACCCAGTTTACGCGTAGCTCTCGCCCAGTGCAGACCCACAAAACATCTTGATCAGTTTTTAGTAAAAAGGCCCTCAAGTGAATCACAGCTAGTGCTAGAAAAAAGGCAAAGAAAATAAAGAACCCAAGAAGGGCAGTTACCCAACGTTTTTATGGAGGGGGACTCCCCTTCCAAGTGTAGTGGTGGTGTTGACGTGCGCCGACTGTGACAGTGATGGATCACGGGGCGGCACGGGGTGCGGGGTTGGGCACGCGTTGTGGGCGTGGTATGGACGCGCGCGCCGGGAGTGACAGATGACGGGGCGGCGCGGCGTGGGTGGTGAGGCACGCTGAGATGTGGGAAAACAGGATCGTAGCCAGCGCCCAGTGATTGGTCGAATAGGATGGGTGCTCGCAGCGACGTCCGCAGGTGGGGTATAAAGGGGGACGCGCGAGAGCACTCGGGGAGAGTTATCCAGTTGAAGATCGAAGACGGAGTTGAAGACCTAGTGCCCCGAGACCCCTAGTCCCGCCGTCCTTGTAGGGACCGGGGCCCTGTGTGGCTCGGAGGCGAGACTGTGGGACCCGGGGTCCGACGCCCACATGGGTCGGGCTGGGGACCCACAGTCAAGACGGACACCCCGGGCAGGGAGTGTCCAGAGTAGCTCAGTGGGCGTTAGTCGCCGAGTAGCTAAGTGGGTGTTGGTCACCCGAGTAGCTCAGTGGGCGTTAGTCGCCAGGGTAGCTAAGTGGGTGTTGGTCACCCGAGTAGCTCAGTGGGCGTTAGTCGTCGAGTAGCTAAGTGGGTGTTGGTCACCCGAGTAGCTCAGTGGGCGTTAGTCGCCGAGTAGCTAAGTGGGTGTTGGTCACCCGAGTAGCTCAGTGGGCGTTAGTCGCCAGGGTAGCTAAGTGGGTGTTGGTCACCCGAGTAGCTCAGTGGGCGTTAGTCGCCAGGGTAGCTAAGTGGGTGTTTGTCACCCGAGATACTAAGTGGGTGTTAGTCACCTGTGAACGAGTTTGGTGAAATAAAGAGTGTGCTACCCGTGAAGTCGTCTCCCGCCGAGTTACTACATTACACAAGCAACACTGACACCTCCTCCTCCCCTCCTCACCACATTCCACTCAAGCCATCCACTCTCCTTACTACAGGTAAGGTGAAGTTCAATGTTAATTTATTCTATTAATTATAACTGTGTTTTTTGTTTTTTGTATGCTTTTATGTACTGTACTGTATTTTCATATTGTAAACTTTGTGAAAAATGGCCCATGTTAGGAGCATCCTTGAGTGGGGAACCAATGAATGCTATTTCCATTCATTCTTATGGGGAAAATTATTTCGGTGTTCGAATAAATCGGTGTTCGAACACGGTTTTGGAACGAATTAAGTTCGATCTCTGAGGTACCACTGTATATTCCTGGGTGATTATAGTAGGTATGACATTCAGAACAGACATTTTCACTTCCCTCTCCGAACGCACTTCTGTGTAAAAAATGAATCATTCAGAGACATTAGTAAAATACAGGTGAAGGTTAACGCTCGAGTAGATGTTGCGATGTCGCTAGACCTGTTGCCTTGAAAGGCATCTCTTGGCTAGAATACATGAGCTTACTGGTTAGCTTAGCCCAGGCATGTCCAAAGTCCGGCCCGCGGGCCAATCACGGCCCACGGTCAGATTTCATACGGCCCGCAGCTTCGGTCTTATAATGTGTTATTTATGGCTCGCTAGCTCTGTCAGAATAAATAAATCATAACTTTAAAGATGTAATTCCTCCTTTCACCACACGGTGGCAGCACCATTCTAATGCTATCTGGCTCTGCATCCGTGCCGCGAACCCTTCTCGAATCATTTCTGCCATGGCGACTGCAAAAAAAAGTTGACAGTGAGGGCCGCCGCTTTAATGGTAGCTGGACAAAAGCAGGTTTCCAGAAATGCGGTCATTCGCTAAGAAAATGCTGAGCTTATTCGGCTCCACATATTTGTATGAGCAAACATTCTCAGTCATGAACTTAAACAAGAACCGATTGAGGTCAAGGATGAGCGACTCCCACTTGCGTGACATTTTACGCATCTCAACCACTGCCCTCAAGCCAGACCTGGTCTCTTTACTGAAATCTAGATCTCAGTATCACCCTTCTCATTAGTGTCAGCAAGTTATCTGTTCCTTGATCAATCTGAAATTGAGTGTTTTGAACGGTAACATATTTCAATATTAACAGTGAAAAGCCTAAAGCACACTAATGTACTTGGACTTATGGCACTTGTTTTATTAAACTCTTGAATATGATTTGGTTATAACTATTGATGTTATGTACCTGTAGATGTGACACAAACTATTGCTTTCTGAAAGATCTTGTAAAAGACAAGGGCAAAATTCACTTGTTTTAAAGTTTAATGATAACAGACCACTTTGCATTACTTCTAACTCCTGTTTCAACTGTTCATGAGGCACAGATATTTAACTCATGGAAATTTAAGGTATTCTATACAGTTTGTTCAATGTTACCTGACTGAATGAAAGGCAGAATTGTGTTGTTAGAGTTGTTCACATCTGCCTGAGTGGCTTATATTTGGTTACATTGTCATTTGAAAAATAAAGGTAATTGTGACAATGGAAATAGTTTTCTAACAGTGTGTATTTTAAAGTAACTTGTGGTTTAAAAACATGTCAGAAGGAACTATTGGCCCCCGGGCATCTTCACTTTATCAAATTTGGCCCTCTTTGCAAAAAGTTTGGACACCCCTGGCTTAGCCCATTGCTTCTTCAAACTTTATTGTAACCTTGTACCCATTTGCTTCTCAATTGTACAAAAAATATATGTATAATGTAAAAAATACATATAAAAGAAAGTAATTGTACATACGCGTCCGTGCTTAATGGTTTACCTTAAAAAAAATCTGGCATGTTTCGCACCCTGAAGGGGTGCGTGCACCCCAGGTTAAGAACCACTGGCTTAGCCGGAGCCATGACACGCACTGATGTCCCTGCAGTAACACCATTATTAGAATGCTGTAGCTTACAACATTTTATAATAATAATAATAATGTATTATTATTTAACCAAAGTTCCCATGCAGTACATATCCTGACCCCATAACGAGTATTTTATATAACTACTCGACAAAGAAATGCTTCCACAAGAAATATGATGTTCAACAATTCAGTTTAGAAAATATAGTACACACGATGAATGAGAATACACAAAATTGAAACTGCATTTTTTCCCACTATATTTGAGTTGTGCACACACTATCTGAACATTATATATCTATATATAAAAGGGAAATTTGTGATTATGTGTGTCTGTTCTAAATGTTTAGCGTACTTCCCGACATGCAACAAACTTGAAATTTGCCATGTGGGTTCTTTCCAGACTGTACACCATGCAAAAACAAAAAAATAGACTTTGTAAAAAAAATTTTTGGGGGGGGGGGGCGCAATAATGCATATTTTTTGCACGGCAAGACAGATGTGACGTCACATCTGTCATGTCACCCGCGCATGCGCAAGCGTCCCGCAGTGTGCCTGCTGATGTCACCCCCCCCCCAACCGTCCGGGGGTAAAGTGAAATACAAATGTGTTGCAGGTCTAAGGCGTTCTTCGCGCAGCATTGCTTTATTATTTCAGTCGTTTACTGCCGTACGCACCCTGAAAGTTGTGTGTCTGCAGCAAGCGCGTCTATGTATACCTATGGACGCGCGCGTGTGTGTGGGGGGAGCGGTAGTGTAGTGGTTAGCATGCTGCGCTATGAACCCGGCGACCCGAGTTCGATTCCCGCTCACGGCCACCACCGGTGACGATTATTTCAACCGGTCCTGGGCCTCCCCTAGGTCAACTCAGCCTCAACGAGTAACTGGTGGTGGTGTGTGAACATCGCCACTGGGGAGGCGAAGGCGGTCGGGCGTGGTGAATCCAAGTCCCAGGCGAATCCGGATAGTAAAAGCTAGTAGGTTATCAAGGTTTGAGATGGGGACAACCCAAAGGGTAAGTAGGCGGGGCTAGAGATGGAATTTGCAAGTAAATGTAAGATCGCATAGCTAGGTATACCTCGGCTATTGTATTTCTCGAGATTAGCATGTCAATCTGTTAATGTAACTCCACGGTTACGGTGCTGAAGAAGACATTGTTATTACCCAAGTAAATTGAAAGTAACTTATCAAGTTGGACAAGGACTTTTTGACCTTAACTTAAGTAAAGATGCAGGCAGTACGAATACATGCTTTGTAAATTCATTTAGGAAAATTGCAGAATAGACTGGTATTTTGTGCAGGATAAGTAGTGTGTGTTATTTGTGTACATGGTGGTATAGTTGATGTTCACATCAAAACCGTCTTTAAAAAAACACTCTACATTTCACTTTTTAAAAAATGTGTGATTACAAACTATAAATGTTATATGGGTCGATTATAAATATGATTATGGAAGTTGATGCCCTTTTACGACCACGTTCACCTTTGGGAATCGTTCCTTCAGGGATACTTGTAACTGTAAAGGTGAAGAAATGATAAAAATGCAATTAATAGAATTTTCTGGATATTACTGTAAAATTTCATGTAAAAATGTTGGCCATTACAAAAAAAAAATGAAAAAGATTGCATCTCACCTCATTTTCTAGTGCAATGTCAGTTGGCCATGATTCATAAGTAATCTTTACTCTTAAATTATACTTTGCTGTAAGACATGAATTACAAAAAGGCGTTAACATAATATCTATTTTAAAAAGCCGGTACAATGTAAAATAGATTTTATGAGACAGATGGATATTATGTACTGGCCTACCTGGTCTGCATAAAAACGAAGCTTCATCCGAGCCGTCGACACAGTCTATGTCACCATCGCAAACGAGAAAAAGCGGCACGCATCCACTGCTTTTGCAAAGGAACTCCCCGTCAATACAGGCTGCAAGGCACATAACACCACACTCTGAGTAAAATTGAAATCAAGGTTTGGTCACTGATGTAGTTATTACAGGTTTTATAACTTTATTTTTTGCAAATATTACGGGTCATTCAAAATGTGTAGTGACATCGGGGATGTCACTGTACGGTGCCGGCCCGAGAGGGCCCTGGCGTGTGATGCATTGTCATCGCGTACACTCCGTAGGCAGGTGTAGTATCAGCCCTAGTGGGGCTTGGTGTGCGCTGGGATAGCGCGGGCACCACGCAGAGCGTGTAGTGTGGGCTCCCACAAGGGGGAGTGGGAGAGTATCAGCCGAGGGGCAGGGTTGCCTCGGGCCATGGCACTCTGGTTGACCCCGTAAACACGTGATCCAAAGTGTCCACAGAGAGCCCCCAGGTGAGGGGGCTAGGGGGCGATCACGTGTCCGGGGAGAGCTCTCGAGAGGGATCGAGAGAGAGCTGGAACGCTCGAGAAGGCGGGCGGGGCCAAGGGCGGAGCAGCCCCGACCCAGGGGGATATAACGTGGGTCGCTGCACCCTACAAGCTGAAGCTCTACATCCTACAAGCTGGAAGCTCTACAGGCATCAACACGTGGTCGGGACCCGAGTGAGGGTCAGATCCTTCGCAGCTGTAGCTCCTCCGTATAGGGTAGTTAGCTGGGTGGCCACCACCCTAGGCTGTATCTGGTGAAGGGGCAGTTACCCCTTTGTGTTACGTGTTGATGTTACAAATACATGTGTTGCCTCTAAATAACAACGTCTGCGACTCAGTTGGACTCACTACAAATGTATACTTTAAACAAAACGAAACTCACTACAGTTGCTTTCATCTGAAAAGTCCCCACAGTCGTTGATGCCATCACAGAAGCTCTCTTTCACCAGGCAGGTCCCATCACCACAAGGCAGCTGCTGGTCTGTGCGGCACTGGCATTTGGGAGTTTCGTCACTCTGGTCTGCACAATCAGGCTGGCCATTGCAGAAAAAATGCCCAGGGATGCATTGCATCTTGGTAGCACAGCGAAACTCACTCGCTGCACAAGCTGGTTTGTCACAAACAAAATACAATTAGACTTTGTGTTTAGAAATATTGATATTTGTTGCCACACTTGCACAATCATACAATGCATATAATCTGAATTCGCAACCACACCACATCACAAATGTTTAAAATATAAATTTTAGTTAAAATCAGATACAGTTCTCAGCGGAAAACATACCAATCTCACACTTGCTTTTCATCAGAACCATCGCTACCCCATCACAAACGTAGATTGTATCCAAACATTCCGTTGCACTATTATTGCATTTGTGCTGGTTTGGAGTATAAGCTGTTAAAAAATTCAACCGATTATACCGAATTCATTCACGATAGCCACATTCATTTAGTCAAATGGTTCAATCAAAATGTATATACTCTTTGGTTCTTTCGGTAAAGTCACGTAAGTAGAAAAATAATAGATCACGACGTTTAAATCGCAATACAAGCAATCGTCATCAGGTGGGACAACCACAGCAAGAAAAAACTGCTGAAGTAGGCGAGAGATCTGCCGTGGCACGAAGTTATATAGGCCTCGGCAGTAAGGGGGGACAGAGAAGGGCGGGGTGGAAGGAAGCGGGGCAGCAAGTGGACCCCGCCGCAGCACCCGGGTCACTGGAGTAAAGTGGACTACCGCGGCAGCACTGGAGAGATCAGCTGGAGGGGAGGGGGGGGGAACTTTCTGCTCCAGCCTGCTTCCCCCCCACTCCCCCCCAGATCTTTCGCCTACTTCAGCAGTTTTTTCTTGCTGTGGTTCCACCTGATGACGATTGCTTGCGTTGCGATCGAAACGTCGTTATCTACTATTTTTCTACCTACGTGACTTTACCAAAAGAACAAAAGAGTATGGATTCCTGCAGTCACGAAAGCTTCATATCAAGATCAAAATGTATATTTTAAGCAAAACAAAACTCACTGCAGTTGCTTTCATCAGTAAAATCCCCACAGTCATTGACTCCATCACACAGGTACGCTATTCCCAGGCAGCTCCCATTGCCACAACGTATTTGGTCTGCGCTGCATGCACAGTTTGGGGTCTCATCGCTCTGGTCTGCACAGTCAGTCACCCCATCACAGTACAGGCTTCCACGAATGCAGTGCTTCTTATCAGCACAGCGGAACTCACTTGTGGCGCATTCTGGTGTGACACAAATAAAAGATGTAGATTGTTAATTCATTGAACAATTCTTGATTCGTTTCTAGTTCTTCATACGTGACGTAGTTTGCATTCTGATCAAGTAACAGCTACCAGATTTGGAAAGGACTAATTGGCATCATCAATACCAGATTTAAAAAGGACGAATTGGCATCATCACTGTACTCTGTCTTGATTTATTTAGATCATCCATGGATGGGGTAGCACATCATAATTGTTGTCTTAGTAAAACCTCGTGTTTTGCATGGAGACCTAACATCCGGGTTAGGACTTGTACGTGTATTTTGAAAACCCGCCAATTGATTTTACAGTGGTATGTTAAAGTAACACATGAGAACAAATTACATTTCTAAACTCGCACGTGACTTTTGTGCACACAGTGGAGACGTCGTGAACAAGCATCACTTTGCGGGCTGTTCACATTTCGAGGCGCAGCAGTGCAATTTCCAATGTTTTGTCCAATTTAAGGAGTTTCCTTGAACACTTCCGTATGTGTGAGACAGTATATCTGCAATTTTTTCAAGAAAAAGCTGTATTTAAATATTGAAACTCATTGAAGATTTTAAAACATACCTCTTTCACAGTCGCTTTCATCAGATCCGGCACTACAATCAGCTTCTCCATCACAAACGTAGATCCATTCCAAGCATTCATTGTTGCTGTTGTTGCATGAAAACTGGTTTGCAGTACAGCCTTGAACAAAATAGTAAAAAAATATCCATGAAAAGGTTATTTAGAATATTCATTTGAAAAAATACTATGAATCATTAATAAGTAAATTCAATTCATAATGGAACTTACTGCAGTTGCTTTCATCAGTAAAATCCCCACAGTCATTGACTCCATCACACAAGTACGCGATTCCCAGGCAGCTCCCATTGCCACAACGTATTTGGTCTGAGCGGCATACACAGGCTGGGGTCTCATCGCTCTGGTCTGCACAGTCAGTCACCCCATCACAGTACAGGCTTCCACGAATGCAGTGCTTCTTATCAGCACAGCGGAACTCACTTGGGGCACATTCTGGTGTCACACAAATAAAAGATGTAGATTGTTAATTCATTGAACAATTCTTGATTCGTTTCTGCTTCCTCATGCGTGACGTAGTTTGCATTCTCATCAAGTAACAGCTACCAGATTTGGAAATGCCAAATTGGCATCATCACTGTACTCTGTATTGATTTATTTAGATCATCCATGTGTGGCACATTAGGAAGGAACCACTCTTTTAATTATTTCCTTGTACAGCAAGGGAGTAAGTGTGGTTCCGTGAAACTCCTGATGTGCTGTGCAGTGCATCAATGCATGTGTGTACAGCAGCATGTGATGACTGAGTTGGGCCTGTGGGTGGCTGGCAGCGTTAATGATTAACCGGACTTGGACACCAGTCACATGGTTAATGGCGACTCGGAAGAATTTCTGTGTGTGACACACGTGCTGGTGCATTTTACAAAGTGACGGTGCTGTTCTTCACAAGATTGCTATTAACCACAATAAATGTGTCTGCCCTCGACTTGGAGCACCTGCCCACGTCCTTCATTTCGAGTGTGCAACACATGGATGGGGTAGCACATCATTATTGTTGTGTTAGTGTAATAAACGACTATGTCAGGCTCTCTTGGTCTCCGTTGTCGTTTATTTAGGTTTTTCGTATCGCACCCCGCAGGTCCTCGGCCGGACCCGCGCCGCCTCCGCTCTCTCCGTGTGCCCCGCACACTCCGCTAGTCACTCACTGGCCACGTGTGCCCCGCACACTCTGCTAGCCCCTCACACACCGCTAGCCCCATCTACCCCACGCACACCGCTGGCCGACGGTGTGCGTCGGTCGTCGACCACGTGGCAGATGGCGCCGCTCCTCCCGCACTGCCCAGCGTGGCTTCCCCTATTCTCGCTCCGTTCCGACTCCTCGATCTCTTCCGGCTCTCTCCCTATATCCTTCCCATCACGTGACCCTGACGCCTCGTTCCCGTACTGCCCCCGTCTCCGCCCCCCGTTCACCTCGTCTCCCATTGGAGCCGAGGTGAGCAGTGGCTCCTCCCACACGCTCCGCCGACCAGGCTCCACCCCCCAATGCTCCGGGCCGTGTGATTGGCGCGGAGGCCAGCAACCACCCCATTTATGCTCGCATTACATTAGCAAAACCTCGTGTTTTGCATGGAGACCAAACGTCCGGGTTAGAACTTGTACGTGTATTTTGAAGGCCCGACAATTGATATTACACTGGTATGTTAAAGTAACACATTAGTACAAATAACATTTGTAAACTTGCGGACTGGATCGTGGCTTTTGTGCACACAGTGGAGACGTCGTGAACAAGCATCACTTTGCGGGCTGTTCACATTTCGAGGCGCAGCAGTGCAATTTCCAATGTTTTGTCCAATTTAAGGAGTTTCCTTGAACACTTCCGTATGTGTGAGACAGTATATCTGCAATTTTTTCAAGAAAAAGCTGTATTCAAATATTGAAACTCATTGAAGATATTCAAACACACCTTTTTCACAGTCGCTTTCATCAGATCCGCCAATACAGTCAGCTTCTCCATCACAAACGTAGATCCACTGCAAACATTCATCGTTGCTGTTGTTGCATGAAAACTGGTTTGCAGTACAGCCTTGAACAAAATAGGAAAAAAATATCCATGAAAAGGTTATTTAGAATATTCATTTGAAAAAATACTATGAATCATTAATAAGTGAATTCAATTCATAATGGAACTTACTGCAGTTGCTTTCATCAGTAAAATCCCCACAGTCATTGACTCCATCACACAGGTACGCGATTCCCAGGCAGCTCCCATTGCCACAACGTATTTGGTCTGAGTGGCATACACAGTTTGGGGTCTCATCGCTCTGGTCTGCACAGTCAGTCACCCCATCACAGTACAGGCTTCCACGAATGCAGTGCTTCTTATCAGCACAGCGGAACTCACTTGGGGCGCATTCTGGTGTCACACAAATAAAAGATGTAGATTGTTAATTCATTGAACAATTCTTGGATCGTTTCTACTTCTTCATGCGTGACGTAGTTTGCATTCTCATCAAGAAATAGCTACCAGATTTGGAAAGGACTAATTGGCATCATCACTACCAGATTTGGAAAGGACTAATTGGCATCATCACTGTACTCTGTCTTGATTTATTTAGATAATCCTTGGATAGGGTGGCACATCAAATGTGTTGTCTTAGCAAAACCTCGTGTTTTGCATGGAGACCAAACGTCCGGGTTAGAACTTGTACGTGTATTTTGAAGGCCCGACAATTGATATTACACTGGTATGTTAAAGTAACACATTAGTACAAATAACATTTGTAAACTTGCGGACTGGCACGTGGCTTTTGTGCACACAGTGGAGACGTCGTGAACAAGCATCACTTTGCGGGCTGTTCACATTTCGAGGCACAGCAGTGCAATTTCCAATGTTTTGTCCAATTTAAGGAGTTTCCTTGAAAACTTCCGTATGTGTGAGACAGTACATCTGCAATTTTTTCAAGAAAAAGCTGTATTCAAATATTGAAACTCATTGAAGATATTCAATCACACCTTTTTCACAGTCGCTTTCATCAGATCCGCCAATACAGTCAGCTTCTCCATCACAAACGTAGATCCACTGCAAACATTCATTGTTGCTGTTGTTGCATGAAAACTGGTTTGCAGTACAGCCTTGAACAAAATAGGAAAAAAATATCCATGAAAAGGTTATTTAGAATATTCATTTGAAAAAATACTATGAATCATTAATAAGTGAATTCAATTCATAATGGAACTTACTGCAGTTGCTTTCATCAGTAAAATCTCCACAGTCATTGACTCCATCACACAGGTACGCGATTCCCAGGCAGCTCCCATTGCCACAACGTATTTGGTCTGAGTGGCATACACAGTCTAGGGTTTCATCGCTCTGGTCTGCACAGTCAGTCACCCCATCACAGTACAGGCTTCCACGAATGCAGTGCTTCTTATCAGCACAGCGGAACTCACTTGGGGCGCATTCTGGTGTCACACAAATAAAAGATGTAGATTGTTAATTCATTGAACAATTTTTGGATCGTTTCTACTTCTTCATGCGTGACGTAGTTTGCATTCTCATCAAGTAATAGCTACCAGATTTGGAAAGGACTAATTGGCATCATCACTACCAGATTTGGAAAGGACTAATTGGCATCATCACTGTACTCTGTCTTGATTTATTTAGATCATTCTTGGATAGGGTGGCACATCAAATGAGTTGTCTTAGCAAAACCTCGTGTTTTGCATGGAGACCAAACGTCCGGGTTAGAACTTGTACGTGTATTTTGAAGGCCCGACAAATGATATTAAACTGGTATGTTAAAGTAACACATTAGTACAAATAACATTTGTAAACTTGCGGACTGGCACGTGGCTTTTGTGCACACAGTGGAGACGTCGTGAACAAGCATCACTTTGCGGGCTGTTCACATTTCGAGGCGCAGCAGTGCAATTTCCAATGTTTTGTCCAATTTAAGGAGTTTCCTTGAACACTTCCGTATATGTGAGACAGTATATCTGCAATTTTTTCAAGAAAAAGCTGTATTCAAATATTGAAACTCATTGAAGATATTCAAACACACCTTTTTCACAGTCGCTTTCATCAGATCCGCCAATACAGTCAGCTTCTCCATCACAAACGTAGATCCACTGCAAACATTCATTGTTGCTGTTGTTGCATGAAAACTGGTTTGCAGTACAGCCTTGAACAAAATAGGAAAAAAATATCCATGAAAAGGTTATTTAGAATATTCATTTGAAAAAATACTATGAATCATTAATAAGTGAATTCAATTCATAATGGAACTTACTGCAGTTGCTTTCATCAGTAAAATCCCCACAGTCATTGACTCCATCACACAGGTACGCGATTCCCAGGCAGCTCCCATTGCCACAACGTATTTGGTCTGAGTGGCATACACAGTCTAGGGTTTCATCGCTCTGGTCTGCACAGTCAGTCACCCCATCACAGTACAGGCTTCCACGAATGCAGTGCTTCTTATCAGCACAGCGGAACTCACTTGGGGCGCATTCTGGTGTCACACAAATAAAAGATGTAGATTGTTAATTCATTGAACAATTTTTGGATCGTTTCTACTTCTTCATGCGTGACGTAGTTTGCATTCTCATCAAGTAATAGCTACCAGATTTGGAAAGGACTAATTGGCATCATCACTACCATATTTGGAAAGGACTAATTGGCATCATCACTGTACTCTGTCTTGATTTATTTAGATAATCATTGGATAGGGTGGCACATCAAATGTGTTGTCTTAGCAAAACCTCGTGTTTTGCATGGAGACCAAACGTCCGGGTTAGAACTTGTACGTGTATTTTGAAGGCCCGACAATTGATATTACACTGGTATGTTAAAGTAACACATTAGTACAAATAACATTTGTAAACTTGCGGACTGGATCGTGGCTTTTGTGCACACAGTGGAGACGTCGTGAACAAGCATCACTTTGCGGGCTGTTCACATTTCGAGGCGCAGCAGTGCAATTTCCAATGTTTTGTCCAATTTAAAGAGTTTCCTTGAAAACTTCCGTATGTGTGAGACAGTACATCTGCAATTTTTTCAAGAAAAAGCTGTATTCAAATATTGAAACTCATTGAAGATATTCAAACACACCTTTTTCACAGTCGCTTTCATCAGATCCGCCAATACAGTCAGCTTCTCCATCACAAACGTAGATCCACTGCAAACATTCATTGTTGCTGTTGTTGCATGAAAACTGGTTTGCAGTACAGCCTTGAACAAAATAGGAAAAAAATATCCATGAAAAGGTTATTTAGAATATTCATTTGAAAAAATACTATGAATCATTAATAAGTGAATTCAATTCATAATGGAACTTACTGCAGTTGCTTTCATCAGTAAAATCTCCACAGTCATTGACTCCATCACACAGGTACGCGATTCCCAGGCAGCTCCCATTGCCACAACGTATTTGGTCTGAGTGGCATACACAGTCTAGGGTTTCATCGCTCTGGTCTGCACAGTCAGTCACCCCATCACAGTACAGGCTTCCACGAATGCAGTGCTTCTTATCAGCACAGCGGAACTCACTTGGGGCGCATTCTGGTGTCACACAAATAAAAGATGTAGATTGTTAATTCATTGAACAATTTTTGGATCGTTTCTACTTCTTCATGCGTGACGTAGTTTGCATTCTCATCAAGTAATAGCTACCAGATTTGGAAAGGACTAATTGGCATCATCACTACCAGATTTGGAAAGGACTAATTGGCATCATCACTGTACTCTGTCTTGATTTATTTAGATAATCATTGGATAGGGTGGCACATCAAATGTGTTGTCTTAGCAAAACCTCGTGTTTTGCATGGAGACCAAACGTCCGGGTTAGATCTTGTAGGTGTATTTTGAAGGCCCGACAATTGATATTACACTGGTATGTTAAAGTAACACATTAGTACAAATAACATTTGTGAACTTGCGGACTGGATCGTGACTTTTGTGCACACAGTGGAGACGTCGTGAACAAGCATCACTTTGCGGGCTGTTCACATTTCGAGGCGCAGCAGTGCAATTTCCAATGTTTTGTCCAATTTAAGGAGTTTCCTTGAACACTTCCGTATGTGTGAGACAGTAAATCTGCAATTTTTTCAAGAAAAAGCTGTATTCAAATATTGAAACTCATTGAAGATATTCAAACACACCTTTTTCACAGTCGCTTTCATCAGATCCGCCAATACAGTCATCTTCTCCATCACAAACGTAGATCCACTGCAAACATTCATTGTTGCTGTTGTTGCATGAAAACTGGTTTGCAGTACAGCCTTGAACAAAATAGGAAAAAAATATCCATGAAAAGGTTATTTAGAATATTCATTTGAAAAAATACTATGAATCATTAATAAGTGAATTCAATTCATAATGGAACTTACTGCAGTTGCTTTCATCAGTAAAATCCCCACAGTCATTGACTCCATCACACAGGTACGCGATTCCCAGGCAGCTCCCATTGCCACAACGTATTTGGTCTGAGTGGCATACACAGTCTAGGGTTTCATCGCTCTGGTCTGCACAGTCAGTCACCCCATCACAGTACAGGCTTCCACGAATGCAGTGCTTCTTATCAGCACAGCGGAACTCACTTGGGGCGCATTCTGGTGTCACACAAATAAAAGATGTAGATTGTTAATTCATTGAACAATTTTTGGATCGTTTCTACTTCTTCATGCGTGACGTAGTTTGCATTCTCATCAAGTAATAGCTACCAGATTTGGAAAGGACTAATTGGCATCATCACTACCATATTTGGAAAGGACTAATTGGCATCATCACTGTACTCTGTCTTGATTTATTTAGATAATCATTGGATAGGGTGGCACATCAAATGTGTTGTCTTAGCAAAACCTCGTGTTTTGCATGGAGACCAAACGTCTGGGTTAGAACTTGTACGTGTATTTTGAAGGCCCGACAATTGATATTACACTGGTATGTTAAAGTAACACATTAGTACAAATAACATTTGTAAACTTGCGGACTGGATCGTGGCTTTTGTGCACACAGTGGAGACGTCGTGAACAAGCATCACTTTGCGGGCTGTTCACATTTCGAGGCGCAGCAGTGCAATTTCCAATGTTTTGTCCAATTTAAAGAGTTTCCTTGAAAACTTCCGTATGTGTGAGACAGTACATCTGCAATTTTTTCAAGAAAAAGCTGTATTCAAATATTGAAACTCATTGAAGATATTCAAACACACCTTTTTCACAGTCGCTTTCATCAGATCCGCCAATACAGTCAGCTTCTCCATCACAAACGTAGATCCACTGCAAACATTCATTGTTGCTGTTGTTGCATGAAAACTGGTTTGCAGTACAGCCTTGAACAAAATAGGAAAAAAATATCCATGAAAAGGTTATTTAGAATATTCATTTGAAAAAATACTATGAATCATTAATAAGTGAATTCAATTCATAATGGAACTTACTGCAGTTGCTTTCATCAGTAAAATCTCCACAGTCATTGACTCCATCACACAGGTACGCGATTCCCAGGCAGCTCCCATTGCCACAACGTATTTGGTCTGAGTGGCATACACAGTCTAGGGTTTCATCGCTCTGGTCTGCACAGTCAGTCACCCCATCACAGTACAGGCTTCCACGAATGCAGTGCTTCTTATCAGCACAGCGGAACTCACTTGGGGCGCATTCTGGTGTCACACAAATAAAAGATGTAGATTGTTAATTCATTGAACAATTTTTGGATCGTTTCTACTTCTTCATGCGTGACGTAGTTTGCATTCTCATCAAGTAATAGCTACCAGATTTGGAAAGGACTAATTGGCATCATCACTACCAGATTTGGAAAGGACTAATTGGCATCATCACTGTACTCTGTCTTGATTTATTTAGATAATCATTGGATAGGGTGGCACATCAAATGTGTTGTCTTAGCAAAACCTCGTGTTTTGCATGGAGACCAAACGTCCGGGTTAGATCTTGTAGGTGTATTTTGAAGGCCCGACAATTGATATTACACTGGTATGTTAAAGTAACACATTAGTACAAATAACATTTGTGAACTTGCGGACTGGATCGTGACTTTTGTGCACACAGTGGAGACGTCGTGAACAAGCATCACTTTGCGGGCTGTTCACATTTCGAGGCGCAGCAGTGCAATTTCCAATGTTTTGTCCAATTTAAGGAGTTTCCTTGAACACTTCCGTATGTGTGAGACAGTAAATCTGCAATTTTTTCAAGAAAAAGCTGTATTCAAATATTGAAACTCATTGAAGATATTCAAACACACCTTTTTCACAGTCGCTTTCATCAGATCCGCCAATACAGTCATCTTCTCCATCACAAACGTAGATCCACTGCAAACATTCATTGTTGCTGTTGTTGCATGAAAACTGGTTTGCAGTACAGCCTTGAACAAAATAGGAAAAAAATATCCATGAAAAGGTTATTTAGAATATTCATTTGAAAAAATACTATGAATCATTAATAAGTGAATTCAATTCATAATGGAACTTACTGCAGTTGCTTTCATCAGTAAAATCTCCACAGTCATTGACTCCATCACACAGGTACGCGATTCCCAGGCAGCTCCCATTGCCACAACGTATTTGGTCTGAGTGGCATACACAGTCTAGGGTCTCATCGCTCTGGTCTGCACAGTCAGTCACCCCATCACAGTACAGGCTTCCACGAATGCAGTGCTTCTTATCAGCACAGCGGAACTCACTTGGGGCGCATTCTGGTATCACACAGATAAAAGATGTAGATTGTTAATTCATTGAACAATTTTTGGATCGTTTCTACTTCTTCATGCGTGACGTAGTTTGCATTCTCATCAAGTAATAGCTACCAGATTTGGAAAGGACTAATTGGCATCATCACTACCAGATTTGGAAAGGACTAATTGGCATCATCACTGTACTCTGTCTTGATTTATTTAGATAATCATTGGATAGGGTGGCACATCAAATGTGTTGTCTTAGCAAAACCTCGTGTTTTGCATGGAGACCAAACGTCCGGGTTAGAACTTGTACGTGTATTTTGAAGGCCCGACAATTGATATTACACTGGTATGTTAAAGTAACACATTAGTACAAATAACATTTGTGAACTTGCGGACTGGATCGTGGCTTTTGTGCACACAGTGGAGACGTCGTGAACAAGCATCACTTTGCGGGCTGTTCACATTTCGAGGCGCAGCAGTGCAATTTCCAATGTTTTGTCCAATTTAAGGAGTTTCCTTGAACACTTCCGTATGTGTGAGACAGTAAATCTGCAATTTTTTCAAGAAAAAGCTGTATTCAAATATTGAAACTCATTGAAGATATTCAAACACACCTTTTTCACAGTCGCTTTCATCAGATCCGCCAATACAGTCATCTTCTCCATCACAAACGTAGATCCACTGCAAACATTCATTGTTGCTGTTGTTGCATGAAAACTGGTTTGCAGTACAGCCTTGAACAAAATAGGAAAAAAATATCCATGAAAAGGTTATTTAGAATATTCATTTGAAAAAATACTATGAATCATTAATAAGTGAATTCAATTCATAATGGAACTTACTGCAGTTGCTTTCATCAGTAAAATCTCCACAGTCATTGACTCCATCACACAGGTACGCGATTCCCAGGCAGCTCCCATTGCCACAACGTATTTGGTCTGAGTGGCATACACAGTCTAGGGTCTCATCGCTCTGGTCTGCACAGTCAGTCACCCCATCACAGTACAGGCTTCCACGAATGCAGTGCTTCTTATCAGCACAGCGGAACTCACTTGGGGCGCATTCTGGTATCACACAGATAAAAGATGTAGATTGTTAATTCATTGAACAATTTTTGGATCGTTTCTACTTCTTCATGCGTGACGTAGTTTGCATTCTCATCAAGTAATAGCTACCAGATTTGGAAAGGACTAATTGGCATCATCACTACCAGATTTGGAAAGGACTAATTGGCATCATCACTGTACTCTGTCTTGATTTATTTAGATAATCATTGGATAGGGTGGCACATCAAATGTGTTGTCTTAGAAAAACCTCGTGTTTTGCATGGAGACCAAACGTCCGGGTTAGAACTTGTACGTGTATTTTGAAGGCCCGACAATTGATATTACACTGGTATGTTAAAGTAACACATTAGTACAAATAACATTTGTGAACTTGCGGACTGGATCGTGGCTTTTGTGCACACAGTGGAGACGTCGTGAACAAGCATCACTTTGCGGGCTGTTCACATTTCGAGGCGCAGCAGTGCAATTTCTAATGTTTTGTCCAATTTAAGGAGTTTCCTTGAACACTTCCGTATGTGTGAGACAGTAAATCTGCAATTTTTTCAAGAAAAAGCTGTATTCAAATATTGAAACTCATTGAAGATATTCAAACACACCTTTTTCACAGTCGCTTTCATCAGATCCGCCAATACAGTCAGCTTCTCCATCACAAACGTAGATCCACTGCAAACATTCATTGTTGCTGTTGTTGCATGAAAACTGGTTTGCAGTACAGCCTTGAACAAAATAGGAAAAAAATATCCATGAAAAGGTTATTTAGAATATTCATTTGAAAAAATACTATGAATCATTAATAAGTGAATTCAATTCATAATGGAACTTACTGCAGTTGCTTTCATCAGTAAAATCTCCACAGTCATTGACTCCATCACACAGGTACGCGATTCCCAGGCAGCTCCCATTGCCACAACGTATTTGGTCTGAGTGGCATACACAGTCTAGGGTTTCATCGCTCTGGTCTGCACAGTCAGTCACCCCATCACAGTACAGGCTTCCACGAATGCAGTGCTTCTTATCAGCACAGCGGAACTCACTTGGGGCGCATTCTGGTGTCACACAAATAAAAGATGTAGATTGTTAATTCATTGAACAATTTTTGGATCGTTTCTACTTCTTCATGCGTGACGTAGTTTGCATTCTCATCAAGTAATAGCTACCAGATTTGGAAAGGACTAATTGGCATCATCACTACCAGATTTGGAAAGGACTAATTGGCATCATCACTGTACTCTGTCTTTATTTATTTAGATCATTCTTGGATAGGGTGGCACATCAAATGAGTTGTCTTAGCAAAACCTCGTGTTTTGCATGGAGACCAAACGTCCGGGTTAGAACTTGTAGGTGTATTTTGAAGGCCCGACAATTGATATTACACTGGTATGTTAAAGTAACACATTAGTACAAATAACATTTGTAAACTTGCGGACTGGATCGTGGCTTTTGTGCACACAGTGGAGACGTCGTGAACAAGCATCACTTTGCGGGCTGTTCACATTTCGAGGCGCAGCAGTGCAATTTCCAATGTTTTGTCCAATTTAAGGAGTTTCCTTGAACACTTCCGTATGTGTGAGACAGTAAATCTGCAATTTTTTCAAGAAAAAGCTGTATTCAAATATTGAAACTCATTGAAGATATTCAAACACACCTTTTTCACAGTCGCTTTCATCAGATCCGCCAATACAGTCAGCTTCTCCATCACAAACGTAGATCCACTGCAAACATTCATTGTTGCTGTTGTTGCATGAAAACTGGTTTGCAGTACAGCCTTGAACAAAATAGGAAAAAAATATCCATGAAAAGGTTATTTAGAATATTCATTTGAAAAAATACTATGAATCATTAATAAGTGAATTCAATTCATAATGGAACTTACTGCAGTTGCTTTCATCAGTAAAATCTCCACAGTCATTGACTCCATCACACAGGTACGCGATTCCCAGGCAGCTCCCATTGCCACAACGTATTTGGTCTGAGTGGCATACACAGTCTAGGGTCTCATCGCTCTGGTCTGCACAGTCAGTCACCCCATCACAGTACAGGCTTCCACGAATGCAGTGCTTCTTATCAGCACAGCGGAACTCACTTGGGGCGCATTCTGGTATCACACAAATAAAAGATGTAGATTGTTAATTCATTGAACAATTTTTGGATCGATTCTACTTCTTCATGCGTGACGTAGTTTGCATTCTCATCAAGTAATAGCTACCAGATTTGGAAAGGACTAATTGGCATCATCACTACCAGATTTGGAAAGGACTAATTGGCATCATCACTGTACTCTGTCTTGATTTATTTAGATAATCATTGGATAGGGTGGCACATCAAATGTGTTGTCTTAGCAAAACCTCGTGTTTTGCATGGAGACCAAACGTCCGGGTTAGATCTTGTAGGTGTATTTTGAAGGCCCGACAATTGATATTACACTGGTATGTTAAAGTAACACATTAGTACAAATAACATTTGTGAACTTGCGGACTGGATCGTGGCTTTTGTGCACACAGTGGAGACGTCGTGAACAAGCATCACTTTGCGGGCTGTTCACATTTCGAGGCGCAGCAGTGCAATTTCCAATGTTTTGTCCAATTTAAGGAGTTTCCTTGAACACTTCCGTATGTGTGAGACAGTAAATCTGCAATTTTTTCAAGAAAAAGCTGTATTCAAATATTGAAACTCATTGAAGATATTCAAACACACCTTTTTCACAGTCGCTTTCATCAGATCCGCCAATACAGTCATCTTCTCCATCACAAACGTAGATCCACTGCAAACATTCATTGTTGCTGTTGTTGCATGAAAACTGGTTTGCAGTACAGCCTTGAACAAAATAGGAAAAAAATATCCATGAAAAGGTTATTTAGAATATTCATTTGAAAAAATACTATGAATCATTAATAAGTGAATTCAATTCATAATGGAACTTACTGCAGTTGCTTTCATCAGTAAAATCTCCACAGTCATTGACTCCATCACACAGGTACGCGATTCCCAGGCAGCTCCCATTGCCACAACGTATTTGGTCTGAGTGGCATACACAGTCTAGGGTCTCATCGCTCTGGTCTGCACAGTCAGTCACCCCATCACAGTACAGGCTTCCACGAATGCAGTGCTTCTTATCAGCACAGCGGAACTCACTTGGGGCGCATTCTGGTGTCACACAAATAAAATATGTAGATTGTTAAGTCATTGAACAATTCTTGATTCGTTTCTACTTCTTCATGCGTGACGTAGTTTGCATTCTCATCAAGTAACAGCTACCAGATTTGGAAAAGACTAATTGGCATCATCAACGTCCTCTGTCTTGATTTATTTAGATCATCCTTGGATGGGGTGGCACATCAAATGTGTTGTCTTAGCAAAACCTCGTGTTTTGCATGGAGACCAAACGTCCGGGTTAGAACTTGTACGTGTATTTTGAAGGCCCGACAATTGATATTACACTGGTATGTTATAGTAACACATTAGTACAAATAACATTTGTGAACTTGCGGACTGGATCGTGGCTTTTGTGCACACAGTGGAGACGTCGTGAACAAGCATCACTTTGCGGGCTGTTCACATTTCGAGGCACAGCAGTGCAATTTCCAATGTTTTGTCCAATTTAAGGAGTTTCCTTGAAAACTTCCGTATGTGTGAGACAGTACATCTGCAATTTTTTCAAGAAAAAGCTGTATTCAAATATTGAAACTCATTGAAGATATTCAAACACACCTTTTTCACAGTCGCTTTCATCAGATCCGCCAATACAGTCAGCTTCTCCATCACAAACGTAGATCCACTGCAAACATTCATTGTTGCTGTTGTTGCATGAAAACTGGTTTGCAGTACAGCCTTGAACAAAATAGGAAAAAAATATCCATGAAAAGGTTATTTAGAATATTCATTTGAAAAAATACTATGAATCATTAATAAGTGAATTCAATTCATAATGGAACTTACTGCAGTTGCTTTCATCAGTAAAATCTCCACAGTCATTGACTCCATCACACAGGTACGCAATTCCCAGGCAGCTCCCATTGCCACAACGTATTTGGTCTGAGTGGCATACACAGTCTAGGGTTTCATCGCTCTGGTCTGCACAGTCAGTCACCCCATCACAGTACAGGCTTCCACGAATGCAGTGCTTCTTATCAGCACAGCGGAACTCACTTGGGGCGCATTCTGGTGTCACACAAATAAAAGATGTAGATTGTTAATTCATTGAACAATTTTTGGATCGTTTCTACTTCTTCATGCGTGACGTAGTTTGCATTCTCATCAAGTAATAGCTACCAGATTTGGAAAGGACTAATTGGCATCATCACTACCAGATTTGGAAAGGACTAATTGGCATCATCACTGTACTCTGTCTTGATTTATTTAGATAATCATTGGATAGGGTGGCACATCAAATGTGTTGTCTTAGCAAAACCTCGTGTTTTGCATGGAGACCAAACGTCCGGGTTAGAACTTGTAGGTGTATTTTGAAGGCCCGACAATTGATATTACACTGGTATGTTAAAGTAACACATTAGTACAAATAACATTTGTGAACTTGCGGACTGGCACGTGGCTTTTGTGCACACAGTGGAGACGTCGTGAACAAGCATCACTTTGCGGGCTGTTCACATTTCGAGGCGCAGCAGTGCAATTTCCAATGTTTTGTCCAATTTAAGGAGTTTCCTTGAACACTTCCGTATGTGTGAGACAGTAAATCTGCAATTTTTTCAAGAAAAAGCTGTATTCAAATATTGAAACTCATTGAAGATATTCAAACACACCTTTTTCACAGTCGCTTTCATCAGATCCGCCAATACAGTCAGCTTCTCCATCACAAACGTAGATCCACTGCAAACATTCATTGTTGCTGTTGTTGCATGAAAACTGGTTTGCAGTACAGCCTTGAACAAAATAGGAAAAAAATATCCATGAAAAGGTTATTTAGAATATTCATTTGAAAAAATACTATGAATCATTAATAAGTGAATTCAATTCATAATGGAACTTACTGCAGTTGCTTTCATCAGTAAAATCTCCACAGTCATTGACTCCATCACACAGGTACGCGATTCCCAGGCAGCTCCCATTGCCACAACGTATTTGGTCTGAGTGGCATACACAGTCTAGGGTTTCATCGCTCTGGTCTGCACAGTCAGTCACCCCATCACAGTACAGGCTTCCACGAATGCAGTGCTTCTTATCAGCACAGCGGAACTCACTTGGGGCGCATTCTGGTGTCACACAAATAAAAGATGTAGATTGTTAATTCATTGAACAATTTTTGGATCGTTTCTACTTCTTCATGCGTGACGTAGTTTGCATTCTCATCAAGTAATAGCTACCAGATTTGGAAAGGACTAATTGGCATCATCACTACCAGATTTGGAAAGGACTAATTGGCATCATCACTGTACTCTGTCTTGATTTATTTAGATAATCATTGGATAGGGTGGCACATCAAATGTGTTGTCTTAGCAAAACCTCGTGTTTTGCATGGAGACCAAACGTCCGGGTTAGAACTTGTAGGTGTATTTTGAAGGCCCGACAATTGATATTACACTGGTATGTTAAAGTAACACATTAGTACAAATAACATTTGTGAACTTGCGGACTGGCACGTGGCTTTTGTGCACACAGTGGAGACGTCGTGAACAAGCATCACTTTGCGGGCTGTTCACATTTCGAGGCGCAGCAGTGCAATTTCCAATGTTTTGTCCAATTTAAGGAGTTTCCTTGAACACTTCCGTATGTGTGAGACAGTAAATCTGCAATTTTTTCAAGAAAAAGCTGTATTCAAATATTGAAACTCATTGAAGATATTCAAACACACCTTTTTCACAGTCGCTTTCATCAGATCCGCCAATACAGTCAGCTTCTCCATCACAAACGTAGATCCACTGCAAACATTCATTGTTGCTGTTGTTGCATGAAAACTGGTTTGCAGTACAGCCTTGAACAAAATAGGAAAAAAATATCCATGAAAAGGTTATTTAGAATATTCATTTGAAAAAATACTATGAATCATTAATAAGTGAATTCAATTCATAATGGAACTTACTGCAGTTGCTTTCATCAGTAAAATCTCCACAGTCATTGACTCCATCACACAGGTACGCGATTCCCAGGCAGCTCCCATTGCCACAACGTATTTGGTCTGAGTGGCATACACAGTCTAGGGTTTCATCGCTCTGGTCTGCACAGTCAGTCACCCCATCACAGTACAGGCTTCCACGAATGCAGTGCTTCTTATCAGCACAGCGGAACTCACTTGGGGCGCATTCTGGTGTCACACAAATAAAAGATGTAGATTGTTAATTCATTGAACAATTTTTGGATCGTTTCTACTTCTTCATGCGTGACGTTTGCATTCTCATCAAGTAATAGCTACCAGATTTGGAAAGGACTAATTGGCATCATCACTACCAGATTTGGAAAGGACTAATTGGCATCATCACTGTACTCTGTCTTGATTTATTTAGATAATCATTGGATAGGGTGGCACATCAAATGTGTTGTCTTAGCAAAACCTCGTGTTTTGCATGGAGACCAAACGTCCGGGTTAGAACTTGTAGGTGTATTTTGAAGGCCCGACAATTGATATTACACTGGTATGTTAAAGTAACACATTAGTACAAATAACATTTGTGAACTTGCGGACTGGATCGTGGCTTTTGTGCACACAGTGGAGACGTCGTGAACAAGCATCACTTTGCGGGCTGTTCACATTTCGAGGCGCAGCAGTGCAATTTCCAATGTTTTGTCCAATTTAAGGAGTTTCCTTGAACACTTCCGTATGTGTGAGACAGTAAATCTGCAATTTTTTCAAGAAAAAGCGGTATTCAAATATTGAAACTCATTGAAGATATTCAAACACACCTTTTTCACAGTCGCTTTCATCAGATCCGCCAATACAGTCAGCTTCTCCATCACAAACGTAGATCCACTGCAAACATTCATTGTTGCTGTTGTTGCATGAAAACTGGTTTGCAGTACAGCCTTGAACAAAATAGGAAAAAAATATCCATGAAAAGGTTATTTAGAATATTCATTTGAAAAAATACTATGAATCATTAATAAGTGAATTCAATTCATAATGGAACTTACTGCAGTTGCTTTCATCAGTAAAATCTCCACAGTCATTGACTCCATCACACAGGTACGCGATTCCCAGGCAGCTCCCATTGCCACAACGTATTTGGTCTGAGTGGCATACACAGTCTAGGGTCTCATCGCTCTGGTCTGCACAGTCAGTCACCCCATCACAGTACAGGCTTCCACGAATGCAGTGCTTCTTATCAGCACAGCGGAACTCACTTGGGGCGCATTCTGGTGTCACACAAATAAAAGATGTAGATTGTTAATTCATTGAACAATTCTTGGATCGTTACTACGTCTTCATGCGTGACGTAGTTTGCATTCTCATCAAGTAATAGCTACCAGATTTGGAAAGGACTAATTGGCATCATCACTACCATATTTGGAAAGGACTAATTGGCATCATCACTGTACTCTGTCTTGATTTATTTAGATAATCATTGGATAGGATGGCACATCAAATGTGTTGTCTTAGCAAAACCTCGTGTTTTGCATGGAGACCAAACGTCCGGGTTAGAACTTGTACGTGTATTTTGAAGGCCCGACAATTGATATTACACTGGTATGTTAAAGTAACACATTAGTACAAATAACATTTGTGAACTTGCGGACTGGATCGTGGCTTTTGTGCACACAGTGGAGACGTCGTGAACAAGCATCACTTTGCGGGCTGTTCACATTTCGAGGCACAGCAGTGCAATTTCCAATGTTTTGTCCAATTTAAGGAGTTTCCTTGAAAACTTCCGTATGTGTGAGACAGTACATCTGCAATTTTTTCAAGAAAAAGCTGTATTCAAATATTGAAACTCATTGAAGATATTCAAGCACACCTTTTTCACAGTCGCTTTCATCAGATCCGCCAATACAGTCAGCTTCTCCATCACAAACGTAGATCCACTGCAAACATTCATTGTTGCTGTTGTTGCATGAAAACTGGTTTGCAGTACAGCCTTGAACAAAATAGGAAAAAAATATCCATGAAAAGGTTATTTAGAATATTCATTTGAAAAAATACTATGAATCATTAATAAGTGAATTCAATTCATAATGGAACTTACTGCAGTTGCTTTCATCAGTAAAATCTCCACAGTCATTGACTCCATCACACAGGTACGCGATTCCCAGGCAGCTCCCATTGCCACAACGTATTTGGTCTGAGTGGCATACACAGTCTAGGGTTTCATCGCTCTGGTCTGCACAGTCAGTCACCCCATCACAGTACAGGCTTCCACGAATGCAGTGCTTCTTATCAGCACAGCGGAACTCACTTGGGGCGCATTCTGGTGTCACACAAATAAAAGATGTAGATTGTTAATTCATTGAACAATTTTTGGATCGTTTCTACTTCTTCATGCGTGACGTAGTTTGCATTCTCATCAAGTAATAGCTACCAGATTTGGAAAGGACTAATTGGCATCATCACTACCAGATTTGGAAAGGACTAATTGGCATCATCACTGTACTCTGTCTTGATTTATTTAGATAATCATTGGATAGGGTGGCACATCAAATGTGTTGTCTTAGCAAAACCTCGTGTTTTGCATGGAGACCAAACGTCCGGGTTAGAACTTGTAGGTGTATTTTGAAGGCCCGACAATTGATATTACACTGGTATGTTAAAGTAACACATTAGTACAAATAACATTTGTGAACTTGCGGACTGGATCGTGGCTTTTGTGCACACAGTGGAGACGTCGTGAACAAGCATCACTTTGCGGGCTGTTCACATTTCGAGGCGCAGCAGTGCAATTTCCAATGTTTTGTCCAATTTAAGGAGTTTCCTTGAACACTTCCGTATGTGTGAGACAGTAAATCTGCAATTTTTTCAAGAAAAAGCTGTATTCAAATATTGAAACTCATTGAAGATATTCAAACACACCTTTTTCACAGTCGCTTTCATCAGATCCGCCAATACAGTCAGCTTCTCCATCACAAACGTAGATCCACTGCAAACATTCATTGTTGCTGTTGTTGCATGAAAACTGGTTTGCAGTACAGCCTTGAACAAAATAGGAAAAAAATATCCATGAAAAGGTTATTTAGAATATTCATTTGAAAAAATACTATGAATCATTAATAAGTGAATTCAATTCATAATGGAACTTACTGCAGTTGCTTTCATCAGTAAAATCTCCACAGTCATTGACTCCATCACACAGGTACGCGATTCCCAGGCAGCTCCCATTGCCACAACGTATTTGGTCTGAGTGGCATACACAGTCTAGGGTTTCATCGCTCTGGTCTGCACAGTCAGTCACCCCATCACAGTACAGGCTTCCACGAATGCAGTGCTTCTTATCAGCACAGCGGAACTCACTTGGGGCGCATTCTGGTGTCACACAAATAAAAGATGTAGATTGTTAATTCATTGAACAATTTTTGGATCGTTTCTACTTCTTCATGCGTGACGTAGTTTGCATTCTCATCAAGTAATAGCTACCAGATTTGGAAAGGACTAATTGGCATCACTACCAGATTTGGAAAGGACTAATTGGCATCATCACTGTACTCTGTCTTGATTTATTTAGATAATCATTGGATAGGGTGGCACATCAAATGTGTTGTCTTAGCAAAACCTCGTGTTTTGCATGGAGACCAAACGTCCGGGTTAGAACTTGTAGGTGTATTTTGAAGGCCCGACAATTGATATTACACTGGTATGTTAAAGTAACACATTAGTACAAATAACATTTGTGAACTTGCGGACTGGATCGTGGCTTTTGTGCACACAGTGGAGACGTCGTGAACAAGCATCACTTTGCGGGCTGTTCACATTTCGAGGCGCAGCAGTGCAATTTCCAATGTTTTGTCCAATTTAAGGAGTTTCCTTGAACACTTCCGTATGTGTGAGACAGTAAATCTGCAATTTTTTCAAGAAAAAGCTGTATTCAAATATTGAAACTCATTGAAGATATTCAAACACACCTTTTTCACAGTCGCTTTCATCAGATCCGCCAATACAGTCAGCTTCTCCATCACAAACGTAGATCCACTGCAAACATTCATTGTTGCTGTTGTTGCATGAAAACTGGTTTGCAGTACAGCCTTGAACAAAATAGGAAAAAAATATCCATGAAAAGGTTATTTAGAATATTCATTTGAAAAAATACTATGAATCATTAATAAGTGAATTCAATTCATAATGGAACTTACTGCAGTTGCTTTCATCAGTAAAATCTCCACAGTCATTGACTCCATCACACAGGTACGCGATTCCCAGGCAGCTCCCATTGCCACAACGTATTTGGTCTGAGTGGCATACACAGTCTAGGGTCTCATCGCTCTGGTCTGCACAGTCAGTCACCCCATCACAGTACAGGCTTCCACGAATGCAGTGCTTCTTATCAGCACAGCGGAACTCACTTGGGGCGCATTCTGGTGTCACACAAATAAAAGATGTAGATTGTTAATTCATTGAACAATTTTTGGATCGTTTCTACTTCTTCATGCGTGACGTAGTTTGCATTCTCATCAAGTAATAGCTACCAGATTTGGAAAGGACTAATTGGCATCATCACTACCAGATTTGGAAAAAACTAATTGGCATCATCACTGTACTCTTTCTTGATTTATTTAGATCATTCTTGGATAGGGTGGCACATCAAATGAGTTGTCTTAGCAAAACCTCGTGTTTTGCATGGAGACCAAACATCCGGGTTAGAACTTGTACGTGTATTTTGAAGGCCCGACAATTGATATTACACTGGTATGTTAAAGTAACACATTAGTACAAATAACATTTGTGAACTTGCGGACTGGCACGTGGCTTTTGTGCACACAGTGGAGACGTCGTGAACAAGCATCATTTTGCGGGCTGTTCACATTTCGAGGCGCAGCAGTGC
Organism: Lampetra fluviatilis; assembly: GCF_964198595.1. NCBI lineage: Eukaryota > Metazoa > Chordata > Hyperoartia > Petromyzontiformes > Petromyzontidae > Lampetra > Lampetra fluviatilis. Next base: position 64,735 of record NC_136300.1, on the reverse strand, counting down.
AATTTCCAATGTTTTGTCCAATTTAAGGAGTTTCCTTGAACACTTCCGTATGTGTGATACAGTATATCTGCAATTTTTTCAAGAAAAAGCTGTATTCAAATATTGAAACTCATTGAAGATATTCAAACACACCTTTTTCACAGTCGCTTTCATCAGATCCGCCAATACAGTCAGCTTCTCCATCACAAACGTAGATCCACTGCAAACATTCATTGTTGCTGTTGTTGCATGAAAACTGGTTTGCAGTACAGCCTTGAACAAAATAGGAAAAAAATATCCATGAAAAGGTTATTTAGAATATTCATTTGAAAACATACTATGAATCATTAATAAGTGAATTCAATTCATAATGGAACTTACTGCAGTTGTTTTCATCAGTAAAATCCCCACAGTCATTGACTCCATCACACAGGTACGCGATTCCCAGGCAGCTCCCATTGCCACAACGTATTTGGTCTGAGTGGCATACACAGTCTAGGGTCTCATCGCTCTGGTCTGCACAGTCAGTCACCCCATCACAGTACAGGCTTCCACGAATGCAGTGCTTCTTATCAGCACAGCGGAACTCACTTGGGGCGCATTCTGGTGTCACACAAATAAAAGATGTAGATTGTTAATTCATTGAACAATTCTTGGATCGTTTCTACTTCTTCATGCGTGACGTAGTTTGCATTCTCATCAATAGCTACCAGATTTGGAAAGGACTAATTGGCATCATCACTACCAGATTTGGAAAGGACTAATTGGCATCATCACTGTACTCTGTCTTGATTTATTTAGATCATTCTTGGATAGGGTGGCACATCAAATGAGTTGTCTTAGCAAAACCTCGTGTTTTGCATGGAGACCAAACATCCGGGTTAGAACTTGTACGTGTATTTTGAAGGCCCGACAATTGATATTACAACTGGTATGTTAAAGTAACACATTAGTACAAATAACATTTGTAAACTTGCGGACTGGCACGTGGCTTTTGTGCACACAGTGGAGACGTCGTGAACAAGCATCACTTTGCGGGCTGTTCACATTTCGAGGCGCAGCAGTGCAATTTCCAATGTTTTGTCCAATTTAAGGAGTTTCCTTGAACACTTCCGTATGTGTGAGACAGTATATCTGCAATTTTTTCAAGAAAAAGCTGTATTCAAATATTGAAACTCATTTAAGATATTCAAACACACCTTTTTCACAGTCGCTTTCATCAGATCCGCCAATACAGTCAGCTTCTCCATCACAAACGTAGATCCACTGCAAACATTCATTGTTGCTGTTGTTGCATGAAAACTGGTTTGCAGTACAGCCTTGAACAAAATAGGAAAAAAATATCCATGAAAAGGTTATTTAGAATATTCATTTGAAAAAAATACTATGAATCATTAATACGTGAATTCAATTCATAATGGAACTTACTGCAGTTGCTTTCATCAGTAAAATCCCCACAGTCATTGACTCCATCACACAGGTACGCGATTCCCAGGCAGCTCCCATTGCCACAACGTATTTGGTCTGAGTGGCATACACAGTCTGGGGTCTCATCGCTCTGGTCTGCACAGTCAGTCACCCCATCACAGTACAGGCTTCCACGAATGCAGTGCTTCTTATCAGCACAGCGGAACTCACTTGGGGCGCATTCTGGTGTCACACAAATAAAATATGTAGATTGTTAAGTCATTGAACAATTCTTGATTCGTTTCTACTTCTTCATGCGTGACGTAGTTTGCATTCTCATCAAGTAACAGCTACCAGATTTGGAAAAGACTAATTGGCATCATCAACGTCCTCTGTCTTGATTTATTTAGATCATCCTTGGATGGGGTGGCACATCATACGTGCATTACATTCGTATGTTAAAGTAGTCTGGGGTCTCATCACTCTGGTCTGCACAGTCAGTCACTCCATCACAGTACAGGCTTCCACAAATGCAGTTTTTATTTTCTTGCATTCAGAAGAATAAGTAAGTTTAGTAGGCTAAATTATTATTCGTGGTCTACTTGTTCTGCTACGTCACCTTTTTCACAGCCAGTTTCATCAGAACCATCACTGCAGTCCACGTCCCCATCACAAACGTAGATCCAATCCAGACACCGGCCAATGTTGCTGCATAAAAACTGGTTTGGTAAGCAAGCTGAGGAATGCAACAAGAGGGTAAATAGCACAATTCTTTTTTTTCAAAATTCCTCTAAAGACATGTTATAACAACAACCATCATTCCTTAGTGGCGGTGACGTCACCACGGAGGCTGTGCCAGACCATGTGCACGTTGAGGCCATGTCATATACACTATATTTGACAAACAGTGGAAATTACATTGCAATATTTGTTTTCATTAGATTTTATCTCCTTTGGTATTCAAGGACATGTGTAACCCCTGCATGGTCATTCACGTGGAAAACCCTGATGTATCGCTGACACTACATAACTCACTGCAGTTGGTCTCATCGGAATAGTCCCCACAATCATTGACACCATCGCAGAAGCTTTTTGTTGCCAAACAGGTTCCATTGGCACAGCGCTGCTGGTTGTAGAAACACTGGCAGTTGGGCGTCTCATCGCTGTGATCGGTGCAGTCGAGGGTCCCGTCACAGTAGAATCTCTGCGCGATGCAGCTCTTGTGATCTGCACACTGGTACTGGTCTGCTGCACACACTGGAGCCACCAGCACAGTGGATACATAGTGATGGACAGATTTTCACAAGCGAGGCAGAATGTTTTGTGATGACGAATTATGTTTACTTCACTATTTAAGTCTATACTTTTATACTGGCACTCAAGTGTTTATGATTTTTTTACGTTTGTTGTGCATTATTCATTGATGGACTTTAAATATATATAAATAAAGAATACTAGTATCATAAGGTTTGTAAATAGCGAGCCCTTCTACGTTGCCTCCGAAGGATAATCGTTTTTTAGAAAATACATGTTTCAATTCAAAGTTTTAACTTTTGCCCCCATGCTTGGATTAGCATTGGGGAACACTCCTCTCTGTGTAATGGGTTCCGGAGACACTTGTACAGGTAACTTCTTTATTACAATCCAACAACACTCCAACAGTCATGATACTCTGTTAAAGCCTAGGTACACAGCCCAGGTACACATCCTAGATACACTACTCTGGCTACGCTCTGGAACTCGCCCTCACAAGGACGTAGAGCCGGGAGTTCCAGAGTCCCACCACTGGCCCTCACAGCGTCCCAGGGTCCTGAGATGGCTGGTCTTGGGTCTTGGGTCTTGAGCTACAACTGGCCCTGATCGGCCAGGGAGCTGCCCTTTTATGCCTCGTCCCCAACGAGGGGTGGGGTTGTGTCCGCCCCCAGATATCCCACAGAGCACACACAGCCCCCCCCGTTGGTGGCGCCAAGGGGCTTAACTGGCTGGGGTGCCTAGGGTCCCAGCGCCTGGTGCCAAGGGGCTTAAGCGTCTGGGATGCCTAGGGTCCCAGAGCCCCCAGCAGCCCCTCGCCTCTTATGTCACTACATTACCCTCCTCTATGTATCCTCCAGCCGTCCCGGCTGTCAATAATTAGAAAGTTTAAATTAACGAAAGGGAGAAAAAAAAATACGCGAGCCTCAACAGGAAAAGAAAAGAGAACAAGAAAGCAACCATAAATACCCTAACCAACCTGTACAACTTTACACTATATACAAGCGTCAATCAACAAAAAGGTGAAGCAATGACACGTGAACAAACGACCCGCAGCACACCTAACCCTCCTCGGGATCCACAGCAATGCCCGACTCGCCAATGATATGGCTGAGACATCACACAGATCCCTGCAGGAAATGGCACCTCCACGGTCTGAACTGCATCCCCGTGGCCTCCCGCGCTCGCACAACCCAGCAGCCCTCCCTTGAAGGCCAACCCGGACATCTCATGCCACTCGGCATCACACCCTGCCTTTCCAACCCTCACGCGTCGGCCGTATCGGGGGAACTTCAACCCAGTCTCTCTCCAAGACTCGCGTCGCAGCATATAGCTGTACCGACCGAGCTGAGATGACCCATCGTTCACTCACTGCACAACATGCACCCTAACAACTGAGGGATACAGTCCCAACGTAACGGGACAACTACACCTGAACACTACGAATCTCCAGCCTACTGTTTCAACGCGCCTCGGAGTGTTTCAATCTCCGGGCCGTCAGGGCGAGCCTACAGCTCCAGACGCACTACGGAGGGTCTCAACCTCCGGGCCGTCAGGTCAAGCCGTCAGCCATAGTATGACGGGACCACACTCTCCGAGCCATGTGAGCACACAGCCCACTAGGCTAGACATGCCACGGAGTGTTTCAATCTCCGGGCTGTCAGGTCAAGCCGTCAGCCATTGCATGACGGGACCACACTCTCCGAGCCATGTGAGTGCACAGCCCACTAGGCTAGACATGCCACGGAGTGTCTCTATCTCCGGGCTGTCAGGTCAAGACGTCAGCCATAGCATGACGGGACCACAACTCTCGTGTTAGACACGCAACACCCACTGGGCCATCCTGGTCAGGATCTGCACCCCAAGATATTTGAGAGCCAGCACGAGAATTCCAAATCCCTGGCAGCATGTCACCATCTCAAGATAAATGCCCCATACAGTCTATACATCGTTAACAATGACAGCACAAGCTATACATTAACAATCACGAACAAAGCTCCATACAAACCATAAATTGTTAACAATGACAAGCAAAGTTTCGCACACACATTGACAACACTAACGAGCGAAGCTCCACACAGTTTACCCAACAACAATCACGACTCCCCAACGACAACGAAGAAAATGTCAACAAAAATCATTAACCCGGAGCGCGTAAATGGACGAAGTGTCAGGGGCCTGGTCTCCCGACCTCCAACCTTTGGCCAGAGCAGCAGAGACAACGACCAGCGTGTCGATCGATGTGCCGGCCCCAGCGCCGGTTACAGTAAGAATGGCGCCCTCACTGTCCGGTCGCAGCGCTGATGACGCGTTATGCTAGGTTGAAGCCAGCTGTCGTCCGGCGGTGAAGGTCGCAGCGCTGATGACGCGGCGTTGTTTGGTTGGACCACGCTGGGCCCGGAAGTGACGTTGCTCCCAGCGGTCATTGCTCTCCCGGCGGAAGTGACGACACACCCAGAAGTATCCCCCACATTTGTTGAGGGAATGCCGGTGGCGGGAACGGCGGTGGCGGGCTCGGGCGAGCGCTGCGCCTCTTCTCTCCCTCCCGCCATCGCCTGTGAGTGCCGCATCTCGCCCAGGAGGGAGGCGGTGGCGCAGAGCAGCTCTGCGAGGCGAAGCAGCGCCTCCTCCATCCCTGCTCCCGACGCTGGAGAGGGGACGGTCAGCAGAGCAGACAGCTGCTCAGCCGGCGGTGCGGCGTCGCTGTCGGCCGGCGTTGGCCGCCCCATCGCTGCTTGCTCCTCGACATCGCCGTCAGGACTGAAGGTACGTGGCTTACTTCTTGTCTCCATGGCCACTTCTGACTCCAAATGTAATGGGTTCCGGAGACACTTGTAGAGGTAACTTCTTTATTACAATCCAACAACACTCCAACAGTCCTGATACTCTGTTACAGCCTAGGTACACAGCCTAGGTACACAGCCTAGGTACACAGCTTAGATACACAACTCTGGCTACGCTCTGGAACTCGCCCTCACAAGGACGTAGAGTCGGGAGTTCCAGAGTCCCACCACTGGCCCTCACAGCGTCCCAGGGTCCTGAGATGGCTGGTCTTGGGTCTTGGGTCTTGAGCTACAACTAGCCCTGATCGGCCAGGGAGCTGCCCTTTTATGCCTCGTCCCCAACGAGGGGTGGGGTTGTGTCTGCCCCCAGATATCCCACAGAGCACACACAGCCCTCCCCCCCCGTTGGTGGCGCCAAGGGGCTTAACTGGCTGGGGTGCCTAGGGTCCCAGCGCCTGGCGCCAAGGGGCTTAAGCGTCTGGGTTGCTTAGGGTCCCAGAGCCTCCAGCAGCCCCTCCCCTCTTATTTCACTACATCTGTAAGAAGCCTTGGGTCACCTGTGAAAATGTCATGGTCCCATGGCAGGCTCGATCTACTGATATAACTATTGCTGAGTTCCTATCACACACTATTTAGATAATTACATTTCTGTTATTTTATTCACATATCAATATAGACAGCTGTAAGCTAGTTCAACACAGGAGCAAGCAATGGCTGCAGATCAGGTAGGCAGTAAGCTCTGATTCAAGTTTTCTGGTCAAGAAATCCATGTTGCCTCCCAGGAGAAGACGTCTAGTGACAGCCCAGCATCCACTGGTTGAATGAATATTGCTACTACTTTTTATTATTATTTTTTTAGGAGTATGCAACCTTTATCGAGAATGTGCCAAATTGGGAATCATTTAGCTCCCCATGGATTGCCAAAGTTCGGGAATGTTAGATAGCAGTAGCCCAGGGCTTCACTTATCTCTGATATTTTTTCCAGGTCGTTAATAAATTGACTTAGGTACGTGATGAGTAGCTACAGCAATAGTGTGAGCTATAAGGAATGTGGTGTGTTGGGTGCAGAAATATTTTCCTTGTCGCTAACCAGCCCAGACCTGGCTGAGGTTAAACCCTGTGGTAGCCTGCTTACAGCCAACAGCTCTCTGAGTTGTTCGCCGAGCATCCTTGTACCCCTGGTGCTCACGGGCCGGTCTTCTGTTCCGTTTGCCGTAGGTTGTACACATCTGCTTAATTTAATGAATCGGCTGCTTATGTAACATGCAATTAGAATCACAATATAGAGCTAAATGCCTACCAGGCACTTTCGTGTTTAGCATATTTTAAACATATACAGAGGCAGTGATCCAACGGCTGCCCTGGTTATTACTGCAGGTGAATTTACTATGAAATATGGGCCACATGCTTCACAGTGGACATTAAATATCCCATGACGATTGCAAGAGTAAGCCATTGTGTGCTGGTGTCATGGTACAAATTATTAAAATTTGAAAAATTACCCATAAATGATTTAATTGGGATTATACATGGCAATCATTACCCCATTTATCTTATTTTAACCTAATATATATAGCACCTTAACCCTCACCCATGAGAATGGGTGAGATTTCCCTGGGTAAACTAGCATAATAATATGTTGGAGGCATTGATTATCTTACCGATATCCAAATGTGTTGTTGGAAATGACAGTAGCAGCTGTGTCGTGGATGGAATTTGTATTGTTTGACCTGTTTAACAAACACAGTCCACTGTTAATAAATGATCCGATAATTATTAAACTCCATGTCCCTGATATTTATTGGGTTAATTAAATTCAGCAGTTTAGCAAGGCCAATGTTAGTAAATAAAAAGTACATTTTAAACAAGCCACAAATTGTACAAAGCAATTCGTTTGTTTACATTCTTATTGAAACAAGCACTGAATGTCATGAAATACATATGGCAAGCTTATTGACCTTAACTTCGTAAAATGACAATCAGATCCACATTGCTTGCATTCCCCTTAAATCTACACTTGGCACTTGGCAAAAACATGTCTGGGGTTGGCCCTCACATATGGTGTTCTGATATACGTCTACCATATACAGGCTTCTTTATATGTAGTCCTTTGCACTGTACATTTCATAAGACTGACTGTGAGATCCACATGAGTGGTGATGTTCAGTGCTGATATCGAAATTAACTTCCTCACATGCGCGCTTTTGTTTACATCGGCTAATAAGAGTGTTTCCTCTGCTTTTACAAAGAAAAAACTAAATTCGACATTATGTCGGGAATGCTGTTTTATATACTCTGAGAAATCATAAGCATTAGCTTATATTTACATAAAACCTAACAGTGAAAGGCCCAATAGCAATCAGGTTAGACATCAGCTGATCGTGAAAACATCAGCAACTGTGTCCTTGAAAAAATATTTAACTTGTAGTCAGACAACATTGATTAACCCGCAATCCAGAAGTAGAGCCAGCTTTTGCACGGTGCTGCACACGAGCAATGTTCCGTAGTTCTGCCCGTCACACATATATCTTACTAGTCGCTTAAAATAGCCCCCACATCCTGCAGCATGAGGTGGCTTTATCTAGATGTGGACTGATTAAAGTGCTGTACACATACAGACTCGAATGTGCGTGTACAGTCCTGGATTTTTAAATGTAGACGAATGGTACAACAAGTTCAAGCACAAAATTCACTTGGTATAATTCGGACATTTGCGTATCTTGTATACCAATACATTTTTCGACAAGACAAATACAACTACTAGCGCAGCAGCAAGTCAGACTATGGAGAACATTAACTTAGGACACACATACAATGGAAATCTTAAATTGTTATATCAATTTCACCAGAAAAACATATCCAGTTGTCTCACCTTGGACACTATGCAGAGATGTCAGAAGGCTCAGAAAGTGTAAATATTTCCATGCCATTCTTTCACTATTATTATTCAGGAAAAAACACACAGGTATAAGACACTTGTTAAAATGTAAACATTGTATATGTGATAAATAGAAAACTTTAGGTGACTTAAATTTGTGTGCAAACAAAAACAAATTTTCCACGAATTGAGAACCCATTGCGTATTCGTTCGTTTCACAATCCACTTGTCCTGGTGAGGGTGTCGGCGACAGCATGTTGAGTTGGGCGGTCCAGACTTCCCTTTCCTTGGCAACAGAATATAGCTCTTCCTGGGGAATTCCCAGGCATTTCCAGGCCAGCCAAGTGACATAGTCTCGCCAGCGCATATTGGGCCGGCCTCGGGTTTTTGCCCAGTAGGACGTGCCCGGTAGAGTTTTAGGGGCAGTCTATCAGAGGGCATTCTTATTAGGTGCCAGAACCACCTCAACTGGCTCTAAAATCAGAGGAGCAGCAGCTCGACTCTGAGGCTTTCCCAGATTACCGAGCTCCTCACCCAATCACAGAGCCTGGCAACCCTGCAGAGAAACCTCATTTCAGCCCCCTGCGATCTCATCCTTTCAGTCATTACCCAAAGCTCATGACCATAGGTCAGGGTGGGAATGTAGAGCGACCTGTAAACCGAGAGCTTTATTCGAGAATTCAGCCTCCGCTTTATGGAACAATACAGTGCCCGCAACACTTTGGACGCCGATCTCGCGCTCCCACTTACAATCACTTGCAAAAGAGGCCCCGAGGTACTTAAACTCCTCCACTACGGAAGCTGTTCCCCCCTCATCTAGTGAGTACAATCCACCATCTCCCGGGAGTGAACCATGACCTCAGATTTGAAAGTGCTGATCCTCATCCCAGCCGCTTCACACTCGGCATAAAAGCATTCAAAGTGCACGCTTGGGATCACAGACTGATGAGGCAAAGAGGACAATGTCATCTGCAAAAAGCAGCGACGCCACCTCCATGAACTCAAACTGGATACTCTTCATACCTCGGCTGCAAATTTATATCCTGTCCATGAAAATCACAAACAGGACGCACCCTTGGCGGAGTCCAACACCCAAAGTGAACGACTTTGATTTAACACCAAGAATAAGGACACAGCTTTCACTCCAGGAATTGAGGGACCAGATAGCCCACACAAGCGGCACCGGTACATCAAACTCCCGCAGCACCTCCCACAAGACATTGCGGGGTGTTGTGGCATATGACCGCAACACAGTCATATGCCTTCTCCAAGTCTACAAAGCAGAGGTAGACTGGAGAAGCATACTTCCATGAACCGTAAAATATCTGTGAGAGGGAAAACAGCTGGTCCATTGTTCCACGACCATGACGGAATCTGCATTGTTCCTCCTGAATCTGAGGCTCGAACACTGGGCAGAGTCTTCTCTCCGGTACTCTGGAATTACCTGGAATGCTGAGGAGTGTGATTTCTCTGTAGTTGGAGCACACCCTCTAGTCCCATTTCTTAAAAATGGGAACCAAGACCCCATTTTCCCAATCCAGAGGTACTGTACCCGTCTTCCATGCAACATTGAAGAGGCGTGTTAACCACAACACTCCTACACTGTCCAGCGCTTTCAACAACTCTGGGAGAATCTCGTCCACCCCAGCAGCTTTGCGACTACGAAGGCCCTTGACCCCTGCAGCAACTTCAGCAGCTGTGATGGATCTGACCCCGCAGCTGTTTCCTGGGCTGCCTCCTGAGAGGAGGGCATGTCCACCGGGTTGAGAAGCTCCTCAAAGTGTTCCTTCCACCTCTCGACTATCATCTTAGTTGAGTTCAATGTAACTCCACCCTTACGGAGAGCAGCCTGGGCCACGTACCGTTGACCCCTCCTAAGGCGTCAAATGGTTTGCCAGAACATTTTTGAGGCTGCCTGGTAGTCCCTCTCTATGGCCTCTCCAAACTCCTCCCACACCCGCGCTTTCCCTTCAGCGATTGCTACCGCTGCTGCCCTCTTGGCAAGCCGGTACGTCTCAATCGAGTTGGGAGATATTTTTCCGAGCATAGCCTCCCTATTCAACTCGACAGGTTCCCTTACCACTGATGTTCCCCAGCGGGTCCTAGGGTTGCCACCATGATAGGCACCAACTGCCTTCAGGCCACAGCTTTTCACAGCAGCATCGACAATCGAGGTCCTTAACATCACACACTCGAACTCAATGTCTATGACCTCCCCTGTAGTATAGAAGTTTTCCTGGAGGTGGAAGTTGAAATATTTCTGTACTACAGTGAGGGAAAAAAGTGTTTGATCCCCTGCTGATTTTGTACGTTTGCCCACTGACAAAGAAATGATCAGTCTACAATTTTAATGGTAGGTTTATTTGAATAGTGAGAGACAGAATAACAACAACAAAATTCCAAAAAACGCATGTCAAAAATTTTATGAATTTATTTGCATTTTAATGAGGGAAATAAGTATTTGACCCCCTCTCAATCAGAAAGATTTCTGGCTCCCAGGTGTCTTTTATACAGGTAACTGAGATTAGGAGCACACTCTTAAAGGGAGTGCTCCTAATCTCAGCTTTGTTACCTGTATAAAAGACACCTGTTCACATAAGCAATCAATCAGATTCCAAACTCTCCACCATGGCCAAGACCAAAGAGCTATCCAAGGATGTCAGGGACAAGATTGTAGACCTACACAAGGCTGGAATGGGCTACACGACCATTGCCAAGCACCTTGGTGAGAAGGTGACAACAGTTGGTGCGATTATTCGCAAATGGAAGAAACACAAAAGAACTGTCAATCTCCCTCGGCCTGGGGCTCCATGCAAGATCTCACCTCGTGGAGTTGCAATGATCATGAGAACGGTGAGGAATCAGCCCAGAACTACACGGGAGGATCTTGTCAATGATCTCAAGGCAGCTGGGACCATAGTCACCAAGAAAACAGTTGGTAACACACTACGCCGTGAAGGACTGAAATCCTGCAGCGCCCGCAAGGTCCCCCTGCTCAAGAAAGCACATATACATGCCCATCTGAAGTTTGCCAATGCACATCTGAATGATTCAGAGGACAACTGGGTGAAAGTGGTGTGGTCAAATGAGACCAAAATGTAGCTTTTTGGCATCAACTCAACTCGCCGTGTTTGGAGGAGGAGGAATGTTGCCTATGACCCCAAGAACACCATCCCCACCGTCAAACATGGAGGTGGAAAAATTATGCTTTGGGGGTGTTTTCTGCTAAGGGGACAGGACAACTTCACCGCATCAAAGGGACGATGGACGGGGCCATGTACCATCAAATCTTAGGTGAGAACCTCCTTCCCTCAGCCAGGGCATTGAAAATGGGTCGTGGATGGGTATTCCAGCATGACAATGACCCAAAACACACGGCCAAGGCAACAAAGGAGTGACTCAAGAAGAAGCACATTAAGGTCAGTCTCCAGACCTTAATCCCATAAAAAATCTGTGGAGGGAGCTGAAGGTTCGAGTTGCCAAACGTCAGCCTCGAAACCTTAATGACTTGGAGAAGATCTGCAAAGAGGAGTGGGACAAAATCCCTCCTGAGATGTGTGCAAACCTGGTGGCCAACTACAAGAAACGTCTGACCTCTATGATTGCCAACAAGGAATTTACCACCAAGTACTAAGTAATGTTTTGCAGAGGGGTCAAATACTTATTTCCCTCATAAAAATGCAAATCAATTTATAACATTTTTGACATGCGTTTTTCTGGATTTTGTTGTTGTTATTCTGTCTCTCACTGTTCAAATAAACCTACCATTAAAATTATAGACTGATCATTTATTTGTCAGTGGGCAAACATACAAAATCAGCAGGGGATCAAATACTTTTTCCCTCACTGTAGGTCTTCCGCCAGACGTTCCCAGAAAACCCGCACTATTCGTTTGGACCTTCCTCGTCTATCTGGTGGGTGCCCCAAGCATCAGATCCAACTTACTACCAGGTGTGATCAGTTGAAAACTCTGCCCCTCTCTTCACCCGAGTGTCCAGAACATACAATCATTGACCTTCGGCACAAGGTGCTCTGGTAACAAGTACACATATGATCATGCTTGTGTTCGAATATGGTGTTTGTTATTAAGATTCCGAGACTAGCACAGAATTCCAATAACATCTCACCATTCATTTTCAGATCAGGAGGGGCATTCTTCACAATCACGCCTCTCCAGGTATCTCTATAATTTCCTACATGAACTTTGAAGTCGCCCAGTAAGACAATGGAGTCGGTAGGTGGCACTCTATCGAGCACTGCACCCACCGTCTCTAAGAAGGCAGAATACTCTGAACTTATGTTCATAGGCACAGACAACAGTCAGAGTTTTCCTTTCTAAGACTCGAAGTCTCATTGAGGCGACCCTCTCATCCACTGGGACAAACTCCAACTGAACAACACCCAGCCAGGGGCTTGTGAGTATCCCTGCAACCCCCCCCCCCCGAGGTCTCTCACCAGGGGTTACTCTGAAATAGGAGAGAGACCACCCCCGATTGAGAAGTTGTGTTCTGTGTGTGGAGGTGAGACCAACTATATCCAGTTGGTACCTTTCCACCTCCTCCATCAGCTCCGGCTCCTTCCCCCCCAGTGACTTCACATTCCACGTCCCAATAGCGAGTGTCCATTGCCAAGGTCCAGTCCATCTGAGACCATCCCTTTCCCTGCCATACTGGCATCGCACCCACCCCTCACCCTTCGTCCTGTGGATGGTGGTTCCACAGGACGGCAACACGTAGCAATTTCAGCCTGGGTCTGATCAGGTTGTGTGGGTCACCTGGCCACCAGGTGCTTTCCAGTGAACACCACCCCCAGGGCTGGCTCCAGGGGGGTTTCCCGTTTTACCTTGTCCAGGCGACGTTCTGTGATTTTTATATTTCTGAACCATTCATGAGGGGCTTTTTTTGGACCGTTATTTGTCTGGAACCTCCCCCAGACCTGTTCGACAAGAGAGACTCTACCAGGAGTATAAGGCTCCAGGCAACATAGCTCTGAGGGTCATTGGAACACACAAACCCAACCACCACGATAAGGTTAGGATCCTTCGGTGCAGATAAAAGTACATTTTGAAAGTAGACTTTTGGAAATATGGTCACCAAGAAGGATATTATGCATAATAAAGGTGTTTTTGGTTAGATCGCGTAAGTATAAACGCTATTTTTTCACCTGAAGACGATTGCTTGTGTTGCGATCGAAACGTCGTGATTTTAAAAAATTTTCTATCTGCTTGAGTTTACCAAAAGACCCAAAGAGTATACTTCAACATTATCAAAATCAATTGAGTGTCTTTGTTGGCAAGCATGTTCTTCAACTGCCGACAATTGTGTTTGTGAGAATTGAATATTTATTTGGTGTTCTTTTAGCCTGATAGTAATGTTACATCCCATCTGTCCAAGATAGCATTTACCACAAGGGCAATTAATACAATACACACCTTCTTTTGATAACATTGGCAATTAATCTTTAGTACAAGATACTAGTTTTTGAATTTTGTGTACTGTGCCAAATTCTACTCTGATTGTTTAGTTTTTTTCCAAAATTCTAGCTAGTTTGTCAGTTACTCCCGCAATATATTGTATTTTGTTTTAATAACATGATCGCCTTCAGCAGTATTGCTGTTCGATCTTGGTTTGGCATTCAATGCTCTGTTAATTTGAGCATTATTGTAGCCATTTCACTGGAGAGCTTCTTTAGCATGTTTTATCTCGCTCCGTAGAGTTTTACCATCTGACACTGTTTTCTGCACCCGATATTATGCCATATATTTTTGAAGAGTCTGAATAGCTACACAATTTCCATTTCATAAATGTGGTGTATGTGGCTTATAGTTCAAATGCACTTATGATAGTAATAACCAAACAACAAACCAATTTACATGTGAAAAATGTACTGGGAAGTAATACTATTTATGTATTCAAGGTATAGCCCTCTACCACGTGTGGAATTTGTAAGCCGGATATGCTTAGCAGTTGTATTTTAATAAGTGCCTTGAAAACGTAAACCAGCTTATATATTTCTATATTAACTGAAGGTAGCTAATCTAATTGAAGAGGTCACAGACATGGCAAATAATTGCCTCTGATTTAGAATAAAGCACAAACCTCAATGTAAAACTGGCTCCAGAATACATCTTTTCTTTACAAAATAAAAAAACACAACACAATACAGGTCTTGAAATGCAAATAAAAGCATACTTACCATATTTAGTTTGTTGGTCGTAGTAGAGTAGGGTCCAAACACAAATTCACGTGGCATTAACAAATCAATTTAGTCATTTACGTTGCGCCTTCAGAAAATGCTGCTCGCATGGTGAGGCACCGACTAAGTGAAGTATTTTGGTCGCACTGTACTTTGAAATCAATGAGGAAGCTCAGACCATGGCTCTTCATAACCCAGTAAACCGGTTTTCAGGTGCAGAAACATGCTATCACTGACTGCAGTTCATGGTATGGAAATGTATTATCTTTGTATGCATTGCGGAATTAGGGACCAGGTCAGATATTTGTCCCAGCAACAATCAAGGGTGACCTTCATCAAGGTGTAAATCTATCAATACCTGCCATCCAGACCCACCAGACATGAGTCACCTGTCAGTGTGATGTATTGTACAGGCATATCTCGCTTAACGAGCGTGATTTCTATGAGCATTCGCTATAACTAGACATTTTGAATTTAGACCATTTGTACAAAAACCAAGCAAAACGTTCACTTAGCGAGTGGAGACCGATTGACAAATTTGCGTCACGTTGCGACAGGTGGCGCTGTAATACGATAAATCGTATACCCAATGAAATCACCGATCAGAGATTTGCCCAAATATTAAAGTGGGCGTGGCGTTAGCTGAAGGGGCGTTAATTGAGATTAATTGTATTAATTATATTCTTTGGGTCTTTCGGTAAAGTTATGTAGATAGGTTGAAAGATAAAAAAAACTACGTTTTGATCGCAACACAAGCAGTCATCATCTGGAAAAGGGGGATTAGCCTCTAAAGGCAACTGTTTATAAAGGTTTGAAATGGGCATATCCGAAATGTCAGCAGCCAATGTTAGTGTAAGTGGTGGGCAGCGACTGCGGCGGTGGTGGATTTTTGTTTACCAAAGTACCTGTGCCTGACACCATTGCATTCATTGAAGATTTGGTCCAATAAGGACTGAATGCTGATGTTAGAGGGTTTGGGCGAGGGGTTAGGGTTAGTGTTAGGGTTAGTGTTAGGGGTTAGGCTTTGGGTTGGTTTAGGATTAAGGGTTAGCGGTGTTGTATATTCGATCTTGAATTTTTTTTTATAAAATAATGAAAATTCATTGAAAATTGTGTAATTTTCCGAAATTATGCTAATTCATTAAGTATGCTAATTAGAAAGTTATACAGTGATCCCTCGTTTATCGCGGTTAATGGGGACCGGAACCCCTCACGATAGGTGAAAATCCGCGAAGTAGGATTGGCCCCCTTAGGAATTTCCGTATACAGTATGTGTGTGTGGGTATCAGAATGTTTAAAATATGTATATTTATACTTTATATATATATTTTACTTAAATCTATTTAATTCTAAAACCTTAATATTATACATTCACTCACTCACATATATTTTACTTAAATCTATTTAATTATAAAACCTTAATATTATACATTCACTCTCTCTCTCATACGATACGTATTATGATGCGCAGCCAATCAGCTCACGGGATACTGTACATTCACTCGTGCTCTCATTCGTCGATCTCGCGCCGGGAACCAATCACGTGCCTTGTCTGAGTGCCCGTGGGTACAGTATGTACAAAGCCTCTGAGAGAGATTCTCTCTTTGTCTGGCATCCTGGGAAACTGTTTCTCTCGCGCATCACGATGAAACAACGCTGCTTTCCGCAATACGGCTGCCGATATGGCGGTATTTTTGAATTTTTATTTTTCGATGAATATTTTTGAAAAATCCGCGATGCACTGAAGCCGCGAAACTTGAACCGCGAAGTGGCTAGGGATAACTGTATATTGCATTAAAAGTAGGATATTTCACCATGAACATTTAATGTAAAAAAGCAAATCGGCATACAAACCTATGCCGTTTTTGGCCAATATTGGCCAAATTTTTACAGCTTTCTTTTTCAACAAAAGTGCAATCCTCGGAGTTGTTTAGCCTTAAATATCCTATATATTACGTTAAAAAGTTGGAAATTTAACCATGAAATTTTCAACTAAAAAAACAGAAAATCGGCATACTAACCTATGCCGTTTTTGGCCAATATTGGCCAAACTTTCACAGCTTTATTTTTGGACAATAGTTCATTCCTCTATTGTATTTAGCCTTATTATGCTATGTATTAGATTAAAAGTGGAAAATTTTACGATGAAATTTTTACGTCCCACAAAACGAAAATAGGCATACTAACCTCTGCCGTTTTGGCCACAATTGGCCAAATTTTTACAGTTTTATTTTTTGACAAAAGTTAATTCATCCATTGTATTTACCCTTAGTATGCTATGTATTAGATTAAAAGTGGAAAATTTTAGGACTAAATGTTCACGTCCCAAAAAAACCGACATACTAACCTCTGCTGTTTATGTCCAAAATGAGCCAAATTCCCATAGCTTTATTTTTCAACAAGTGCATTCCTCCATTGTGTTTGCTGTAGTATTATACATATTACGTACAAAATTAAACATTTCACGATACATTTTCAACTCACAGAAAATCGGCACACCTTTTTTTGCCAAAAAGCAAATTGGCATACTAATCTATGCCGTTTTTGGACAAAATTGTGTTAGGGTTTGGGTGAAGGTTAGGGGTTAAGGTAAGAGGTTAGAGGAAGAGGTTAGGGGTTAGGGCAAGGGGTTTGGGGTAAGGGGTTAGGGTGAATGTTAGGGGTTGGAAGTAGGGTTAGGGTTTAGGGTTAGGGTCATTTAGGGTTAGGGCTTAGGTTTAGCATTAGGGTTAGGGGTTAAAGTTAGAGGTTAGGGCTAGGGGATGAGGTTCAGGGTTTAGGGTTAGGGGTTATGGTTAGGGTAGGATTTGTGGAGGATTAGGGTCAATGTTAGGTTCAGTGTTAGGGGTTAGGGTTACGGGTTATGGTTAGAGGTTATGGTTATGGGTTAGGGTTAGGGGTTAGGGGATGTAGGGGATGTACGGTATGTACGGTGTGAAAGAAGTTCAACATACACACGAACATGGACACTCGCTAAATAACCTAACCATCATGGACACTCGCTAAATAACCTAACCAACATGGACACTCGCTAAATAACCTAACCATCATAGACACTCGCTAAATAATCTAACCATCATGAACACTCGCTAAATAACCTAACCAGCATGGACACTCGCTAAATAGCCTAACCAACATGGACACTTGCTAAATAACCTAACCATCATGGACACTCGCTAAATAACCTAACCATCATGAAAACTCGCTAAATAACCTAACCAACATGGACACTCGCTAAATAACCTAACCAACATGAACACTCGCTAAATAACCTAACCAACAAGGACACTCGCTAAATAACCTAACCATCATGGACACTCGCTAAATAACCTAACCAACATGGACACTTGCTAAATAACCTAACCATCATGGACACTCGCTAAATAACCTAAGCAACATGGAAACTCGCTAAATACCCTAACCATCATGGACACTCGCTAAATAACCTAACCAACATGGACACTCGCTAAATAACCTAACCAACAAGGACACTCGCTAAATAACCTAACCATCATGGACACTCTCTAAATAACCTAACCATCATGGACACTCGCTCAACAATTTAACCAACTAGGTGCTGTAGCGCCACCGTGTGGTCACGTGGTACAACTGCAGTGCCTGGCGCAGTGACGGCAGCAGTGTCACTGTGCGGTGTCTTCACGGCTTCATCGCAGCCAACCCGCTTGGGACTAACGCCAGGACGCCGCAGCAGCAGCGACTCACAACTGCGGGGAACGCGCGGGGTGACGTCTGACAGCGGCAACTGCTGGCGAACTGTGTTGGCCTACACTGCACATGTCCAACACATAGCAGACTTCACCACGAATTGATTGCTTGTGGTACTGCACGTGTACACCAGAGGACACACGTAACACGTCAAGCGCCGGAAATAAAAACGAAACTATCTGGCCGATTTGCACTTCAATTCTTTATTTCTTCACGGATTTTCAAGTAACAAACTACTGCATTGACATCCCAAGCTGTCCCATACGTTTACACCGTTGCATATTTGGTGAACATCGGTGCTATAATAGTGAAACGCACTGCATTCCCAAACAGTGCGCTTCAAATCGGCAACAATCACAGCCATCATTGACTTCAATGCAAAATGCCGCCCCGGTTCCACAAGTCACACAAGCAAGTCGTGTATGCCCTTCGACTCTACTCGACAGAGTCGCGCCATATACAATTCAACTCATCTCGCTGAGACGCGTTTAAAGGAATATCAATTAGGGTTTGGGATGAGGGTTAGGAATTAGGGTTAGGGGTTAGGATTAGGGGTTAGGGTTAGGGTGCGGGTTAGAGTTATGGTTAGCGGTTTAGGTTAGGGTTAGGGGTTAAGTTTAGGGTTAGGGGCTAGGGTTTAGGTTAAGGGATTAGGGTTATGGCTGAGGGTTAGGGTTGGGGTCGTTAGGATTACGGCACCTATGCAGTTTTTTGCCAAAATCATCCAAATTTTCATAGCTACATTTTCCAAGAAAGAGTGAATTCCTCCCTTTTGTTTAGCCTTAGTATGCTATATATTGCATTAAAAGTAGGATATTTCACCATGAACATTTCATGTAAAAAAGAAGCAAATCGGCATACTAACCTATGTCGTTTTTGGCCACAATTGGCCAAATTTTTACAGTTTTATTTTTGGACAAAAGTTAATTCATCCATTGTATTTACCCTTAGTATGCTATGTATTAGATTAAAAGTGGAAAATTTTAGGACTAAATGTTCAGGTCCCAAAAAAAACGACATACTAACCTCTGCTGTTTATGTCCAAAATGAGCCAAATTCCCATAGCTTTATTTTTCAACAACAAGTGCATTCCTCCATTGTGTTTGCTGTAGTATTCGACATATTACGTTAAAAATTAAACATTTCACGATACATTTTCAACTCACAGAAAATTGGCACACCTTTTTTAGCCGTTTTTGGACAAAATTGTGTTAGGGTTTGAGTGAAGGTTAGGGGTTAAGGTAAGAGGTTAGAGGAAGAGGTTGGGGGTTAGGGCAAGGGGTTTGGGGTTAGGGTGAATGTTAGGGGTTGGGGGTAGGGATTAGGGTTTAGGGTTAGGGTCATTTAGGGTTAGGGCATAGTGTTAGAGTTTAGGGTTAGGGGTTAGGGTTAGAGGTTAGGGTTAGGGCTAGGAGATGAGGTTCAGGGTTTAGGGTTAGGGTTAATGGTTAGGGGTTAGGGGTTAGGTTTAGAGGTTAGGGCTAGGGCTAGGGGATGAGGTTCAGGGTTTAGGGTT